>NC_137846.1:19863959-20493647 GCF_948465745.1 Chenopodium album
GAAATCATAAAGGGCACCCCAAAAATCCCAGAATTGGAAGTTATAATTTACAAATTGAAGCAAATGATAAGTAAAAGTAAAAATCAGAGGGAATAGCAGAGATTAGATTACCTTCATGTTGCTATTGAAGGCTCCTGTAACCATCTTCATATTGAATGCAAAGGTAAGAACAGATCTTGAACGAAATACAATAAGGAGGAGAAAGCAAGCTGGTTGAAGAATGGAAGGTTGCTGCTTTGAGAGGACTGTTAATTTGTTAAACCCTTGAAGAGAAAGAGAGAAGTAGCAGTAAGGGAGAATTAGCCTGATATTCCGTATTAATTTTTATACGAGTATTTAATTTAATAAATACTTCGTATATACAATTTTCTACTTCATATAGTATTTTTTCCCAATAGACGGGAGTTAAACTAAAATACGGTCCCTCAACTTTGCCATTAGTAACATATTTGGTCCCTCATCTATGAAATGAGGCAAAAAGGTCTCTCAACCTACAAATTCTTAAATGGATCTGGTTCACACTAATTTATTGTGGACCACTAACAATAGAGACAATATAATTGTTTTATTAATAAATAAAAAGTTACTATATTAAAAAAAAAAAGTTACTATATTAAAATAAAGGTTAGTGTGACATTAAAAGTTATAAGAGGTTAATTTTTTAATGAAATTTTTAATATAATGGTCAATATGAATAATAAAGACCACTATGTTAAAATTAGGTCACTATTAATATAATGTTGTATTTTAAGTTCATAATAACATTAAGGTCACACAAATTTTAAAAAAGGTTACTATGTTAAAAATAAGGTTATTATATTAAAATTAGGGGTTACTATGTTGAATATAATGTCAATTATATGTGTATAAACCTTAGATCCACAATAATATTATTGTGGACCAGGTCCACGCAAGATTTTCTGCTCTCAACCACCCTTGCCTCACCATTTCTGGTCAGTGTCAAGTTTAGGGATGTCAATGTCAACTAAGCCAAAGTTCAAGGACTTCCAGCGATGAGTCAGCAAAGTTTAGGAACTATACTTATTTTTTTCAAGTAAAAGTTTAGGGACTTGTTAGATCATATTTAATTGATTAAATTAAATACAAACAAAAGTTTTTATTTTTTATTTTTATTTTTATTTTTGAAAGAATATAAACAAAAGCTTAGGAATTCATAAAGTGAGTTTTTTTAACCAAATATTTATAAAGTAAGTTGGCAAGAATAAAAATTGCTAATTAAATTTGATAATCATGATATATTTTATATTTTTTTTTTATCATTCCTTTACTTCCTACCATTTTTTAGTAATCAAATTTTATACAATATATCCCACCTAAACTCATTAACCACACATCCTCAAATCCTAACTCCTAACCCCTTGTATATTTCACACACCAAAATGAATTTAAATAAAAATAAATAAAACCAAAAAATATAATGTGTTTTCGAAGTGAGTAAGACAAACCCAAACTTTGTAATATAAAACTAAATAAATTTATGAAACTAGAATAAAAATAATACCACCCCACTTTTCTCATTAATTGACAATTTATTTTTACATGAGTTTATGTTCTCAAAGGTTTTCAATTTTTTGGGTTTTTGTGTGTCAATTTCAAGGTTTTTTTTCTATTTGTTTTGTGTTCTAAATGATTTTCAATTTTTTTGGGTTTTATGTGAGACAATTTTAAGGGTTTTCCTTTTTTTCTTCTTTTTTCTTGTGTTAATTTCTAGGAGAAAATAATAATTTCCTTAGATCATTAACTAAATGTGTTTAACTGAAGTAAATGACGACGACCATACATTCACACGCTTAAATTATCTCACTTATATATTTTTAAAAAGTAAATAATTTTTACTAAAATTAAATTGGTTTAGTTAAAATGAAATTAGTTTTATTGAACTGAATTACACTTAGGGGTTAAAACTTATAATCACTCTTGTATGGCTTAAGGTCCCTAAACTTTGGCTTATAATAATTACATTAGCCACCTCACCATATAATTGTCCCTAAACTTTCATTTCTAATTTAATTAATGCCAACTCATCAGCTAAAGGTCCCTAAACTTTGCATTTAAAATCATTAAATTTATTGCCACATGTGCACCAAGGTCCCTAAAGTATGCTTAGTCAGATATTTTGTACTTGAAAAGTGAGTCATTGGTGGTTGAGGGATTATTTTGCCTCATTTGAAAGTTGAGGGACTAAAATGCTACAAATACCAAAGTTCAAGGACCGTATTTTAGCTTAACTCCAGTAGACGCTGTAGACCTCAGGGCTCAGGCCTTAGCTGATCATGGGCGAGGTGGCCCGAGAGCCTATTTTGTACACCTAGGGTCATTTTCTCATTCAATCAACAAATGAGTAAAAATATTATTTGCTCATTAAATGAGCAAATAACCTCGGGTGTATGGTAAACCAGGTATATATAACAAATTCTACCAGGGACAAGGGCAAGTGATGTGAATTGATCCCCAGATCTTTGAAATCGATAAGGATAATAATAATAGAGTTTTTGGGTCATGTTCGGGTAGGATCAAAGTCATTTTCCTATTTATTCCAATTATCCTTTTTTTTGGTTTGTGAAGGGATAGAAAACAATTTTCCTAGTTTTTTTTTTTTTGGGTGCAGACGAAAGGCTAGGCCCCAAATAAGAAACTAAAAAATAAAAACAGAAAAACTAAGGTGGAAAAAACCGTGGCACAGCCATACCCACCACATCATTATGTAAAATACGACCTAAAGCTAAAGGGGGGATTTGAATCAACTCAAATTTGTTATTCTGATTAAGTCCTTGGTTGGCTTGCCAATCCGCAGCTTGGTTCGCTTCACGATAAGTACGCTTTACTTCAACTTCCCACTCTGGCCTTCGGATTAGATTCTTGCAATGCTGGACATCGTGAAAGCATTCCCCTTGATAATCACTTGTATTATTAAGGATTTGAGATATTGCTTGATTGTCTAGTTGAATTTACAACTTACTTACATTCATTCTTTTCGCAAGCTCTAGCCCATATTCAATCGCAAGAACCTCTGCCTTGAAAGCACAACAACTTCCAAGCTTCAAAAAGTAAGCATACTTTAGCCTTCCAGTTTCATCTCTTATTAATCCCCCTCTCCCAGCTGGTCCAAGGGACCCCTTTGCTGCACCGTCTGAGTTGAGGGATAGCCAGCCACTTGGAGGAGCACACCATTTGATGTAATTTTCCCTTCGAGCAGTAGGGGCCTGAGATGTGCTTGTAACATCATCACCTAACACCCTCCAAACTTCTTCAAATTTTCCTAGTGGTAAAACATTACAAGTGTTTTCTTAATAATGTAAAAAATATCACTATTATGCATTAAACTAACTTTAATTTCCATTTTATTAAATTTAATATTTGAACTATCAAGCACGGGTACTATACTAATTTTATTTTATAAAACAAGAGAAGCTACATTTTTCTCCATCCTCCTCTCCGACTTTTTACTTTTCACTCATCCATTCTCACATTTTCACTCCTATTTTTTATTTCTTTATAACTAATTAACTATTTTTGTAAGGAATCAAACAAAAGAAAACTAAACAATTGTGGTTTTCCTTGTAATAGAATTTTCGTGAGAAACTAAACCTAAATTTTTTGACATTCGTGTTTAGAAATGTAAAACAAGGTAAATGAAGATATTGATTGAAATAATTTTACTACCGAAAATTTGTTATGTTATTAGATTTATACCTCCCGTGCGTTTACTCTTTCTAATTATTTCCTTAAGTAACATGGTAAAAAGTTGTGTTGCAAGTGAATTTTTTTTTTTATTTTAAAAATGCAAATGTTATTTAAACATAAAGGAAGTGTATTTTACGCACCCAAAACAAAAGTATTTTGGGTGCTTTTGTCCCTAGGGAGAGTTACGTCACCAAGACTAGTCTGGCGCGGTCCGTATTTACAAAACACGGAGACTCTGGTTGGTTGGAGCTCCGCCTCCAACGATTAAGTTAGAACGCGCTGGAGAGAGTGAAAAGTGCGGAAAGGTAAAAGTGAGATCTTCTTGGATTACGAGATCAGGTGTTTTCTCTGATGAGAGAATGTAGGGTAGGCTGTAATAAAATGAATTGTAGATGTCCCCAAAATGGGGGGAATCTCCCTATTTATAGGGTCATTGGTAAATGTGCCCCTCATTAGGTCACTCTGACCTAATTCTGATGGGCTACGCCGAATTACAGCTTTCTTGGGATTTGGGCCCTGAAGGTCGCCTTTTCTCCTGAAATCTAGGAACGCCACGTGTCAGATGGGGGATAGGTCCAGTTTGGGCAAATTCGGGGCTGAGATGTGTCGTCATCTAATTGGCCCACATGGCTTGGGTAAAAATTACCCAAAACATTTGCCCCTCACAGATGTGACGTGGCATGCCACGTGGCATCTGTGACACGTGTCACTCTGCCACTGGTTGAATTTTAACTGTGAAATTTAACTTTTCACATTCTGGGGAAATTACGGAAATGCCCTTGTATTTACCCCTCTATAAATACAGGTTTTACCCTTCTCATTTTTAGACGCTTCCAAAAAGTTTTTAGAGAGTGAAAGTCAAAGAGTTCTGAGAGAGAAACTCTGACCAACGTTTGTGTGTAAACAAACGGTTTTCGCTTTCCGCTCGTCTGCTCAGCCGGTCAGAAACCGCTTGTGCTATATACAAGCAAAATCACCTTCAACCCGCTTGCTACAGCCGGTCAACGCTTAACCCTTTCTAGAGTCAAATCTAAAGGTACCGTCTCTACCCCCTTCAACTCATTCTTACTTTTTCCGTTTTTATACTTTCATTCAATAAATGGACTCATCACCAACACACAAGACACATCTTAGGTTAGTAGTCAGTCGGTCTCCTAGTACGACTGAGTCTGGGACTGGGGGTGCCGGCTCAAGGTGTATGGAGCAATTTTGTACATCCCCTAAACCGACCGTCTCTATGTCTGTGCAGGACACAATGACTAGAACCAACAAACAGCCACCAGACGGTGAAGGAGAGACGGTACATTGGAAGTACCGTCTGATGAAGTGACCCCGGTTGAGGGGGAAGAGATGCAAGTTGACTCGGGGGAATACTCCTCGTCTGGAATCCCCAAGACCCCAAGTGACGGGATCTTATATGAGACCGAGGGTAGAGACGGCGAAGAGGCCGTCTCCCATGATGAACTTGGAGATTTTGATTCCAAAGATAGAGACGGGGAGAAAGTTGCGTCTTCCTTAGGGTTAGATGGTGAAGAGGTCTCCCAAGAGAGAGACAGGGCAAGCACCACCTCTAGGTCTAGCTCTGAGGACAGCAGTGATGCCCCCCCTTTAATTTCCCCGCTTGAGGATAGTGAGGTTAAGGAGAGAAAGAATTGGAGTGAGAAAGCAGATCCCTTCAAAATTCACGTCTTTGCTAAAGAAAGAGTGAAGGGTATAAAATCCAGGTGCCACCTGAGTTGGGCACCATTGCCTGGAAGGATGACCAAGAAAATTCCAACAGTTACTTCGGCTACTATAAGGCGGCATTTTTGGCTGGTCTCCGGTTCCCCTTGCATGATCTTGTGAAAGCCATCTTGCGGGGGTATGACTTGGGTGTCTGGAAGTTGTCCCCAAATTCCTGGGTTAAAATTTTGGGGTATGTCGCCGCTTGTGAGATGCAGGGTCTGCACCCCCGCTGGGAGGCATTCGCTCACATGCACTATCTTAGCCGCAACCCAGGCTATTGGAGGGCGTGGTATACTTTGACCACCTATCCCCAGTATTAGATGACATTAGACAAACCGTCAAAGTGGGACAACTGGAAGCACTGGTTCTATCTGGTTTCTACCCCCACACGGCGTGAGAACTATAAGCTCCATTGATACAATAAAAAACCTGACCTTCTAGGTCAAAAGTGCAAGTTCCCCGCCATCCCGGATGAGGACTATGAAAAGATCATAGAGGCGGGGTTCTTCGAACTCACAACGGACACCCTCTCAACCGGGGAGTTAATAAGTGTCCCAAAAAACTGGATCCCGAAACATGACTGGTTGAGGGATGAGGCGTTCTTATCTACCTGTGGACTAAGCACGATGTTCACAAAGCATAGGTTTTTTACTAAAGGCAAGCTCATTGGCCCTATCGGTTGCCTCCATTTTCCATAACACAAAGTCCCCAACTTTCAAGGGTTGTTTGTGTACTCTTTTGTTGTAGGCACGGGTCATTCTCAGACGGTAAATCTCATGACGCAAGGCAGCATTGCCCCTGCGTTCTGGGAGTGAATCCAATGCTAGCCGCATGGCCTCCCAGTTTGCCTCTTTATCGTATAGCATGACTTGTAGAGTTGGCTCATAATGTTCGATGGGCAAGACGGCTTCAGCCCATAAACCACCGGCTCTTTCTATTTTCTTTTTGATAGGGTTTCACCGGTTGCCCCTTTTTCAGTTGTCTGGATGACCCATAGGATGTGAATCAATTCTTCAGCCCATAAACCACCGGCTCTTTCTATTTTCTTTTTGATGCCGTATGAGATGAGTTTGTTGAAGGCTTCAACTTGGCCGCTGGCTTGGGGTCGGCCAACCGATGAAAAACAATGTGAGATCCCTTGATCTTCCAACCAAGTCTTGAGTTGAGGCATTTCAAATTGAGGGCCATTATCAAACACCATAGACACAGGTACCTTAAATCGGGTGATGATGTTCTTTCAAATGAAAGAGATGACATCCTTAGTCTTGATGTTCTTGACCGCCTCTGCCTCCACCCACTTGGTGAATGATCTACAGCCACCAGAATATATCGTTTTCCGCCTGGTGTAGGCGTGTAAGGACCCAAAATGTCCATGCCCCATTTAGCAAACGGGACTGGGTTGTGAATTGCTGTCAGGTCAGTTGCTGGTTGATGAATGAGTTTTCCAAATCTTTGGCACTTGTCACATTTTTTTACCATCTCCATGGCGTCTAACTCAAGAGTGGGCCAGAAGTAGCCCTGCCACCTGGTTCTGATAGCCAGGAATCTGCCGCCTATGTGAGAGGCATAGTATCCCGCATGCAGCTCTTCGAGCACTTCCTGCCCCTTTTCTGGGGTAACACACTTCAACAGAGGTTTTAAGAAACCCGCCTTGAAGATTTCTCCGTTTCTTATCTCGAAGTTTGCTGCTCGCTTCTTCAGGACAGCCGCTTCCTGAGGTGAATCAGGCAGCGTGCCGTCTTGAAGATATGCCTGGATGCCATCCATCCAGGTAGAGCTTCGGTCAAGTACTCCAATGGTCTCTTCTTCAGTTATGCTTCGTTTTTCCATAACTTCCCAAAAGACTAATTGTAGGGAATATTTCAAGCATTATGATAACCCCAAACTTGAACCCCACTGTGATCATACACTAAAGTATGGTGGCGTTCTAAAGGGAAAGAAAAGAGAGCAAAAGAGTCGCCAACAAGTTTTAGGAACTTGTAAACCCAAAAGACAATCCAAAAGGACCATCAACTACTCCATAAGGTCTTGAACCAAACAGGGTCCGGGATGAGGGTACGAATCCAATCTACAAAAGAAAGGACTCGCCCTATAAAATAGGCCTCTACTTTGTTCTGCTCATATTCATGTGCGCTTTTCGAATAACATACAAACATTATATTGAACCTAACCTGTTTATCTATGTTGGTTGAATATTAATGCACAAATAAGACTATTATTGGCGATCACTTAAGTTAAAATCACATTAGCCTAAACCAAATTAATAATTATCTTATTAAGCGTGATTTCAAGTACAAATTCCCTTTAACATCATAAAAGGTGTGATCAAGCAATAACAATAAAATATATCAAGCAACATAATAATAAGCAACAACAATAATGATGATAATAGCATAATAAGGCATAATAAAGCTTAATAATAATAGCAAGATCCTAGGCATGATACTAACAAGATTAATAACAAATCTTAGCATGTCACTAAACATCAAAGATCAAAGCTTTAAACCTAACATGGTACTAACATGATAACATAATATTAGAAATAATAAGAGGCAACCTAAACATGATACTAGAAAGCATTAAAAACATCCTAACATGATAGTAGGAATTAAACATTAATAAACATGCTTTCTACATTGAAAGAGAGTAATAAGATTACATACTTTGAAACCTCGTACCTCTTTCTAATAACAAAATACACAAGTTAGTAAACTTCAATGAAAATAATAAAGAACAATTAAATAATTAAATTGAAATCAAATTAAATAAAGTTTTGACTAGATTTTGGACCAAACCCTCAGAAATTATCAACCTTTCACGTCTAGGGCGAAGGCAACTTCGAATTGGCTAAGAGACTCTAAGTCTTGTGAATGCGGAATTGTGTTTAATAAAAGTTGGTTTAGAAAGAGAGAGAAAGAATAAGCTATATTGCTTAGAGGGAGAATAGAGAGAATTAATGATGAGAGTTGATGAAAGTTGATGAAAGTTGATGAAATAAAACGGGGATCCGAGGACCCTATTTATAAGAAAATAGTCAGAATTTGAAGAGGAATAAAACTCCACGCTGTCGCTAACAAACCGACCTTGTCGCCAGAAATTTATCCTGTCGCGAGGCGACAAGCCTGTCGCGAGGCGATAGAGACAGTTTTTGCGGATTTTGGTTTTATCATATCTTTTGATCTAGAAGTCCAAATAAGTTATATAATATGTCGTTGGAAAGCTCTTGAAGTCTACTTTCTAATGAAATTAGAATCAGATTAAAATATTTTGTAGATAAAAAGATATGGCGGAAATAGTGGAAGGGTGTCAGCTTTGGATAGAGTTTCGTATATCTTTCATATCTTTTACGTTATAGCTCGGATTTAATATTATAATATATCATTGGAAAGATAATTTCAAGATCTATCCAACCATATAAAATTTGGATAAAATATATGAGGCACAAAAATAATATCTGACTATCTTTGAACATCTTTAAATCCGAATAGAATTAGGAAAGTTTTAAAAAAGGAAAGTTTATATTCAAATCAAATTCATTGATCTTATCTTTTCAAAAAAGGATAATTAAGATATTTTAGAAACTTATAGAAGATTCTAATCAATCCTAATTAGTTTAGGAATAGGATTAAACCTTTGGACCCTCCTCATGATCATTGGGTCGTAGGTAAAATCCGGTTTGGGCCCAATTTAGTATTTTGGCCATAACTTCCTCATTATTCATCGGAATTGGGCTTATAATATATCGTTGGAAAGGTCTTTTAGAACCCCATCCAACTAAACCATTATTGGACCCTAATTATGGACCAAACTTAACTGGTTTGGCTATTTTCAAACAAATAGAGTTATTTTCAAAAACAGAGAGAAGAGAATTTTAATAAAACTAAATCGCAACACTTGACTTTCAACCACTTTCACCTCATTCGATTATGGTTCGACGTGAAAGACATTCATCACTGGGTTTGGTTTTAGGGAGACACAAATGGGTGTCTACAGAAGCCCCCACTTTGACTGAGTTTGAAGAAACTTATGTTTCGAAAAACGAAAGTCAAAGTAGCGATAGGGACGGAGAATGATTCAGAACGTTCTGCGATTCCAAATCATTCTTATAACGCCGATACCTATAAAACAATCATTAGTTAAACAGATAAAAGAATTAAGAAACGCGTATCTTGCACCGTCGAGCACACGTCTCTGAAAGTAACCATTCTGTTGTTGCTTTTGTTGTTTGTGACAACGTGAACGCCATCATTGAAAATAACCGTACGTCGTCATCTTCAATATTCTTGGTGACAATCCTCTATAGTATTTCGGGAATATCGTCGAGAATAACTGTATGTCGTCATCTTCCAGGTTGTGGCAGTATGTCGCCACGGCAGTACGTCGCCGCTATAGACAATCTCTTCTTTACCTTGAGGGACCGTCGAAGGTGACCTTGCTTCGCCATCTTCAAAATTTGAGACAACACTCCACATCCTAGGGAACGTTGTCTATCATTGCTGCTACATCTCGAGCTTTTCCTTGAATCATGGTGACAACCTTCCCAATCATAGCGAATGTCGTCGAAGACCGCCTCATCACGAACCGCTCTTCTCAAATATAGGTGACAACTTCCACAATCTTAGTGAATGTCGTCGAAGACCGCCTCATCACGAACCGATCTTCTCAAATCTAGGTGACAACTTCCACAATCTTAGCGGACATTTTCGAAGATCGCCCATCTTGTGCTATCTTCTCAAATCTTGGTGACAACTTCCACAATCTTAGCGGGTGTTGTCGAAGATTGCTCATCTCGTGCTATCTTCTCAAATCAAGTGATAACCTTCACAATCTTAGCGAAAGCTATCAAAGACCGCTTCATCTTGAATCGTTCTTCTCAAATAATAACCTCCCCAATCATAGTGAAAGCTATTGAAGGTTGTCACTTCATCTCAAACCGTCCTTCTTAAATCCAAGTAATAGACTCTTTTTAATCTTAAAGCCCCCTGTTGAAGGCTTCGTCATCTCGAATCTTCAAATCTTCTTCCATCCTAGGAAATCGTTGTGAACCATTACTTTGGTGCTTGCGATGAGCCAATACTTAGGCGCTTTAAGCTAAGTGAGACGATCTTTTGTCAGGTCGATCACTTATTGTTGTTGTAATCGAGCTGATCACTAAATCATGTCAAATTTCTTAGAGGGGCTAACTGGCGTACCAAGGAACCCGAAATTTCTGTAAAAGGTCCGCATAATCCAATATGGGGCCACACATTCTGTCGCAGCAATATCGTTCTGTCGCCAGGCGACAAACCTTGTCGTTTGGCGACAGATTTCTTTTTCATTTCTACCGCTGCTGCTGCTGTTCATTGCTCGGTTTCACTCCGAACTTTCAATTTGGTCGTTTCCTTACGACTAAATCTGCTCAAATCTTTTGGAAATTAAATCTCTTCATAATTTTGCTCAAACTTCTCTTATCTTAGAAGAATCTCATATATCTATATTCGCGGTTTTTTTCGAAAAAATCCGGGAATATTCTTGCTCGCTGGAATGTACCTGCATTTATATTTTGGACTATAGGACTTTGCTTATTTGTTTGTTATCTTAAGGTTGACCTAAGGCTTAGTGTTGCTTGACTCATTGACTTGTCATGACTCGACTCAAAGTGTTTGACACATGTGTTAGACTCAACTCGATGTGAACTTTGACTTAATGATGACTTACTATGTGTGACTCGTGTGTGCACTGGACTTGATGTGTACATGACTCAAAAACAAAAATTTTCCGTCATTTTTGTGGAGGTTACCAACTTTCTCCCGAAAAAGAAAGACGCGAAAAAGAATCGAAGTGTTTGATGGTGCATGTTGAATGAGCTTAATCAAGTATATGCGTTCAATGCTGTCCCTCAAGGTGCAAGGATTGATTCCTCCTAAACTATCTTAGTTGACTTGATTATGAAAGTATTTAGGTAACTTAGGCACGGAGGCTAAGCACTTCATACTTTGATACAATGATGATTATAAGTGATGAGTGATGTGTGATATGACAAAGCATGCTTCAACGTTATGCTAAGACTTCATGACAAAGGGTTCCTAATTGGAAGTCTATTTGGTCATGTATCCGTGCAGTGTGTGAAAGTGACACTAAGGTTAGGCTGCAAAGGCTAACGGTGTGGAAAAGTATTATTTGATAAGAGTCAAATAATGATGACTCTTAGGCTAGGTAGGCTAATGATGTAAGGATCAAGCCCCCAAGTCTAGCTCTAAGTAAATAGGGATGAGCATTGGAGATCCCTTGACATGATCATGGTGTAAGTGTGTGAATGTGAAAATGAATGCATTTTTATTATGGCCGCACCTCAATATGAGGTTGCCTACGTATCCGCTAGGAATCAGGCCAAACGTAGCTCTAGCCGAACCTCGCACAAGTATGTATACCTCAAAAAGGTCTTTTTAAGGGTTGTAACGTGGTTAGGCTAAAGGTTAGAGAAGAAGGGATAAAGGCTCAAGACCCTAGATAAGCCCCCAAGGTGTGCAACCTTGCTTTTGAATCTTTGTATTTTTATGCTTGAGGTTTCTCATTTTTGAGCTCTCTCTTTTTTTTGTTTGCTCTTCTTTTTTTGCTTTTGCATTTTTTCATATTCGCATTTTTTTTTTTATAAGTGTAGGCAATCCCGATCATGCGGTCTATCACTCACTTGGCATTCATGTTTCTCAGGCACGGTACCGAGCACTCGATAAGAAACACAATCTGAGACATGTTCTTATCAAAGATATTTTTATATCAAAGACATTGAAACACTTGCCCTTTTGTACACTTTTATTATTTTTATATTTTTTTTATTTTATTCTTTTGAGATCACTCAAGCTTTCATATTTGTAAATTGCATAAGTTACACACCATCCCATCCCAAGGTTAAGTAGATGTGGGTTGAAGAAAAAAAAGGTCTATCGTTAGACGAGGCTCAAAGTGGTTTATCAAGAAAGGGATTATATATTTGAAGGGTAAGAGATATGATATGGCTACAAGAGGTGCCTCTAATCATGGGTATACCTTGTGCTTAATTCGACATGGATTTTTTTTTTTTTTTTAATAATGCAATGATCATATGCAAGAAATTAAAATGCTCATTTTTTTATTAAAAGGAAAAAAGTACATGAAAGTCCTACAAAGTAAAAACTAGGGGAAAATGAAAGGTGCCTATGCTAGACTTTATTGGGGAAAGGAATAAAAAAAGAAATAGAAAAAAGAGGTCACGAAATCTTGTCGTTGAAGCTCGCCTCTTGTCTTGTGCTTTATCATCACCCGGTCTTCTTGCCGACTGGAGGTATAGGAAGCTTGTTATTGTCGATCAAATATTGGATGGCCTCCTTTAGCTTCCAACAGCTCTCAGTAGTATGACCCCTACCTTGATGGTACTTACAATGTGCATCTGGATTCCAACTAGGTAATCTCTTTTCAGGTGCGGGATCTTGAATAGGTCCAATGGGAGTAATGAGCCCCTTAGTATGGAGTCGATCGAAGGCAACATCATAGCTCATCCCAATAGGAGTGAATTCTTTCCTTAATTCTTTCTTAGATTCTTGGTTATTCATGGCTAAGACTTCATTGAGGTCAAAGGTACTAACATTGTTACTAGAGTGGGTGTTTTCAGAAGAAGGAGGATTGTCGTTCTTCTTTCCTTTCCAGCCACTGTGGTTACTATTGTTAGTAGCTTTTTGTTTTGCAAGGTCATCTTCAATCTCTATGCTTATGTCGTAGACTGCCTTGAAAGTGTTCAAGTTGTGTTGATATCTCAAATGCTTCGAATACTTCTCTTGTAAATCCTTGATAAACAACCTCACAGACTCCTTCTCAGTAGGGACTTCAATCATATTAGCGGAAGTTTCCCTCCACTTGTTGAAAAAGGAAGTGAAACTTTCATTTTCTTTTTGTCTTAGCATCTCAAGTTGTCTATGGTCAGTTTCAACTTGAATGTTACATTTATATCTATTGATGAAAGCATTTTTTATTTCTTCCCAATTGGAGGTCTTCTCTTTGTCAAGAGAAAAGTACCATTGTTGACATATAGCTTCTAAAGACAAAGAAAATATAGAATGAAAGGCTTCCTTGTCTATCCCCTTAATATTCATTATAGTTTCAAATGCTCTTAAATGAAAGTAAGGGTTATCCATAGGCTTAAATTTAGGGATGTCATTGGGATTGAACTTCTGCGGGAGAAGGTCCTTATCCACCGAGACCCCTTGTGAGCTAATTCCTTGGAATCTAAAGTCGTTGGACAGCTTGTCCAACCTTTCCTGGATTAGGTCCATTTGTTTTTGTCTCGCAGGGTCACTTATTTGCAGAGATAAGTTTTGCAATGTCTCAGCCAAGTTGGCTACCTGTCCCTTGACTTCATTAAGCTCTTCTTGACTAGCCATTATCTTCTTAGCTTTCCTTTTCCTACCGATGGGTTTGTCAAAAAGTGCTACTTGAATGAAAGTGTTGTCCTTTATTAATCGCCCTTCTCTCCTTGACCAAGTACTGTAGAAAGGGAAATTAGGGATAAGTTTTATACCAATTATTTTGACTCAAGCTTTATTCAACATGCAATAGATGGGAAAAGATTATGAAAGAATAAAGGGAATGATATGTGTGGAGAAAGAATGTGGTGGGAAGATGATGTAGATGGAGAAATATGGAAGGAAGGTATGTGGAGAGTAGGAAGAAGATGTAATTGAAGACATATGGAAGAAATAGGAATAGAATGGACCCTAACTTAAATGACGGAAAAATCGACTCATGTATGAACCTAAGACATGGTCATGATGACATATACAAAGTATGTGCTAATACTAATGAGTGTAGGTGACATGTTAAGACTTGTGTCATGACAATGTGGCTAGACTATGTGACTAGACTCAAGCAAAGACTAAAGTTAAGACTTCGCGTATATGCATTAAACTGGACAGGCTGTAGTATTTTAGTCATAACTTTTGATCTGTGAATCTGATTGGGACTAAACCAACGCCAAATTAAAGATAAAACTCGGGGCTACAGATCCATAGGTTGTACGACTCGTGGTTCTTCCTAGAACTCCAGCTATGCCCAAAACAAGTTGACGCATGTGCAGTATACGGGAATAAAACTCCGGGTTGACTTAAAGGAACTATGACTCGATTTTAGGCTTATTTATTAGTTCAAATTAATTAATTAATTAATTAAACAAAGTCCTTTAGTCATTGGTTAGTTTATTTAGTCTTAACCACAAGTCAAACAAATGGTTAACACAGATATAATATGCACAAGCAAGGATGTACAAGTAGTTCACATAGTCACAATATGATGCAATGAGTTTGCAATCTAACCATGGCTCTAGTTCTCTAGAGTTCAAGGATATGGGTTAAGTCAAAAGGTCCATGGTTATGAATCCATATGCATTGCACACAAGCCTACCGTGAGGGTTGGAGCGAATGGACGGGACCCCGCGAGTTCGTGATGAAATCGAACTCGACTCCATGGTTTGGTGGATTCACAAACTTTGCACGTACCTAAATTTGAACTTTGCACATGATAGTGGGATATTCCATTGGGCAGGTGAAGCAGGAACCCCCAAAGGGCTATATCCATATGTAGAACACATATGGGTTCAGAAAAGTGAGAAAAGGACTCAATCAATAAGTAAAATCAAGCCAACAATGCTAGAAATGGTCAAAGCAAGAAGGCAGACCCCTGGCTCGGTATTGGAAGAACTTGGCACCAGACTACAGGGACTGTCGCCGCGAAAAAGCCTCTATCGCCAAGCGACAGAACTGTCGCCAGGCGACAGAAACTTTTTATGGGCGACAAGCCCTATTTTCTAGACGCTAGTTCCTACATGCCTTGGCAAGTTTCTGTGTTCTTAGAATTTTCCAGATTTCGCATCATTTTTTCGATTCTAGTCATGAAAGATATTTCTCAAATTTCCTACGTGTAAAATTCCTAGGTATTGACTCATGGGGCTCTCCCATGAGAACCTTTTAATGCATATGACAATGATGTTAATCAAATCACGCACATGAAATACTTAGAATTTTTCGAGTCTCATCCGCTCATTCTAAATAATTGCCAAAATAAATTTCAGGAATATAAATAGAAATCCTCCCTAGTGGAGTCGCCAAAAAACTGTAGGGAATATTTCAAGCATTATGATAACCCCAAACTTGAACCCTACTGTGATCATACACTAAAGTATGGTGGCGTTCCAAAGGGAAAGAAAAGAGAGAAAAAGAGTCGCCAACAAGTTTTAGGAACTTGTAAACCCAAAAGACAATCCAAAAGGACCATCAACTACTCCATAAGGTCTTGAACCAAACAGGGTCCGGGGATGAGGGTACGAATCCAATCTACAAAAGAAAGGACTCGCCCTATAAAATAGGCCTCTACTTTGTTCTGCTCGTATTCATGTGCGCTTTTCGAATAACATACAAACATTATATTGAACCTAACCTGTTTATCTATGTTGGTTGAATATTAATGCACAAATAAGACTATTATTGGCGATCACTTAAGTTAAAATCACATTAGCCTAAACCAAATTAATAATTATCTTATTAAGCGTGATTTCAAGTACAAATTCCCTTTAACATCATAAAAGGTGTGATCAAGCAATAACAATAAAATATATCAAGCAACATAATAATAAGCAACAACAATAATGATGATAATAGCATAATAAGGCATAATAAAGCTTAATAATAATAGCAAGATCCTAGGCATGATACTAACAAGATTAATAACAAATCTTAGCATGTCACTAAACATCAAAGATCAAAGCTTTAAACCTAACATGGTACTAACATGATAACATAATATTAGAAATAATAAGAGGCAACCTAAACATGATACTAGAAAGCATTAAAAACATCCTAACATGATAGTAGGAATTAAACATTAATAAACATGCTTTCTACATTAAAAGAGAGTAATAAGATTACATACTTTGAAGCCTCGTACCTCTTTCTAATAACAAAATACACAAGTTAGTAAACTTCAATGAAAATAATAAAGAACAATTAAATAATTAAATTGAAATCAAATTAAATAAAGTTTTGACTAGATTTTGGACCAAACCCTCAGAAATTATCAACCTTTCACGTCTAGGGCGAAGGCAACTTCGAATTGGCTAAGAGACTCTAAGTCTTGTGAATGCGGAATTGTGTTTAATAAAAGTTGGTTTAGAAAGAGAGAGAAAGAATAAGCTATATTGCTTAGAGGGAGAATAGAGAGAATTAATGATGAGAGTTGATGAAAGTTGATGAAAGAAAACGAGGATCCGAGGACCCTATTTATAAGAAAATAGTCAGAATTTGAAGAGGAATTAAACTCCACGCTGTCGCTAACAAACCGACCTTGTCGCCAGAAATTTATCCCGTCGCGAGGCGACAAAGTCTGTCGTGAGGCGACAAGCCTGTCGCGAGGCGATAGAGACAGTTTTTGCGGATTTTGGTTTTATCATATCTTTTGATCTAGAAGTCCAAATAAGTCATATAATATGTCGTTGGAAAGCTCTTGAAGTCTACTTTCTAATGAAATTAGAATCAGATTAAAATATTTTGTAGATAAAAAGATATGGCCGAAATAGTGGAAGGGTGTCAGTTTTGGATAGAGTTTCGTATATCTTTCATATCTTTTTCGTTATAGCTCGGATTTAATATTATAATATATCATTGGAAAGATAATTTCAAGATCTATCCAACCATATAAAATTTGGATAAAATATATGAGGCACAAAAATAATATCTGACTATCTTTGAACATCTTTAAATCCGAATAGAATTAGGAAAGTTTTAAAAAAGGAAAGTTTATATTCAAATCAAATTCCTTGATCTTATCTTTTCAAAAAAGGATAATTAAGATATTTTAGAAACCTATAGAAGATTCTAATCAATCCTAATTAGTTTAGGAATAGGATTAAACCTTTGGATCCTCCTTATGATCATTGGGTCGTAGGTAAAATTCGGTTTGGGTCCAGTTTAGTATTTTGGCCATAACTTCCTCATTATTCATCGGAATTGGGCTTATAATATATCGTTGGAAAGGTCTTTTAGAACCCCATCCAACTACACCATTATTGGACCCTAATTATGGACCAAACTAAACTGGTTTGGCTATTTTCAAACAAATAGAGTTATTTTCAAAAACAGAGAGAAGAGAATTTTAATAAAACTAAACCGCAACACTTGACTTTCAACCACTTTCACCTCATTCGATTATGGTTCGACGTGAAAGGCATTCATCACTGGGTTTGGTTTTGGGGAGACACAAATGGGTGTCTACACTAATCGAGGCATATCACATGAGGTGGAGGGTGCTAATTTTGACAGTGCATCCGCTTGATTGTTTTCAGACCTGGGCACTTGATTCAGATGGAATTCTTCAAGTGTCCCAGTTTCAGCTTTGACCGCCTAAAGGTATTTGATTATTGCCAGATGGGTGGCTTCATAGTCACCATGGTATTGGCTTACGACCAACTGTGAATCAGAGCAGGCGTTAATTTTTGTACCCCTACCGCCTTACACATGCGAATGCCGACTAGCAGGGCTTCATATTCTGCCTCGTTGTTTGAGGCCTGGAACTTGAATCGTAGTGCATATGCATATTTGTCCCCTTCTGGAGACTGACAGATAATACCTGCACCACAGTCGTTCATGGTAGAGCTCCCTTCTACATACACTTTCCAAACCTTATCTGGATTGTCCAGAGCAACCGACCTTGTCATTTCGACAATGAAGTCGGCAAACGCCTGACCCTTCACTTCCTTTTTTGGCTCGAAAGTGATTTCAAGACTTTGCATTTCAATAGCCTATTTGAGCATTCTACCAGATGACTTTGAGGTTGTCATCTTCCGCTTAAGAGGTTGGTCTGTGTAGATAACAATCGGATGTGCCAGGAAGTAAGGTTTCAACTTCTTGATAGCCATGTAAAAAGCGAGGCCAAATTTTTTAACCATGGAGTACCGTAGTTTAGCATTTCTGAGTACATGGATAATGACATAGACCGAGAGCTGAATGCCGTCTCTCTTAGCAAGGAGAACGGCACTGAGAGCATGATCTTAGACGGCTAAGTACATGTAAAGCGTCTCTTTGGGCAAAGGGCTAACAAGCCTTTGCAAAGAGTGTAAGTGTTCTTTTAGTTTCTAAAAGGCCGCCTCAGCATCATCTTCCTATTCAAACCTTGTCTTCTTTCTGATCGCTTGGAAGAAATAGAGGCACTTGTCACCTGACCGGCTGAGGAATCTCCCCAAAGCCGCCAGGCAACCGGTAAGTTTCGGGACTTCCTTTACAGTATGGGGTGACTTCATGTCAATGACCGCTTGTATTTTTTCCGGGTTGGCCTCTATCCCCCTTTGATCAATTAGGAATCCGAGAAACTTCCCAGACTCAACACCAAAGACACACTTATTGGGATTGAGCATGACCTTGTGCCGCCTGAGTGTGGTGAAGGTTTCTCGGAGGTTAGCAAGATGATCCATCTATTGCTTGGATTTGACTATCATGTCATCAATGTACGCCTCTACATTCCTCCCAATCTGATTAATGAAGATAGTATTAATCATCCGTTGAAAAGTAGCAGGCGCATTCTTCAAGCCAAACGGCATCACAATATAACAAAATAATCCCTGATCAGTGACGAAAGTCGTCTTCTCTTGATCTTTTTTCCACATGAGTATCTGGTGGAAGCCCGAGTAAGCATCCATAAAACTCATCAAGGCATGCGCGGCTGTAGAGTTGACTAGGCTGTCGATCTTTGGAAGTGGGTAACTGTCCTTTGGACATGCCTTGTTCAAGTCAGTGTAATCTACATACATGTGCTAGGTACCATTCGGCTTCTTTACGAGCACAACGTTTGCAACTCAGTCAGGGAAGTTACATGGCCGAATGAACCCAGCGTCTAACAGCTTTTTGACCTTGGAAGTTGCCGCCTGACTTCTCTTCTCGCCGTGATTTCTTTTATTTTGCCGGATAGGCTTCTTTTTAGGGTCCACGGCGAGATCCGAGCTGATGCCTGGCATCTCTTCCACTTCAAAGGCAAAGATGTCTTTGAATTCTTTCAGCAGGAGGTGCAAGTCTGCACCCAACCTTTCAAAGGCAGTCGTCTCCACCTTTAGAGTTCGCTCTGGATGGCTGTCGTCCAGAGGAATATCAATATGATCACCAGCCGGCTGGGGACGGAGTTCATCTGATCGTTCCCCGGTCAGTGATTGCTATTTCTTCTCTTTCTTCACCTCCACCAGCTGATCAGCTTTTCTTTTCTTTTCGGCTGCTGGTGGGGCTGGGTCAGAGTCCTTGACATCGTCAAGGTCTATTGGCTCCTTCATAGGGCCGGCTACAGCAGCCGTTGGTTTGACGTCTGAGAGGTAACACTCCCTTGTCGTCTTCTGATCCCCGTTCAGGGAGCCAGCAGAGCCATCATCCTTTTCATATTTTAACAACATGAAAGCTGGGATGATGACGTCCTTGCACTCATTCAGAGTGAGATGGCCCAGAATAATGTTATAGGCCGTCAGCTCTTCAACCACCAAAAATCGGACGATCATATGCCACCCTTTTCCTTTCTACCCCAACTGGATGGGTAAGTCAATTTGTCCGACTGGGTGCACACGACCCCTCCCCCGAAACCAACAAGAGGGTGGGAGACGTCGCGTAGATTGTCCAACTTGTAATTCAGCTTGGATAGACACTTGTAGCTTTGAGGTCAGAGGAGCTACCAGTGTTTATAAGGATCCGACCAACCAGTTGGTTGGCGACCTTACATTCAATGACGACCGGGTCGTCATGCGGTCGGCGGACCTTGCCCCGATCCTTCTTAGTGATGAGGATGTCTGGGAAAGTACCACTTGCAAACTCTTGACCATCATCAATTGAATGGATCATCTTCAAACTACTAGCAGGGTGGACAGTCTTAGACGACTGTCCCAGATTCATCTTGACAGTCACTTTGGACTACAAGACATAGGATTTCAGCACCCCTTGTCAGCCAAATGGTCCAACGTCCACTTGAGGCTATAGCAGTCGTTGGTGTCGTGGCTGACTTCCTCATGGAAGTAACAGTATTTATTTTTACTCTATGGCTGGACGGAACTCTTCATCGGATTCGGCTTCTCAATGGCAGCCGGTCCTTTATCTCCATGAGGATGGAGTAGCAGTCTTTATTAAACTCGTACCTCAGGACGTACAGTTTGAATTCTTTCTTTTTCTTTTTGGACGGCTGATTAGGCTCATCAACCACCCAAACTTCTTTTCTCTTTTTGCTCTTTTTAGCTTTCTGAGCCGGCTAAGAAGACCGACTCTCTTTTTGTTTGTCAGAATTCTTGGAGTCTAACTGATTGCTGGACGAGCAGAGGTCGGTGACTTGAATAAAGCTCTCCGCCTCTATCAACGCCTCTTGAAGGGTGAAAACCCTCTCTCTGACAAGGTCAAACTTAAAAGTTGACCCGTCCTTTAGACCCTTAAAGAAGTCTGCATAAGCTACCTCATCAGACAACCCTTGTATCTGGATTCTCACCAGATTGAACCGCCTGACATAGGAGCAGAGTCCTTTTCTCTCTCCTTCCCGTATGGTGCTCAACTCGAGACTTGTTTTCTTGGCAGGGATGTTCATCGAGAAGTTGGTGGCAAACAAGAAGGCAAGCCTCCTGAAGCTATCAATGCATCCGGCTGGCAGGTTGCCAAACCATTGTTGGGCTATTCCCTTCAAGGTAGCCGGGAAGCATCGGCACCACATAGAATCCTCCAACCCCTACATATGCATAAGAATGGTGTAGGCCATGAGGTGGTCCTTCGGGTTGGTGGTACCATCATAGGCATCAACCAAGACATTCTTAACCTTGGCCGGCTGTGCCACCTCGGTTATTTCCTTGGTGAACGCAGAGGTTTGTTCACCAAGTCTGAGCAGACGAAGCTACCAGTCCAGGGGCTGGACATTGTGTGCCGCCTGACCTCCAAAGAAGGTCGGCTGCATGAATGGTGGAACATACTGCCCGTATGGCGTCTGAGGCACATACGGGACTGCCCCAATCATCTAAGGGCCAGTATGGATGGTCTTGCC
This sequence comes from Chenopodium album, assembly GCF_948465745.1. NCBI lineage: Eukaryota > Viridiplantae > Streptophyta > Magnoliopsida > Caryophyllales > Amaranthaceae > Chenopodium > Chenopodium album. The sequence continues at coordinate 19,885,431 of NC_137846.1, forward strand.
GCCTGTATGGCTTTCATGCAAGGATTGAGAATTCCTTGCGGATGTATTTATGAAGATGTATGGAAAGCTCGATTTAGAGGCTGACTTAGACAGCTGTTGGCTTCGGTTGTGCTCGATGATGTGTCGAGCATCGGAATGGTAAAAGTGAGATCTTCTCGGATTTCGAGATCAGGTGTTTTCTCTAATGAGAGAATGTAGGGTAGGCTGTAATAAAATGAATTGTAGATGTCCCCAAAATGGGGGAATCTCCCTATTTATAGGGTCATTGGTAACTATGCCTTTGATTAGGTCACTCTGACCTAATTTTGATGGGTAACGCCGAATTACGGCTTTTTAGGGATTTGGGCCCTAAAGGCCGCCTTTTCTCCTGAAATCTGGGAACGCCACGTATCAGATGGGGATAGGTCCAGTTTGGACAAATTCGGGGCTGACACGTGTCGCCATCTGATTGGCCCACGTGGCTTGGGTAAAAATTACCCAAAACAAAAAGATAAATAAAAATTAGGTTGGCAGGCTAAGCTTGGACTTCGAGCCTAAAATTCTACTCAAATTTGAGGATTTTTCAAAAGAATCTCAATATACGTACGACAAAATAGAGCATCACCTAGTCTAATTACTAATTTAACCTACATACAAAACTTCACCCTTAAACTAAACATCTTTTTATTCCAATTTTTGTTAATAATTTCATCTTTCTAACTTCATCTTTTTATTCCAATTTTTTTTTTTTTTTTAACAGGAGAAACGATTTACACTCGACACCACCATCATTCTTATTTATACCTAATTTAAAGGCATTTTTTAAATTTAAAATTATCAATTTATCCAAATATTAAAACAAAATTGTAGAAACAAGAAAAAAGTAATTTTAATTTCTATAGTCAATTTTCAAAATGAACAGAATTTGTATATGTATTACTGATTTTAAACTTAAAAATTTCAAAGTTGAAAACGGACAATGATATCGAATGCACCATACATCACGTAATATATTGATTTCTCCTTATTTAATTTCAAATTTCAAGTCCTATTATATGTGACTCCCAATCCTATATCCTATTACATGTGTCTCTCAATGTATATTACGCCAAAGCATATCATGCTCCATCCGTTCTTTTCATCTCATTTTATTTTGATCTTTTTTTCTTCCATACTCACTTTACTTTTTTTTTTCCTTGGCTTAATTGCCCGTTTACCATCTTTGGCTCTTTGCCTATTTACCCCCACAATCATTATACTTATTCACACACTCTTAGATTTTAATTTATTCACCCTTTTTAATTCTTAGCCTCACATGTTTTTGAGGGAGTTGAGATTACACACTTTAATAAACGTAAATGGTAATTCAGTAAATATTTTACTTTGTTTTCTGCAAAATGGCTTTAAAAAATACTTCGTATTTTTTGACTCTGTTGTCACATGGAGTGAAGGACTCTGTTTAGCGCCAATTTAACGTCTATAATTTAATTGGGTTACTTTTTCAAAAGAGATAGAGTGTAAAAAAAAAAAAGAGGTTTGACAGAAACTAATACTCCATCTTCTTCATGGATGCAGCAACAATTCAGCAGCCGGCGATTGCTCCATCGCCTTCAACTTGGTTTTGTTTTTGTCCTTTTCTTTTTCATATTCCATCTTTTTCATCCTCTAACTTCTTCCTCCTCCACCTTCTTCTTGCTTTACTGCTCCTCCACCTTCTTCTTGCTTTATTGCTCCTCCATTGTAGTAGCTCATGAACACCACTTTCACCAACCCTAATTAAAAAGGGTGAAAAGAATGGTATAGTTAACTAGACTTAGAAAATGGGTCATTCGGGTCGGGTCATTTCGGGTCGGGTCATTTCGGGTCAAAAAGTTATCGGGTCAAGTTAGGGTCGGGTCGGGTCAACTAATAATAGGGTCGGGTCGGGTTTCGAGTCAACATTTCGGGTAGAGTTCGGGTCGGGTCAAGTTTGGGCCGGGTCAGTTCAGGTCGGGTCAATTTTCGGGTCGAGTCAGTTCGGGTCGGGTCAATCTTCCGGTCCAATTTTCGTGTCAACTTCGGGTCGGGTCATATTTGGTTCGATGCATTGGGTTAAAATCAACTATGTACTCCTCCATTTCATATTATTTGCAACGATTTGACATAAAGTAGAGAGGAAAATGTCTAATCGTTGCAAATAAATGAAACAGAGGTAGTATATATTTATACTTCCTCCGTTCTTTTCTATTGCACCATAAGGGATTTCACGCTTGCCAATGCATTACTTTAACTATCAATATCTTAAATTATACTTTTGTAAAAATTATAAAAATTTGATATTTAAAAAGTAGAGATCGATACGAATCTAACTAGATTCCACATGACTATATTTTTTCTAATGTATAAATCACAAATGATGGTCAAAGAAGATTAAGTGAATAGTGTAAAAGTCCTAATGGTGTAATAAAATAAAAACGGAGGAAGTATATTTTTTGACGAGAAAATCACTATATTTATTAAGGCTACTTTTTTCATGGAATACAGTAATTGTTTGACTTTAGATTATTTTGTAATTTCATTTGGTATTGAACATTATGTTATGTACGCATTATTATTGTACTATTTTTTTTTCTAGACTTGTGAGAATTGTGACTTTTATTTCGAGCTTTAGTTAATTTTTTTAATCTTATGGACAAACTCCATAGAATAGTCATTAAATTTCAATCTTTTTATTATTTTTTAATAATTTATAGAGATAAAAGGCCGAAGAAATCGAGAAAAGTAATGCTCAAAATATGTAAACTACTTACACTGTTACACATTACAAATTAATAAAAAAAAATTAAGTCAGTTTGATTGCGGTTTTTTTCTATTTCGGTTTGCTCAAGTCAAGTCTTTAGCTTAAATAGATTCTGGTCATTTAAGGTATAAGATAATTTTGGTTAGGGTCACTTTGGGTTTCGAGTCTATTTAGGTCAATTAATTCAAGTTAAAGGTCGGGTCAGTTTGGGTATCGGGTCAACTTCGAGTCTCGGGTCACTTCGGGTCGGGTCGGGTCGGATTGATTCGGGTTTTGGGTCACTATTTTCGGGTCGATTTCAAGTCATAGGTCGGGTCATCTAGTCAGGGTCAGAATTGCTAGGTCTATGGTTAACCCTAAGTTGAAAGGCCAGGGTTGTGTCTTGTTACCTAACTACCACTTGAATGGTAATTGGCCACCTTCAATGGTTGAGTGTTCCGATTCAATTAGCTCCAATGGTTGATTACTAATGTTCGACTTCTCCACCTCCAAGGTTCGAGTTCTCTAGTAATTGCACTAATCCAATGGTTGGAGTTCTCAAGTAGTTGCCCACCACCAATTGGTTCTAATGGTGATTACTTGTTCTCTTCACCTGAAATTAGGAGATCTGATCTGATTTTAACAAGGTCTAATCTGGTCTGATCTGAATTTTTATTATCTGATCTGGTCTGATCTGATTTAATAATTTGACTAAATTTTGACCGCATTTTAATACTAATCTATAAGGAAAATCATTATCAAAATGGATCTTGTTAGATTCATCTCATTATGAACTTTTCAAATATATAATTTTCATAATTTTTTGTCATACGTAATTAATGATATTTAGCAATAAGTAAATGATAATTAAAAGTTATAATCTGGTCTGATATGAATTTATTAAGAAATAAGTAATAAGTTGAAACAAGTTGAAGAGAACATGTCCAATGGAGAGAGGAGGAGAGAGAAATTAAAGGAGGAGAGAGAAAATGTGAGTAGAAGCATTCTAACATCGCCAGTAAATACCATAAACCTAAGAATGTTCATTGCAAATGTCACCATCAGTGGCGGATCTTGGGGAAAAAAGTTTGGGGGCCCAAGGTTTGATCCTCCAATCTTTGGCTCAAAAATAACAATACTTAACCACTATGTTACAACTTTTTAAATGCATTTATTAGACATTATATAAACTATAACCAACAAATTAGAAAAATTTAGGGAGGTCGGGCCCTGACCCTCCATAACAAAGGTCTGCCTCTGCCATTGCCTTTACTTTTCAAGATGAAAGTACAACACTGCCCCTTGATAAACAACCCATGTTTCTCATTGTTATAAACTTGAATTTGCTTCATGCTTTTTGTACATTATCTCTTACACATTATCACTTTTTATTTTACACCCATTCACATTTTTCTATATTTTTAAAGTTGTGTATCTGTGGTAATTAAAAAAATATAAAAGAACGGAAGTACTTTATATTCCACAAAATGTGGTATGAAAATAATGTCTCAATTATATTTTATTTTTTGAGGAAAGTATCTCAATTATATTATCCGTACGTAATCCATTTCGATGATTTATTTTTTATATTTATAAATGATAAGAGAAAAGAAAATAGTAGTTGTTTCAAAAAAAAAAATAGTAGTAATCGGTTCTCAGTTCTCACTAGGGAATTTCTATTTTCTAATGCATTGGAAGAGAAAATGAAAAATAAGGAAAATTTATTACAACTTACAAGCTTTTCAATACTAGTCGTATGACTCGTGTCACTTACTAAATGATTATCTATCATGATGATTGGTGATTATCATTCATGCACCAACAAATTTAATGTAGTAAACTCATCCTTTTTTACTGTAAACACCATGACCATTTCACAACCAATCCAATCTACACTTAGAATGGAGGAGGGATATGGAGGTGATTTGGGGTTGACTGGGGTAGGGAGTAGGGAGGTGTCCCTTACATATAATAAAAAAAGAAGTGGCACGAGTGAGATGATGGAAATGTCAGTGGAGAAAAGAAGGAGACAGGATAGTGTCATTGATACTGGGGACAATCAAATCCAAGTAGTGGGAAGTGGTGCTGCCTACTCCCTTGAAGGCCAATGAAACTTTTAAGCTGGAACGTTCAAGGGGCTGGCAACCTTGGACGGAAAGCTCTCAGAACTTATGTTGGAGAGAACAGCCAGAGGTGGTGTTCTTAATGGAAACTATGATTGATGGTGGAGTATTGGAGAGAGTACAACGTAGATGTGGCTTTGATCATGGTGTTTATATCGGTAGCTCGGGAAGATCGGGTGGTATTGGTTTCTGGTAGAGAGGAGTGAATGTGTCAACGGTGTCCTACTCGGCACATCATTTTGCGGCATATATATGTTATAACGAGAGCATTCCTAGTTGGAGGGTGATTGGTATTTATGGGTGGCCGGAGACGGAAAATAAACATAAAACTTAGGAGCTAATAAAAATTTAAAAAATGAATGTACCATCCCGTGTATTATGTTCAGGGATTTTAATGAAATTGTGAGCATGAGGGAGAAGGAGGGGGGAGCGGTAAGGAGGGAAGCGCTTATGGATGCTTTTAGAGATACCATCGACTGTTGTGGGTTCCGTGCTTTAGGGTTTAAGGGTAATATGTTCACTTGGCAAAGGGGAAGAACAGAGAGTACGATCGTTCGGGAGCGGTTAGACAGATTTTTGGGTGATGATGAATGGTGCTCATTGCATCTGAATTACCCAGTTCAACATCTAGTCAGAGAGGAGTCTGACCACTCTCCCATTTTGCTTGATACAGTGAACTACTTTGAAAGGGGAAAAGGAAATAATTTGTTCAAATTCGAAGCTTTATGGCTATCTAAGAAGGAATGTGGAACTGTCATTGAGATTAATGAACTTCGGCAGGGGAGATTAATGAACTTGTGAGTGTGATACCGAGTATGATAGCAAATTGTGAAAGGTCGGCAAGGGAGATTAATGAACTATCATACATGGATGCGAGTATGATAGCAAATTGTGAAAGGTTGGCAGGGAAGATTAATGAACTTCGGAAACAAGAAGAATCCTATTGGTACGCTAGGTCCCGAGCCAATGACATGAGGGATGGGGACAAGAACACGTCGTATTTCCATAGGAAAGCAAGCCAACGAAAGAAGAAAATCACATTGATGGTCTGTTCGATGCACAAGGAACGTGGAAAGAAGAGGATGGTCAGATTCGTAAGGTGGTGGCTGATTATTTTTCTCGTCTGATTACCTCGGATTGCCCATCTGATTTTGACTGAGCTACTGCCGGTTTGAGTGAGTTGATTTTAAATGCCATGAATTGTTCACTTGATGCAGAACCTAGTGGTAAGGAGATCAATGAAGCGCTTTTTCAGATGCATCCTAATAAAGCCCTTGGTACGGATGGTATGCATGCCTTATTTTTTCAGAAATTTTGGCATATTATTGGTTCTGATATTATTCTGTTAGTGAAAAATTGGTGGAGCGGTTTAATTGATATTACCGAGATCAATAAAACCTATATTGTGTTGATTCCGAAATGTAATGAGCCAAAGAATATGAAAGAGTTTAGTCCAATTAGTTATTGTAACGTGGTTTATAAAATAATATCCAAGACCCTAGCAAATAAGCTGAAACCTTTTCTCAATGATATTATTTCTATAAACCAAAGTGCTTTTATTCCAGGTCGTTTGATTACTGATAATGCTTTTGTAGATTTTGAGATTTTTCATTCGATGAAGCGTCACGGGGAAGGAATGAATGGTTCCGTAGCTCTGAAATTGGACATGAGTAAGGCATATGATAGAGTGGATGGTGTTTTCTTGAAAGGGTGATGCTAAAAATGGGGTTTTGTCATGGGTGGATTCGGAGAGTCATGGATTGTATTTCTAGTGTATCTTTTTCTATTAAGGTGAATGGTGATATTTCAGGATAGGTTATCCCTTCTCGGGGTCTCCGACAAGGCGATCCTATTTCCACTGACCTGTTCCTGTTGTGTGCGGATGCTTTTTCTACTCTAATAGCTAAAGCTGCTTATGATAAGGAATTGAGCGGTGCAAAAATTTGCAACTCTGCACCTAGAGTTTCTCACTTGTTTTTTGCCGACGACAGTATTTTATTATTTGCACGTGCTACTCTGCAGGAATGTTTGAAAATTGTTAAGATTATCAATATCTACGAAAGAGCATTGAGTCAGAAAGTCAATCTGGCGAAGACAGAAGTAGCTTTTAGCAAGTGTGTGTCTATTGAGAGAAGGGCGACTATTGTGGAGACTCTTGGAGTAAGGGAGGTAGAGAAACATGAAAAATATTTAGGTTTGCCGACGATCATTGGTAAATCTAAAAATGCCATTTTTACCTTTTTGAAAGAGAGAATTTTGAAGAAATTAAATGGGTAGAAGGAGAGACTTCTTTCTAGACCGGGGAAAGAAGTGTTAATCAAAGCAGTTGCTCAAGCCATTCCAACATATATTATGAGTATTTTCAAGATTCTTGAGGGTTTAATTGATGAGATTCACTCTTTGCTTAGCCGATTTAGGTGGGGTTCGAGGGAGGATTCAAGGAAGTTGCATTGGCAGAGTTGGGATAAGCTATGTGTGCCCAAGAAGAAGGGTGGTTTAGGGTTCCGTGACCTCAAGTGCTTCAATCAGGCGCTTTTAGCTAAACAAGTGTGGAGGCTTCATGAGAACAAGACTACTTTGCTGCACAAAATCCTTAAGTCCAAGTACTTTAAGAATTTGACGGTGTTAGATGCAAACCGTAGCTATGATCCTAGCTATTCATAGAGAAGTATGTGGGGTGCTAAAGGTCTTTTGAGGGATGGGTTATGCTAGAGAGTGGGTGATGGTCGTAACATCAAAGTATGGAAAGATCTTGGATAATGAAGGAGGGTAAGATTCTGGTACTTGTTATGCCAAGTTCTGGTGAGGAAGATATGTTAGTGCGTGATCTGATGCTAGTAGGGGGGAGGGAGTGGGATATGGAGAAGATTGAACGATTGTCCCCTGCTGATGTGCGTTCTATTATCCTAGTTCTCCCTTTCTCGAACAGGGCTCGTAATGATGTGCTCTTTTGGAGCTGAGATGTTCGAAGGAGGGTCTATACACTGTCAGAACTGGGTGTTGGCTTGTGAAAATGAGCGGGGATGAGCAACAAGAGCAGATTGATAATTATGAGGTTTGGCGCACCATATGGGATGTTCGAGGTCCTCCAAAGCTACAACATTTTATATGGAATGCGGTGAAAGGGAACTTAACAATGAAGGATAGATTGATGCACAGACATATTTTGCAAGATGCTTCGTGCCACATTTGTGGTGATGACAGGGAAACCATCATACACTCAGTGTTAGAGTGTACTGCTGCTAAGGGAATTTGGGGTCCTAGTGAGTTTTAAGACTGCTTAGTTGGGGCACTAAGGTCTTCTTTTGCGGACCTTTGGATGTGGATGGTTCACAAGCATAAAGCTGAGGTTATGAGGTCAATGGTTACGCTGATGTGGGTAGCTTGGAGGTGTAGGAATCTTGTCGTTTTTTTAGAATGATCAGCCAAATTCTGTCATGCTAGTTGCAAGGTTTTTGGGGTTGGTGCACGAGTATAATGTGTATGAAAAAAAAGTTTTCATGCCAGCCCATACGAGGTATGGGATCAGCAGCAATAGCAGGTGGGTGAAGCCCTCCCAAGGGTGTATTAAAATAAACACTGATGCACATGTACTCGAGGTTGGTTTGGGTGGATTGGGGGTGGTGCTGCGGGATGAACAGGGGTCTATTGTTGCTGCTGCAACTAGGAAGTTCCATATAACTTCCCCTGAGGTAGCTGTGGCTTTGGCAGTTCGGTTTGGGCTGCAAGTTGCGAGGAGACTAGGATACTCTCATATATGGATTGAGTCGGATGCGGTTAATTTTGTTCAAGCTGTGAACAAAGAGGGGAGTGGCTTGGCTCCTATCCATGCTGTGAACAAGGAGGGGAGTGGCTTGGCTCCTATCCATGTTGTCTTTGATGATATTAGGAAAGATAGTTTGCTCTTTGATGTATGTACTTTCTCACATGTTAAATGTTCATGTAATTCGGTAGCACATCTCATCGCTAGATGGACACGGGGTACAATGTAGATGTATGTCTTAATTCCTTTCCACAAAGTATTGTTACTTTGGCGGATTTGGATCTAATTTAATAAAATGAGCTCTATCTTCACTTTCAAAAAAAATGAAGATATTGCTAAGCTCCTATGATAACTGGTTATGGAAATTTCAGGGCATCACCAACATTGTCACCCCTTCTTAAACCCCACTTCATCTTCTTTCTTTCTCTCTCCTAAACTTCACACCAATTTCCCTCCTTTCTTCCTTAATTCTTTCAACTTCAAATTTCATTGTTCACAAAACAATACAATCCAACTAGAAACCCAGAAATCCCAACCTCTTAACACGTACAAAAAGAAAAGGAAGCCAAAACCAAGCTTTTCTGATCAAATTCATGATAAATGTTCTGTTAAACCCGTTTCTCATACCTAGAAATTTCCATGGCAGATTCAGAAACAACAAGATAAAGAAGATGGGGAAGAGGAAGAAGAAGAACACCTACCTTCAATTTCATCGTTAGAATTTGTGGGAAATCATAAGGAGGTAGAATTAATTTCTAGGGTTGTTGAAACTCCTAATTTTGATGTTAATTTGAATAATAGAAGCTAATTTGAAGAACTCACTTCTGATTTTAGTAGAAAATTTGATAAAAAGTTGAGTAATAAAGTTAGTAATCATGTTAATATTGAATTGGGTAATGTTTCGATTTCATCTTCAATTGTCGAGAAAAAGGAATTGATAAAATCTTAATTAATTAGTGGGAATTTAGTGAATAAATTAGCTCCTGAGAAAGTGGTTGAATTCAAGGAAAATGTTGGGAAAAATGCTGCAACTGTTAGGTTGTAGAAAGATAGTAGTAGTAAAGTAACATTGTCTAGAAGCAACTATGTTGATGTTAATGGTGGCGATTTTCGAAAAGTTAAGGCTGTAAGTGAGAATGATGTTAAAGAGAAAATGTTAGATAGGTTGCCATGGGTACCCGACCCTGAGAAAGCTGATGAAGATAGGCGGTCGAAGAGTAAGACCTGGTTAGTTGAGAAATCGATTCCGGAATATGAACTTAATGTTGGAGGGTTTAGAGTATTTAATTGATTGTTATTCATGTTATGTTAAGTTTAAGTCATTTGGTTAACGTGTCATGACTTAGACAACATATGATTAAGGTAGTGGTGTTTAACTAATCAAGAGAAAGGAAGATAGTGGTTGATTCGTCACTAATTATGTTGCAACCGCTACATAAGGATTTGATATCTCTTGTATTAGTGTGGCAATTACGTTACTTAATGCATAGTAGCTTATGTTTCAATTGATGACTAATGCATTGTTTAATGCATGTCTTAATACATTGTTTAAGACATGTATTAATGCATTGTTTTAGTTTAATATCTATTGATAACATTTGGAAGTCAATGCATTGTTACTTTATGTATGTCTTAATCACTAGTGGAAAAATTGTCATTCGTAACAGGCTATTTGTAACGGACAAAGCTATGCCCGTTACAATAAACATATTCGTAATGGTTAAAATAATAGTCCGTTATAAATACATATTATTCGTAACGGGCACCATGTTGCCCGTTACGAAAACTATGTTATTTGCAACGGGCAAGATAGTGCCCGTTACGAATATGTATTTATTTGTAATGGACAAGATAGTGTTCGTTACAAATGTTTGAATTTCGTCCAGCGAGTGAGAAAAATCCCATTCTTATAACTAGGGTTTCACACTTTCACTCTCTTCAAGCCGTCATACACTCAAACCGACCCCTCTTTCCTCTCTCTCCTCTCTTATTTCACTCAATCTCTCTCTTCGCACCCACTCAATCTATCTCTTCTCCACATTTGCGGTTTCCTCCGCCGTAAATTCCACCTTCGACAACCTCAATCTCCGCCGTACATCGCCACTTATTCTGCCTCTCTCACTCTACCGGAAAATCCCTAGCGCTAAACTTCGGCGTCTTCTTCAAGCTAAACGTGTTCCTATTAATGCCCGCATGAATATCTTTGACGATCTCCGCTCTAATGGGTATGTATAAATTGTGAAAATCTCCCATTTTGTTTGTACTTCAATTTTAGGGGAAATTCAATAATTTTGGTGGTTTTTTTAGGTATTATACGACAAGATTGTATATAGGAACTCCACCGCAAAAATTTGCTTTGATTGTAGATACGGGAAGTATGTTATTTATGTTCCTTGTTTGATTGTGATCAATGTGAAAATCATCACGTATTTTACTTTTTTTTTAAAATTTAATTTTATGTTTATTTTTTATTTTTTTTATTATGATTAATTCATGAATGTGAGTGATTTGGTTGGGAGGAACTTAGTAGAATTTGGATTAACTTTGTTAGTGATGGTTGGTGGATCTGAAAAGGATAGATTGATAATGTATAAATTAATCTGGTGCAGTGTTTTACAAGCAATACTTTGAATTTGCTCGCGAAGATTCGGTAGATCGAAGCTGTAACTACGTTTTCTGAGCTTGAATCTCTCATGGAGAAGATTGCCAAGAAAATTCACCACCATGATTCTTCTTCTTCCAATTCCGATGACGGTAAATCCAAAATTTTTCGTCTTTTTGGTAGAGATGAGATTGTTCATAAGGCCCTTGGTGGTGGTAACCGTATGTTTCTTCAAATTTCGATTTTTGCATTTTGTTTTATTGAAATGTTGTTTGTATCTTCTGATTTTTCTTGTTTTCCGTACAATTTGTGAGAATTGATGATTGTTTTTAGCTTGATTATAGTTGATTAATGGAGATCGGGAGTGATTTTGATTGTAATTGTGGTTTTTATTGAATGATTTGTTTGTATGATTGTTTAGACTGAAGTTTGGGATTTGATCATATTTGATTGATTAATGTTGGTGTCACCGAAGGATAATTGTGACGTAGATCTAAGTCGGGCTGTTGGGTAGAATCTGTTTTGTCAGTATGAAATTCACCTGTGTTTTTTAATTGCATTTGCTTTCGAATTTCTGACTTCTTATTAATTTGGGTATATTTTCGTTAATTACTATTGCTTGTTTTTATAGATTAATTTTTCTTGGTTTTCTATTTTTCTTAGTTCATCTAAAATGAATAAAGGCATGGTAATCTTTCTGGGTCTTTTTGTTTAGTGTTTCATTTCCTCTTTCTCTTGTAATATGAGCTTGAAAGCTTAATTTTTAACCTAATCTAAGTGATGTATTAATCAAGTGCAATGTATTAGCAAAAACATCAATAGATACAAAATGGTAAAGCCATTATAGGCTTAGGGTAAGTCCATCAGCTATTTTGTGCACTTGTGTATGATATGAGTTGTGTAAGCCTATTGTGATTACACTTGGTCTACTTGACTTAAGTTTGAGCCTTTTAGTCACCTTGGTTGAAGTAAAATGCCTGGTGCCCATATATTTGTTGCATGAGTTTACAGATTTTCTAGTTGATTTCTTTAAAAGGGTGAAGAGATAAACTCATCTCATAATAGTCAAGGGCTATGTATTTTGAAGAGAAGTATAACTCATAATAAAAATTACTTTTTATTTGAAAAGAATTACTATGCTTGTTTCTTGTGAATTGAACTTTAAAATCATGATAGATTTAATTTTATCATAAGATTCTCTTTGCAGATTGCTTGTGATTTTGATGACCAAATTCAATTAATTCCCAAAACGCCTGTGCTATGTTCTCCCAAATCCCAATCCATTGAGGCGCTGTCAAAGGAAGAGATATGATGTAATATTATTATTCATAGCATAATGTTCCTCACAAGCACATAGGTAAGCTTGTTGATTTAATTTTTTTGAGTTTTTAGATATGATAAAATATTCTTTCTATTTTTTTTTTTTTTTTTTGGTTGTGAAGTTTTAATGTTCTGTAGTTAAAATTCTGGCCTTTCATGTATGTATTAATTGGTGCTATATGAAATTTTGTTTGAGATTAAGCTGCAAACTCAATATGAGTAATTGATTCTCTCACGAATTGTGTAGAGATGATTGAATGGAACTAGAAAAAAAAAAGGTGGCATAACTAACTTGTAGATTTGTAATGGTCTACATGAAATTGGACCAATCCTCTTGAGCACAAGATTTTCTATGTATGACCCATTTATCTACATATTTTTTACTGTGCTAGAAATTATCACTCTGTGCTTGAAGCCTTGCACTAGTTTTAATCTCAGGAAAATAAAGCTAATATAGACTAGTAGCTTACATTTTCTTCAATTTTAATCAATGTCAAGTATAGAGATTCTTCTATAAGTATATCTACTTAGTTGTCCTTCTCTGCGTGAAAGTGAGTTCATATCTAGCTGCTTATGCTCTGCTATTTTCAACAGATAACTGGGAGCAAACATGTTATATTGCACTATAGCCAATGGCATTAGAGTGGAGTTAGCTTGCCATTAAATATCTAGTGCCCTAGATTGCTGAAATAGTACACTATTTGTTTAATTGATGCAAGTTATTTTTGTGAAGGGGATTTCATGGGCGGAATTTTGGTTGGTGATACAAGTAGTAATTATTACGGTATAGATTATACTCGTTCTTCAATCTTAATCCCAATTATTATTATGGCTTTTCTACTAGAATATTATAATTCTTTTTTAACTATTTGATTGATTGATTTAAGGTAGTTATTCGATTAATTTTATTTATTCTTGATCTCAAATTGCAAGAACCAAAACGCTAGAATTCTAATGAAGCCTTGGAATTAGAGATCAAAGTTGCAGCAACTCGGAAAAATGGTGGAAGATGTAAATGATTCAACATTAATTTAGTGGAAAATAGATTAAATCTCTTATTACCATTGAGATTTGTTGTGGCTCTATTTTTTTTTACTGTAGTTATAACTTATTAGCTGATAATAAATGTAAGATTTTGGCCTTTTGCTGGTTGTATAATGTGTATCAAGTATATTTTTTACTCAAATAATTTTACTGTGCAAGCCAGCTGATCCAGCACATGTTGTGCTAGATTTTTTTTTTATTTTTTTTATTTAGGGAGCACATTATTTGTAACGGGCATATATCTTGCCCATTACGAATAACGAGGGTATTTGTAACGGGCATTTGAAATGTCCGTTACAAATAACGGGGTTATTTTTAACGGGTATTTGTTTTGCCCGTTACAAATAACTCGTTATTTGTAGCGGGCATTTATTGTGCCCGTTACGAATAACTACCTATTTGTAACGGGCAAGTGCCCTTTACAAATAACATTTTTATCCGAAACGGCTGTATATGTGACAGTCACTGCCCGTTACAAAAGGTCTATTTTTGCCCGTTACGAATAGGCTTTTTTTCACTAGTGAATGCATTGTTTAATGTATGTCTTAATACATTGTTTAATGCATAACTTTATGCATTGCTACGTTTGAAAAATGTAGTGACATACTACTATCTTTTATATATGAGAAACTTCTCATATGATGAATGGAGGTTGAGAGATGAAATATAATTTCTATCTTATCAATTTGGCATAGAGAAAAATTATCAGTTGTTCATTTTCACAAAATCACAAACACTTTTATACATTGAATTACAATAATCCTACAAGTTATTGTAATTGTTCTTCGTTGTATATCCTGAGTAATTTGCGTGATACCCGGTTGTAGTATAGGGTCGGAATTATACTTTTAGGAAAGTGATGCCTCGAAGGTTTTTTCAATAATTTCATTTCTATTTCTTTGTGATCCTTGTTTACTAGAAAATCCCTAACAATCCAAAAGTATAATCTCAACAAAAATGGCAAATGTGAAGGAAATGATGACCTATTTCCAGAAATTGGACAAGTTTGAGGATGTTGATTTTCGAAGGTGGCAAAAGAAAATGCATTTTTTCTTGACAACTCTCGGTGTGGCTTATGTTCTCACATCCCCAAAGCCATCGGAGGAGGAAAATGAGACATTGGAGGCTACTTGAAAGAGGAACAAGTGGGAGAATGACAACTACATATGTTGTGGTTACATCCTAAACGGTATGTCTAATGAATTGTTTGACGTTTATCAATTACATGAGTCCGCTAAATTACTTTGGGATGAACTACAATCTAAGTACATGGCCGATGATCCATCTAGCAAGAAATTTCTTGTTAGTAAATTTAATAATTTCAAAATGATTGATAGTAGGCCGGTTATGGAATAGTTTCATGAAATCCAAAGAATTTTAGGGAGTTTTAGGCAACACAATATCAATCTTGTTGAGACCTTTATTGTGTCTTCTATAATTGATAAACTACCATTATCTTGTAAAGATTTTCGAAATGCTTTAAAGCATAATAATGATGACATTAATCTTGAGGGCTTGGCTACTCATATTCGGATTGAGGAAGAAATCCGGGGCAAGAGGGACAAAAGGATGTTAATCCTAGTTCTACCACGATTAATGTGGTGGAGGATGCTAGGTCTAATGAGAGAAAGAGAGGAAATGACTCAAACAAGTACGAAGGCAAAAAGCCTAAAGTGGAAAGTAATGGTCAAACATCACGAGCTTGTTGGGTTTGTGGAAAACTCGGACATTTTAAAAAAGATTGTACCATTTGGAAGAAAAAGATGAGCAACAAGAAAGCTCAAGGTAGGAAAGGCGGTTCTAGCCAATCCCAAGACAAGCAAGGTAATTCTTGTGCACAAATTTATTTAATTCTTAAATGAATTATTTGAGTGTGATTTTTGAAATTCTATGCGTGTAGGGTGATACTTCTTGGTACATCGATTCGGGTGCATCGAGGCATATCTCCAAGGATTGTTCGGTTTTTAAATCCTTCGTTGAGGTGACCAATGGAAAGATTTTTGACATGGGGAACGACTCCACTGCAAAAGTACTAGGCAAGGGACAAGTTGAGTTAATGTTTAGCTCGGGCAAATCTCTTATTTTAAGGGATGTGTTTTATGCTCCCGAGCTTAGGAGGAATTTAGTGTCCAATGCTATCTTGAATCGTTTAGGTTTTAGAATGGTGATTGAGTTGGATAAATTTATATTGTTTATAGGTGGTTTATTTGTAGGACTTGGTTACTTGTGTGATGGAATGTTTAAGCTTAGTATTTCTAATGCTTTGAAAGACAATGTGTATGTTGTTAATGATTGCTCTTCTCTATGGCATGTAAGACTTGGACATGTTAATTACAAAAAGTTATATTTTATGTCAAAGCATGATTTAATTCTGTCTTTTGATTCAAGAATAGAGAAGTGTATGACATGCATGTTAACAAAAATCACAAGGAAACCATTTTCTAATGTTGTGGAAAAGAATAATGCATTGCTTGATTTAGTGCATAGTGATCTATGTGATTTTCATAGCACACCTTCCTTAGGCAACAAAAAGTATTTACAACTTTCATTGATGATTATTCAAGATTTTGCTATATTTACTTTTTGCATTCTAAGGATGAGGCCCTTGAAAAATTTAAAATCTATAAGAATGAAGTAGAATTGCCAACAAACAGTACAATCAAAAGATTATGAACTGATAAAAGTGGTGAATATTTTAATCCAAGTTATTTCCAATCGATAAGCATAGTACATGAAACTACCACGGCATATACACCACAACAAAATGGTGTAGCGGAAAGGAAGAATAGGACTCTTAGAGAAATGATTAATTCCATGTTGTCCTATTTGGGTTTGAGTGATGGATTTTGAGGGGAATCGGTATTAACTGCTTGTTACATTTTAAACCGAGCTCCAATGAAAAGGAATAAGGTAACCCCATATGAGCTATGGTATAAAAGGAAATCAAACTTGAGTCATGTTAAAGTTTGGGGTTGTAGAGCAATTATAAAAGTGCCGAACTTAAACGTAAAAAGTTAGATGAAAGAGGAGTGGAATGCATCTTTATAGGATATGCGGTGCATAGCAAATCCTATAGGTTCTATGTAATTGAACAAAATGACTATTGGTCGGTTCATACCACCATTGAGTCTAGAGATGCATTGTTTGATGAAAATAGATATTCATCAATTCCTAGACCAAAGGATATAACTCCAAATGCCGATGCTCAAAGTTTTGACCAAATTGAATTTGATCAAGAAATTGATGACCAAACTCATTTAGAGGAGGCATTAACATCATCATCTCAACCTAGGAGAAGTAAGAAGGCAAGGAAAGAAAAATTTTTGGCCCGGACTTTCATGTGTACTTAGTTGAAGGATCAAGGAATTCTGTTTTGACACAATTTTCATACATTTTTAAGGTGGAAGATGATCCTTTGACCTATGATGAGGCTATGAGGTCTCATGATGCTTCATTTTGGAAGAAATTCATTAATGATGAGATGGAATCCATCATGGGAAACAATACTTGGGTGTTAGCAAACTTACCACCAAAATGTAAACTTATAGGGTGCAAGTGGATCTTTAAAAGGAAATTGAGGATTGATGAAACGGTTGAAAAGTTCAAAGCCTGGTTAGTGGCACAAGGCTTTACATAAAAGCCTGATATCGATTATTTTGATACATATGCACCTGTTGCTAGAATCTCAACTATAAGGTTGTTGATTGCACTTGCGGCAATCCATAATCTTGTGATCCATCAAATGGATGTCAAGACAACATTCTTGAATGGAGATGTACAGGAAGAGGTTTACATGCAACAACCGGAAGGATTTGTTGTTGAAGGTCAAGAAGGAAAAGTTTGCAGGTCGATTAAATCTTTGTATTGGCTAAAACAAAAACCTAAGCAATGGCATCAAAAGTTTGATGAGGTTGTGCTGTCTAATGGTTTCAAGTTGAACAGTACATACAAGTGTATTTATAGCAAATTTAATGACAAAGGTCAAGGTGTCATAATTTGTCTATATGTAGATGACATGATCTTTGGAACGGATTTGTCACAAGTTGAAATGACAAAATTCTTCCTTAGTTCTTAGTTTTCCATGAAAGACATGGGAGAAGCTGATTTCATCTTGGGCATAAGGATAAAGAGGGAAAAAGGAAAGTTAATCTTGTCACAATCTCATTACATTGAGAAAGTGCTCAAGAAGAAATTTAATGTGACTGATGACTCTACTTCTCTTTATTCAACACCTATGGATCTTAGGATAAAGTTGACACCTAATGGAGGTAATGCAGTTTCACAACTTGAATATGCTAAAGTAATAGGTTGTTTGATGTATTCCATGACAAGTACTAGGTCGGATATTGCTTATGCAGTTGGTAAATTATGTAGGTACACTAGTAATCCTAGTATGCTACATTGGTAAGCGAGTCGACGCTTGTTGAAGTACTTGAAGAAAACTATGGATTATGGTTTTTCTTATAGTGGATATCCTTCGGTTGTGGAAGGTTATTCGGGTGCAAGTTGGATCTCTAATGAAGATCATTCCTCCACAAGTGGATGGGTTTTCCTATATGGGGGGAGGTTCCATTTCATGGGTTTCTAAGAAACAAACTTGCATTGCGGACTCCACAATGACATCGGAGTTCGTTGCATTGCATTCGACTGGTAAAGAAGCTGAATGATTGAAGGATCTCATGTTTGAGATTCCTTTGTTTCCAAAATCAATATCACCAATAGTGATACATTGTGATAACAATGCTACCTTGGCAAAAGCTTATAGCCAAGTTTATAATGGTAAGTCAAGATACATTAGAGTACGGCATAGTTACATCTAAGGACTTATTAAGGATAGTGTCATCACTATTGATTTTTTTCGAACAAATCTTAATCTCGCCGATTGTTTCTCAAAGGCATTGACAAGAGATGTTAACAATAGGATGGCAATCGGTTTAGGATTAGAGCCCTAAATAATTACAAATGAGAGAATCTTAACTTAATGCCCAATAAGATGTTGGGTCTTAAGTTCAATAAGATTAACTTTTTCATTTGCTAATTGGGAACTTGTTTTATTCATCCAAGGTAAAGTTCCGGATTTTCTGTGATGTAAAAGAGGTTGTTTAACTTAATAGAATTCCTGATATTGTGCTTTGTCACAGGAGCATGTTTTGGAAATCTACCTATATAACTATGAAGTTTAGCCACTTCAAGAAGTTATTATGGGCATAGCTTCGATGTACTTATGAATAGATATGGACAAATGGCTTAAGTGTCAAGTTAATATGTATTTAAGTAATTAATCTTGTGTGTGTAATATCTTCAAGTATCCAATATGTATTGCTTTTGGTTCAAACGTTTTACGATACCGAATGGATACGGATTCTTGGATTGTATGTTGCACTAAGTGGGAGTTCAAGTCTTTGTACACTTTCATGTATGCATAAGATTATTTTTGTGATAATGATGTTTTTATGCAATAAATCATTTTAAATACTCTAAATGGGGGAGGATTGTTGGAGAATTTAGAGTATTTAGTTGATTGTTATTCATGTTATGTTAAGTTTAATTCGTTTGGTTAAGGTGTCATGACTTAGACAACATATGATTAAGGTAGTAGTGTTTAACTAATTAAGAGAAAGGAAAATAGTGGCTGATTCATCACTAATTATGTTGCAACCACTACATAAGGTTTTGATATCTCTTGTATTAGTGTGGCAATTACGTTACTTAATGCATAATAACTTATGTTTCAATTGATGACTAATGCATTGTTTAATGCATGTCTTAAATCATTGTCGATGGAGATAAGTGAGCTCAACAATCTGTTGGATGAGTTGGGTCCACGATTTGTCGACTGGTCTGGCCCTCCTCCATTTCCTGTTGATGCAGATTTGCTTCTAGTAGTAGTTCCTGGCTATAAAACTCCATTCAGACTTCTTCCTTATGGTGTACGACCTTGTTTAAAAGATTCGCAAACAACTGAATACCGTAGGATTGCAAGGAACACCCATCCACATTTTGCTTTGGGTATGTCAGAAATGATTACAGTGTTCACAATATAGATTATAAAATCATACAGACTCAAGCAATATTATTCAATTGACTGTGGTAGGGAGGAGTAGAGATCTCCAAGGTCTGGCTGCTGCTATGGTAAAGTTATGGGAGAAAACTGCTATAGCCAAAATTGACATTAAACTCGGTGTCTTAAACACTTCCAATGAGAGAATGGCTTGGGAGCTGAAGGTAAGACTTATCTTGTTTGTCTTGTATTATTTGTAGGATGAAGATGAAGAGGCCTACTTGCAAACATATGACAGTGGAGATGAAAGTGGTGCTTTCATATAGATGCCGAGTCGTCTGAAGATTATGATTTAGATGCATAGAAGTTACCAGAGTAATTATAGGTATCCTTATGTATGAAACTTACCAATGTACTCTGTATATTATATATTAATAATCTAAGATATATAAAAAAATTAACTAAAACCAGTTCCATCCCTTTGGTATGACAATCATCATTTATTCATTTGTTAGCAACTGTGTGCGTCACAAGTTCTCAAAATCGGGCCCAGTTTTAGAAAAGACTTTCCATGAATAGTTGTTAAAGCTATAAACAAAATTTCAAAGTTTTTTATAATTCTGTTAGTGAACTATTTTCATTCTTAAAAGTTAAAGCCATTGCTTGTGCAATTATAATGAAACCCGTCTTTATCAAAGAAGTATGACATACTGGTACCAGCTACCAAGTGAACTGTGTCCTTAAAAACACCCATATCTTTGAACCCCATTCCCCCCAAGAATTTAGCCGAACATAAAGCATCCCAATTGATCCAATGAACCTTTCTCCCTTGATTAGATGAGCCCCACTAGAACCTAGCTGTCATCGATCAGATATCCTCTATGACACTTGCTAGAAACCTGTACACCCCCATGAGATATGTTGGAATAGACTGTATGATAGATTTAATAAGAACCTCCTTTCTGGCCCGTGACAAAAGTTTCTCTTTCCACCCTTGCATTTTCTTCCACAAACGATCCTTGAGAGCAATAAACAACCTGTTTCGATCTCCCAATGACGGTTGGAATACCCAAATATTTCTCGTGCTCCTCCACTCTCTTCATGTTCAACAGTTCAATCAATTCTTCTTGCTTTGACACACAAACGCCTTTGCTAAAAGAGACCTCCGATTTATCATAATTAATTTTCTGCCAGGAAGCTGCTTCATATATGTTGAGAATTTCAACTATTTTTGAGCATTCCTGTCGGATGTCCCTTGAAAAATGTAAACTGTCATCAGCAAAGAAAAGGTGAGATATTTTCAGACCATTCCTGCTAGCCTTGGCACCATGAATAGTGTTATTCAACACCGCCTTTCTAAGAAGTCCCGAAAAAGCATCTGCCACCAGAATAAATAAATAAGGAGAGAGGGGGTCTCCTTACCTAAAACCCTTGGTGTTGGGTTTTGGTGAGTCTGACTCACCGCGAAAATAAAACCCGAGCCCAAGAACAAACTCACAATTAATATAACAAAATGCATAAATAACAAGAATAAAGAAAACACTAAATTACCCTTGAGTGTGCTTCGCTCAACCGGATGGAGCTCTTACTTGAGAAAAGCCGAGCCTCACAAATGGAAAGGACCTCCAACGAAGTCCATCCACAACTCGACTTGACCGGTCTACTACTTGGAGGTTAGTCAAGTCCGACCAAAAGGACTACCCAAGTAATTAATGAGCTTATAGGTTTTCTCTCAAGTGGATATGCCTAATTGAGCTCTTACTCAAGTGAGTTTTCCCATTTTCCAAGTGGGATATTTATAGGGAAACTCAAGTGAGAAATCCACTCTTCCATCAATGTGGGAGAGTTTGTAAAATCAATTTTCTCCTTTTATTTTTAAATTAAAAACAAAAAAAAAAAATAGCCAACAACTAATTAATCAACAAGTGGCATACTAAGAGGAGGGGTTAGATAAGGACCACAAGGGAGGGGGGGGACCAAAACTTGATCCCCAAGGCTCCCAAGAGAACTGGCCAGCACCCCCACTTGGCCCAATCCACGCGCGCCAGCTTGCGCTGCGAGCCTTGGGCGCCAAGGATGCTTTGCTAGCTGCCTAGCCCCTTGGCTAGGCACGCCAGTTGTGTGCACTGTCCAGCAGCATGCGCCAGCACGTTTGAGCATTACTGCGGGCTGCTGTGCGCTGCTGTGCACTGCTGCCCGCCTTCCCCGCAAGCACAGCTAGCACAGTGGCGCACCATAGCTGCTGCTGCTGTGTGCATGCCTTACTAGCTTGCTGGCGCGCCATAGCAGCTGCTGCTATGCGCGTGCCATGCTAGCCTTGGTGTGCTAGCACGCACAAGCCAGCCATGGCTCGGCTTAGTGCGCATGCTAGCCACCTTGGCTTTACCAAATGCCCCTAGCACTCGGTTTGCTCGGGCATTTTGATGCTAGGGGTATTTCGGTAAATTGTTGATTAATTAGTGATTTTACCGTCTCGTCTTTATTTAATTCGACTCGACTTGCAACGCTCGGTTTCGACCAACACCTGTGCAAATGATTTATGACGATTTTTAAATCTCTTAAAGTATTCTCATAGGTCGATCTAGTTGGTTCTAAACCAACACTTGTGCAAATGATTTATGAAAATCATGTCCTTTTAGCACAAGAAACGGTGCTATAAATCAAACTACACACTAATCTCAAGCGGTCATTAATCGTCCATCATTTAAATGACCTCGATTAGGGATAATTCTCGATTATAATATTCAATGTTCAATTAATAGGTATTTCTTCATCCAAGACTGGTCTTGATACCCTATTTTGAATATTCTCATAATGGAATGGACTCAATATTTAATCCTAAACCACAATTAAATTGCATGAAATTAAATTACTCCAAAGCCTGAATGGTTCATCTTAGTGTCTTACATTAAAATGTTCAAAATTAATTAAAACACTAAACAAGGAAATCAAAGCCAATCTCCAACGTGCCTGATTCCCATTGCTCAACGTGCTTGTTGTGCTTCACTTGAGGAAAAGGTTTAGTAAGTGCATCGGCTACATTGTCATCTGTTCTAACTTTACAAAGTCTGATTTCACCCTTTACTTTCCATTCTCTTATCATGTGAAATCGCCGCTTGACATGTTTGACCTTCTGATATTCCCTTGGCTCTTTGGCCTGAGCAATAGCTCCATTGTTGTCACAATAGAGGGTTATTGGACCCTTGATAGAGGGTACAACATCAAGTTCACCAACGAACTTACGAATCCAAACTACCTCCTTAGACACTTCAGCAGCTGCCAAGTTATTGGCTTCTGTTGTAGAATCGTAATTATACTCTGCTTAGCACTCTTCCAACTAAACGCTCCTCCATTTAGACAGAATACATATCCAGAATGTGATTTGAAATCGTCTCTGTCTGTTTGGAAGCTTGCGTCGGTATAACCTTCAACAACTAATTCTTCTAAGCCACCATATACCACGAATTTATCCTTGTTCCTTTTCAGGTACTTTAGGATATTCTTGGCCGCAATCCAATGCACCTCACCTGGGTCTGACTGGTATCGGCTCGTAGCACTCAAGGCATACGATACATCTGGCCTAGTACATATCATGGCATACATGATCGATCCAATTAGCGAAGCATATGGAATCTCATTCATCCTTTCTCGCTCATCAGGTGTCTTTGGACACTGCTTCTTGCTTAAGGTGATGCCATGTGACATGGGCAAGTGACCTCTCTTGGCCTCCTCCATCCTAAATCGTGCCAGTACCTTATCAATATAAGTACTTTGGCTCAATCCAGTCATCCTTTTAGATCTAACCCTATTGATCTTGATGCCCAATATGTACTGAGACTCTCCCACTGACCTTCTTGTAAACACAAGATTCATCTGGATTCTTGATAAAACTAAACTTACTGATGGCTTCATCGAATCGTAAATTCCAAATTCTTCTAGCTAACTTTAGCCCATAGATGGACTTTTTAAGCTTACACACTTTCCCAGCATTGTTTTGGTCGACAAAACCTTCAGGCCGTGTCATATACACAGTTTCTTCCAAAATTCCATTGAGGAAGGCGGTTTTGACGTCCATCTGCCATATTTCATAGTTGTAATATACATCAATCGCTAAGAGGATCTGAACGGATTTAAGCATTGCGACCGGAGAAAAGGTTTCATCATAATCAATACCATGAATTTGCCTGTAACCTTTTACTACCAATCTAGCTTTGTAAATGGATACATTTCCATCTTTGTCGGTTTTCAATTTGAAAATCCACTTACATTCGATAGGTGTGTAACCCTCGAGTAAGTCAACCAAGTCCCAGACTTGATTTTCAAACATGGAATACATTTCAGATCTCATGGCCTCTTGCCATTTAGCAGAGTCGGTACTCGCCATCGCTTGCTTGTAGGTTGCCGGTTCGTCTCCATCCATTACCAGGATGTCCTGATTCTCGGTTAATACAATACCAAGGTATCTATTAGGTTGAGACCTCGACCTTTGCGACCTACGCAGGGTAACGGACTGAGCATTTGCATTGTCGGTTTGACTTTTCTCATTTTGACCAGCGTCAATAGATGTTGTTTGAGTACTTTGACTGTCAATCTGATTTTGTTGCTCGTCCTCTCGAACTTCATCGAGTTCGATTTTCCTCCCACTTGTCATTTTGGAAAGGTGTCCCTTCTCCAAAAATACACCATCACGAGCAACAAACACTTTGTTCTCGGATTTATTGTAGAAGTAATAACCCTTTGGTTTCTTTTGGGTAGCCCACAAAGAAAACCTTGTCAGATTTGGGGTGAAGTTTGTCAGAAATTAATTTATTGACATATGCTTCGCATCCCCATATCTTTAGAAAAGACAACCTAGGAGGTTTCTTTGTCCATAGCTCGTATGGAGTTTTTTCTACAGCTTTTGATGGAGCACGGTTCAGTGTTAGTGTCGCAATTAGAAGTGCGTGTCCCAAGAAAGAGATAGGAAGATCACTAAGACCCATTGTTTATCGTACCATGTCCAACAAGGTTTGATTTCTCCTTTCGGATACTCCGTTCCATTGTAGTGTTCCCGGAGGTGTCAATTCTGAAAGTATATCCTTTTCTTTCAGATGGTTATCGAATTCTTGGATCAATTATTCACCACCTCGATCCGATCGAAGGGCTTTGAATGTTTTGCTAAGCTGATTTTCAACTTTACTCTGAAATTCTTTGAACTTTTCAAACGATTCAGATTTATGCGACATAAGGTAGACATAGCCATATCTACTATAGTCGTCTATGAAGATGATAAAATATCGATGACCGTTTCTTGTGGTGGAGCTCATTGGTCCACATACATCGGTGTGTATTAGGCCAACAAGTCACCAACTCTTTCTCCCAATTTGGAGAATGGCTGCTTAATCATCTTGCCTAATAAACATCCTTCGCAATTCTTAAACAATTGTAAATCGAATGAGTCAAGAACACCTTCCTGTACTAGTTTCTTGATGAGTTTGATGTTAATGTGGCCAAGACGACAATGCCACAAGTACGTTTGATTTGAATCAATGGTCTTAGCTTTCTTGGTGGTATTATTAACATTATAAACTTGTTAATCTAATGAAAGCACACATTTTAGATAAACATGTCATACCTTAAACATATAAACAAGACCTTACAATAGTCTCGTGATCAAAACAAAACATAACGTCCAACGTCAAAAGATCAATGTATGGTTGATAACAAAAACTTAAACAAGTTCTATGTCAAGACAAACTATGTGATTACAAGCCTTCCGGAAAGATTAACTTCTTCTTCCGCTTGTATATCCACATCCACTTGGTAAGCCCTTCTCACTTGGTTCCTGAAATAGGAGCATATAGTGAGTCATTAATGGTATCTAATACCTTATGAATTGCTTGTATTCAAGTGTAGTTTATAAAGAAGATACCTGAGGTGGAGATTTCTCTTCCCTTTACCTCATTTTCCAAGTACATGCTGCATTCTCTCTTGTAGTGGCCCCGCCTACTACAGTAGAAGCATCGCATCCTTGCCTTATTCTTGAACTCCTTCTTCTTTGCCTTTAGGGAAAGCTTGAGTCTATCACTTCTGCAAGGGTCGACCATTTGCAGCTCATTGACAACCTCCATCAAAGTGAGTTTGTCACGGTTGGCAGTTAGCCTCATCTTCAATGTGATATACCCCGAGTTGAGAGAACTCAATAGCATGAGAGCAGCTTGCTTATCCTCCACTGGATTGCCAATGATCGCCAAGTAAGTGAATAGCCTTGTCATTCGAAGCACGTGGGCTCGAAGTGACATTTCGGGTCTTAGTCTAACATTGTAAACTTATCCCCATACCTCTTGCCTCTCCTTGGCTAGGCACCCCTCTTGCGGTGGCTTGATCTTCATGTTGGAGTGTGACCTAGTTATTTCCTCCACGAGACCATCATAGTTGCCATTGATGCTCTTGGTGACCCTCAAATCGACTATATCCTCTATAGCTTTGAGGAGCATGTCCAGAAAATAGTTGGAGAACTTCCCCTTCCATTGTTCCGGGATGGAGTTTGCCATAAGTCGTGAGACTCTTTTGCAATCATAACTCCACTCCTCATGAGCCTCATCGCTCATAACCCCTTTTGAGTAGAAACTCGGGATGGGTGTGTTAAGAATGTGCTCTAGGTAGAAATTTCAGAGGGTCTTTCGGAGTTCTTCTTCCCACTCCTTAAAGTTCACCAAGTTAAAGTTCACCAAGTTCCGGGCACATTAGGTTGTTGTCGTTGTTAGTTGAAGACATGATTCTACAATTGAAAGAATTTGAAATGAAGAACCAAAATATTTAAATGAGATTGAAATCATGCATATTAATCAAACTTATTTAAACGTCTTATTCACACATTAAATTGTTCCCATTTGGTGAGATTAAGTCGATTCCTAGATCCAAAGAAACAATGAATAGTTAAGCATGCTTTGGCTTGTCTTAACACTCAATATTCTAAGGTAAGCAACTCTTTGCTAATGGCTCCAAGCCACTCTTGGTTAGATAAATCGTCGCATCTAATGCTCTCTCAACAACTTATCCACTTTACCACGACACGTGAGGACTCCATCACTCATATCATTGAGTATAACCAAAACCAACTTGCATACCCGATATGCCTTACATATCCTAGGGAGAAATAGTGATGCCTCACTTTGGCATAGCCCATCACTACTATCAATAGGTCAGTAAGGGTGTTGTATTGGAATGGTAAATTTTACTCAATATTTGAAGGACCTAGGGGTTCTATGTTGGTTGATTTAAGTGAACTTAATTAAACATCGCAACATTCGAAATCCTAAACATGGATCTAATATATAATTCATACATATAATCATAAATATATATCGAAAACATAAATAAATGATGCATTTGGCAACTAGCATGACCCGTTGAGTCTTCAAGGGTTTTCTTTTGCAACTTCATGGCTTTATCTTCCAAGATTCTCCGTCTTCAAGACATAACCAAAATAATGCAATTACTAGTATCTACGATTAGGACTAATCTATATATTAAGGTACAAAAATACTCAACGGTTCACAGACCATATTTAGATTTACAAAAATACAAGACGGAACGCAGTCCATATTTTCTATCCTAATCGGGCCCTACTAGTTGCATTTTTATAAAACCTGCGGGAGAATATACATTCCATTCATCCATTCACTATTTGTGAATGGCCCATGCATTTTACAACGATAAACAAGTAATAATGCACAAAAACACGTAAACTAGTAACTAATTTAGGTTGTTAATCCGATTAACGCACCTAATTAAATTTAGTCAAACTTGTTTAACCGATTATGTAATTTAGCGCAATTAAAGTTGAAGCTCCCACTAAATTCCGCATCCATTTAATTAATCCAATTAATTAAGCCGGTAAACCCAAAATTTTGCCAAAATTAATTTTGCAAATGTCGTTAAAAAAACCGAGGCCTAACCTCCAAAATTTAATTAAAATAATTAAAACAAATATAATTAAATTAATTAGAATAATTAAAACGACAAAAATTGCAAACACGTAGCCAACTGCACGCAAGTGGCTCATGAACCTAGACTAGCTATGCGCGCGCCACTGCTAGCAAAGGCTGCCTAGCAACCCCGTGTAATGCGGCTTGGTGCGTGCGCCCGTACCACCCAGCCCCAGCGCAGCACTGCTAGGTGCCAAGCCTAGCACCGTTTGCTGCGGGTTGCAAGGTGCAAGGCAGCACGCACAAGGCTGCTTGCCCCTTTCGCAATGCACCAAAACCCACACACACACTCACTGCCCGCACCTAAATAACACCAAGTACGCCCAGCCACGCCTCGTACAGCCATGCGTGCACAGTAGCGTGCTTTGCTAGCTGCTGCTGCTGTGCTAAGGTGCGGCTTGCTGGTTGACCATGTCGCGCCATGCTGTTGGTCAGCAGGCAGCAGCCACACATGGCAACACACACCTGGCAGCCACCCCTAAGCAGCCACATGTGGGCTGCTGTGCAGCCCGGCTAGCCAAGGGTGGTTTCGCCACGGTTTTCGTGCCAAAGCCTTGGGATTTTAAAACCGAATTTTGTGTGACTTTAACTAATTAATTCCAAATTGATTTTAGAATTAATTTAATGAGAAAAATGAAAAATTATAACAAGTCCAACTTAAATAAAATTCATCAAAGTGCATAAAACCTAAATTATTCCCAAGAACTATTCTTTAATTAAATTGTTCAACTTGGTGCAATAAAATAAATAAGGGCAATAATCACTATTAATTCAATTAATTTAAATTAATCATGAGATTTGACAATATAAAGGGGGGTTGGAATTATGAACATAAAATTCAATTAAAGATTCCAACTTTAACTTGTGAAATTTTGAAAAATTATATCTTACAATATGAAGATAAATGAAATTCTATCATAAGATTGAAACTTTATGATTCTAATCAACTTAATACATGATTAAATCAAAAGTTCACCCAAAAATTCATGGAATTTAGTAACTCAAAGTTACAACCACTTAAAACAATTAAAGATTGGATCTTTAGTACTTTGAAGCCTCAAAGAATAAATTTTTCACACTTAATGCAATGGATTTGCAATTATGTGAAAAATTAACCAATCTTTCAAGCACTAATTACTACAAAGTAACCATGCCTAAAGAGGTAAAAAATGCAGAAACATTAAGGAAAGAACCATATACATAATCACCATAAGTATGCCATTAAGATTCAAGGTTAAAAGATTTAAAATTTTTCGTCAAAAACCAAAAACCTTCGAAAAAAGGCATTTCTGGTTGGATTTTGGCCTTTTTTACAGTCCAAAATGGGTTCAAACGTTTCCAGAATGCTGTTTCCACCCAAAATTCACTATTTTTGACGAAAATCTGGGTTTAGGGCCAAAAACCAGCTTTACAACGGGTTTATAATTAATAAAATCGAGCTACTAATCTAATTAGGAACATAAACCAGAAAAATAAATCATAAAAACACATTGAAAATTATTTGTTATAAAAATAAATGAGCAAGGCTCCGATACCACTATTAGGTTTCGGTGAGTCTGACTCACCGCGGAAATAAAACCCGAGCCCAAGAACAAACTCACAATTAATATAACAAAATGCATAAATAACAAGAATAAAGAAAACACTAAATTACCCTTGAGTGTGCTTCGCTCAACCGGATGGAGCTCTTACTTGAGAAAAGCCGAGCCTCACAAATGGAAAGGACCTCCAACGAAGTCCATCCACAACTCGACTTGACCGGTCTACTACTTGGAGGTTAGCCAAGTCCGACCAAAAGGACTACCCAAGTAATTAATGAGCTTATAGGTTTTCTCTCAAGTGGAGATGCCTAATTGAGCTCTTACTCAAGTGAGTTTTCCCATTTCCCAAGTGGGATATTTATAGGGAAACTCAAGTGAGAAATCCACTCTCCCATCAATGTGGGAGAGTTTGTAAAATCAAATTTCTCCTTTTATTTTTAAATCAAAAACAAAAGAAAATAGCCAACAACTAATTAATCAACAAATGGCATACTAAGAAGAGGGGTTAGGTAAGGACCACAAGGGATGGGGGGGGGGACCAAAACTTGATCCCCAAGGCTCCCAAGAGAACCCGCAAGCACCCCCACTTGTTCCAAACCATGCGCGCCAGCTGGCGCTGCCAGCCTTAGGCGCCAAGGCTGCTTAGCTGGCTACTTGGCCCCTTGGCTGGGCACGCCATCTACGCACACTGCCCAGCAGCATGCGCCAGCACGCCACGCATTGCTGCGGGCTGCTGTGCGCTGCTGCCTGCCTTCCCCGGACTTTCCCGCAAGCACAGCTAGCACAATGGCGCGCCATAGCTGCTGCTGTTATGTGCGTGCCTCGCTAGCTTGCTGGCGCGCCATAACAGCTACTGCTATGCGCGTGCCATGCTAGCCTTGGTGTGTTAGCACGCACCAGCTAGCCATGTCTCGGCTTGGTGCGCATGCTAGCCACCTTGGCTATATTAAATGCCCCTAGCACTTGGTTTGCTTGGGGCTTTCCGATGCTAGGGGTATTTCGGTAAATTATTGATTAATTAGTGATTTTACCGTCTCGTCTTTAATTAATTCGACTCAACATGCGACGCTTGGTTTCGACACTCCTAGGTCAATTTTCGACATGTAAATATTTATTACTCGAGTGACTCATTAATTCTTTCCGAATTAATTCGTCGTGTCGGATCGTTAGTTGCTTGGGTGTGACCCGAAGGGTTCAGTCAAGATTAAGCTGTAATATTAATTATACATTAATATTACTGATCGGAAGCGGCCTCCACCTAGGCATTTCGATCACAATGAAAGAGTAGGTGACCGTGGACACACTTCATCACCAACTGAACCCAATTATCTACAAAACCAAGTCTCAATAACAGTCCTTTTAGAAAAGACCATTCTACCCTGTCATAAGCCTTACTCATATCAAGTTTTTCTAATTGATTACTTCATAGATCAGCAAAATGGTTGATTAGCTGTACATACCAAATAGGCATCATGTCACACAGAATATAACTACATTAACCGGTAGAATACAACGCAAATACGAAGTAATAAGAAGGTAAACAACTAAACATACAGACACTAGAAGGGAAAGTGTTAACAGACAAGAAAATAAACAGTTATAACATACAATCTCCCAACGGACTTCATAAAATAAGTGTTTAGGATCAAGAAGTCATACTTACATCACGTAATTTATTCCTAGGAAGCATGTGCAGGAAAGCTTTAAGAATAACTTCAGTAGGATCCTTGGACATCTGATCCTTTAAATTTCTTTCCTTGAGATGGCCCACATGCATTTAAAACTAATATAGACAAACATTAGCATAAAAGGGTTTTTTTTTTAAAAAAACGAAAGTACATCCGTAAAGCACAAAATCAGACAAACTATGATCTCAAATTCCGCACTTTGCAGACCAGTTTAGCTAACATCTAACACCTATATTCATTTTCCCTTCCTACATCTCATACAACCTCCATAGGACCTCCCCCGCACAAATAGTTTGGCCTTTGAAACTATCTTTGTACGATCACTAATATAGAGTAATCTACTAAAATTGTAAGGCAAAGCTTCAAACAAAGCCATTGCCATCTAAAAAACCTTTTACGTTAAGCAAATAACACTTCTGGAAAGAATCACTCCACCACCAGACATAGTTTCCATCATATTCATACCCTAGTTGTCCAAGGAGCTTACCCAGTGTGCCATCGATAATATTTATTTGTAAGTTTCCTTCCTGTAACGCAAATGTCTTTTACATTGAGGACAATGTACATATCTCCATCATCATGATTAGGAGCATATGTAGGTTTATCTTTCCCTTGGATCACAGTAGAAATTTGAGATGCTAACCTCCCAAGAACGTAAGCAAAAGCAACAGAATTATTACAGAAAAACCAATACAAATTCATAAAACGAAACAACATTGAGATATAACCCTAAAGTAAGCCAAAATGAAGTACGAAAGATAGTAGATCCGAGCTTCCTTCAAAATTGGAGGAAGCAAGACTGATACTAGTTTGTTTGAAAATAAGGATCCAAAAACAAACATAGCCTATTCCTAAAATATAGGATTGACAAGTTTACTTCGGTAAGGTGCACATTCAATAGGAATCAAATAAAAATAGTACATAAGTAACACCCTCATACTTCGTCGCATAAAACCTAATAATATTATAATTACTTTCCACTATAGATTACCAATATAAATGATCAAAATCACGTAACAAGAATTACTGAAAATAATGCACATTTTTTCAATCATCCATATTAGGAAAATTCAATTACTGTAGATATGTAGAGGGTACATTGTAGGAGGGAGGGGGAGATAGAGAGAAAAAGAGAGATGGGGGGGGGGGGGTAGCATCATAAATGGGGAAAAAAAATTCTAACCTGGCCTTTGGCCCTTCAACGCAAACCATCCAAATCAATATGCCTCAAGCCAGCAAGGGTTCTTTGCACAAAAAAATTAAAAAAAAAATAAAATAAAAAAAAGTATGTCGGGAAACGCATATAAGTTGACTATACTACTTGAATCTGCACAGAAAATCAATATACAACAGGGAGCTATCTCAATGAAGACAATTAGCATATCATCCTTTCAATACATTGGACTGCAAATCAGTCTAAGAGTGAACGAGCATGAATTTTAAACATGTTCAAACAAGATACACAGCCAAACACAACATCAGCTAATAGATTCCAAGAATAAGATATGCCTATCAAATCTAGTCTCAAAAATTCTCATTGTGTATGAATAAAACATGAAAGTACTTTGAATTAAAATATGCCCAGATTCTGCATAACTACATTACTTGAACATCCAAATATAACCAGATACAACAGGGAATTTTCTCAATGAAGGTTATCTCTACAGAACATTGCAAATGCAATCAATCCATTATTGAATGATCACTAATTCTTAAACATGATTAAGCAAGACACATAGCTAAACACATCATCAACTACCAAATTCCAAGAGAAATATATGCTTACTACATGGTTTCGAAAATTCCCATCAGCATGACAGTACATTGAATGAAAACAATAAACAAACCCTGACTCAGTATATGATTAGAAGGTGCTGTTTAATCGCAAAGGTAACAATTGAACTCCTCAATCGACTTTAATGTCACATCAATGATCAACATTATGATTTGACAACCGATTAGCTTTCCTCATATCCTCATTCGCTAATAACCAAGAAATTCAACAAAAGCCATTCCCAAAAATTAATTAAAAAAGCTACCTAATTTACAAAAACACATGAATTTCTAAAACATACCCATTTCCCCATAGTTCAAGTAGTACAACTAACAATCATTAAACAAAGCAATAATACATCTAATTACACCACAGTTCTTTTAGGCATTTTCACAAATACTTAGCGCGCATTCAATAGTGGGTTTGTTTCAAGCACCAAAAACGACAAAGGTACTAAATTCTAACCCATAAATCATAGAGGGTGCCCTAAAAATCCCAGAATTCAAAGTGATAATTTACAAATTGAAACAAATGACAAGTAAAAGTAAAAATCAGAAGGAAGAGAAGACATGAGATTCCTTCATGTTGCTATTGAAGGCTCCTGTAACCATCTTCATATTGAATGCAAAAGTAAGAACATATCTTCAACGAAATACAGGAAGAAGGAGAAATCAAGATGCTTGAAGAATGGAAGGTTGCTACTTTGAGGGTACTATTAAACCCTTGAAGAGAGAGAAAAATAGCAATAAGGAAGAATTCCGTATTAACTTTTTACGGAGTATATTTCTCCATAATAAATACGGAGTATTTCGTATATGAATTTCTTCTACTTCGTAATGCAAATTTTCTAGGGATGTCAATGGGGCGGGGCATGGCGGATGTTGGCCTTCCTATCCCCATCCCCACCTAACATTGTCATCCCTATCCCCGCAGCGGGTCCAATATTCATTCTCATCCCCGCCCCGGCGAGTACAACTCCAAAACCATCCCCGCCCCACCTCCCACTTGGATATCCATCCCCACGACCCCACCCAAGACTCACCTAATCTCCGACTCTCAAATACACAATGCTATATAATTAATACGGATTATAATAATAATAAAAAAAATTCTTAATATTACACACATTTTTGTTTATAATATAAGTGTAGTACAAAGTATTATAATTAATATTTTATTTCACGTAATTATTTTATAAAATAGTATAAAAGTATATAATTTTACTTTAAAAGATATATAGATGTGGGTATGAGGTAGGGATGGGGCGGGTACGAAATAAGGTAGGAGGGGCGGGTATAACTTAAAATCCACCCCCACCCCATCACCCATGGCGGGTATGGTTTTTATCCCCATCCCCGCCCCACCATCCTCCAAACAAGACCCATCCCCACCTCGTGGGGATGGGGCGGGTCTCCTACTTAACTCGCCCCACTGACATCCCTAATAATTTCCCGGTAAACTTAATATTTAACACGTTATCAACACCAATTTCTAGTCAGATATATTTATACCTACTTCTCAAAATTATAACAAATAAATGCTATCGATCTACTTCTAAATGTTTTGGGTAGTATGCTCTATAGTTGTCCATATTTACAATCCTCTATACCAGAATCTCAAACATTTACTGTATCATATATCTTAAAAACAACGGTGAAAAAAAATTCAATTTGATTTTAGTTTTTATAATTACCTAGTTGTAACTTTACATGCATATTATTAACGAATCGACAAAAAGATGCAGCCTTTTTCATACTTATTATTTTTCTTTCTTTTACGTACTTTTTGTGTTCATTTCGTTTTCGAACCCATGATCTTTTATAGATTTTAAGGATCTCGGACCACTATGGCTTGCATTCCAAGTGTGATAACCTTTTATAATTATAAATATTTATATTTGGTCAATTATTTTGCTTATACATTAGACTACTTGTAGACACCTAATTGTATCTCCCCAAAAACCAAACTCAGTGATGAATATCTTTCACGTCACTTGATTATCGAACGAAGTGAAAGTGTGAAAATTCTTGTGATATGATGCGGTTGTTTTAATAAAATATCTTCCTTTCTGTTTTCGAAAATGTACTCTATTTATTGAAAATGTCCAGTCCAATTTAGTTTGGTCCATGATAGGGGTCCAATATTAGTGTAGTTCGATTAGGCTCGAAAAGAGCTTTCCGACGATACATTATAAACCCAATTCCGATGAATAATGAGGAAGTTATGGCCAAAATACTAAATTGGGCCTAAAATGGTTTTATGGCCCAATGATATAGAGGAGGGCCCATTAATTAATATTCCTAAAATTATTAGGATTGAATTTAGTCTTCTAAAATAATCTAGAAGGTTATTTTGAGTTCTAATGGGATTAGGATTAATAATTATATCTTTTATGAAAATAAAGAAATTTATTTAGATTAAAACAAGTGTTTTTAAAGAGATTAAATCTGGTTTTCAAAGATAAGTATGGACGTTAATTAATCGAGTTTTATTAGATTAAGTATTCTGTACAGAATTTTAGAAAACAAGTGAACCATCGCAAAACGACAAAGCTGGCGCGCCACGATAAGTCTGTCGCACAGCGACAGGGCTATCGTGTCGCGCTGGATCCTGTCGTTCTGCGACAGAGGCAGTTTTACTCCTGATTTTATGATTGTTTCCGGACTATTTTCTCTATAAATAGGGTCGTATTTCCCCGTTTTTCACAATCCCCGTTTTTAAGGAACTTGTAAACCGTTCACGGATCATAAAAGGCAACCACGAATAAAAGGACAACGAGAGGCAACAACGATTGACCCGTGAAGGTTACACCCCATTCATAATCCATGAGATTACTAACTCCATATGCTTCAGAACCACTGGGATGATGGTACGAAGTGAGTCATAGAGTCACATTCACCCGTATTGGCCTCTACTCGATTCTTATAGGGAAAAGTGATTCCTGCGATCTCAAAGGCATACAAACAAAGATTCAGTTTGCTCCAAACTATTATAAGGCTAAATTGGTTGAATATTAATGCAACACATAATTCTAAAATATTAGTGATCACTTAAATTAATAACAAGATTAAAAAGGAACCTAAACCGGTCACCCAAATTATCTTATTAGGCATGATTTTCAATTACATATTCCCTTTAAACATGCAATATTGTGATCAATAAATAATAATAGAATAAACATTAATATTGGAAGCAATTTAACCATAATAACGTTAGTCAAATCAAATAGAAATTAACCTAATCATGATACTAGCAATATTAAAATAAAATAAGTAATTAAATTAATTAATTACTCACATTACGCGCGTTCCTTTAAAATTGCTACATCATGAATAAATTGCTAGTAACTTCAATAAGAATATCAATCAAATTGAAATTAAATTAAATTAAAAGTAGAGTTGATTTGGTCCAAACCTTCAGTCAATTCTACCTTTCACGCCTTGGTTTAAGGACGAAACCTCGGGTTAAGTATGGACTCCTTGGAATGCTTAAGGGAAGGAATAATGTAATTAGAAATACAGGTTTAAGGTTTAGGATATGAGAGAGAGAAGAGAATGATTTTTGGTGTAGAAGAGAGGAAGAGAGAATGATTTGGTGCCCCGAACTGTAGAAAGGAGGGGGGTATTTATACGGAAAATGAACAGAGGGAACGCACAGAACCCTAAAAAGATAAAAACCTTAAAAAACAATGCCGCGACACGGCAAAATATACCGTGACACGACACACTTTAGTGTGACGCGGTGAAATCTAGTGTGACGCGGGATAGAATTAACATACGGAAGGTAAAAGTGCAGAAGGGTTCATGCGGAGAAAACACAGAACAGCCCCGTGTCACGGAATGGGCACCGTTACACGAGAAATTGTACCGTGACGCGGTGCGAAATCCCGTGGCGCGCAATTGTTCCCGAGACAGGTGGATTTTCACGCGAAAAAAACACGGAAAAAGCACCGTGACACGTTGAAAATTACCGTGCCACGTCTTTGACGTGACACGGTGTTTTTCCACTGTGCACGGTAATTCCAGTTTTTACGCGTTTTTAAAACCATGATAACTTTTTATCCGTAACTTGGAATAAGGCATATAATATATAATTGGAAAGCTTATCAAGTCTACTTTCCAACAAAATTAGAATCAGGTCAAAATCATTTTTAGATTTTAAGATATGGCCATTTTAGTGAAAGGGTTTTGGTTTTGGGTCGAGTTTAGTATTTTGCTCATATCTTCTTCGTTTTAAATCGGAATTGGACTTATGATATATGGTTGGAAAGCTTATTTCAAGGACTATCCAAAAAATAATAATTAGATCAAAATTATAGGGTCACAAAATCAGTTTCTCTCGGTTTTGTGATGTGGACACAAAAAGTGGAAAGCAAGTTATGGTTTAGGGAAATGAGCCAGGAATTGAGTTGGGTCATAAAATTTATTGAATGGAAACATGGATTTAAGCACTCCAAAGATTAAATACTCAACCCGACCAACAATGGCGGTGAAAGGTTGTTCATCATCGGGTTTGGTTTTGGAGAGACACTTTTAGGTGTCTACAGAAGCCCACACTTTGACTGAGTTTGTAGTAACGTCAGTTTCGAAAACGATAGTCAAAGTAGTCGATAGGGACAGAGAATGATTTAAGACGTTCTAGGATCCTAAATCACTGTGTATACGCCGATACCTGCAGAAAAATGTTAGTTCCACATATAAAAGAGCTAAGGAATAGAATGCTTATCTGACACCATTGTATCGGTGGAAAATATGTTCGACAGTATTTGACACTAGTTTATCGGTGACAAATGAGTTTGGTAGCTTTCTATGCTTGAAGAAATCTACCGAATGATATTTGTAGTGATACTTTCCATGCTTGAGGAAAGTCGACAAATGATTTTGGTAGCTTTCTATGCTTGAAGAAATCCACTGGATGACACTTTCCATGCTTGAGCAAAGTCGACAGATGATTTTGGCAGCTTTCTATGCTTGAAGAAATCCACTGGATGACACTTTCCATGCTTGAGCAAAGTCGACAGATGATTTTAGCAGATTTCTATGCTTGAAGAAATCCACCGGATGACACTTTCCATACTTGAGGAAAGTCGATAGATGATTTTGGTAGGTTTCTATGCTTGAAGAAATCCATCGGTTGTGATACTTTCCATGCTTGAGGAAAGTCGATAGATGATCTAATCGTTGACTTCTTCACCTTGAGAGGTGGCAACGACCGACAATTTTCCATGCTTGAGGAAAAACTTGTCTGATGATGAGATTATAAGTCTCTGTTTATCGAGAACCTTACGCCGTGAATGATCTTCCCTTGGGAGATGATCACTAAAATGATGATGATTCGATTGTCCCCGAACGTGGGCTGTAGATGGTCCGCTTGTCCCCGAACGTGGGCTGTAGATGATTCGCTTGTCCCCGAACGAGGGTTGTAGATGAGACCTGCAAAATGAAATTTGCCAAAGGACTCGCATATATTTTGATTGACTTGACCAACTGACTTGACTTGTCACGACATGACATGTGTATGATTTGTGATTGTGTGTGTATAAGTATGATTTGGGTGTATGAGCAGACACAAGCAATCGACAATGCAAAAAGCAAAAAATTTCCGTCATTTTTGTCATGAGTGGAGGGTACTGACTTTCTCCCGAAAAAGAAAGACGTGAAAAAAAAATTTTGTTTTCAAATTTCCCTTGATGAAAAAATTGAAAAAGTTTTTGAATTTCCTCAAAAAAATGAAAAAGGGAAGAAGTTTTGAACTTCCTCGTTGAGCAAGACGAAATGAATCGTATGGATTGAATTGCTTATCTTGAAAATAATGTATGCATGATGCATGTCCGTAGGCCAGGAGGCTAAGGACAATTACATCATGTGACACGATTGATGAATGAACTTAGGTCATGGAGCTAAGCATTATATATGGTGTAAAGAAACGATCTTGAACATCACTTAGGTCTGGAAGCTAAGCACGTATAGATGAAGTGATTATTGCATAATGAACGTTGCTTAGGTTAAGGATCTAGGCACGATATGCTTTGTATGATTACAAATCATTGATATATAAATGGTACTAAGCACATTATGCGATGCGTGAAACAATGAACATTGCTCAGGTCAGGAAGCTAAGCAAGTATACAACGTTTCTTCTAATGAATGTTGTCTTGAAAGATGATGAAGCATGTGCGGTAGGGAAACAAAATTTCATGTTAAAGGGTTCCTAAGGGAAAGATGATATGGCTATGTATGTGTGAAAGAAGTGTGTGAAAGTGATACTAAGGTGAGGCTGCAAAGGCTTTGGTGAGGGAAATAGATGTGAAAAGTGTCGAGATGGTGACTCTTTAGGCTAGGTAGGCTAGATGATGTGGGTTCAAGCCCCTAAGTCTAGCTCTAGATGGATAGGGTCATAAGGATAAGCACTAGATATTCTTTAACTCGATCATGCATATGAATGTGGCCGCACCTCAATGTGAGGTTGCCTATGTATCCGTTAGGAATCAGGCCAAACGTGGCTCTGACGAACTTTGCACAAGTGTATGCACACCTCAAAGAGGTCTTTCAAGGGTTGTAATGTGGTTAAGCTGAAGGTTTAAGGAAGAAAGGGGTAAAAGGCTCAAGACCCGAGCGAAGCCCCCAAGATATGCAATTGTGTATTTGAAAATTTGGACTTTGCAAGTTTTATTTTTCATATTTTTTTTTGTTTTGAATTTATTTTCTTTTCTTTTTTTTCATTTTTTTGAATCAATGTAGACAATCTCGGATCATGTGGTCCATCACTCACTTAGCATTCATGTTTCTCAGGCACGGTACCAAGCACTCGATGAGAGACGCAACTTGAGACGTGTTTATATCGAAGATATTGGAACACTTGCCTTTAGACATTGCTTTTTATTTACTTATTCTTTTTTTTTATTTGAACTTGCTTTCTAAATGTTACACAAATTGCACACCTTCCCATCCCAGGGTTAGGTGAATGTGGGTTGAAGAAATGAAGGCCAAACGTTAGACGAGACTAAAAGTGGTTTGTGTGAAGAAATGGAGTGTATGTTTGAATGGTTAGTGGAAAAAACGGGTTGCAAAGGTTCCTCAAATCATTGGTATACCGTGTGTTCGGTTCGGAATTTTTTTTTTATTTTTTTATTATTATTTTTTTTTCTGAAAATGATCGAGATGTAAAGAATACTCAATTTATTGATGAAAATGGTGATTAAGCTAACAAAATTATCAAATTACAGAAAGGAAAATCTATGTTAGACTTGAATTGGGGAAAGGGAAACTAATAAAAAGAAGAAATCATGAAATCTCAAGCGAAGGGCTCGCCGTTCGCCTTGTCTTCATTGCTACTTGTCACTTCTTACCACCTGGAGGGATGAGAAGTTTATTGGCATCTACTAAGTCTTGAATGGTGTCCTTCAAATTCCAGCATTGTTCGGTAGAGTGACCCCTTCCTTGATGGTACTTGCAATGGGCATTAGGATTTCACTTGGCGCTCCTTTTTTCAGGTTTTGGCTTTGGAAATGGACCAATAGGTGTGATCAAGCCTTGACCGTAAAGGCGATCAAAGGCCGCATCATAAGTCATTCCTAAAGGAATGTAAGTTCTCCTTTTCTTGGGCAATGGAGCATCAAGAGCTAACACTTCATTGAGATCGACTTGTCTTATATTTTTGGTAGTATTATCGTGCTTAGAAGACGAAGGAAGGTCGTTCTTCTTGTTTTTCCAAGTGTTATTATTGTTACTACCAGCAATCTTTATTAGCTCATCCTCGATATTGATGCCGATGTCGTATATAGCTTTGAAAGTGTTCAGTGGAAGAAATTTGAGATGTTCCTTATACTTGTGAATCATATTTTTGATGAAGAGGCAAACCATCTCTCTTTCTTTGGGAGGATCTACCAAGAGTGAAGCCGTTTACCTCCACCTTTTCAGATAAGCGGTGAAGCCTTCATTCTCTTTCTGTTTAAGAATGGAGAGTTCATGTTCAGAAGTTTTGGTTTGAATGTTACACTCGTAACGATTCATGAAACTGTCGGTGACATCTTGCCAAGTTGCAATATGCTTGGCATCTAGGGAATAAAACCATTGTTGGCAAGCATGCTCTAAGGAGAGAGGGAACACCGTAGGGAAGAGTGTTACGTCCAATCCCTTAAGAGCCATGGTTGCAGAGAACGCCTTCAAATGGAATATTGGATTGTCAGTAAGCTTGAACTTTGGAATATCAGCAGTGGAGAACTTTTCAGGGAGCCTGTCTTTCATATTCGTAGGAGTAGGAGGCTGTTCCACATAGGTGAAATTCTCAGAAATCTTGCTTATCTGTTCTTTTAATTTGTCAAGGGTAGCAACAGTGACCTTGTTTTGTTCCATAATAGTAACCCTAGTGGTAAGGGTTTGCATCATGGTAGACAGTGCCTCGATGGATTTGTTGATTTTCTCAATATCTTCCTTAGTGGCCATTGGAACGAATTGAAAGTAGTTTAAAGGTGATAAATAATGTGGAGATGGCGAAGTTTTCTTTGAACTCCTCTTAGATCTGAGAGATTGTTGCTGTAATGACTTGAACCATATTAATCTATCCCTGCTCCTTGACCAAGTACTAAAATAAAACAATTCGCTTAATTGTTTGACTCATTGCTCAAGATAGGAAAGGAAAGGGAAAAATGGACATTTGAAAACATGTGAGAAAAAAACTTCACTCTTTTTTTTTTTTTTTAAAAAAAAAGGGGTGCATGAACCTAGTATACGATCATAAACGACATGGTGCACGACTCGAGTCGAAAAATAAAGAAAGTATGTGGATTATACTTGACTCGTGAGTGATTAAGTGATGTTATAAGACTCATGGTATGATCGTATGGCTAGACATGTGAATAGTAACCAAAATGACTAACGCGAGGACCAAATTAGCACGAAAGACTAAAGAAAAAGATGACTGGACTTATTCCCTGGGCACCGTGACACATCAAACTGTACTGTGTCGCGGTACAACCTGCCGTGACACGACACTAATTGCCGTGACGCGGCTTTTTTGCTGTGGTGCGGTGATCAGTTCTAGGTGTTTTTGTGTTTTTGCTGTGGTGCGGTGATCAGTTCCAAGGTACCATGGTCAAGAGTTTGGACACGTTAGCAAGGCAGCCTCCCTTGAGGGTGTATGCCAACGGGCGTCTCTGCGAGTTCATGATGAAATCGAACTCGACTCCATGGAATGGGTGGATTTAATAACTCGGATGAACCCTTATTGCCATGACCGTTTTTGGGTTGATAGAGCTTAAATCCCCCGGGGCTAAGACGTATGTAGAACACAAACGTTTTTTCAGAAAAATCGAAGGAAGCTGACTGTGAGAAGAGAAATAAAGCCACTGGAAAGATTTCAAGACTACCGCAACACGGCAGAATCTACCGTGTCACGGTGCTGGACACCGCGTCACGGTGCCCTGCGCCGTGACACGGCAAGCTCTGCCATGGCGCAACAGTTAGGAAATCTGACTGGTGCCCCTATTTTCTTCGTTCTCGACCAGGTTATCAAATTTTTCCTACGGGCAGACCTAAAATACGACATTAAAACGTCTATGCATATGCAAAAATTCCAATTTAATCACAGGAATATTTTCAAGAATCTTTCAAGTCTCATCCACTCATCTTAATTAAATACCAATCACTCA
The DNA here is from genome assembly GCF_948465745.1 of Chenopodium album. NCBI lineage: Eukaryota > Viridiplantae > Streptophyta > Magnoliopsida > Caryophyllales > Amaranthaceae > Chenopodium > Chenopodium album. Next base: position 19,927,643 of record NC_137846.1, read on the forward strand.
AATCGATAAATAACCAAGAATCCTCCCTAGTGGAGTCGCCAAATTGTAGGCGTCGTTCGAAGTGCGCCTTCATTAAAGCATGTTGTGAATATGTTGGGCACTCATAGGAAGTGGGAATTGACATATACGATTAGAGACAAATAAAGTAGGGAGTCGCCAACAAGTTTTTAAGGAACTTGTAAACCGTTCACGGATCATAAAAGGCAACCACGAAAAAAGGGATAACGAGAGGCAACAACGATTGACCCGTGAAGGTTACACTCCATTCATAATCCATGAGATTACTAACTCCATATGGTTCGGAACCACGAAAGGAGGATCGGGGATGATGGTACGAAGTGAATCATGGAGTCACATTCGCCCGTATAGGCCTCTACTCGATTCTTATAGTGAAAAGTGACTCTTGCGATCTCAAAGGCATACAAACAAAGATTCAATTTGCTCCAAACTATTATTAGGCTAAATTGGTTGAATATTAATGCAACATATAATTCTAAACTATTGGTGATCACTTGAATTAATAACAAGATTAAAAAGGAACCTAAACCGGTCGTCCAAATTATCTTATTAGGCGTGATTTTCAATTACATATTCCCTTTAAACATGCAATATTGTGATCAATAAATAATAATAGAATAAACATTAATATTGGAAGCAATTTAACCATAATAACGTTAGTCAAATCAAATAGAAATTAACCTAATCATGATACTAGCAATATTAAAATAAAATAAGTAATTAAATTAATTAATTACTCACATTACGCGCGTTCCTTTAAAATTGCTACATCATGAATAAATTGCTAGTAACTTCAATAAAAATATAAATGAAATTTAAATTAAATTAAATTAAAAATAGAGTTGATTTGGTCCAAACCCTCAGTCGATTCTACCTTTCACGCTTTGGTTTAAAGACGAAACCTCGGGTTAAGTATGGACTCCTTGGAATGCTTAAGGGAAGGAATAATGTAATTAGAAATACAGGTTTAAGGTTTAGGATATGAGAGAGAGAAGAAAATGATTTTTGGTGTAGAAGAGAGGAAGAGAGAATGATTTGGTGCCCCGAACTGCAGAAAGGTGGGGGGTTTTTATATGGAAAATGAACAGAGGGAACATATAGAACCCTAAAAAGATAAAATCCCTAAAAAACAATGCCGCGACACGTCAGCAGCATGCCGCGACACGGCAAAATATACCGTGACACGACACAATTTAGTGTGACGCGGTGAAATCTAGTGTGACGCGAGATAGAATTAACATACGGAAGGTAAAAGCGTGTGAAGGGTTTACGCGGAGAAAACACGGAACAGCCCCGTGTCACGGAATGGGCACCGTTACACGAGAAATTGTACCGTGACGCGGTGCGAAATCCCGTGGCGCGCAACTGTCCCCGTGACACGGTGGATTTTCACGTGGATAAAACACGAAAAAAGCACAGTAACACGTTGAAAATTACCGTGTCATGGCACCAGGCACCGTGCCACGTCAGATTTTGCCGTGACACGGTGTTTTTACACTGTGCGCGGTAATTCCAGTTTTTTACGCGTTTTTAAAACCATGATAACTTTTGATCCGTAACTTGGAATAAGGCATATAATATATAAATGGAAAGCTTATCAAATCTACTTTCTAAAAAAATTGGAATCAGGTGAAAATCATTTGTATATTTTATGATATGGCCGTTTTAGTGAAAGGGTGTCAGTTTTCTGCCGAGTTTAGCATTTTGCTCGTATCTTCTTCGTTTTAAATTGGAATTGGGCTTATGATATATGGTTGGAAAGCTTATTTCAAGGCCTATCCAAAAAAATAATATCTGGGTCAAAATTATAGGGTCACAAAATCAATTTCTCTCGGTTTTGTGATGTGGCACGAAAAGTGGAAATCAAGTTATGGTTTAGGGAAATGAGCCAGGAATTGAGTTGGTTTATGAAATGTATTGAATGGAAACATGGATTTAAGCACTCCAAAGAATAAATACTCAATCCGACCAATAATGGCGGTGAAAGATTGTTCATCATCGGGTTTGGTTTTGGGGAGACATTTTTAGGTGTCTACAGGTCCCAAATCCCTATTTCAATTATTTAAATTAATTGTTTGATTTAATATTTTCCTTGAAGTTACTAACGTGTGTATTTTGTTATTAGAAAGAGATACGAGGCATCGAAGTAAGTAATTTAATTGCTTAATTATTCTTTTGATATAGAAATCATGTTCTTTGTATTATATTAATTCTTAGTATCATGTTAGGATGTCTTTATTGCTTTCTAGTATCATGTTTAGGTTGCTTCCTATTTCTTCTATCATGCTAGTATCATGTTAAGGATAAATCTTTGATCTTTAATGTTTAGTGACATGCTAGAATTTGTTATTAATCATTTTAGTATCATGCCCAGGATCTTGCTAATATTATGCTTTGATGAGATTGAGATTATTATGATTATGATGATTTGTTGTATCAATATTATGTTGCTTGATATATATTATTGTTATTGCTTGATCACGCCCTCTCTTGCAGGATTAAAGGGAATTTGTATTTGTAATCACACTTAATAAGATCATTAATAATCTTGTTTAGGCTAATATGATTTTAATTCAAGTGCCAATAATAGTTTTGTTTGTTGATTAATGTTCAACCAACATAGATTAAACAAGTTTAAGATTAATATATTGATTGTATGTTACTCAGAAAGCGTACATGAATATTAGAAGAATAAAGTAGAGGCCTATTGTAGGGAATATTTCAAGCCATCCCACACTTGAACCCCACTGTGATCATACACTTAAGCATGGTGGTGTCCAAAGGGAAGGAAGCTAGAGCAAAAGAGTCGCCAACAAGTTTTACGAACTTGTAAACCGTTCACAAGGTGAAGATTACACCCATTAACGATCCACGAGATCGTTAACTCCAAAAGGTCTTGAACCAAATAGGGTTCGGGGATGAAGGTACAAATCCAACCTAAAAGAGATTGAACCTGCCCTATAAAGGCCTCTACTTTATTCTTCTCGTATTCACGTGCGCTTTCTGAATAACATGCAAACAATAGGTTAACCCTAAACCTGTTTATCTATGTTGGTTGAATAATGCACAAATAAAACTATTATTGGCGATCACTTGAATTATAACCATATTATCCCTAAAGAAGATTATTAATTATCTTATTAAGCGTGATTACAAGTACAAATTCCCTTTAAACATGCATAAATGGCGTGATCAAGCAATAACAATAAATAAGCATCAAGCAACATGATAATCACAATAATCATAACAATTATAATCATGTTAATAACAAACCTTAAATATAATAGCAAGATCCTAGGCATGATACTAACAAGATTAATAACAAATCATGGCATGTCACTAAGCAATAAAAATCAAAGCTTTAGCCCTAACATGGTACTAACATGATATTAAAAAAGAGTAAAAGGCACCCTAAACATGATACTAGAAAGCAATAATAACATCCTAACATGATGCTAGGAATTAAACAAATTTAAACATGCTTTCTACAAGAATAGAGCAACAAGATTACATACTTTGATGCCTTGTACCTCTTTCCAATAACAAAATACACGCATTAGTAACTTCAAGGAAAATAATAAAATCAAACAATCAAATCAAATAATTGAAATAGAGATTTGGGACCAAACCCTCAAAAATTATAACCTTTCACGTCTAGGGCGAAGGCAACTTCGAACTCGGCTAGGTGTTTCTAAATCTCGTGAATGCGGAATTTTGTTTTTGAAAAGCTAGAGAGAATTTAGAGAATAGACTGATTGATGATGAGAATTGATGATTGTCGATGATTAAAAACGGAGGTTCAGGACCCTATTAATAAGAAAATAGTCCGGAAATAGGTAGAATTTTATAAGGAATAAAACTCCACGCTGTCGCTGCAAAACCGACCTTGTCGCCTGGCGACAGGGTCTGTCGCGTGGCGACAGGCCTGTCGTTTGGCGAAAGCCTGGACTCCTACGCGCTTTCAAACACGGAGTCCACTTATCAATCAAAATTGATTCGTAAAGTCCGTATGAAAATTGAAATCGTATTTTTCATAAAATAATATTTTATTCCAAGTAAAACTCATCAAAATATAATTATTAATTCTAATTCTATTAGGATTAAAGAGATCCTTTTAGAGAATTCTAGAAAACTATTATTAATTCTAATAACTTTAGGAATAATAATTATCATTGGGCCCTCCCCTAGATCATTGGGCCGCATGTAAAAATCAAACCGGGGCCAGTTTAGTATTTTTGCCATAACTTCCTCATTATTCATCGGAATTATGCTTATAATATATCGTTGGAAAGGTATTTGCAAGCCCCATCCAACTACACTATTATTGGACCCTTGTCGTGGACCAATATAAATTGGATTGGCTGTTTTCATAAAATAGAGTTGTTTTTCGATAACAGAAAGAAAGAATTTTTAATAAAACCAACCGCAACACCTGACCTTTCACACTTTCACTTTGTTCGATAATCAAATGACGTGAAGGTATTCATCACTGGGTTTGGTTTTGGGGAGACACATATGGGTGTCTACAGAAGCCCCCACTTTGACTGAGTTTGGAGAAACGCAAGTTTCGAAAACGAAAGTCAAAGTAGCGATAGGGACGGAGAATGATTCAGAACATTATGCGATCCTAAATCATTCTTGTAACGCCGATACCTGCAAACTAGCGTTAGTTAAACAAATAAAAGAGTTAAGAAATGCGTATCTTGCACTGTCGAGCACACGTCTCTAAAGGTAACCGATTTGTTGCATTTGTTGAAGACCGCTCTGCTTGAAGCTGCCTCCTATTTCATCGAAGATGACTCTGCTCGTAGTCATTCTCCGCCGCTTTTGACCATCTTTCACATCCTAGGGAACATCGTCGAAGATAACTCTGCTTGTAGCCATCTTCAGTTGTTTGTGACAACCCTCCACAATCTTAGCGAATGCCGTTGAAGACTGCCCATCTCGTGCTATTTTCTCAAATCTTGGTGACAACCTTCACAATCTTAGCGAATGTTGTCGAAGACCGCCCATCTCGTGCTATCTTCTCAAATCTTGGTGACAACCTTCACAATCTTAGCGAATGTTGTCGAAGACCGCCCATCTCGTGCTATCTTCTCAAATCTTGGTGACAACCTTCACAATCTTAGCGGATGCTGTCGAAGACCGCCCATCTCGTGCTATCTTCTCAAATCTTGGTGACAACCTCCATAATCTTAGCGAATGCCGTCGAAGGTAACTTCGCTTGAATTCATCCTCATTTGTTATGATAATGTTCCAAAGAAAATTACCGAAGACCAACACTTGTCGATCTTTAAAGCTCGCTTGAACTTTGCTTCCGCTATGCCAGTATGTCGGCGCATTTTTGCTGTTTGTGAACCATTATGTTGGTGCCTCTGTTGTTTATGAACCATTATGTCGGTGTATTTGCTGTTTATAAACCATTATGTCAGTGCCTTTGTAGTGAGCCAATGTTCAGGCGCTTTAAGCTAAGTGAGACGATCGTTCGTCAGGTCGATCACTTGATTTAATCGTGATCGAGCCGATAAATAAATCATGTCAAGCCGCTTAAAGGGGCTAACTGGCATACCATGGAACCAAAAATTGCTGCATAAGGTCCGCATAATCACTTACGAGGGCCATGTATCCTGTCGCCGCACCGGCGCACACTGGAACATATTGTCGCTGTAATTCTACTCTGTCGCCGGTCGACAGATGTTGTCGCAAGGTGACATCCTTGTCGTCTGGTGCTGGAGTCGGGTCTTCCTTATTTTGCTCTTGCTGCAGCTGTTTGTTGCTCGGTTTCGCTCCGAACTTTGAACTTGGTCGTTTCCTTTCAATCAAATCCGCTCAAATCTTTTGTAAATTAAAGCTCTTCATCTCTCATTTACTGATCTATGTAACTCCTCTCATCCTGGGAGAATCTCATGTGTCATATTCGCGGTTTTTCGAAAAAATCCGGGAATGTTCTTGCTTGCTCGGATGCTCCTGCATTTATATTTTGGACTATAGGACTTTGCTTATCTTTCTAATTATCTTAGGGTTGACCTAAGACTTAGTGTTGCTTGACTCATTGACTTGACACAACTCAAGGTATAAACTTGACTCGCTGATGACTCACTTCGTGTCACTCGTGTGTGCATAGTGTTGACTCATGAAGCTTGATATGTACATGACTCGAAATGTAGAAAAACTAAAATTTCCGTCATTTTTGTGGAGGGTACTTGTAGGGAATATTTCAAGCATTACCTCAAACTTGAACCCCACTGTGATCATACACTTAAGCATGGTGGCGTCCAAAGGGAAGGAAGCTAGAGCAAAAGAGTCGCCAACAACTTTTTGGAACTTGTAAACCGTCCACAAGGTGAAGATTACACCCCTTAACGATCCATGAGATCGTCAACTCCAAAAGGTCTTAAACCAAATAGGGTTTGGGGATGAAGGTAAAAATCCAACCTAAAAGAGATCGAACCTTCCCTAATAATAGGCCTCTACTTTATTCTTCTTGTATTCATGTGCGCTTTATGACTAACATGCAATCAACAGATTAACCCTAAACCTGTTTATCTATGTTGGTTGAATTTAATGCACAAGCAAAACTATTATTGGTGATCACTTGAATTATAATCATATTAGCCTAAACAAGATTATTAATTATCTTATTAAGCGTGATTACAAGTACAAATTCCCTTTAAACATGCATAAAAGGTGTGATCAAGCAATAACAATAATAATATATCAAGCAACATAATAATCATAAATCATAATTATAAAAACAATAATTATAATCATAATTATCATAATCATGTTAAAGCATAATATTAATAGCAAGATCCTAGGCATGATACTAACAAGATTAATAACAAACCCTAGCATGTCACTAAACAATAAAAATCAAAGCTTTAAACCTAACATGGTACTAACATGATATTAGAAAAGAGTAAAATGCACCCTAAACATGATACTAGAAAGCAATAATAACATCCTAACATGATACTAGGAATTAAACGAATTTAAACATGCTTTCTACAAGAATAAAGCAATAAGATTACACACTTTGATGCCTCGTACCTCTTTCTAATAACAAAATACACGCGTTAGTAACTTCAAGGAAAATAATAAAATCAAACAATTAAATTAAATAATTGAAATAGAGACTAGGGACCAAACCCTCAGAAATTATAACCTTTCACGTCTGGGGCGAAGGCAACTTCGAACTTGGCTAGGTCTGTCTAGTGCTAATGAATGTGGAATTGTGTTTGTGAAAAGGGTTGGTTTAGAAAGAGAGAGAGAAAGAAAGCTTCTAGCTTTAGAGAGAGAAAGATGATTGTTGATTGTAGATCGTGAATGAATAAAAACGGAGGTTCAGGACCCTATTTATAAGAAAACAATCCGGAAATAGGTAGAATTTGATAAGGAATAAAACTCCACTCTGTCGCTGAAAAACCGACCTTGTCGCCACGCGACAGGGTCTGTCGCGTGGTGACAAGGCCTATCGCGTGGCGGCAGCCTGGTTTTCTACGCGCTTTCAAACACGGAGTCCACATATGAATCAAAATCGATTTGTAAAGTCCGTATGAAATCTGAAATCGTATCTTTCATAAAATAATATTTTATTCCAAATAAAACTTTATCAAAATATAATTATTAATTCTAATCTTATTAGGGTTAAAAAGAACCTTCTAGAGAATTCTAGAAGACTATAATCAATTCTAATAACTTTAGGAATAATAATTAATATTGGGCCCTCCCCTAGATCATTGGGCCGCATGTAAAGATCAAACCGGGCCCAGTTTAGTATTTTGGCTATAACTTCCTCATTATTTATCGGAATTGGGCTTATAATATATCGTTGGCAAGCTCTTTTCAAGTCCCATCCAACTATACTATTATTAGACCCTTGTCATGGACCAAACTAAACTGGATTGGCTGTTTTCATAAAATAGAGTTGTTTTCGAAAACAGAAGGAAAGAATTTAATAAAAATTAACCGCAACACTTGAACTTTCACACTTTCACCTCATTCGATAATCATTCGACGCAAAAGGTATTTATCACTGGGTTTGGTTTTGGGGAGACACATTTGGGTGTCTACAGAAGCCCCCACTTTTACAGAGTTTGGAGAAACGCAAGTTTCGAAAACGAAAGTCAAAGTAGCGATAGGGACAGAGAATGATTCAGAACGTTCTGCGATCCTAAATCATTGTTGTAACACCGATACCTGCTAACTAGTATTTGTTAAAACAGATAAAAGAGTTAAGAAACGTGTATCTTCCACCGTCGAGTACACGTCTTTGAAGGTAACCGATTTTTGTTGCATTTGGTGAAGACCGCTCTGCTTGTAGCTGCCTCCTATCTTATCGAAGATGACTCTGCTTGTAGTCATTCTCCGCCGCTTGTGACCATCTTCCACATCCTAGGGAACACGATCGAAGATAACTCTGCGTGTAGCCATCTTCAGTTTTTTGCGACCATCTTCCACATCCTAGGGAACACGATCGAAGATAACTCTGCTTGTAGCCATCTTTAGCTCTTTTGTGACCATCTTCCACATCCTAGGGAACATGATCGAAGATAACTCTGCCTGTAGCTATCTTCAGTTTTTTGTGACCATCTTCCACATCCTAGGGAGCACGATCGAAGATAACTCTGCCTGTAGCCATCTTCAGTTTTTTGTGACCATCTTCCACATCCTAGGGAACACGATCGAAGATAACTCTGCTTGTAATCACCTTCAGTTGTCGTGATAATATTTCGAAGAAAATTATCGAAGATCAACGCCTGTCGATCCTTAATGCTACTTGAATTTGTTGTTGATGCTTTGGGTGATGACAATCCTCTTTTCTTCAGGAACAGTTATCAACACGACTCTTGTATGATGTATGACAATCCGATTTAGGGAAAATTGTCAATGCCACGTAACAATCCATCCTTGGAAATGTTGCCACGATGAAGCGACAATCCGTATCTCAGAAATTTTGCCAAAATCCAATTTTGGGAAAAGTTGCCAATGCCTCGTAACAATCTGTCATAAGAACCTTGCTACACTCTTGAAAGCAATCCACCTTGGAAATTTGCCAATATTATGCGACAATCCTTTTGGGAAAATATTGCCACAATTGACAATCCGCGTCTTGGAACATTTGCGAAAAAGAGTCGACCGACAATGCACTTCGGGAAAATTTGCCACTTACTGAAATGAATGACAATCCACGTTGAGGAACCTTTGCCGAAATTTATGATGAGTAGAGACCTACGACAATCCTTTGGGAAATTTTGCCATAGGGAACTATGTGTATGACAATAATCTTGAAAAACTTGCCAGAGACGACAATCCGAACTTGGAAAAAATTGCCAAACAGAGAAGGAGTACGACAATCCACGCTTGGAAACTTTGCCAGAGATGACAATCCAATCTTGGAAAAATTGTCATTTAAGAAGAATGCGCGACAATCCACTTTTGGAAATATTGTCAATTGGGGATGACAATCCAATCTTGGAAAAATTGTCGTATAAGTGCTTGCTTTTGAACCGATGCCTTGGTGCTTGTAATGAGCCAATGTTTAGGCTCTTAAGCTAAGTGAGACGATCGTCGTCAGGTCAATCACTTACTACGATTGTAATCGAGCCGACTACTAATCATGTCAATTTGCTTATAGGGGCTAACTGGTGTACCAAGGAACCCGAAATTGCTGTATGAGGTCCGCATAATCCAATATGGGACAACGCATCTCATTGCTGCTCCGGCACACGCTGGAAACCGTTGTCGCCGCGTCCTCGCTCTGTCGTCAGGCGGCAGCCTTGTCGTCTGACGCTGAGTCAGGTTTTTATTCGCGGTTTTTCGAAAAAATCCGAAAATGTTCTTGCTCAATGAAATGTACCTGCATTTATATTTTTGATTATAGGACTTTGCTTATCTTTCTTTAGGGTTGACCTAAGATTTAGTGTTGCTTGACTCGACGTGTAACTTGATGTACTCAAATCGACTCGTGTGCGTAGACTTAACTCGATGTGATAACACGACATGACTCAATGTGTACATGACTCGTGTGTGCATTGTAATGTGATCGTGCAACTCGAAAAAGCAAAAATTTCCGTCATTTTTGTGGAGGGTACCGACTTTCTCCCAAAAAAGAGAGACGCGAAAAAAGAAAGAAGCGAAGTTTTTGATGGTGCATGTTGAATGAGCTTATTCTGTTAACGTTGTCTCTCACAGTACAAGGATTGTAACATCTTAGACTATCCTGGTTGACTCGATAATAAAAGTATTTAGGTAACTTAGGTGCGGAGGCTAAGTACTTCATACTTTTTAATGCAATGATGATTGATTTTGATTTTGTCATGACAAAATATGCTCCAACGTTGTGTTAAGATTTCATGACAAATGGTTCCTAAGGGAAAGACTATTTGGTCATGTATCTGTGTAGTGTGTGAAAGTGACACTAAAGTTAGGCCGCAAGGGCTAAGTGTGTGGAAAAATATTTTGAAAATAGTCAAATGGTGGTGACTCTTAGGCTGGGTAAGCTAAATGATGTGAGGATCAAGCCCCCAAGTCTAGCTCTACATGGAAAAGGATGAGCATTGGAGATCCTTTGATATGATCATGGTGTGAGTGTGTGAATGTGAATATGAATGCATGTTTATTACGGTCGCACCTCGATGTGAGGTTGCCTACGTATCCGTTAGGAGTCAGGCCGAACGTAGCTCTAGCCGAACCTCGCACAAGGGTGTGTATACCTCAAAAAGGTATTTTAAGGGTTGTAACGTGGTTAGGCTAAAGGTTTGAAGAAGAGGGGGATAAAGGCTCAACACCCTAGAAAAGCCCCCCCTAAGGTGTGCAACCTTGCTTTTGAATCTTTGTATTTTTATGCTTGAGTGTTTTAACTCTTTATATTTTGCTCTCTCTTTTTGCTTTATCATTTTTTAAATTCAAATCTTTTTTTTTTATAAGCGTGGGCAATCCCGATCATGCGGTCTATCACTCACTTGGCATTCATGTTTCTCAGGCACGGTACCGAGCACTCGATAAGAGACGCAATCTGAGACGTGTTCATATCAAAGACATGTTCATGTCAAAGACATTGGAACACTTGCCCTTTTGTACACTTTTATTATTTCTATTTTGCTATTTTAATCTTTTGAAGCCATTCAAGCTTTTTATGAAATTGAAAATTGCATAAGTTTCACACCATCCCATCCCAAGGTTAGGTAGATATGGGTTGAAAAATGAAAGGTCTATCGTTAGACGAGGCTCAAAGTGGTTTATCAAAAAAGGATTGCATATTTAAAGGGTGAAAGGTGATATGATGTGGCTACAAGGGGTGCCTCAAATCATTGGTATATCTTGTGCTTATTTTGACATGGATATATATATATATATATATATATATATATATATATATATATATATATATATATATATATATATATATATATATATATATATATATATATATATATTTATTTATTTATTTATTTATTTACAATGCGATATAATGAAATGATCATATGCAAGAAAATAAATGCTTATTTTATTATAGGGAGAAAAGAAACATACAAAATAAAAAAAAAAATCTAAGGAAGAAGGTGCCTATTGCTAAACTTATTGGGGAAAGGAAAAATGAAAAAGAAATAGAAAAAGAGGTCATGAAATCTTGTCGTTGACGCTCGCCTCTTGTCTTGTGTCGTTTGCTTCAACATCACCTAGTCTTCTCACTAGCTAGAGGCAATGGGATCTTGTTTGCTTCTATGAGATCTTGAACGAGATTTTGAAACCTGTAGCATTTATCGGTGGTATGACCATTTCCTTGATGGTACTTGCAATAGGAATTGGGATCCCATCTTGAAGATCGCTTTTCTGGCGTTGGATCCTCGGTAGGGCCAATGGGTTTGATTAATCCTCAATCGTAGAGACGATCGAAAGCAGCATCGTAGGTCATTCCAATGGGTGTAAACTCTCTTTTGGGTTTCTTTTTATATCCTTGATTATCCATAGCTAAGACACCGTTATTATCAAAGGTGCTAACATTGTTACTAGAGTGGGCGTTTCCAGAAGAAGAAGGATTGTCGTTCTTCTTTCCTTTCCAACCACTGTGGTTACTATCGTTAGTAGCTTTTTGCTTTGCGAGGTCATCTTCGATTTCAATACCGATATCATAGACGGCCTTGAAAGTATTCAAATTATGTTGATACTTTAAATGTTTTGAATACTTCTCTTGGAGGTTCTTGATAAACATCCTCACAGATTCTTTTTCGGAGGGCACCTTAATCATCTTAGCGGAAGTTTCCCTCCACTTATTAAAGAAAGAAGTAAAGCCTTCATTCTCTTTTTGTCTTAGCATCTCAAGTTGTCTATAATCAGTTTCGACTTGAATGTTACATTTATATCTATCAATGAAAGCGTTTACAATAGCATCCCAAGTAGAGGTTTTCTCTTTATCAAGAGAAAAGTACCATTGCTGACAAACAGTTTCTAAAGATAGAGAAAACACAGAATGAAAATCTTTCTTATCTATTCCCTTAATATTCATTACAGTTTCAAAGGCTCTTAAATGAAAATAAGAGTTATCCATTACCTTGAATTTCGGGATGTCGTTGGCATTGAACTTCTGCGGAAGAAGATCCTTGTCCACCGAGACCCCTTGTGAGCTAATGCCCTGGAATCTATAGTCATTGGATAATCTGTTCAAACTTTCTTGCATGAGCTCCATTTGTTGTTGTCTCACAGGGTCATTGATTTGGAGAGTTAGATTCTTCAACATTTCAGCCATGTTAGTCACTTGTCCCTTGAGTTCGTTGACTTCTTCCTGACTTGCCATTATCTTCTTAGATTTCCTTTTTCGATCGATTGGCTTATCAAAAAATTTGAACTTGAATAAAGGTGTTGTCTTTGATTAGTCGTCCTTCTCTCCTTGACCAAGTACTGTGGAAAGGGAAAGAAGGGATATTCGTTGTTAATTATTCGACTCAACTCTATTCAACATGCAATAGATGGAAGAAGGTAGGAAGAATGAATATTGTGATATGGGGAAAGCATGTAGAGAATGGAAAGATGATGTAGATGGAGAGATATGAAAAAATTAGGAATAGAATGTACCCCCAACTCAAATGACGGAAAAAACCGACTCATGCACGAACCTAAGACATGGTCATGGTGACATATACAAAGTGTGTGCTAAGACTAGTGAGTGTAGGTGACATGTTAAGACTCGTGTCATGACCATGTGGCTAGACTATGTGACTAGACTCAAGCAAAGACTAAGTTAAGACCTCACATAGGTGCACTAAACTTGACAGGCTCTAGTATTTTAGTCATAACTTTTGATTTGTGAATCCGAATTGGACGAAACCAACGGCAAATGAAAGATAACACTCGGGGCTACAGATCCATAGGTTATACGACTCGTTACTCTTCCTAGAACTCTGGCTATGACCAAAACAAGTTGACATTTGTGTAGTATACGGGAATAAAAATCCGAGTTGACTCAAAGGAACTATGACTCGATTTTAGACATATCTATTAGCCAAATTAATTATCTAATTAATTAAGAAAAGTACTTTAGTCTTTGGTTAGTTTATTTAGACTTAAACACAAGTCAAACAAACGGTTAGCACATGTAGGGTATGCACAAGCAAATAATGCACAAATAGTTCAAATAGTCACAATATGATGCAATGAGTTTGCAACCTAACCATGGCTCTAGTTCTCTAAAGTTCAGGATATTGGTTAGTCAAAGAGGGTCCATGGTTATGAGTCCGGATGCACCGCGCGGAAGCCTTACCTTTGGAAGGGTTGGCGCGAGTGGATGGGACCCCGCGAGTTAAACTCGCTTCCATGGTTTGGTGGATTCACAAACTCGGATGTACCCGTCGTTGCCAGGAGCGTTCGATTGGGTAGATGGAGCGTGAACCCCCAGAGGGTTATGTCCATATGTAGAACATATATGGGTTTCAGAAAAGTGAGAAAAACTCAATCAAGAAGTAGAATCGAGCCAACAGTGCTAGAAATGGTCAAAACAAGAAGGCAGAATTGTCTCGGTATTGGAAGAACTTGGCGCCAGACTACAGGGACTGTCGCCGCAAAAGTACCCCTGTCGCCAAGCGACAGAAGCACTTTACAGGCGACAAACCTTGTTTTCTAGACGCTAGTTCCTACATGCCTCAGCACGTATCTACGTTCTTAGAATTTTCCAAATTTCCAAGTATTATTTCAATTCTAGTTGTGAAAGATATTTCTCAATTTTCCTAAATGTAAGAATCCTATGTTTTTTACTCATTTCGGATGGTCTATCCAATGAGGACCTTTTTTATGCATATGACAATAATGTTAATCAAAATTACGCACATGAAATACTTAGAACTTTTCGAGTCTCATCCGCTCATTCTAAATAATTGCCAAAATAAATTTCAGGAATTAAAATAGAAATCCTCCCCAGTGAAATCGCCAAAAACTGTAGAGAATATTTCAAGTATTACCTCAAACTTGAACCCCACTGTGATCATACACTTAAGCATGGTGGCGTCCAAAGGGAAGGAAGCTAGAGCAAAAGAGTCGCCAACAACTTTTAGGAACTTGTAATCTGTCCACAAGGTGAAGATTATACCTCTTAACGATCCATGAGATCGTCAACTCCAAAAGGTCTTGAACCAAATAGGGTTCGGGGATGAAGGTACAAATCCAACCTAAAAGAGATTGAACCTGCCCTAATAATAGGCCTCTACTTTATTCTTCTCGTATTCATGTGCGCTTTCTGACTAACATGCAATCAACAGATTAACCCTAAACCTGTTTATCTATGTTGGTTGAATTTAATGCACAAGCAAAACTATTATTGGTGATCACTTGAATTATAATCATATTAGCCTAAACAAGATTATTAATTATCTTATTAAGCGTGATTACAAGTACAAATTCCCTTTAAACATGCATAAAAGGTGTGATCAAGCAATAACAATAATAATATATCAAGCAACATAATAATCATAAATCATAATTATAATCATAATTATCATAATCATGTTAAAGCATAATATTAATAGCAAGATCCTAGGCATGATACTAACAAGATTAATAACAAACCCTAGCATGTCACTAAACAATAAAAATCAAAGCTTTAAACCTAACATGGTACTAACATGATATTAGAAAAGAGTAAAAGGCACCCTAAACATGATACTAGAAAGCAATAATAACATCCTAACATGATACTAGGAATTAAACGAAATTAAACATGCTTTCTACAAGAATAAAGCAATAAGATTACACACTTTGATGCCTCGTACCTCTTTCTAATAACAAAATACACGCGTTAGTAACTTCAAGGAAAATAATAAAATCAAACAATTAAATTAAATAAATGAAATAGAGACTAGGGACCAAACCCTCAGAAATTATAACCTTTCACGTCTAGAGCGAAGGCAACTTCGAACTTGGCTAGGTGTGTCTAGTGCTAATGAATGTGGAATTGTGTTTGTGAAAAGGGTTGGTTTAGAAAGAGAGAGAGAAAGAAAGCTTCTAGCTTTAGAGAGAGAAAGATGATTGTTGATTGTAGATCGTGAATGAATAAGAATGGAGGTTCAGGACCCTATTTATAAGAAAACAGTCCGGAAATAGGTAGAATTTGATAAGGAATAAAACTCCACTCTGTCGCTGAAAAACCGACCTTGTCGTCGCGTGGCGACAAGGCCTATCGCGTGGCGACAGGCCTGTCGTCTGGCGACAGCCTGGATTTCTACGCGCTTTCAAACACGGAGTCCACATATGAATCAAAATCGATTTGTAAAGTCCATATGAAAACTGAAATCGTATCTTTCATAAAATAATATTTTATTCCAAATAAAACTTTATCAAAATATAATTATTAATTCTAATCTTATTAGGGTTAAAAAGAACCTTCTAGAGAATTCTAGAAGACTATAATCAATTCTAATAACTTTAGGAATAATAATTAACATTGGGCCCTCCCCTAGATCATTGGGCCGCATGTAAAGATCAAACCGGGCCCAGTTTAGTATTTTGGTCATAACTTCCTTATTATTCATCGGAATTGGGCTTATAATATATCGTTGGAAAGATCTTTTCAATCCCCATCCAACTACACTATTATTGGACCCTTGTCGTGGACCAAACTAAACTGGATTGGCTGTTTTCATAAAATAGAGTTGTTTTTGAAAACAGAAAGAAAGAATATAATAAAAATCAACCGCAACACTTGAACTTTCACACTTTCACCTCATTCGATAATCATTTGACGCAAAAGGTATTCATCACTGGGTTCGGTTTTGGGGAGACACATTTGGGTGCATGTTGAATGAGCTTAGTCAAACGTTTTTTGATACTATCTCTCAAGATGCAAGGATTAACTCATCCTAGGCTATCTCAATTGTTGACTCAATGATGAAAGTATTTGGGTAACTTAGGCACGGAGGCTAAGCACTTCATACTTTGTGATGCAATGATGAGTGATGAGTGATTTTGTTATGACAAAGTATGCTTCAATGTTGTGTTAAGACTTCATGACAAAGGGTTCCTAAGGAAAGGGCTATTTGGTCATGTATCTGTGATGTGTGTGATAGTGATACTAAAGTTAGGCTGCAAAGACTATGTGTGTGGAAAAAGTGTTTTGATAAGAGTCAAATGATGGTGACTCTCAGGCTGGGTAAGCTAATAATGTAGGGATCAAGCCCCCAAGTCTAGCTCTAAAATGTAAAAGGATGAGCATTGGAAATTCCTTGATATGATCATGGTGTGAGTATGTGAATGTGAATATGAATGCATGTTTATTACGACCGCACCCCTTTGTGAGGTTGCCTACGTATCCGTTAGAAATCAGGCCGAACGTAGCTCTAGCCGAACCTCGCACAAGTGTGTATACCTCAAAAAGGTCTTTTAAGGTTTGTAACGTGGTTAGGCTAAAGGTTTGAAGAAGTAGGGGATAAAGGCTCAACACCCTAGGTAAGCCCCTAAGGTGTGCAACCTTGCTTTTGAATCTTTGTATTTTTATGCTTGAGTGTTTTAACTCTTTTTTCTTTTTTGCTTTTGCATTTTTTTTTTATTTTTATAAGTGTGGGCAATCCCGATCATGCGGTCTATCTCTCACTTGGCATTCATGTTTCTCAGGCACGGTACCGAGCACTCGATAAGAAACGCAATCTGAGACGTGTTCATATCAAAGACATGTTCATGTCAAAGACATGTTCATGTCAAAGACATTGGAACACTTGCCTTTTTGTACACTTGTATTGTTTTTGCTATTTTAATTTTTTGATTCACTCAAGCTTTTGAATTTGCATAAGTTACACATCATCCCATCCCAAGGTTAGGTAGATGTGGGTTGAAGAAAGAAAGGTCAAACGTTAGATGAGGCTCAAAGTGGTTTATCAAGAAAGGATTGCATATTTGAAGGGTAAAAGATTATATGATATGGCTATAAGAGGTGCCTCAAATCATTGATATACGTCGTGCTCAGTTTGACAAGGATTTTTTTTTTTAAAATGCAATGCAATGCGATGATCATATGTAAGGAAATAAATGCTCATTTTATTAAAAGGGGAAGAAATAATGATCATACAAAATAAATCTAAGGAGAATAAAACGGTGCCTATGCTAGACTTATTGGGGAAAGGAAAAAATGAAAAAAGAAAAAAAGGTCATGAAATCTTGTCGTTGAAGCTCGCCTCTTGTCTTGTGTCGTTTGTTTTATCATCACTCGCTCTTCTTGCTAGCTGGAGGTAAGGGAAACTTGTTATTATCGATCAAATGTTGGATAGCTCCTTTTAGCTTCCAGCAACTCTCAGTAGTATGACCCCTACCTTGATGGTACTTGCAATGTGAATCTGGGTTCCAACTAGGCAGTCTCTTCATAGGTGCGGGATCTTGAATAGGTCCAATGGGAGTAATGAGTCCCTTGGCATGGAGTCGGTCAAAAGCAGCATCATAGCTCATCCCAATGGGGGTGAAGTCTTTCCTTAGTTGTTTCTTAGATCCTTGGTTATCCATGGCTAAGACATCACTGAGATCAAAGGTACTAACATTGTTACTAGAGTGGGCGTTTTCGAGAGAAGAAAGATTGTCATTCTTCTTTCCTTTCCAGCCATTGTGGTTACTATTGTTAACAGCTTTTTGCTTTGCGAGGTCATCTTCGATCTCGATGCCTATGTCATAGACGGCCTTGAAAGTATTCAAATTGTGTTGATATTTCAAGTGCTTTGAATACTTTTCTTGCAAATTTTTGATGAACATCCTCACGGATTCTTTTTCAGTAGGGGTTTCGATCATGTTAGCGGAAGTTTCCCTCCACTTATTAAAGAAAGAAGTAAAGCCTTCATTCTCTTTTTGTCTTAGCATCTCAAGTTGTCTATAATCAGTTTTGATTTGAACATTACATTTATATCTATCAATGAAAGCGTTTACAATTGTCTCCCAACTAGAGGTTTTCTCCTTATCAAGAGAAAAGTACCATTGTTGACAAACGGTTTCTAAAGATAGAGAAAACACAGAATGAAAATCTTTCTTATCTATTCCCTTAATATTCATTACAGTTTCAAAGGCTCTTAAATGAAAATAAGAGTTATCCATTACCTTGAATTTCGGGATGTCGTTGGCATTGAACTTCTGCGGAAGAAGATCCTTGTCCACCGAGACCCCTTGTGAACTAATGCCCTGAAATCTATAGTCATTGGATAATCTGCTCAAACTTTCCTGGATGAGCTCCATTTGTTGTTGTCTCACAGGGTCATTGATTTGAAGGGTCGGATTCTTCAACATTTCAGCCATGTTAGTCACTTGTCCCTTGAGTTCGTTGACTTCTTCCTGACTTGCCATTATCTTCTTAGCTTTCCTTTTTCGACCGATTCGCTTATCAAAAAGTTGAACTTGAATAAAGGTGTTGTCTTTGATTAATCGTCCTTCTCTCCTTGACCTAGTACTGTGGAAAGGGAAATTAAGGGATATTCGTTGTTAATTATTTGACTCAACTCTATTCGACATGCAATAGATGGAAGAAGGTAGGAAGAATGAATATTGTGACATGGGGAAAGCATGTAGAGAATGGAAAGATGATGTAGATGGAGAGATATGAAAAAATTAGGAATAGAATGTACCCCCAACTCAAATGACGGAAAAAACCGACTCATGCATGAACCTAAGACATGGTCATGGTGACTATATAAAGTTTGTGCTCACACTAGTGAGTATAGGTGACATGTTAAGACTCGTGTCGTGACCATGTGGCTAGACTATGTGACTAAACTCAATTAAGGACTTAACAAAGGTACTGTTTATTAATAAAATAATCGAACTGATTAGCAAACTGTTTAATTAGACTCGTCGTGATGACTCGAGTAAAAATCTAGACTATCGCCGGAACCACAGAACTGTCGCCACAGTTTGAAGCTTGTTGCCAAATGACAAATTTGTTGTCAGGCGATAAGCAGTAAACTGCGGCGCCACAGCCCAAACTCCTGCGCATTTCTGGAACATTAATCTGGGACAGTCGTACTAAGTTAGATTAATTAATTTATTAGTCTTTAATTAGTCAAATTAATTAATTAATTATTTAGGCAAAGTCCTTTTTAGTCATTAATTAGTTTATTTAGACTTAAACACAAGTCAAACAAACGGTTAGCACATATAGGGTATGCACAAGCAAATAATGCATAAATAGTTCAAATAGTCACAATATGATGCAATGAGTTTACAACCTAACCACGGCTCTAGTTCTCTAAAGTTCAAGGATATGGGTTAGTCAAAGAGGGTCCATGGTTATGAGTCCGGATGCATCGCGCGAAAGCCTTACCTTTGGAAGGGTTGGCGCGTATGGTGGGACCCCGCAAGTTAAAAACTTGCTTCCACGGTTTGGTGGATTCACAAACTCGGATGTACCCGTCGTTGCCAGGATTGTTCGATTGGGTAGATGGAGCGTGAACCCCCAGAGGGTTATGTCCATATGTAGAACACATATAAGTTTCAGAAAAGAGAGAAAAACTCAACCAAGAAGTAGAATCGAGCCAACAGTGCTAGAAATGGTCAAAACAAGAAGGCAGAGTTCTGGCTCGGTATTGGAAGAACTTGGCGCCAGACTACAGGGACTATCGCCGCAAAATTACCCCTGTCGCCAAGCAACAGAACTGTCGCCAGGCGATAGAAGCACTTTACAGGCGACAAGCCCTGTTTTCAAGACGCTAGTTCCTACATGCCTCATCAGGTATCTACGTTCTTAGAATTTTCCAGATTTCGCAGTATTATTTCAATTCTAGTTGTGAAAGATATTTCTCAAGTTTCCTACGTGTAAAAATCCTATATTTTTGACTCATTTCGGATGGTCTATCCAAAGAGGACCTTTTTTATGCATCTGACAATAATGCTAATCAAAATTACGCACATGAAATACTAAGAACTTTTCGAGTCTCATTCACTCATTCTAAATCATTGCCGAAATAAATTTCAGGAATTAAAATAGAAATCCTCCCCAGTGGAGTCGCCAAAAACTGTAGGGAATATTTCAAGCCATCCCACACTTGAACCCCACTGTGATCATACACTTAAGCATGGTGGCGTCGAAAGGGAAGGAAGCTAGAGCAAAAGAGTCGCCAACAAGTTTTAGGAACTTGTAAACCGTTCACAAGGTGAAGATTACACCCCTTAACGATCCAGGAGATCGTTAACTCCAAAAGGTCTTGAACCAAATAGGGTTCGGGGATGAAGGTACAAATCCAACCTAAAAGAGATTGAACCTGCCCTAAAAAGGCCTCTACTTTATTCTTCTTGTATTCACGTGCGCTTTCTGACTAACATGCAAACAATAGGTTAACCCTAAACCTGTTTATCTATGTTGGTTGAATATTAATGCACAAATAAAACTATTATTGGCGATCACTTGAATTATAACCATATTATCTCTAAACAAGATTATAAATTATCTTATTAAGCGTGATTACAAGTACAAATTCCCTTTAAACATGCATAAAAGGCGTGATCAAGCAATAACAATAAATAAGCATCAAGCAACATGATAATAACAATAATCATAACAATTATAATCATGTTAATAATAAAGCTTAAATATAATAGCAAGATCCTAGGCATGATACTAACAAGATTAATAACAAACCCTAACATGTCACTAAGCAATAAAAATCAAAGCTTTAGCCCTAACATGGTACTAACATGATATTAAAAAAGAGTAAAAGGCACCCTAAACATGATACTAGAAACCAAGAATAACATCCTAACATGATGCTAGGAATTAAACAAATTTAAACATGCTTTCTACAAGAATAGAGCAACAAGATTACACACTTTGATGCCTTGTACCTCTTTCTAATAACAAAATACACGCGTTAGTAACTTCAAGGAAAATAATAAAATCAAACAATCAAATCAAATAATTGAAATAGAGATTTGGGACCAAACCCTCAGAAATTATAACCTTTCACATCTAGGGCGAAGGCAACTTCGAACTCGGCTAGGTGTTTCTAGATCTCGTGAATGCGGAATTTCGTTTGTGAAAAGCTAGAGAGAATTTAGAGAATAGACTGATTGATGATGAGTATTGATGATTGTCGATGATTAAAAACGGAGGTCCAGGACCCTATTTATAAGAAACCAGTCCGGAAATAGGTAGAATTTGATAAGGAATAAAACTCCACGCTGTCGCTACAAAACCGACCTTGTCGCCTGGCGACAGGGTCTGTCGCGTAGCGACATGCCTGTCGTTTGGAGACAGCCTGGACTCTACGCGCTTTCAAACACGGAGTCCACTTATCAATCAAAATTGATTCGTAAAGTCCGTATGAAAATTGAAATCGTATTTTTCATAAAATAATATTTTATTCCAAGTAAAACTCATCAAAATATAATTATTAATTCTAATTCTATTAGGATTAAAGAGATCCTTCTAGAGAATTCTAGAAGACTATTATTAATTCTAATAACTTTAGGAATAATAATTATCATTGGGCCCTCCCCTAGATCATTGGGTCGCATGTAAAGATCAAACTGGGCCCAGTTTAGTATTTTGGTCATAACTTCCTCATTATTCATCGGAATTGGGCTTATAATATATTGTTGGAAAGGTCTTTTCATGCCCCATCCAACTACACTATTATTGGACCCATGTCGTGGACCAACCTAAACTGGATTGGCTGTTTTCATAAATTAGAGTTGTTTTTCGAAAACAGAAATAAAGAATTTTTAATAAAACCAACCGCAACACCTGACCTTTCACACTTTCACTTTGTTCGATAATCAAATGACGTGAAATGTATTCATCACTAGGTTTGGTTTTGGGGAGACACATTTGGGTTTCTACACCTATTTTTAGGGCAGGTTCAATCCCTTTTAGGTTGGATTTGTACCTTCATTCCCGAATATCCAGTCATGGTTCCAGACCACTATGGAGTTAGCGATCTCATGGATGGTGAAGGGGTGTAACCTTCACCATGTGAATGGTTTACAAGTTCCTATAACTTGTTGGAAGCTCTTTTGCTCTAGCTTCCTTCCTTTTGGATGCCAATATGCTTAAGTGTATGATCACAGTGGGGCTCAAGTGTGGGTTGCTTGAAAGATTCCCTACACTATTATATGATACTTTTACAATTGTACAAAATAGTAGCGGTAAACCTACCTCTATAAAATGCAAATTTTTTCTTCCGATTTCACCAAAAATCCCTTATCCCTTTCCACTTTTTATCCAAAAATCACCAAAAAAAAAATTTCACCCCCTTCTTCTTCGACATGTTCCCCAACGACAGTAACCAAAACACCCAGAACACCCACACCTTCAATTTTGAGGAAGATTTAAGGAAGATAAAACAATATTTCCTTCTAATTACGGCGCTCATAGTTTTATTAGTAGAAATATTAATTTTTGTCATTATATACAAGTAAAACTCACTTATTTTGTCGTTTTAGTAGATTAAAAGTTTATTTTTTGTTGTATTATGTTGTTTGTTGTTATTAATCATCATGTATAAAATTACCGTCATTATTGTAACTATTGTTACTACTGTTATTGTTGTCATTTTGCTATTTTTGCGACTAACATGATTTATTTTTACCTAATCATATAATTACATACTACAGTAATAAACCAAGGGGGAGAAAAGAACTATATTATTTATGGTTTATTATTGTTAAATTTAATTATCACGTGTTTTATTAACCTAATTATAAATATGGAAAAATTAAACGTTTATGTTGTACATATGATTTATTATTATAAACTAATTATCATGTAATTTGTTGTAGCTAAAATGGGAGAGCTTATGAAAAAACAGTTCAACATCTTAGATTTATCTGGAAAGAAATTCTGGAATGGAAAATGACTACAACGATGAATTTGAAAGCTTAAGGGTTGGAGCACACTGTTAAAGAAAATAAAAGTCCCTCTTGTCAGACAACTGATACTACCACTTCTGCAATGATGATTGTAAAACCTGTAACTGAACAAGGTAAGGTAAAAGCCTTAGTGTTGCTAAGGCGTCATTTACATTAAGGTCTTAAAACTAAGTACATGATGGTTGAAGATCCCAAATAATTATGGGAGTGCCTTGATGAAAGATTTGGACACCACAAAAGGGTGCTCCTTCCGAAGGCATTATTTGACTGGACAAATTTACTGTTCCAGGATTTCAAATTTTTAATTGATTACAATTCAACCATACATGAGACAGTATCTATATTGAGATAATGTGATCATCCAGTCACCGATGAATAGATGATTGAAAAAACACTCACTACCTTTCATGCAAGCAACATACTGTTGTAAGAACAATATCGTTAAAGAGGTTTTAAAAAGTTTAGTGAATTAATGAGTGTATTGTTTGTTGCGGAACAAAATAGTGATCTTTTGTTGAAAAATCATAATCTTAGACCAACTAGGTCTTTAACCACTCATCATGAGGCAAATGCAACAAATTCTTATCCATCCGAGGCAAATGCTACACGAAGAGGTAGACGTGGAAATTACAATGGCTGTGGAAATTGTCGCGGACGTGGTAGAAATAATTTTCAAAGAAACGGTAATTTCAAAAATTCTGAAAAACAGAAGGGACAGTCATCTGGAAGCCACAAACAAAATCCTTCAAAAGGAAAAGACACATGTTATAGATGTGGCATGAAAGGGCATTGGGGACGTACTTGTCGTACTGCCAAACATTTGGTAGACCTTTACCAGGCCTCTGTAAAAGGCAAAGAGAAAAACGCGGAAACAAATTATGTTAATGAAGAAATTGCTCCATGTCCTACCCTTGATGTGTCTAATTATTTCATGGACAATGCTAAAATTGGAAATGATTTCATCTTTGGAGAAAATAACATTGCTTAGATAACCCATCTACAAATGTAATATATACTATGTTTTGATGTATTTTTTTGTTATGTACTGTATTTTAAATGTCAAGTCATGTACTGTATTTTAAATGTCTAGTCATGTATTTTTAATTTTTATCATCAATAAAAGTTTGTATGATATTATTCTAAACTAATCTCATATTTATTCTATGAAGATATGGATCTGCTTGAAGTTAGTTTCGAATATCAATGCCTTTTGGAAAGTGGAACAACATATACTATCTTGAAGAATAGAAAATATTTTTCACAACTAAAGTTGTTTCAAGCAAATGTAAACACTATTTCCGGGTCAAAAAATTAATTGAAGGATCTGGAAAGGCTTGTATAATGCTTCCAAATGGGACAAGATTGATAATCAATAATGCTTTATATTCAGTAAATATCGAAGAAATCTCATAAGCTATATATATAGTTGTACGCCAAAATGGCTATCATTTAGAAACAACGACAACAAATCAAAAGGAGTATATATGCCTCATGGCAGACAAACATGGCAAGAAACATATTTATAAGAAATTGCCACCATAATCTTCGGGGTTATATCGTATAAACATAAGACCCGTGCAAATTAATATTATATCTAATCAGAAGTTAGATGATAAACATTTGATTATTTTATGGCATGATCTTTTGGGGCATCCAGCAACTGGGATGATGCAAAGAATAATAGCAAATTCAGGTTAACATTGAATAAGAAATGTCAAAATTCCTTGATCAGATGAATTAACATGCTTTGTATATTCACTTGGCAAATTAATAATAAGGCCACCTAAGAACAAAATTGCTACTGAATCTCCAAAATTCTTGGAAAGAATTCAAGGAGATAGGCCAATTAATCTAACATGTGGACCATTTCGATATTTCATGGTTTTAATTAATGCTTCTACACGATGGTCACATGTCAGTCTGGTTTCTAGTAGAAATGTTGCCTTTGCAAAATTGCTTGCCCAAATTATCAAATTAAGAGCACAATTCCCAGATCATGCAATAAAGAAAATAAGACTTGACAATAATGTTGGGGAATTTACATCCCAAACATTTAATGATTATTGTATGTCAATTGGAATTGATATTGAACACCCAATAGCTCATGTTCATACACAAAATGGTCTAGGTGAATCACTATTTAAGAGATTACTATTGATTGCAAGACCATTATTAATGAGGTCAAAATTGACATCATCTACTTGGGGACATGCTATAATACATGCAGCACCACTAATTATCTTGAGACCTACAGCTTATCATAAATTTTCACCACTACAACTTGTTTGTGGTCGAGAACCGAGTATCTCACATCTAAAAATCTTTGGTTGTGATGTACATGTTCCCATTGCTCCACCCCAACAAGAAAAAATGAGTCCACAAAGAAGGCTGGGAATTTATGTCGGTTTTGAATCCCCTTCTATTATCAAATATCTTGAACCATTGACTGGTGACTTATTTACGACTAGATTTGCCAACTGTCACTTTAATGAAACAGTATTCCTAGCCTTAGGGGAAGAGAAAATGGACCCACGCAAGAAAGAAATAGCACTTTTTTGGAATGCAACACAACTTTTGATGTTAGATCCACGAACGAATATGTGTGAATTGAACAAGAAGTCAAGAAAATTGTTCATTTACAAAGTGTTGCAAATCAATTTCCTGACGTATTTGTAGACACAAGGAAAGTGACAAAATCACATATACCAGCAGAAAATGCCCTACACTATTGAAATTCCAACTGGCAATAAGACCATTGAAAATGAATCTCAAGCACGTAGAAAGCATGAGAGACCACTTGGTTCAAAAGATTCTAGACTAAGGAAGTTGAAAAGATTGGATGAAATAGAAAATGAGACTAATGATGTTCTCCCGTCAGAAGAAAGAGCAAATGTGGATGAAAGTAAAGAAAATAATGATAGTTTAAAAAGGGATGAACAAGAGAACAACCCTACGGGAAATGAACAAGATGTTCAAGACATCGATAAAAATGAAATTTCAATAAATCATGTCTCTACCAAGTCGCAGTGGAATAGGAAAGATGTTCTCATGGATGAAATATTTGCAAATTCCATTGCAATCGACATTGTGTTTGATGAAAATTATGTTGAACCAAGAACAGTGGAAGAATATCGACACAGGAGTGATTGGCCAAAGTGGAAGGAGGCAATGCTGGCTAAGTTAAAGTCACTTGAAAAACAAGAAGCTTTCGAAAAAATAACTCTTACACCAGCAGGTGTAAAACCCGTAGGACACAAATGGGTATTTGTGAGAAAATGTAATGAGAAAATTGAGATAGTTAGATACAAGGCAAGACTTTATTATACTAACACTTTTTTTAAAGGAAGTAAAAAAAAAATTATGTAAAAGATAATTTGAGTTTTTCGATTATCTATATCTCGAGCTGAGTTGGGTTAGCTACACAATCTAAAACTAATCGTTCATTTCAGTTGTGCTTGGTTATTTTTCCCTTACATATAAAACTCAATGTATAAGCCAAATAATCGCGTGAAAATAGAGTAGTAATTTAAATGGTGCAATTCTCTAAAAAAGAATGTTGGTTTTATCTGAGAATTTCAATGAGGGAATGCGAGGGAACCTATTTAGTGAATGATATTTAGAGTGAATAATTAACCCTTGAATGATGTGATGGATCAACATTTATGGGGAAAGATGAATGAACTTGATTAGGGTATTTGGCACTAATGAGCTGTATAAATTAGGGTTTCTTAGGATTTGATCCGTGGTCAACTCATGGGAGCCCACCATCAGAGGGTTTGCATCGGGGGTGTTTGGGCAAGTTCATTAGCCTACTTAGGGGGTCCAAATATTAGCCCCACAACAAATTCGAAAGGAGTCTCTAGCGACTCGTGAGTTTGTCGGAAAATGATATTTGTGAGCGATGACTGCCATGTACGAATGAGCGATGGGATAATATTTGGCTAGGTGGTGGCAGAGGATAATGACTCACTAAGCAACGATGGCAACCCAAATCTGGCTAGGCAACAAGGAAAGCTAGGCCAAGAGGGGAACCTTTGGCCTGAGCAACAAGAGAGCCCTTGGCCTAGTTGGGCGACGAATTGCCCAAGACATGGCAATGAGGTGCCCAAAGGGTGCCCTCATCTTGTTGGGCAACGAGGTGCCATTGGGGGCACTACCCTCGTTTGTTGTGTGCCAAGGTGCCTTAGTGTGGCGCCCTCACCTTGTTAGGCAACGGAGTTTACGACTCGCTCATTGAGCTTGCTAGCCCCTTGATTTATGATGGTATGTATTGATTTGCCTTTTAGATAAGTGATTGGTGCACGGTTCAACATTGGGGATAATGAGCCCCTTGGATAGGCAATGTAGTGCACAATTCAACCCTTGGGACTAATGAGTACCTAAAATCCGCAATGTGGTGAACAAGTGAATATTAAATATTTATAAAAAGAAACAAAAAGAATAAAGTTAACAAAAACAAAATCGTAAGAAATGAAAAGTTAACAAAGGGAATATAAAATTTAGGGCCTTGTATAGTTTACATGGGATATACATCAGTATCATAGATCTCTTCCTAGACTATTCCCTCCCTTTTTTTTTTTTTTCCTTTACAAAGCTATTTTAGATAACATTTATCTTATCTCAAAAAAAGTTGTTTAAGATCTAGTAGGCATAATTTTTGTACCTTTCTTAAAGTCCAGACTCATTCTTAAGCAGTCCTATTTCAGGTGCAAGTTCATTAATTTTTTCCTCAGTTAATGAATTTTTCAAAGCTGAATTTT
This sequence comes from Chenopodium album, assembly GCF_948465745.1. Taxonomy (NCBI): domain Eukaryota; kingdom Viridiplantae; phylum Streptophyta; class Magnoliopsida; order Caryophyllales; family Amaranthaceae; genus Chenopodium; species Chenopodium album. Next base: position 19,955,737 of record NC_137846.1, read on the forward strand.
TATGAAAGAAAAAATGGAATAAGTTTAATTCAGTAAAATTAATTTCAATTCAGTAAAAATTATTTCACTTCAGTAAAAATCAATAACTTTAACGAAAAAATATAATAGAAATTCAGTAAAAATAATTTCAGTTCAGCAAAATTAATTTCAGTTCGGTAAAATTAATTTCAGTTCAGCAAAAATAATTTTAGTTCAGTAAAAATAATTTCAATTCAGCAAAAATAAGGTGAATAGAACGGAGCCTAAAGCTTCACTCTTTTTCTTAGGAAAATTCAACTAGTATTATATGTTATTGGCTGATAAATTGAGCTGTTACAACGAGGGTAAAAAAGTTACTTCTGCACAGATTAAACTCCCTATCCCAACAATATTCTCTGATTTTTTTCACAACCTAGACAGTTACTCACTCTAGGGCAGCTATTTCATATCTAATTTCTTCTAAGTGTTCATTTATAGAGGTCACTGCCTCTTGCACACCTTGAACGGCTTCCTTAACAGCATTATCATACTCTGCATCTGCCTCTGCTTCTTCAGTCCCAGCTGCATCGGTTAACTCATGGACATGCACACATTCATGATGCATTGGCTTTTTAAACCTACAGTTTTCATGAGTTACAAGCCATTCAGACGGTCGCCCAGCCTTCTTCAACACCTGAATTGTTGCAGTCTTTTGACCAACAGAACGTGTCAGATTAAAATAATAAAAATTGGACACAGTCTATGTCTATTGAATTCAATAGGAACAAGTCCATATTATTACAAGCCCTGTAGGATCAATGTTATGTAATTTGCAGTATGCTCAGTTCACAGATATGGTATGCATGATTCACTATAAATAAAGGGATATTAGAACACTGGGGTACCTCAGATTAATAATATGCGTTCTTGGCATGAACAAATCTGGAACCAAAATCCTATTAGGTTATTTGTACAGCATATGATTGGTAACTTAGTACAGATTTTAACCAAAAAATATACTTCGTATAAACCAACTCCACAGCACAAAGTTTAGACAAAAGATTTAACACCTAAGGAGGACACAAGGGCAAACATAAATTCTTAGAGCTAAGAATATATCTAAAAAATCTACAGCACAAAGTGTATCAGCCAGAAATTACCTGCTGACTGATTGCACTTTCCCAAAAACAACAACATGATTCATCAACTGTGACGTCTTTCAATGAAAATATATAGGATATCCATTTCAAACTCTAAAATTACATGATTCATCAACTGCAACGTCTTTCAAGGAAATTAGCATGGCACCACCAGAACACAATTTTGAAAACACTAAGGATGCGTATGCTGATAGGAAAAGTTCATGCCAAATTTCCAGCCTCTACGTATGCTAAAGTAAGATCCACATTACAAATTCAGTAACAAACAGAAACCCTAGATATCTTCCAATTTTTTAAAATCTGCTGATTCTCCATCTCTTCCTCTCTTTACCCAGTTGATTACTCAAACTCCATCCTAGGAAGCATCGAGTTAGGTGAATACAGGGCATACCGTGCCTTGTGTTGCCATAGTGTGATGTCAACACAAACACCCCAAGGGATAAGTTACGAGATACACCAAGATATTACATATGTTTCTTGTTGCAAATTAACATTAAGAGCTGATATGCTGATATATATGCACTCTAGGATACAGCTGGTTTCAAAATATGTTCCAATAATAAGCGCTATAGTTATGCACCACCTTGTACGTTTCACCCTTCCACCATTAGGGTCGGTACTTAGAAACACATTTGCAATTTCATAGCAACTTGCTTGCCTTTCCACCTTTAATAATTTCTTAGTTTTTACAAATCCATTTATAGTTTTCTAAGTTTTTATGAACAAATATTGATTCTAGCTACCTTAAGAGTAAAATATTTAAACAACTTAAGTTTCCTATTTCCAACTCATGTTCAACTCAGATTTTTAGGTGCAAAACTATCAATCTAAGAAGGAGTGGGAATGCATAAAAAGTAATGGACATAGCTCCACCAAGTAGCTCTTTAGTGGAAAAGAGTTTGGCATGTGCCAACAATGACTTCGAAGCATCCAATCACAAGCAGGCAAAAGAATATGACATTTACCCTCATCTTTACCATCCTACAACACCCCCCCCCCCCTTCTCTTCTTTCCTCCCTTTTCTTCAACAGACTAAGACTAACACAAAAATCAGACCTATTGTCAAACTACTGAAAAAATTTCTGCGAGAAAAGTGCAGCACTGCAGCCTCTTCCTAAATTTCACTGAAATCACCATGATTACATAGATGTATGCAATAGTAATACATATTACTGCTGCTGCTACGGAAATTAAACAAGAAAAGCATTCATATGAGCAAGTCAAACATGGAACGAAATTCTATAACACCCAATAGGCCAATGTAGATAATCATATCAAACAGGAGAATGAGCAGGGAGAGAAGGCAGTGTGATATGACATTAGATAAATGCACATTGAGGAAAAGAACCAGACATTATCATTAGATAATAAATATCAGGATCATCAAGCCAAAAAAAAAAAAAAACAAATCCTTTTTTAAAGACTTCTTATTATCATGCTCAAGAAAAAATTGCATTGTCATTTTTTTACAGAGTACAAAATGATAAATTTAATCAACAAGCAAGATGCATGAATCAAATGGTTAAGGATAATGTTCTCCTCATCTTATTTTCACTTATTTAAGGTTTTATAAGTTTAGATAAGTACAAAGAAGGTAAGATAAGGGTTAACAACTTCATATTAGATAATATATGATAATGGTTGGTAAGTTCAAATAAGATAAGATAAGGGTTAATAAGTTCTAATAAAGGTTGATAAGTCCTGGAAAGTTTATTTTCACTTAACATGTTTCTTTCATTGGCAAATTTTAACATTACACTTTTCCTTATTTACCCTCACCTTTTCAATTTAATAAAAACATTATACCCTTTACTACCCTTCCCTAATCTTCTCACCTCAGTCAGACCCATCATTCTTCACTGATCACCACCACATCCTCTCTCCCTACTCCACGTTTTCCATGGAAGACACCACCCATATCTCTCCTCTTCACCAACGAATAAGATAAGTGAAATTCAGTGAAGAGAACACTACCTAAGTATATCAAGTTTACACATTGACAAACTTGAGCAGTATATACAAACCCAAAACAGAACCTAGGAAGGACTCCAAGTCCTTGTAATAAATGTGTAAAAGCTGTAAATTAACATTCTTACCAAGTGCAGTTTTTGCTTCTCCAGCTCTTGAACAGACCTCAATAATCTAGCTAAATCATCTCTAAAGCAGTCAGGATTCAGAAATTGGGATTCAATCTCACGAACCTGCATCAGAAAATGAATACAAGGATTGTTCAGGTAAATAAAGAAACAATTACCAGCACAAAAGGCAAACAGAAACGCAAAATATAGAGAGGTCTTACTCGTTTTGAGCAATCACTGAACTCTATCGTGACCTCACTGCAAAGCTGTTGGTAAGTTGACTCCACCCCTGAGATCATGTACTCGGAAAAACCACTGTTGTGTTTTGCAATAAATCAGATTAACGAAAGAAGATAAATTAACATTAAAGCTAACATATTTTATAAGCAATGAAAAATCATCACCGAGCAAATTGTGAAATCATATTCTGCAACAATACAACTTTTTGCAGCACACTACCATTTGAAAAGGGAATTGACTTGTATGTTTCATATGCAACATTTTTAAAAAAGAAAAGACTTGAATTCAGTAAAACATCAATTAGATTTTCCAAAATTCACTAAGCAATGATTACTGATCATAGAAATGGCTATTCAAGCATGAACCCATGATAACATATTAACATGTAAAAAATTTTACTTTTTAATTCTCGTCTTGAACCAGTTTCATGAAATCCATAACCTTTAGCCTTTCAATGCTAAAGCTGTGCTTTTCCAACTTAGAAAAAATGTACAAACGTGGATACAAGATTTGACCTTTGAATAGACTAATATTTAGGAAATTTCACTTGATGAGGAGCACAATAAATCATTCTTTCTTACCATAATATTCAATATATGATGATGCGAAGTGCAAGTGCCTAAACGAGTGACCATCAACAATCTCATGCAGAGGGTTTAAATACAAAAATTTTTATGTAACCTATCTTTATTCTCCTCAAAAAAATTAACCTCCCCTGCCACCGACGGAATCGGGAGTTTATAATTTGACATAAAGATGGACACTAAGTTTAAAATTCCATGTCAACTAATTCACATCCCATGTTGACATAGCAAAATTCTCTCATTGAACACATCACAAAACAAACTAAGCCAAGATATTGATAAGCAGCTTTGATGATAACAAAGAAGTAAATATCTTAGAATCAAATACAACTGTCGATGGACATTCAATATTATTTATAAATCTTCAATAGGATGCGAGTATTTTGGCACTTGATCAGCTAATACAAAGTTACAAACCATAGTAAATTAACATACCCAAATCTAAAAAACTGTAACCCAACTGATCACTTGTCATAAACATCTTAATTATTTCCACCAATTTAACAACATAAAGGGCATAAACCATATTAACTCCCACAAAAACTCATGGGAGCCTAATTAATTAAAAAAAAAAAAAAAACACAGCACAAAGAAACTAATATTATGCCTAAATTTTTAGAACAACGATTTCAATATGTAAACTCTATGAATTTAATTAAATTGCTATTTAAAGATATTATCAATAAATTCAAACTAAAATTATGACAATTGATAAAAAAGGGTTTAGGGTTTATACTCTCGTAATTTGGCATAAGCTTCGGCTCTTCGTTGCTGAAGAGAGAGAAATTTGCGAAGCAGATTGAGGGTAATCGAACTTGAATCTTCCATTTTCTCTGAAATTGTCACCTTCTCAAAATTTTCCATGACTGATTTTGTTTTAGAGGCCTCAATGTATTGTCTTCTGTACTCATATGATCTCGTTTTATTAGCCTTGTTGCTCACCAATCCAACGACAGATTTTTAACTAATAACTAGGTAAAGTCCTGTGAGAATAAAAAATGGTTGTTAATTTAACAATAATTTATCCAAAAAAAAAAAATATTTGTGACAAAATAATTTAAATTTTAATTTATACCAAATGCGTAAAGGTTATTATTTTGAATTTTATAAAAAAATAATTTAGTGATAGAAATTTAGAAGCTATTAGGTTTTATATAAGAAAATGAAAATATAAGCTTAGGTTAGTACCCGTATATGTGTTCAAAAAAAAAAAAAAAAAAAAAAAAAAAAAGAGAAAAAGGTTAGTGTTTCGGGGTTTATTGGAATCCCTTGGGATACTGGTCACGCTCTGATCTGGCAACGGGACGCGGACACCTGCAAAACACGAATCTCCGGTTAGCCTCTAACGATCAAGTTAGTGACCGGAAACGGAATAAATGTAGAGAGAGAAAGTAGAGAGAAGTTGGAGCTTTTTGTGCTCTATCAAATGTTATGTCTCAATCCCCCCTCCCATCAGCAATGATTGGGGTATTTATAGGGGTGGGGATTTGTGCCCTTTAGGGTAAGTGACCTAGAATTTAGGGTTATTGATTGGCTGCGCAATCAGCGAAGGACATGTGTCCTCTGGGGGCGCCGTTTTGCGGCATTCTAATTGCTTTTGGGCCTCCTGATGTAAGGAGGCCTTTATGACATATTTGATTTCAGGTGCTCTCTTATTCATAGTACGTGCCATCTTCCTACGGTGACATGTGTCGCCCTTTTATTGGGCCACGTGTCATCACGGGATTGGACCACGTACTTGGGGTATTTTTTACCCTAAACATTTGCCCCTCAGAGGGGGTGGCTCGTCCCAACTGGGCCGCCTCCTCAGACCTTCACTCGTTCGAGTACCTTGGGCGCATTGGAAGTGTTTCATATTGTAAACAGGAGTCGGACAGGAGCGTCCGTCCACCTTATCGGGCTGAACGCCTGGTCGGAATGGGCTGTCGCTCTTTACGAGCCTGGCCGAATCGTTCGGATAGAGTGGGCCGAGCGGCCTGGAATTGGGCTGAGTGCCTTGATTGCCTTGTCTTGGCTCTTTTAAGGAGTATTGTCGAGTGATCGGTCGGTCATCAGCGGTCGAAGAGACTTTTTTCTGTCATTTATCTACATTGCACTTTCCAAGGAAGTGGTTCAACTTCCGAGGTACATGCAGAGAGTTACGGGTGTTTATGACGCCCGTTCGCATTCCGTCATAAATAGTAGGGCATTTACACGGATTCCGTCAAACAGAAGAGTTTAACCGTTTGACTTCTAGGTTAAATTCTTTGAATTTTAATCCTTTGGCATTCTTTAGGCGGGAAATTTTTTTACCATTTTACCCCTCCAACTTTTGCCTATAAATAGCAAGGGTTTGACCTTAATTTTTACTTTGGATTTTTGCTTTCTAGAGAGAAGTCGGAGCCTCTAAAGAGAGAAAGTTACTTCTTCCCGGATTCTTCAAGAGCTCCGCCGCACATTCGAGTTTTCCGCTCAAGACTTTGAGTTTTCCGGCCTTTCTTCATCCAAGACCTCCCAAGCACTCTTCAAGTTTTTCAACCTTCGACTCGGACGAAGGTAACCAAATACTCTTCCTTTCTTCTTTAATTTTCTTTTCATTTTTCGCTTAATTTTTTCAAACATCCTAGATCAACACTCGGCCTCGTCCGTTTCTCCTCATGAGGCCGTATGTTCGCCTAGGACTGAGGAATCTAGAGTGGACGGAGACGAGTCCTTGTCTTTATGGAGTGGGTCCATTTCTAGTTCAACCTTCATGCCGCCAGAAATCCTAACGGCGCTCTTGTTCAACCTTTGGCCTCCTATGATCCGAACAACTCAAACGTGGGACCAACCCCTCAAACACAAACACAGACACCACCGCTACTATTGATGGTAGGCGTGCTCGATGGTCGAGGTGGCCACCTCTTTTGAAGAGCGACAAAATCAATTAGGCACCTCCACTTTTGGGAGGGGTCCGAGTGTAAACCGTGCTTTATTTACTAACTCGATCCTTGGAGCGGACGAGTTACCGACTTCTTTGCCCCGCTCTCCTCCTAGGACGGTCGTAGGTCGACCTGAACAAGATCAGCCCGAGCAGTCATTACACCACCACCATATTCTATTTGGCTAAAATCGGCCATAGACTTCGGTGGCTGCTCAAGCACAATACCAAAATCAGCCAGGCCCTTCTGCTGAGGCCGGGCGAACTCTTGCTCCCCCCTTCTCTCAAGCTCTCAGATCAGCAAGACCTAGGGTCGGCATAGTAATTGCCGAACCCACCGACTCCCCCCACCCCGTTCCATTTGGAAGTCACAGTTCTGGGGTTGGGGCAAAAGACAAGGGCAAGGCCCCTTTAGTGCCCGAGGAACCAGGAATGGCCGAGATAAGGCAGGGCTTGGTCGGAGAAAGTTCCGCTGAGGCGGACGAGCTGGACAAGGTTTTATCTCAAGACTTTGGTTCAACGAGGGACCTTGAACCTCAGCCGGCCGAACAGTAGGCTGAAAATGCTACTGCCGAGGCAGAGGAAGAATAGACTGAATTTAACAGCCCCTTCGGCTGTATGATTGGGGATGTAGCCCTAGCATACCTCAACGAACGGTTTGAGGAATGGAGGGAATTCCTCATGCTGGGGGAAGGCTTTCGGATAAGGCCTCCTTGAACCTCTGGGTCGGTTGCTGCCTCGGACGACCCTAGGATCATCCGCCGAGGCTTCAATGTATATAGGGCAGCCCTTAAGGTTGGTCTCCGCTTCCCTCTTCACCCATTCGTCCAGGAGCTGCTGGACGAATATCATATTGCCATGGTCCAGCTTGCGCCGAACAGTTGGGCCAATATTTTTGGATACTTGGTGACTTGTCTAAGGATGGGTTTCACCCCTAACTTCCCAGTCTTCTGCGCCATGCACAACATGGTAAAGCTGGACGCTTTCTTTGACGGTTGGTTTGTCCTGAGCACTCGGCCAGATTTCATGGTGTGCATGAACAAGCCGTCCAAGTGGCGCGACTGGAAGCAGAGGTTCTACCTCATAAAGACGGGGGACAAGGAGTTCAATAGAAAGATGAACAATTTCAACTCCTCCCTCGTTCAGCTTGGACGAGGGGATCAGTGGCCGACTCGCCCCCCAATTCACCCGGACCATGTTGATCAGCTTGACTATTTAAGGGTCAAGCGGGTATTTAGAGAGAGGCGGCAGCGGCAAAGGGGGTACAACTGTTTTCTTTGCCTTGAGTTTTTACTTCTTTCTTTTTTTTTGTTGCGTTCGACTTGCTATACTTCAGTGGACTTCGTTTTTAACTTGAGTCGGTCGCTGCATATTTCCCACTTCTGGCTGAGTGAATTTGGATTGTAGGTCTCTTGCTACATTCCTACTCGAATGGCTAATATATTAGCTGAAACTTCACCCTTGGCCGAGTGAACTTGAATTGTACATTCTTTACTGCAATTCTACTCGGCCAAGTTCTTTAAGTACTCATGCCGAATAACTTTCTGTTCATGTTTCTTTCCCTTAATGCTATTTGTACGGTGGTTTCTAACTGAACCCTTTTTCTATCTTTTCAGTCAGCTGCCCCTAGACCTGCGAGGAAGCGGCTAGCGCCTACTTCGAAGGATGATGAGTCGTCCAAGGCTCACAAGGTTTCGGCATCCAGAACGCCGGCGGCCAGGGCAAGGTCGCGGGTTGCGCTGGCGCAACCTAAAGGAGAGCAACCCCAGCTGGTTCTTGGTGGAGACTCCAAGCCCTCGAAGCCACCTTCGTCCGAGGTGGCCCGAAATGAGTCCGTCTGCAAGGACGGAGGGGATGTGCCAACCCCGGACAACACGGCCGGCCAAGACTCAACTCCGCATGTTGAGTTTTTGGGAACTAAGCCTTCTGGTTCCCAAACTGAAGGGGAGCTGCCCTCTCCGCCTAAGGCGGCCAAGCAGACTCAGCTGACGCCTCCTCCTGAGGGGCGTCCGCGCTTTGAAAATCTCTCAGAAGGTACTTGTACCTCTTCGTCCTTTCCTTTCTAACTGTTTCTTTTCTTCAGAGTTCTAACTTGTTTTTATTTCGCAGAAACTTCTGAGGATTTGGACGTTCGTCCCCCTAGTTCCTCCTCAACTGGGGCCGAACGCAAGACTGTCCGAGACGCTATTCAAAAGGCCGTCCCGGCCGAGACTCAGGGAAAATACCGGGGTATCCATGATGGGCACCTCGGTCCAATGATCAACAGCTGTGTCGAGGTAGTCTTCTGGTTCTTTGGCCAATTTACCTAGCCAAATTTCTGTTATCTTGTTTTCCTTTGCTAATTTTTCCTGTTCTTCCGCAGCTTCTCCTTAGGCTCTTCGCCTTCCAAGACTGGCGTCCGAGGCAGAGACGCGAACTTGAGTCGGCCTGGGCGGATCTCCATAAGCTGCAGGATGAGAACACCGGTCTGCTGGCTATAGAGAGGGCTCGCCATCAGACGGCGATGAATGCTCTGTCCGAGAAAACTACTCGGCAGACTAAGGACCTCGTCAAGATGGGCGATGCCCTTAAGCTGGAGAGGCTGGCGAACGAGGCTCTCATGAAGGAGAGGGATAATGTCGTTGCTCTGGCGGCCAGTAGACAGGAGGCGGTCGAGGCCTTAGACCAAGCTGGAGACCAGCCGGGAAGCCTTAAATGCAGCTCTTCAGGCTGCGGACGAAAGCAACCAGGAGGCCAAGCGTCTAAGGAAGGAGGTAGAAGAGCTGAAAAATCAGCCAAGTGCTCCAAGGTCTATAACTCCAACTGACGTCGTCCGCATCGAACAGACGACACTCACTCGCCTCAAAAACCGTTTTGAGGACGCCTTTGCCATGATGGTGGAATCAGACGAACTTGTTTATTATTATGAGCGGTTCACCAGAAGGCTAGACTTCCTCACCATGAAGGAAGAGTGCGAGGCTGTCGGTCTGCCCTTCTCTCCCTTTGTCGAAACTCCCGGCTACAGTGATAACGAAGCCGAGGGTGCAATGAAGAGGCAGACAAAGATGAGGCCCCCTTGATGATAATGCGGCCAATGTCGATGATGCGGCCAATGCCGATAATGGGGGTAAAGATGGGGCCGAGTGAGGAGCCTCTTCTGCAGCTTATTTTAAGCTTTTCGTCTTTAATCTTTTTATTTTATTTCTGAACAATTTTTTATTTGCCGCCTGTTTTGAGCGGTTGTTGTAAGGATTTTGCCGCCTTCTGAGCGGTTTTAATTTATGCCAATTTGCCACCTTCTGAGCGGTTTCTGCATTTTCGTACTTAGCAAAAAAAAAATTTATATGCTTATTGCTTATTCGTACGAGTACTGAGGGTATGCCCCTTTATTCGGCGTTTGCCTAGTCCAAATTCCGAGTGGTTTGATTAACTTAGTAGATTTATACCTTGAAAGGTATGACTACTAGTAAGTTAATCAAATCATATATAATGATTGCCCTTGGACTAGGTGAACGCCGAATCAGTTTTTAGAGTATACGGCCTTTGTTGGTATTTGGTTGAGTCGTCCGTTGAAGCTATCGCTCGAACAGACTCAAGAAATTCCAAGTATGACCTCAACTTGTGAACTTCCATTCATTGGGCTCGGTTGCCTAGGGAAATCTTTGCCCTTAGCTGGGCAATTTTATGCCTTAGGAAATTTTTATTTCCCTTTTGGTCTACTATTCGTCCTGATGGGGTTGAACGGTTAGACTGGCCCTTAGGCTTTTTGGCTGAGTGGCTAGTCAAATTGTGCCCATGCCACATTCATCAGTCGACATTTTATCAGAACGCGGACGAGTGATTTGGTTAAGGATGCCCTTTCTTGACTTTTTAGTCGGCCAACACATGGTTGGTGGCCGAATATCTAGTGTTTGGATTTTCACTCGGCCGATGCTAATCATCGTTCGATTCAATGTGGCCGAGCCAATCTGTTATGTTGGACTCTCATTGAGGTCCTACTCGACCCACACTTTTTGCCCTTCTTTGGAAAGACCGAGTTGCCATGTTGCGGCAACGTTGGTTTCTCTTTTCAGGCAGCCGACATGCTTATTTTGTGGTGGCCGACCAGCATATCTGTGAGCTACCATGCTTTCAATTTCATTCAGCATTTCCAGCTTACTATAATTATGTCATAACTATAGACAATAAAATTAACAAAAAGCTTGACTTTTCATTAATATTTGTCAAAACTTTACATTGTTGGTGGCCGTTTGGCTTAATTACATCATTCAGCCATGAAGGCTTAGTTAAACTACTTGGTCATAAAGACTGATGCAAAATTTGGCCGGTAAGCTTTAAACAAAATATTTTTCAGATTGTCCGTATTCCATGTTCGAGGAATAAGACGGCCATCCAAGGCTTCAAGACGATAGGTTCCATCTCTCACTTCTTTGGTAATCCGGTAGGGCCCTTCCCAATTTGGAGTCAGTTTCCCATCTTCGTTAGCTCGGCCTACCGCTTCCATCTTCCTTAGAACTAGATCCCCCATCTTTAGCGGACGCTTAGACACTCAGCGGTTATATGCCCTTGTCATCCTCAAACGATTGATTTCGTGCCTGAGTGCCGCATTGCCCCTAGCTTCTGGAAGGAAGTCCAGAGCGGTCTTCATGGCCTCCAAATTGGTCGATTCATCATATAACATCACCCGAAGGGTAGGCTCGTACATTTCAATTGGGAGTACTGCTTCGGTACCATAGACAAAAAGAATAGGGTCTCTCCTGTGGAACTTTTTGTTGTTGTTCGTATGGACCATAACACATTAACCAGCTCATCTGCCCACCGGTCGCCTGCTTTTTCAAGCTTGCGCTTGATGCCATTGGAGATTAACTTGTTATAGGCCTCAACTTGGTTGTTGGCTTGTGGTTGACCGACCGAGGCAAAGCAATGAGTGATGCCCTGGTCTCCCAACCATTCTTTGAGCTGGCACGTTTCAAATTGGGGTCCATTTTCGAACACCATTGACTAGGGCACTCCATAGCGGGTAGTTATATTTTTCCAAATGAAAGCTGACGTCCGTCCACTTAATTCCTCGGACGGGCTCGACTTCAACCCACTTTGTGAAGTAGTCGACTGCTACTAATACATACCGCCTTTGTCCTGACGCTGGCTTATACGGACCCAAGATGTCCATGCCCCATTTTGCAAAGGGGAGCGGACTACTTATGGCCGGCAGACTGTTGGCCGGACAATGAATTAGGGTTGCAAACTTTTGGAATTTGTCACATTTCTTTACCATCTGCATGGTGTCTGCGTTTAAGCTCGGCCAGTAATACCTTATGTGGGTGGCCTTCTCGGCTAAGGCTCGTCCTCCAATATGCGAACCACAACGTCCCTGGTGGAGATCGTCCAGCACATCATGCCCCCTCCCTAGGGTAATACATTTCAGGTAAGGTTTCACAAAGGCTTTTTTGAATAACTCCCCGTTCTTCATCTCGAACCAGGTCGCTCTCTTTTTCATCAACCAGCTCTCTTTCGGATCAGCCGGAAGCAATCCATCCCTCAGATAGGAAATAATTCCGTCCATCCAAGTTAAGCTTCTATCAATGGCTTGTACTGGCTCGGCATCAATACTCCTCTTTTCCTTCACTTCCCAAAACACCGATCTGGGAGTATCACATGATGCCGAGGATGCTAATTTGGAGAGGGCGTCCGCTTGATGATTGGACGAACGGGGTACTTGCTGCATAGTAAAATGCTCTAGGCTATCGACCTCTTCTTTAACCATTTTCAAATACTTCATCATAGACGGCTCCCTAGCCTCATAGTCGCCATTCACTTGGCTGACAATTAGCTGGGAATCAAGCTCATATCAATCTTTGTTGAACCTGCCGCCTTACACATTCTAAGGCTGGCCAGGAGAGCTTCATACTCAGCCTCGTTGTTAGAGGCTTGGAATTGAAATCTCAGCGCATATTCAAACTTATCTTCTTCGGGAGACTGACAGATAATTCCAGCACCGCATCCGGTTACTGTTGCACTTCCGTCCACATAGACCTTCCATATCTGATCCCCGGCCGGCTGTAAGTCCGGCCTAGTCATTTCTGCCAAAAAATCAGCAAAGGCTTGCCCCTTGATCGCTTTTCTAGGTTCGAATGTGATGTCGAAACCCCTAAGCTCCAAGGCCCACTTAAGCATTCGACCACTGGCTTCCAAGGTTACAAACGGCTTCTTAAGCGGCTAATCAGTATAAACCACAATCAAGTGGGCTAAAAAATACGGCCGCAGCTTCTTGGATGCCATAAATAAGGCCAGACCAAACTTCTCGATGGGCGAATACCTAAGCTTGGCATTACGCAGCACGTGGCTGATGAAATAGACTGGGATCTGATTGTCGTCCCTTTCAACAAGAAGGATGGCGCTTAAGGAGTGATCTGAAATAGCGAGATATATGTATAGCTTTTTCATCTTTGAGTGGACTGACGAGCCGAGGCAGTGTATGCAGATGGCTTTTCAGCTGTACGAAGGCTTCCTCGACTTCTTTGGTCCACTCAAACATATCTTCTTCTTGATAGTCTGGAAAAAGTATCGGCACTTATCCCTTGATTTTGACAAAAATCGGCCGAGTGCAGCTAAACAACCAATCAATCTTTGCACTTCTTTGATCATTCTCGGCGACTTCATGTCTAAAACAGCTTGAATTTTTTCAGGGTTGGCCTCAATTCCTCGCTGATCGATCAAAAACCCGAGAAATTTGCCGGACTCAACACTAAAGACGCATTTCTTTGGATTTAGCATCATCTTATGCCGCCTAAGTTCGGTAAATGTTTCTCGGAGATCCTTGAGATGGTCGGACGGCTCTTTTGACTTGACAATCATGTCATCGATATACGCTTCCATATTTCGGCCGATCTGATCTCTAAAAACTAGATTGACAAGTCTCTGAAAAGTAGCTGGGGCATTCTTGAGACCGAACGGCATAACTTTATAGCAGTACAGTCCTTGCTCGGTCACAAAAGCAGTTTTTTCTGGATCTTCCTCCCATAATGGGATCTGGTGGAATCCAGAGTATGCGTCCATAAAACTCATTAGGGCATGTCCGGCCGTAGAGTCGACCAGTCGGTCAATTTTGGCAAAGGAAAGCTATCCTTCGGACATGCCTTGTTTAGGTCGGTATAATCAACACACATTCTCCATGTTCCATTCGGCTTCTAAACAAGAACTACATTGGCTACCCAATCTGGGTAGTAACATTGCCGAATGAAACCGGCGTCCAGCAGCTTTCGTACTTCAGCTGCGGCCGCCAGATTCCTCTCTTCCCCGTGATTCCTTTTTTTTCTAACGGACGGTCTTAACAAGTGGATTAACAGATAATTTATGCATAGCCAGGTCTGGGCTAACACTCGGAATTTCACTTACTTCAAATGCAAATACATCTTTGAACTCTCTTAGCAGCTTGACTAGGTCGTCCCCAAGCAATCCTACAGCTATAATGCCTACCTTAACCGTCCGATTAGGCTGGTCAGGATCCGGCACTATATCCTGGTGATCGCCGGCCGGCTGGGGCCTTAACTCTTCTGGCCGGCCGACGGTCATTAATTGCTATGCTTGCTCTTTCTTGGCCGCCTTTCTCTCTTGGCCGACCAGGTATGCTTAGCGTGACCCTTCATCTGATTTTGGTTCGGACGACTTTGCTCGACCACGGATAGTCGGCTTCACAACCAATTGATTACACTCTTTTGCCATTTTCTGACTTCCCTAGATCGAGCCAATCTGCCCGTCCGATCTTTCAAACTTCATCAACATAAGGTGCGGCCCAATGACTACCTTGGCTGCGGTTAGAGTAGGACGGCCGAGTATGACATTGTAGCCTGTTAGCTCTTTGACCACTAGGAAGCGGACCACCATGTCCCTTCCTGCCCCTTTCTGCCCCAACCGGACCGACAAGTCAATCTGGCCGGCCGGGTGGATAACTGTCCCTCCAAATCTAGCAAACGGGTGAGAGACGCCCTTCAGAGCATCTTTTGGGAATTTCAAATTTTTCAGACAGGAGAGGCTGATGATGTCGGACGAGCCGCCCATATCGATCAGTATCCTCTTAACCTTCAAATTGGCTATCTTCAAAATAAATACCATTGGATCATTGTGCAAGGCGTTGACCTCTCCTCGGTCAGCCTCACTTACTGTTACCTCTGGGAAAGGCTCGGCCTTAACTCCTTACTGTTCGGCATGCATTACTTCTTTTCCCAAATTCCATGCATCCTGCTTAATTCCCCTCATGGTTGGGCCGCCTGCAGCAAAGCCGCCTAATATGACAGCCACAAAACCAGAGTCCGTGCTATTTCCATCTTTTTCCTTCTCATTTTGCCTTTTCTTCTCAGACTTATTGTCTGTCCGAGTGTACGTGAACTTGGACTTCATCACGTACGAATTGAGCATGCCCTTCTCGGCAAGCTTGTCTAGCAACCTCTTCAAATTGTTGCACTCGTTTGTATCATGCCCCACGTCCTTGTGGTAATGGCAATACTTGTTTTTGTTTCTGTACTGGACCGAGCCTCTCATCGGGGTGGGATTCTCAAATTCAAACTTATCTTTGATCTCCATCAAAATTGAATAAGAATCCTTGTTAAACTCATACTGTGGTTCGTATGTCTTTGGCTTCTTTGACTTGGTTTCTATGTCATCAGACACCCAGACTTCCTTTCTCTTGTTCTTTCCCTCTTTCTTTTTCCCAGCCGAGTCTTGCTGAGAAGATTGTTTCTTCTCAACCCCCTTGGCCGGTACTTTAGCTTTAGTGAGTGAACAGAAGTCTGCCGCCTCAATATAGGCTTCGGCTTCCCGCAGAACGCCTGCGTATGTTCGAATCTTTTTGCAAACCAAGTCAAATTTGAAACCATTATACCTTAACCCCCGGAGAAAGTCCGAATAGGCCATTTCATTCGGAAGATTATGAATTTGGGCTTTTTCTTGATTAAATCTCTGGACATACGAACGCAAACCTTCATTCTTGGCCTGAATAATTGTAGCCAAATTAAGGCCAGTCTTCCTTGGTGGGATATTGTATGAAAAGTTTTCAACAAACAGGATGCTTAATATAGTAAAATAGTTGATGCATTTGACTGGCAGACTGTTGAACCAGTCTTGCGCCACACCCTTGAGGGTGGCCGGGAAGCATCTGCACCAGGTGGCATCATCCACACATTGCAAGTACATAAGATTTCGATACGAAGTGACGTGCTCTTCCGGGTTGCCCGTACCATCATAGGCACCTACAGGTACACTTTTCACCTTCGCGGGCTGAGGAGTGTTAAGGATCTCTTGAGAAAACGGAGGCAACTTGTCTCAAAGGTTTAGCATGCACATCTGCCATTCGATGGGCTGCGGCTGAGCAACTGGTCTGGCAAAGTAAGCAGCTTGGTCGAACGGCTGACCGAACTGCCCATACTGTCTAAAGACAGCAGGGTTAGTCGGCGGAAAGGTGTTAAAATTCTGGAGAGGTGGATATTAAAACAGTTGCACTAGAGCAATTGGGACTGACATTTGAGTCCGATGAGCTTGACTCCCACTGGTCCTGTCGTGCTGGTACGCTTGGAGGAGGTATAGTTTGAGAGATCATCCGGCATTGAAGGTGTAGAGGTTGTGTCCGAATAAGCTATTCGTTCACGCTGCTTGTGCCGAAGGTAATCCCTAGCATCCTTCCAACGCCGAGACGGCTCAGTAATCTCTTTCTAAGGCCGTCTGGCCTGCCCCCTAGCCGACTGCGTTTTGTCAAGGGGCCGAGTCATATCTGCCCTTAGCACCCTCGACACACGCTCATGCCGGCGGTATGGGGTATTCCTAGCATCTTCGGCATTGGTCACTTTGTTCTGGGTCTTCTTTTGTTGGCCCTCTCCTTCTCTCCTAGGCGGCTGCCTAGAAGAAGATGGTCGCTTACCCTCCATTTCCTTTCGGAGCTTGTTCAAAGCAACCAAAAGCGAACCTGTAGTAACTGGACAGTCCTCTGCCTCTTGGAATGAAGCAGATAAAGGGTCGCTAGAATGAATTTTTATGACTATGTTCTCAACAAAGCCATCCTCACCGAGGCGAGGGCTGACACCTGGTGTCTAGCCATCCATTGCCATAACAGACGAGTATCCCCACAAACGGCACCAAATGTTTCGGGGTTTTTTGGAATCCCTTGGGATATTGGTCACGCTCTGATTTGGCAACGGGACGTAGACACCTGCAAAACACGAATCTTCGGTTATCGGAGATTTGCCTCCGACGATCAAGTTAGTGACCGGAAACGGAATAAATGTAGAGAGAGAAAGTAGAGAGAAGTTGGAACTTTTTGTGCTCTATCAAATGTTATGTCTCAATCCCCCCCTCCCATCAGCAATGATTGGGGTATTTATAGGGGTGGGGATTTGTGCCCTTTAGGGTAAGTGACCTAGAATTTAGGGCCATTGATTGGCTGCGCAATCAGCGAAGGACATGTTTCCTCTGGGGGCGCCATTTTGCGGCATTCTAATTTGCTTTTGGGCCTCCTGATGTAAGGAGGCCTTTATGACATATTTGATTTCAGGTGCTTTCTTATTCATAGTACGTGTCATCTTCCTACGGTGACATGTGTCGCCCTTTTATTGGGCCACGTGTCATCACGGGATTGGACCACGTACTTGGGGTATTTTTTATCCTAAACAGTTAGTACCCATATACGAACTCATATACATTTGTCCTTATATTTTTGTTGACACACTTTGACCGGCATCAAATGAAAAATTAGTTAATTTTATATTACTTTAGGATAATTAGTATTCCGTAATCAACTTTTTAAAAATATATTTATAGTGAGTAGTAGCGGTTTTTATTTTAATTTTAATAATCACATTGCATAAAATGTATAGAGTAATTAGATTGAAGTTTTCAATATATGTTGAGTTAAAATATTTTACACTATTCATGTGTCTCATTTACTTAATTTATTTTACCAATATACAATATAAATATGATCATATAATATGTTGTTAGATTTGTCATATTGTCTGCTTTTATATATATAAAAAAATGATAATTTTTTATAATCTCTAATTAAAGATGTTGATAATTAAAGTTGTGTCTCGGCAAATGTGCAAATCCAACTCTAGCCTATAAAAAACGGAGGGAGTATAATATAATAAAATAATTTTGTTCAGTTGTTTGTATTAACGTTATGTATAATTTTAAGATTCATACAAATTACGCTACCAAAATGATTTTTCAATTTTTAACTAAAATAAATTTTATTGTCAAATGATTAATGTTGGAGGAAAAAAATTGATACTCCTTAATATTATAATAATCTTGGACAATGATATATTTCAATACCTTATTTTTAATCTATGTTAGTATATTTGTAACTAAAAGATTAATAGTATATAGAATATATGTTAAAAAAAATTAATTGAGTATGATTGGATAAGATATGTTGTCAAAATAGAAATAAGTATTATTGTAGCTTATAAAATGGAAGTCATTAAAATTTGGCGCAAAAAAAAAAAAAAAAAAAAAAAAAGGAAAGTGCAAAAAGGAGGGAAAATTATTAATGACATTATGACAAGTGTCATTTTAGGTTCGCTTTTAGTGTAGGTTAATTGAATTGATATAAATATGAGGAAGTTCCAATTAATCAATTTGATAAACAAAATTTGTTTAGTATATGGTAAAATAGTAAATAAAACAATATAAATGTCCAGTCAGCTTGGCATTTTTGCAAATATATCAACAACAACAATAGGACCCATATTTGATAAAAAGTTGTTTTATTTACCATTTTGTCATTTGATAAACAAATTTTGTTTATCAAATTGATTAACTGGTATTTATCTCCATTAGTTTTTTATTTTAATATATACTTATACAGTATATACTAGATGAAACCCGTGCGATGCACGATTTATTTGTATTTTTTAAAACTAATATTTTTTTGTATATATGTGATAAAATATGTTATTTTATATATTCGTTGTACACAGTGTATTAAGATAATATATTATATTTAATTAATTTAAACTTTAAATTCTCATTCGCCAATTTTGCTTATGTCGCAATTTAATTATTTAATTGTAAAAGAATTTACAAATCTCTTATTTGATTGGCTATCACTAAAATTTATAATCCTATATGGCGCGTTAAGAAAATTTTATCCTATGTGGTTCTCTAAAAACTCAAGAAAAAACTCCCCTTTATATATATACTAGTACATGCCTCGAACGTTACCCCGGTTACCCATTTTAAAGAGTGTACTTATTTGTGGGCATGTTTTGTATTATTATTATAATTATAATAATAACCATAACAATAGTTATTATTATTAGTATTTATATTTTTTTAAAATGTTATATACAAAATGAGAGTAGAAACACTACCTATTATTCTTTTTTACATTTGTTATTATTTTCTGTTTTTCTAAGTTGCACTATATATATATATATATAATCAGGATCATGTGAGAACCAAGTCCTATAATAGGAACTAGGAACTCATCTAGACCGTTGATCGCGCTCAATCTAACGGCCCATATTCCACCCGTCTCATTAAGGACATTTTTGTAATTTCATGCATTGAATGACCTTTGTTCTTACTCCCAACACTGCTTCATTTTCTTTCTCTCTCTTCTTCTGCATTTTCTCTCTCTTCATTACATTTTCTCTCTCCTCCTTCAATTTCTCTATTTCGATTTCTCCAATCTCGTCTCACGTCGTCAATTTTGCAAATTCTTATTACTAATCATTGTTGCTTAGGCAAATTAAAGGTTTGGTACGTGGATTTATTTTCATTTTTGTTGTTTTCTTTGATTCAATTCGATTTTAAAACAAGTTTTTGCGAATTTCATTGCGAAAGTTAGGGTTTCCCAATTATTTGTTTGAGTATTTAATTGTGATTAATTTGAATTCATTTTTTGTTTATTCTGTTTTCGATTCAATTGCGATTTGCATTCAATTAGTTATTGCGTTTTTTTATCAATTAGTATTAGAATTAGGGTTTGAATTAGTATTTTCCTATTTTTTTATTCACCAATTAGTGTTTACATTCAATTGGTTGTTGCATTTTAATTAATTATTAGTTGAATTTACGCCTTGATTAGTATGTAAATTTTGTTATTCAGTAAGGGTTTGTAATTTTACTTAATTTGGATTATTTGATTATGATGATCAGTTTTTTTTTTCAATCACTTTACTTTTGAATTTATACCTTTTAGCTAGAGGTTTAGATTCACTTTTACATGTTTGATGAACTGCTTGAAAGAAGAAAGACTATAGCATGATGATGAATTGGTGGAGCTCTGTTAGTAGGAGGTGTTAAGCTACCTGTGGACTGAGAAACCCTCTGGTAGTAATGGAAATTGGGGTTTGTTGTAGTTGTTGGGTTTGCAGTACTTTTTATCTCTTGGACTGTGAATCAAAAGGGCAGTTGGTTAAAAAGATTTCTCCCCTTCTTTATGTTGCATCATTTGACATATTTTACTAGCAGAGCCTTTGGATGTTATCTTAAGTCAATAGGGATGGATAATGTTATAGACTCTTGATAGATAACGTTATGGATGTATTTTGCTGGTTATGGCCAGTTGCACAATCGTTGGCCTATTTTGTATAAGCAAGCCTTTCTTATTGATGTGTGTCGATCTTATTAGCAAATCGAAGATTTGAAGGAGATTGGTAGTTTGAAAAATTATAGTTATTTTATTGGTATTAAGAGGGGTAGACATATACTTACCAGGTATATATCAAGTATACGGTTATGTAATTGGAAGTTGGAAAGTATGATTTTTCTTTGCATTGTCTGATGTTACTACTTAGTTTTTCTATTACTTCTTAGTTCTTGTTGAGCAATTTTTTGTTGGTCATCCATTGGAATATCGAATAATGTAAATCATTCTCTTGACTATGCCCCTTTATGTACAAGGAAATCATTTTATACTATTGTCTCACTATCATTATCTTTCAGATAAAGCTGATCTTTAATGAGCTAAGCTGTTGTTATTGCAAAGCACTGTTTCATTATCCTCCTGGTTTGGTTTTGAGAATGAAAATTGATGCACGCAAAGTCAAGTGATTGTATGAAAAGTATGTCTACCCCTCTTAATACCAATGAAACATTTGCTGGAAATTGTGTATAAGAAACCCAAAGAGCTCATTTAAAAAAATAGTTGTTTACAACAATGTAGCTACTTTTATGCGTTAAATGTCCCATACCATGATCATCAAACTATATATCTAAGCAAATATGAGGAGTTTTAAATATTGCATTTGTAGCCTTGTCTTACATTTTATAGATTGGTTTATTTACTTTAAATATTTTTTTATTTACTTTTATGTAATATTGATTAATTACAAATGTTGAATATACTAGCTCAATTTTTTGATTTATTTTGATTCATTTTTCATTTACTTTGAGTAATTTTTTTTATTACTATACATTAGCCTACTAGCTCAACAAGTAGAGCATTATGTAATTGCACAAAAGATGTGGGTTTGAATCCCACGTAGGTTTAATTGTGTAATTTGGAGACTAGGCTTAATCATTTCAAGCTAATTTATTGTTTGCATACTTTAGCGTTAATTTGATTTACTTTTTAGTTGATTCGAAATACTTTATAGTTAATTTGATATGGACTAGGGACTAGGCAGGGGATAAGGATTTTTGAAATCAAATGTGATATTGTGGTGGACTTTTAGACCTAAATACAATTACAGCAATCTGCAATTCAGTTTTGCATATATATGAACCCGGGCTAGCAAAGGAATTCAATCTGCCCCATAGCATTGGTTCTGTTGTACTCTGTCATGGTTCTGCTACACTCTGCAATCGTGCTGCTGTACTTTTCCCTGGTGCTGCTGCACTCAGCGCTGGTGCTGCTGTACTTTTCCCTAGTGCTGCTGCACTCGGTGTTGTTGCACTTACCCCTGATGCTGCTGCACTCAATATGTTTACTTTAGAGTATTTTTTGTTCACTTTAAGTACTTTTTTATTTACTTTAGACAACTGATATAGGAATCTACATTTTCCAACCTTATTCATCTTTTGTGTTTTTAAACCCAACGTAAACCAAGATGAGCTATTAACAGCCACACTAATGTGAGAGTTCCCTGCTTTTGCTTTATTGCATGACATGAGACTTGGGTGAGCAAAGCATAACAACATCACATAACAGTTCCACCCAAACCTTGCTTGTTATCTATAATGGTGCAGTAGTGTCATGATAGCCCATCCACTTTGCAAATGCTTTTGAAATTTTGAAGTTTACATAGAGCTACATCCAAGTTTCAAGTTTCAACTAATAAAATTCACCTATTTTGACAGCTAAGCAACCAACAACTACCCATGTTAGACCTATGTATGTATTACGCAGAGCTACATCCCCTAGACTGTAGTGTTGTTGCCTTGCCAAGGCTGCTGCAGCTGCTGCCCTGCCAAGGCTGCTGCAGCTGCTGCCCTGCCAAGGCTGCTGCTACAGCTGATTCCCTGCCATGGCTTGCTACTGATTTGCTATCACAAACCTCGCGCACACCAGCACAATACATTGCAAAACACTCAAACTCCAAAAATAGAAACACATGGATAATCCTCGATCAAGAACTCACACACATCAACACACAAGCATCTATCTCCCCTCCCCCCCTCTCTAAACCTCTCAAACCCCAACCATCAATGCCCATTTGGCTGCTGCCTGCTGGAAACCAGGTGGGGTTGGGTGCAGTTTTAAGGAATGATGCTAGGTGTATTGTTGCTGCTATAGTAAAGCACTTGAGGGCAAGGTGGAGTGTGGAGCAGGCTGAAATTGCTGCTGCGAGGCTAGGTGTGTTGGTGGCAGGTCAGTTGGGGTATGCAAAGGTTGAGCTTGAATGCCATACTTTCAATGTTGGTTATCTTGAAGAGTTAATTGGTTATGGTTGAAATGTGGGTTCGTAATGTTTTATTAGATTTCTTCTTTTTTTCGTTTACTTTTTATATAGTTTTATTTACTTTTATTTTGAAAACCTCTACATCATATTGAACCAATATATTTGTTTCTTATAATTTGACTCATCTTGTAAGGATATGAAAGTTAATGACTCGGAGTTTTTGTGCTATAACAAAGTTTCCATAGTCATTTTGCATTTTATACTTTATAGTTAATTTGATTTACTTCAATGATACCTTGATTTACTTTTTAGCATTATCTATTTACTTTATAGTATTTATGATTTACTTTTGAAATATATTACTACCTCCGTTTCATGTTTTTTGCAACTTTGGGCATTATTTGTGAGATATAAAATATTGCAAAGTTGCAAAAAACATGAAACGGAGGTAGTAATTTACTTTTCTTTAGTTTTTCTACTTACTTTTGAGAGATTTTGATTTACTTTTCAGGTATTTTGAGAGCATTGAAAGTAGCCATCTGCACTTCAAACATAACTTTAATCCAGTTAGGGATCGTAGAGTGGTCCATATGACCAACGACCATTGTGATTCTAAGCTTAGCAAGACGACGTGCCATTATCCTTTCTCCTTATGTATTCAATTTCCATAACCTCGAACTCCGTAGTCAGTTCAGCCACTTCATTGATAAGAGCAACATCTTGTGATGTACCTGGCTGCCAATGGTATCAAACATCACCTTGAGAGAAAGAGCATCTGTTTCCACAACCACCTTCTTGAATTCCAATAACCTTGGCAATGTGCAGGCCTTCCTTGACAGCTAGAAGTTCAAATTCAAGAGGGGAGATGGCATTATATTTGCTCAAAAATCCAATACACCAATCACCATTCTCAGCCCTCACATAACCACCACCAGTAGCGTTGTTGATTGAAACCTAAGCACCATCAGTGGTGACTTTAGCATAACCCGTAAGGGGAGGAGGATTTTTATATTTACTTTATAGCACTATTTTTTTACTACTTTTGACATATATTAATGTACTATTTTTAGTTTTTCTACTTTTGAGATATTTTAAATAACTTTAGAGTGTTTGTAATTATTTTTTAAAATAACCTATGTAGGAATTGAACCTATACCTCTATGCATCCGCATAGTGCTCTACCACTTGAGCTAATAAGTTTACTTTAAAGTCTTTTTTATTCACTTCAAAGTCTTTTTTATTTACTTTTTCATACCAAAAACCACTTGAGCTAATCTGATGTGTTTGGATACAGTAAAGTGTATGGAACCTTAACCAGTCCCTGTTGATTTTTAAGTGTCTTGTTATTTTTCCGTTTTGTGATATTCTTTTCAATATCCAATAGCTTCATTTGAAATCTCTGGAATTGTACAACAATTTAGCTTCTTTCATGCATAAATACACACATATTAAAAATAGAAGTGTATACCTGCAGTTTGGCAGCTTGTGCTTTAAGTACACTGCCTTCCGTTTTTCTAATTCTTTTTCTTTTACCTACAACAAGAATAGGTATCATTGCAATTAGTGTCATGCCACAATTAAGGATCATAGCTATAACTAATTGTTTATCAAAGGAAGAAGGGAAAAGCAGAGATTGAAAAAATCAACACTCAGCAGCAGCTGATATACAAACTCAAATGTAAGAGAAATGAGTAGGTACAAGAAGGTAAAATAATGACAAGAAATGTTAAATCTCAACCTAAAATGCCACCCTAACTCATTTTTCTTAGCTATTTTCTGAAAAAGGATAGAAACATTGAATGGCATACACTCAATGTTGCATACCCAATTACTTTGTATATCCAATTGTGATTGTGTAAATATAAGGGTCTACGCCTCCCAAAAGCAAACTTTACGGTTTTGTTTAAACTACAATAGAATTGTTTCGACATTTCCACCCATTCGTTCTGAAACAATATTCTGCAGCCAGTAATTGTTATTAACTCTTGGCTTTCTCAGCAAACTAAATGTGAACTTGCAATAGAAATAAGATCTTTCACAACATTGGTCTCAAGTATACAGAAATACAAAGTTGAGAATACCTACATTTACACGTCAATATAGCCTTGGTTCTCATTAATCTAGTTGTACATGAAGCCAAGAAAGCACAAGCACACTAGCACAACACATAACAAATTACTCAACCTTCGTAGAGTGGTCTATTTGATTATCTACTTTGAGAGGAGTTTGGTTTACTTTAAAAGATATCTAGTTTACTTTAATACATTAAGGGCCTCCTTTAAAGTTTAAACCTCAAAACCTCCTGCCATCTACAACAACAAACATAGCAGCATTTCTTTTAAGCTAAATTCCCCACAATAAACCCCAAAACAAATCCCACCAGTTCTTATTCTTGAAAATAGTAACAATGGAATTTAACCTTTCAAAAGAAGAGCATGAAGAATTGTCAGGAACAACTAAACGAGGGGGGAAACATACCATATCATCTGAGCTTCAGTACACTGAAAAAGAGCATACATTATCGTTTCCTGGGCCTCCCGCAACACGGACATATAATGTAAATAATAGTTTTACCTAGCAAAACAACATTGACAATCATTTCAACCCAACCAGCTTCCAAAAGTAGTCAAAATTAGCTAAAATAACTGATTATATATCAGAATGTCAAATTTTCAATATACATTATAATATAATTGATTTACTTTTACTTTGTTTCTATCTACATTTTCAATTGATTAAATAATAAGATTCATTGATGCATTTTCTCAAACAGTTAGTGTGCACTCAAAAAATTTTATATGCACCAACTTATCCTCTATCTCCCAAACCTTGGCAAATTCACCTAAAATCATTCCAAAAATCACACATACTCAATAATAATAAATTCGTACAAGAATGAACTTAATTCGTTCAAAACTAACCAAATTTCACAAAAAAAAAATAAAAAAAAATAATGAGAACAAAGTTCCTAGCAAGAGCAATATTGTGTTCTAAACTATCAAATCGAGTGATATTTGCAGCACAATCCAGTTGCAAAGAATTATCACAAGCTAGCTAGCTTATAAACCTAGAAATAATACTGCTAATTGAACTAAAATTGCAATAAGAATAAAGAAATTAAACTTTTTATGAAACGATTAATTTATAATCAATCATAACCTTAAATTGTAAATTAAAATTCGATTTACTCTATGAAATTGATGAAGCTTGTTGATTTAAGAAATAGAAGAAGAAAAAAATTACCTTAAATGCCGCTCAAAATTCAGTCGCAGAAGAAATTTGACCTGAATTCACCAAATTAAACAAGAAAAATTGAATTTCCAACAAGATCTTGACGAATTTGAAGCAATTTCAACAAGATCGAGACGATTTTGCAGCAAATTATATCCAATTTGATAGAGAAAGCTCATTGCAATGGAGGAGAGAGAAAATGGTTGAGGAGAGAGAAAGTGCGTGGAAATGAATTGAATGTTGCGTGATTTAATTTGGGTAGTCGATCGCGCTCCTTTTTTGTGTAAGATCTGACGGTCCAGATTAGTTCCTAGTTCCTATTATAAGATTGGTTCTCATTATAACCTGGTCCTATATATATATATATATATATATATATATATTTATTTATTATCAAATTTCTATGTCGACATATGTGCTAAATTTCAATGGGATACTAAAATAATAGAGGGAGTATAATTTTGTGAAAAGAAGAGTGCATTAGTACAAAAAATAATAAATTAAGTAAAAAGTTAAAAGTAATTATTTTTTTAGCACATAAAATCAACAGATTATATTATTGGCCTAATTGGACCATTTGCAATAATATACGGCTGATAAATGGGCTACGGAGGCTTTGTAAAACTCGTAATGCTCTAAGACCTTGCTAAAATTTATCTGAATTGACCACTTCAAGTTTCGCTTATATTGTATAGTTTTTGTTGTGTCCTAATTTTAGTAGTTTGACTTCTTTAATTTCATTAACAAAATCACAAACATAAACACAAATATTATAACCGAATATGAAGAACACCTTATTTCAAAAGCTTAATGTAAATCAATGGTAGACTAAAAAAAATGATACATGACCATATTTATAATTATAATCACGTGGTTATTTATATAGGAGTAAAATTCTATTGCTTATTGGATATTGAAATTTTTTTAAATTACCACCAAAAAATGTATCCATTTTCAAAATAACCACCCGTTTAATTTTTTATTTTATTTTACCACCCCTTAAATTAAAAAACTATTCAGATTACCACCCATTAAATTATGGTGGATTTTTGTTATGAGGACCTACCCAACAGCTAGTAACGACTATGTATAAGCATTATAATTAGTCCTGTCTTCACTCCACCTCTCCCTTAAACCAGTTTATTGAGTACAAGACAAGCTAACATCAAAAGAAAACAACTAGAAAAACCAACAGCTTGCTGTCTGAATTGCCACTACTACTGATCATCTTCTTCCCGTCACCACTAAGAGTCGTTGGGTGAGGCCCACATAAAACAAATCCACCGGAATTTTGAAATGGGTGGTAATCTGAATAGTTTTTTAATTTAAGGGGTAATAAAATAAAATAAAAAATTAAACGGGTAGTTATTTTGAATATGAATACATTTTTGGGTGGTAATTTAAAAAATTTCCTTGGATATTCATATTAATTATAATATGTGGTGTGTTGTTATATATAAAATTCTATTGTTAATAAAAAGATAATTCTTTTTCAAAAAAATTATATACTTGTATTATTTTATATATACTTTTTTTATCCTAAACAAATATATCCAATCTAATATATATATATATATAAAGGGGAGTTTTTTCTTGAGATTTTAGAGCGCCACGTAGGATTTTTATTTTTAAAAAATTATTAGAGCGCCACATAGGATTAATATTTTTAAACGCTACAATAGGATTATGCCACCTATTATAAGATTAGTTAACGTGCCACGTAGGATTACAAATTATAGTTATATCCAATAAATAATTCAAGTGCCACATAAGCATAATTAACCAATGAGATTTTAATGGTTACATTAATTAAATACGAAATATTATCTTTTGAGATTAGGAATTTTATCTAATATTTTAAAACAAATACGGAGAAAATGATATATTACGTACAACTGATAAAATAACAAATGTAATCACATAAATATGAAAAAAAAAATTTAAAAAATAGATCGAACCGTGCATCGCAGTGCATCGCACGGGCTTCATCTAGTCTAATCTAATTACAATAATTTTATTTGTCGCTTACCTGACTCGACACTTTGCGAAAACTAAAATGTCAAGCGTCCTTGTGTCATGGAAACACTTTGACAAAAAATGTTATCTTAAAATTTTATCAATCATCTAGGCATCGCCCGGGCACAAAACTAGTTACTAATATATAAAGCGGGTCTCACAGTCAGGCCACGAGATAGCGACATTTGACATTCTAATTTTTTGCCAAGCTAAGAGTCGCGCCACGTAGACGACAAATAAGTATTATTGTGACACATATAATGATAAGTAAGCCATTTTTGGATAGATTTTCAAGATGAAAAATGTTGTATAGAGTTTTATTATCACTATACTTTTAATATTTCGTATTTACAAAATTAATCATAACTTTTAATAAATATCTTATAATTCAGTTTTATTTCTATCATAAAATTTATTTCGAAAAGTTCTTTAAAATGAGATCCATTTATAATATATTTAATTTAGTTAAAAAAATAATAGAGAATTAGTAAAAAATAATTTTGGTTTAGCAAAAATACTTTCATTCCATTAAAAATAATTTAACTTCAATAACAATAATTTCAACTCAATAATAACATAGATATCTATTTACAACAAAACTACAAAAAATACACTATTTTATAAAAACAAACATTTAAAAAAATTGGATGTATAATAAAATATTGTACATCCGATATAAAGTTATCTTAAAATGATAAAAATTATCCTTAATTGATGAAATTTATCTAGTATATATATAAGTTACCCTGATATAGATAAAAGTTATTTATACTGTACTGATAAAAGTTATCCAAAAAAGTCTAAAAGTTGCCGTAAATCTTTACCTTTTCTTAAATATGAGAACCTGCCTACTGTAGCTTAGGAACATTATTTTGGTTACTGTTGAAAATGAATAGTGATAGGACTTTTTTGCCCTTTTTTTCCAGCTTTGATCGGCAATGCTTTCCCTCACAGCCATGTATTTGTACGACTCCAATTTTTCATTCCATTTTTCATCAACTTCCCTTTCTCTCTCATGGCGATTGATCCTCTCCTAGAACTGAATCAACCAACTGTTCACTCAAATTGAAGGAACTGTATCAAGTTCATGCTCCTTCAATTAATCAATTCCAACTCCAATTTCTTCATTCTCAACCGCATTACTACAAGTAGGGTAAAAGTACCCAATTCCATGATTATCCTTCTCTATGATATCTCCTCTCCTTTTAATTCACCTTCTCTCTAAATCAAATCAAATTGTACTAGAAATTAAGCTTCAAAGTAACCTAGGTTTTTGAATTATAATGATGAAGTTTCAGATGATATTCAAGCTGTACAGGTATTTGCTCTCTCCTAAATTCGGGTTTCTTGCTTTAAAAAAAAAAATCGGGTTTCTTTGGAGTTTTTGTTGTGATGATTTCGCCATTAAATATTCTCACGTTTTGTTCTTCGATTCCCTTCTTTTACGTAATTATCAGCTCGATTTCAAGCTTGCGGATGATCTAAACTTGCTTTACAAGATACTAATTGCTAGAAGTAATCATCGAAAATCCAAGCAATCATCTTTTATTTTTAAATTTCTGGGTTTTGATTATTTATCTTAACTTTTGAATTTTTTTCCCCTTAAATTTTCATTTTCTTTTATTTTTAAAGCATTTTCATTTGCTGGGATTAGTAGCAACAATAGTGCGTCGTTCAGAGACCCTGATGTAATTGAAATTCTGCGTTCTTCTACTTAGAAATCGAAGCCAAGAAAGCAAAATTCGTAAAATCTTGTTAATTTGAATTGAATTATGTAGGTTGTTCAATTTTTATCTGAATTTTCTCGGTTTGAGTTGGGTGATTGGGATTGTTATTTTATCAATGTAGAAATCGGTACTGTGGTACGAAGAGGTTTTATTGTTATCATACATTTAGTTCAAAGAATTCCATTTATTTTATGGCCTTAAGTATTAAACAAACTTAAATAATTCGACACATGATTTTTGTTAAAACTGTTAAAATGCTTTTCTTAATTTTACCTAACATCTGGATTTTTTAAAATGATTGTTCAGGCTGACATGCATGTAAGATAGAAAATTTTGGCACTTCTGGATTCATGGCAAGAAGCATTTGGTGGTCCTGGTGGAAATTATGGTCTTGTGATGAACTGAGGGTAAGCTCATTCAACTTGATGTTTTCAGTTACGACTTCTCAACCTTAATCTAGGTCCGTAGGATTGGGGAGCCATTATTAGTATAGGGGCAAGACATCACTGTGCATTTTTTAGCTAAACTTATTGACTCATGCTTTATTGCCATCATAGCCTATAATGTGCAACACACATGAACTTGAAACTAGGTGAAAATATGAGATTTAGTGGAGGCAGTAGATGGTACCTGGTAGGGACTTGAAATGTATGAGGATTGTTTTTGGTTTCCTATAGTTTTAGATACATGATTGATTCACTTTCGACTTAGAGTCCATAAGGGTGAAGCTTTGTCTATACCAAAGATTTTCTTTTCATTAAAAACATGGTTGTATAAGTTCTAACATATAGTTGATCTTGCTTTCTTGTCTCTTTATTTGTGATTTATGCTAGGCAAACAATTGTATTGAAGCTAGAAATGTAGGATACTATGGCAGAGGTGATGGTGCTTTTGACTACAAGTTTTAGCTTGAAATAGATGTAAGTCTTGTTATTTATGTTATTATTAGTATATAATTTTAAAGAAGGCCTTCTGTTCTTCACCCGGCAATGTGCCAAATAATGTACTTGGGATATCTCTCTGCAATATTGGAAATTGAAATAAATTAAGAATCAGAAAGAACAAGGCATACATATTTTGCAATCCGCAAACAAAAGTACTCATCTGTATACTGGTTAAACTGAATATACTTGGTAGTCTGTGTTTCCAATGTATTTTAATACAGACTCTCACTATAGTGTCTTAACTCATCCTGCTAATGTTGCACAAAAGATTGTTGGTTGTGGACTAAAGTGAAGGATTGAGACCAAATTTGGCCTTGGTCTTTTTCTTATTTCCTCTCTCTAATGTGGTTTGGTAGAAGTCTCCATGGTGTAGTACATCTGTTACGAGTGTTACCTATAAGTCTATGACCTCACTGATTCCTCATTAATAGATCTCCAAACACCAAAAACCATCTTGACAGCAAGCCAGGGGAGAAGGACGAAAATAAATACAAAAATTAAATCAGGCCACAAAAAGCAGGCCACAATAACCGCCTTAAAGTAATTTCCTCAATTTAATTCTTCGTAATTTACAATTTGTAGTATTCGTTCTGAAATTTCAAATCTTTCAATAGGTTTGGCAAACGTCTTTGTACAATTTGATGCGCGGTTACGCAATGTAGCTTTGTTAGTTGTCATTTAGTACTAAGCATCCCAACACTGTACGTGATTTTTTCTTGTGCAATTCAATTCAATCTAATTTGTGTTTGTTTGTTTGTTTTTTTCTTTTTTTGTTAATTCAATTTGATGTCCGTGATTTTACAATTTTGTTTTGTAATATCCCATTTTATTTTGGTTCTATTGTTGATTTCAGTTTAGAGGCCTTATGACTGCTGAAATCGTCTTGTTTTGGGGACCTAAGTTTTCATATATCTTCTGCTTTATTGTATATACACTGACCTTTGTAATTATGTATGTGGATAAAGTTCTGTTGCTTTATGTTTTTAAGGTATATTGGGTATTAGATTATTGTGTTATGAATGTCAAACAGATGAATAATGGGTAGTTCGAGAAATGAAACTCGGATGATGATTATGGTTTATCGAGTCCGTTATGTTTGTCGTCTTGGGGTGACCTTGATGTATATATTTGCGATGGATATGTATCCAAACTTGTTAAGGCTACCAATTTCCAAACGTGTATTTGTTTTCGCCTAAGCTTAAGTTTCTGAGTGTCCTAATCAAAGCCTGATCTTCAGGTGGTTCAATACAAATATTTGAGATAAAATGAAGATCCCTTGTAATATAACTAAAGAATTATGCTGTCAATTCTATTCTATAAGAAAGCTTGAGTATGAATTATCAAGAAAGTATTCATATTGCCATAGGAATCCTAATGGAATGTGGATCATATTGCTGCACTACTTGTTAATTTTGGCTGTTATTGTGGTTCATGGGTTGCTTAAAGTGGTTATAAAGTTAAGAGCTTTCACCCCTTATGACCATATACTCGGATGTGTGAAGTATTGGTCAAATCATGTGTCTAGTTGCTTGATAAAGAGAATTGTGACACGTGGTGCATATTTGATAAAGAATTGTGTATTACATATTATTTACCACTGATTTGTTGATGCAGTCCTATGTCCTGCGAGCTGAAGAAATATAAGAAGGATTTCTCTAGCTGGTGTAGGAGTGTCAATGTGAGATTGTGAGAAGGAAGAAAGGCAGCACCTATCAATTGCTATAATGAAAGAAGTAATTTCCACTGCCATACATCTACATTTCCCCCTTTAAAGTCGATGTGCTTTTAGTATAAAATTTAGATTCTTGAAATATTTTCAATTGTTTTCGAGTAAAAAATATACAATTTTATCATGAAAAAAATTGAATTTATACTAGGCCAAATACAAACTAAACACATTATTACCCAAAATTCCAACTGCTTTGAACTTTAAGTTAAATGCAAGTATCTAGCTCATTGCATGATATAATTCACGTGTTTTAGTTAGAGAGAGGAAATATCACTTAGGTTGAGCATTCCTCTAAATATGTCATTAAATTAATATTCCTTTTCCTTGATAATTTGTATATCACTTTGGTTGAGCATTCCTCTAAATATGTCATTAAATTAATATTCTTTTTCCTTTATAATTTGTATATGTTCATGATGGGCTTCTATGTCACCCACTTAGCTCTTTCTTACAAGTAATTAACTACATAGTACTTCACAAAATGCATTATGTGTAAGATTAGATTGTCTTTGGGGATAAAAGGTATAAATGAGATAGAACTTACATTTTGCAAAAAAAAAAAAAATTTAGCTCTTTCTTATTCTTTTTTTTTTTTCAAGAATTTTAATTAGTGTGTTCAACACATAGGTGGTATTGGATGTGGCTTTTTAGGTCCTAATATCTTGTAAACAAGTTTTTGATCCACATATAACCTCAATTAGTCTAATTTAAAGTAGGAAAAGTATGAAATTATAGTTGGAACCAAAACGGAACCATTTAAGTCATAATATCTTGTAAATTCTTCATTCATATATAACCTTATTTAAACCAATTAAAAGTATTTAGTTACTCTGTAATTTCCGATTTCTTGTTGTAATCT
Organism: Chenopodium album; assembly: GCF_948465745.1. Lineage (NCBI taxonomy): Eukaryota > Viridiplantae > Streptophyta > Magnoliopsida > Caryophyllales > Amaranthaceae > Chenopodium > Chenopodium album. The sequence continues at coordinate 19,988,980 of NC_137846.1, forward strand.
GTAAGCTGCTGAAACCATTTTAGAATTGGGGAATTAATTGGGAATATTTTTTTATCCTTTTAATGTTTTTTTAAAAGGTATCGACTTTCCTTATCCTAATACAATGATGAATTTATTCAAAGGAAGAAGGTCGACAGGTTGTCTGTACCTCACAAGCCAAATTAGGTGATAGAACAAGTTGATAGCGGGACAAGAACCGCATCACCAGGCCAGTACCATATGATGTGGAGCTAGATGAAGTAGAATCCTTCTTTTGTCAATTCGCAAAGGTAATCTAAATTACTTTTTCTGCGTGTACATCCTTTTTGGTGCAATTGTTGTAACTTGAGTTGTTAGTTATGACAGAATTACAAGAGTGAGTGAGTGAGTGGTGAGTAGTGTTTATATGGCATAGTATGTGATTGATAATCTAGGCATCAAATATCACAGGTGAAAAGTGGAAAAGCATGTCAGAAGAGCCAAAAAAAGAAAAAAAAAAAAAAATCTTCATAGCACGTAAAAAAAAGAAAAGTATATTTGTCTATTTGATTGATTGATATATTTGTCTGTTTGGTTTCCTTAAAATATTAATGGTGGTGTATTATCCTAAGCATATTCTAGCACGAAAACTTCCTATTTGTCAATTTGAGTGAATATTCAATAGAGAGATGAGAAGCACTCATACTCTTGTTTGAAAATTATGAATTTCAGTTATTGCTACTTTGTAAGTTCTTTAAGAAGAAATTATAAAAGCAGGCAACAACTTTGACACACGTTGGTTGTTTGGTTTTGGCTGCTTTGTAAGTCCTTTGACATATTATTGCTTCACTTTTTTGGGTGTTAAATAGCTTAGTGTGGGTTTTTTTTTTTTTTTTTTTTTTTTTTTTTATTAACCAGTTGCTCTTACACCTACTTTTAGGTTATGTAGTGAAGAAGGAGAAGCAACGTTGTATTATAAACATAAAAAACAAAGATTTTGGTTGTAATATAGAGGAGAAGAAATTGAATCTTTCTTAGAAAGAACTATTATTAGACTATATTTATGATTTATGGAAATCCAAAATCATGTAGAAAGTGACTCTAAGTTGTAAAAGTTGGATTAGAATTTGGCGAAAAAAATAGGGAAGAAGAGAGAAAAGGAAAGAATGAAGGAAAGGAGACAATGTTAGGTAATGATGATACGGAAAAGATACTTGTAAGAGATATTTTTAAGGTATAAGACTAAGAAATAAGCAAAAATGAAAATGACTTTCTTAGACGCACATAAATCATAAAAGAAAATTATAGAGAGATAAGAAAGTATTTGGGAGGGGGCTTAGTTGGACAAGGCTCATTAAAAGATTTAAATTAAAAAAATAAAAGGAGGAATAAAAGAAAAGGTATAAGAAAGAAAGCTTGAACAACAGGGAGGTAACGAGAGAGAATGCATGTATAGGAAAAGGAAGAGAAAAAGAGAAAGGTAAAGGAAAAATCGACACATAATATAATAGAGCACTTTAAAATAGTAGTAAGAAATAAAGTACTCTTTTATACACTTATATAAAACTATAATTAAAAAATAAATTAATAAATAAAAATAAATAAATAAATAAAACAAGAAAGGTGAGTGAGTGAGAGAGGTGAGGTTATAATTAGGGATCGGATATGCAAGTATGAATTGATTATAAGATAAGGAGAAAGAGAAATATAAATAACAAAAGAATAAGAGAAAAAGAGAGCACTTTTAAAAGACCACATCCAAAGTGAAGTTGGGGAAAAGATATCACTTAATAAAATCTTATTAAAGAGGGTAATTAATGGTGGGAAGAGGGGGCAATAGGTAAAAGGCTTATTGAAATGTTCAAATTATAAAAGAAGAGTACATGGGTGGGTGGAAGAAGGAACACAAAGGTGGGATAAATCAAGGGAAAGATAGGAAAAGGGAAATATGAGAGGGAGAAGGAGAAATATAAGAGAGAGTATAGACACAACGATGAAGGAAGAAGAGGTAAGAAGAAAAGCTAAGAGAGATAAAGAGGTCGGGGGGAGAGAGAGAATATTTTCTTTTTCAAGCCGGTAAAACATTGAGTGTAAGGAAATGACAGTCAGCAGATGGCGAACTTGATATAATCAAAACACTTGGTAAGATACATCGCGAGGTGAGCTTGGCCGAAAAGTTTATCAACTTTATGTATGCCGATATTCTATTCATCTACTCTTAGTTGCATTTTTAGCCCTAAGACTTGTATTGCTTTCAAAGATTGATCATATTCTAAAAATGACATGGTTATCTGTAAGTATCTTTGAGTTCTGCCGTTTGTTATTAATTTATTATTGTGTATCTTATTCTAAAAATGACATGGTCATCTGTAAGTATCTTTGAGGTCTAGTATCTTTGAGGTCTGCCGTTTGTTATTAATTTATTATTGTGTATCTTTAAACGAAGGGGGAAAGAGAGAGGAAAGTTGTGGGATAGAGTAAAGGGAAGGAAGGTGTATGAAGAAGAAACTTTTTATCACAAATTACGAGTGAGTAGAGAAAAAAAAGTGATTATGCATAGGGGGAGGAGGCACGTAGCTCATATTATATTTCCTAAGAAATGAAAAAACATGGAATACAGATAATAGGAAGATAGGTAGATGGATATCAAAGGAGGGAAGGGGGAGCTACTCTTATTATTTTTTTTTTCCTCATTAGAAATGGATGATTTAACATTTCCCCAACATCTTAGTTTTAACCTGGTGATTTTATAGATTCAGGTTTCTTCTATTTTATATATCCAACTTAACTTATTTTGATATTGAGGGCATGATCTACAGCAGAAACCTATATGTGAAGGACTACCAAATCCTCCATTTAGGTTGCAAATCTAATGAAGAAGGCAGCTCAACATATCTGCAACGTAGTCTGTTGCTTTGTATCTCATTGTTACTCTTAATTAATTACCATGTGGCCAGCATGCTTATCTTTTCTTTGGAAATCTGGTCTGTAGGTGGTAAAACGTGTGGCCCTTGTGTATTTTTGTAGTATAGAGTATGATGCAACAACAATTTATTTATTTATTATTATTATAAGTCTTGTGATTTGAGTTAAATTTTGTTTCATTTCTTTCATTGTTTGAATTATGGTTTTGCTAATTGAGATTCACCGAAAGATGTGTAGGAATGGGGGATTGTGAAGACAAGTGCAAGAGTGTTTTCTTTGTCTAATGTCCTCAAAGATAAAATGCTTGACCAAGGTGATCTTGGTCTATATACTGTTCATAAATCTAAATATTCATTAATGGAGATATTAAAGCAAACAATGCTTGATCACGAGTTTGCTTTTAGGAAGCAGATATTAATTTTTTATTCAATTTGGACAAAATGGTTGATTATGATGCTTTCCTTAGTTATGTATACTCAAGTTATGACAGCTAACATTTTATTTTTATTTTTATTATTTTTAAAAAAAATAGATTCTCAAGTCCATAATTATATCAAGCAAAATTTTTATTTGATTTTCAATATCTTTTTGGCATTCTAGATTATTTGTCGTAGAATGTGGATGTCCTTTGTGTCCTCTGTTTTTGTGCAGATATGAGAATTTACTCAACTTTTTAATTATTTTCCATGATTTTTCATGAACTTTACAGAGTACAAATAGCTAGGATGGAAGAATTGAAACGAAAGGGTTTATATAATTACAGTATGAACGAAGGAGACTTCATCAATAATTTAAGATGTTCAATGGTGAGTTTAAAACTATCTTATATGAAGTATTTCAATATCCCTTCATGTTAATGGTAGTGCCACTTTTATCTTTTCTGCTTTTGCTACTTTTGTTTCTGTAGTTCAGGAATTGTGGTTTGGGATGGAATGTTTCTTATGGATTGTACAAATGTGATGTCATCTTGCTGCAGTAATATTTGTAAATATTTGAACATGTAACAATTTCGTACTCAAATTTCCCTTGTTTCTTGCAAGTATGACAATGAAACTAATGTTTTTTCAGGCTAAATACATGCAATTTTCGAACTTCAATATGCATTATGAGTTGCAACCAACACCTCTGACTATGCAGAAACCTCTTGATCTCCAACTTTCAGCCGATGAATTTATTGGCCAATGTTTTGACGAATTTATAAAGCGGATTATAACGGTAGAAACAACAATAATTTCAGATATTTACAAATATTACTGCAGCAAGATGACATCGAGAAGAAAATGTCCATAAATATATAGTAAACATACGAACAACGATGAAACAATGACCAAAAGACAAAACCAATAACTTGGGGAACCGCACGCAACGCGCATGGGTCCACAACTAGTTCAATAAAAGTTACTTCGACGTACAGTTTTATTAGTTTATGTATATGGGATGCATACAAAAGTTTTTGCTTTATAAGTAAGAGATAGGATATCGTATGTCTAAAATCTAAATATCTTGCATTATCAAAAGCAGAAAAGTTTATCCAAAAATTTTATCAACAATCCAGATATCGCTCGGGCACAAAACTAATATATATATATATATATATATATATATATATAAAGGGAGTTTTTTTCCCAAGTTTTTTATAGAGCCACATGGGATAAACATTTTCTTAACGACATCATGTATGTTTACAAATTTTAGTTATAGCCAATCTAATAAGAGATTTGTAAATTCTTTTAGAATAAATAATTCAAATGCCACATAAGCAAAATTGGCGAATGAGACTTTAAAGTTTAAATTAATTAAATATAGTGTATTATCTTTTAATGTTAAGAATTTCATCTAAATACATAATGAATGACTGAAATTTCACAATTTATTTTTAAACTCTTTGTGGTTGATAACTTTTTTGTCTATTTCCATACTTGATAGTAGCACTAGGTACCGTTCTTGCTTTCCTCTCTGTGTCGTCGGTGCTTGCTTTAACGATGGAGTATTTGGGCCTAATGAGAATTTGGAGAAGAGAATGACTTACTAACTTAGTGCTATTCTTTTGTACACACATGTAGTTACTGTATTAGTGTTATTCTTTTGTACACAAATGTAGTTATTGTGATTAATGTATGTGTATTAATAGCTCTAACGAGACCATACTTGTCGAGCAATACTAAAATGTATAAACATGTCAACACCCTTCATTTCATTTCTTATATACATCTCGATGATTGATATTCCCCATCGCATAAAAGATATTCACAGTTAACAAACTTAAGATGAAGTGATGAGAAGCGTGTACAATCTATCCCTACCCTTACTCCTTAAAAAATGCAACAGTATTGTGGACAATAACTCTTACTCGTGAGTTGTTTTTTTTTTTTTTTTTTTTTTTTTTTTTTTTTGGTTCCCACTTTTATTATTTGTCGTTTTTAGCCGTTAAATTAATTTTTTAGTCACGTTTGCCAATACACAAATTCAACCAGTTATATCTCTCATTACTAATAAGCAAAAATTATGAAAATTTGATATTTTAAAAATATTTATTGTGATGAATATAACAAGATCCCACATGAATACATGACTATATTTTAAATTACGTATAAAGCACAAAATACGGTAAAAGGGGAGTTTGTAAATAGTGTTAAGGTCAAAATGTATCAACTAAAAAAAACGGAGGTAGTAGTGTTTTTAGGAATAGAGAAATACGTGGGTATCCAAACCCTTTGGAACATTCTAATTGTTAGGGTTGGTGATCGAGTGCACAGCGGAAGCAAATTAAATATGTAGAGATTGATGAAATAATTAGAAGATAGATGAAGGCCAGATAATTTAAATAGTATAAAGGAAATGGACACACAATATTTAACGTGGGAAAAATTATCAATTAAACCCGCGACGACGAGCATCCGTTATAATACACTATATGAAAAATAAGAGAATACAAGAACTCTTGAAAGGGTGAGTATTACAAGAGATTTGACAAAGGATATTTGTAGAGTACACAGTTATATTACTCTTGAGGTGTATATGTGTAATGTAGTTTCAAACTACATTGTTTAAGTGATCTAATTATATAAATATTTCATTATTCTTTATATTCTGATATATGGTGATTACTCGGCTTTTTGCTGACGTGTGTGTTTGTTTGTTCTATTACTTGCGTTTGCGACTATATCTTTTCTTATGGTGGCCCTGCAACAATCTATTTCGAAATTTGTTCTTAATGGTGAGCAGTCAAGATTGTAACAGGTTGATCAAGTGATAGTAGCTAAAGGAGTTTAAATGTTTCGATTAGTATGCTATAACGAGTTTGTAAAGTTGTATAAATAGCTCACGTAGTTTTATTGGGTTGTACAATTGGGATTTTGTAAGCCTTAACACTTGACAAGTTGTCGAGTGTGGCGGCAATACCTCCGATTTAGGTGTATGCTTCCGTAGTTTTATTCAAAGGTTGTCTATTTTTCTTTTAATTCTTATTTATTGTTAGTTAGTAAAATTGTAATTATAGAGTAATATTATTTGAGCATTATGAATTAGTATATATATCGACATCAATTAATACAGATTTGATTTATCAAAAAAAAAAAATTCACATCGGATTGATTTATCATTTACCCTATATTTATTAATTCAAAAATTATTTTTATCGTCAAACCAGTTCATACTAGCAACAAACTAGTTAAGCTATTAAGGAGAGTCGATCTACTCAGCCAGCTCCAAAAGCTAAAGAGAGCAAGAAAAGAAAAGAAGTCTGGACGGTCAATGATTCTGACCAGCCATCCCAGAAAAAGAAGAAAGAGTTTAAACCGTACGTCCTTGTAGACACCCAAATGTGTCTCCCCAAAACCAAACCCGGTGATGAATACCTTTCATGTCATTTGATTATCGAACAAAGCGAAAGTGTGGAAAGTCTAGTGATGAGGATGTTTTTATTAAAATATCTCTTCTTTCTGTTTTTGAAAATATTTCTTTTCTCTTCCTGTTTTATGAAAACGTGCATTCTACTTTAGTTTGGTCCATGATATGGGTCCAATAATGGTGTAGTTGTATGGGGCTTGAAAATACCTTTCCAACGATATATTATAAGCCCAATTCCGATGAATAATGAGGAAGTTATGGCCAAAATACTAAACTGGGCTCAAACCGGATTTTACCTACGGCCCAATGATCATGTGGAGGGTCCAAAGGTTTAATCCTATTCCTAAACTAGTAGGATTAATTAGAAGCTTCCATAAGTTTCTAAAAGATATTAATTATCCTTTTTGAAAAGATAAAATCATAGAGGTTGAAAATGAATAAAAAGTTTCCTTTTTTAAAACTTTCCTTTTTTAAGTCCTAATTCTATTCGAATTTAAAGATGTTCAAAGACGGTCATATATTACTTTCTTGCCTCATAATTTTATCCAAATCTTATATGGTTTGATAGATCTTGAAATTATCTTTCCAATGATATATAATAATATTAATTCCGAGCAATAACGAAAAAGATATGAAAGGAATACGAAACTCTATCCAAAACTAACACCCTTCTTCTATTTCGGCCATATCTTTTTATCTACAATAGATTTTAATCTTATTCTAATTGGTTTGAAAATTAGACTTCAAGAGCTTTCCAACGACATATTATATGACTTATTTGGACTTCTGGATCAAAAGTTATGATAAAAACAAAATTCGCAAAAACTGCTGACCGTCGAGTTTTATTTCGATTCGAATTCGGATTCTTTTCTTATTCTTCGACTCTCTTTTTTCCTATAAATAGAGGTCATATCTCCACTTTTTTCAATCATCATCTACAATCAACTCTCATCAAGAATTTCTTGATTCTCTCTCTCTTTCTAAGCCTAGCCTTTTACAAACACAATTCCTCATACATTAGCACTAGACACACCTAGCCAAGTTCGAAGTCGCCTTTGCCCTAGACGTGAAAGGTTATAATTTCTGAGGGTTTGGTCCCTAATCTCTATTTCAATTATTTAATTTAAGATTTTATATTTTCCTTGAAGTTACTAACGCGTGTATTTTGTTATTAGAAAGAGATACGAGACATCAAAGTATGTAATCTTGTTGCTCTATTCTTATAGAAAGCATGTTTAAATTTGTTTAATTCCTAGTACATGTTAGGATGTTATTATTGCTTTCTAGTATCATGTTTAGGGTGTCTTTTACTCTTTTCTAATATCATGCTAATATCATGCTAGGGTTAAAGCTTTGATCTTTATTGCTTAGTGACATGCTAGGGTTTGTTATTAATCTTGTTAGTATCATGCCTAGGATCTTGCTACTAATATTATGCTTTAACATGATTGTTATTGTTATAATTATTGTTTTTATAATTATGATGATTATCATGTTGCTTGATGCTTATTTACTGTTATTGCTTGATCACGCCTTTTATGCATGTTTAAAGGGAATTTGTACTTGTAATCACTCTTAATAAGATAATTAATAATCTTATTTAGGGTTAATTTGATTATAATTTAAGTGATCGCTAATAATAGTTTTGCTTGTGCATTGTATTCAACCAACATAGATAAACAGGTTGAGGGTTAATCTATTGTTTGCATGTTAGTCAGAAAGCGCACATGAATACGAGAAGAATGAAGTAGAGGCCTATTATTAGGGCAAGTTCAATCTCTTTTAGGTTGGATTTGTACCTTCATCCCCGAACCCTACTTGGTTCAAGACCTTTTGGAGTTGACGATCTCATGGATCGTTAAGGGGTGTAACCTTCACCCCGTGAACGGTTTACAAGTTCCTAAAACTTGTTGGCGACTCTTTTGCTCTAGCTTCCTTCCCTTTGGACACCACCATGCTTAAGTGTATGATCACAGTGGGGTTCAAGTTTAGGGTAATGCTTGAAATATTCCCTACAGTCCCCAAGTACGAGTTTAACAAAGACTGCTACTCCATCCTCATGGAGATAAAGGACCGACTGACAATTGAGAAGTCGAATCCAATGAAGAGTTTCGCCCAGTTGCGGAACAAAAATAAATACTGCCACTTTCATGAGGATGTTGACCATGACACCAACGACTATTATAGCCTCAAGCGGATGTTGGACCGTTTGGCTAACAAGGGGGTGCTTAAATCTTACTTCCTGAAGTCCAAAGTGACTCTCAGGATGGATCCCGAGAAGTCGTCTAAAAATACTATCCAGCCTACTAGTAGTTCGGACACTGACAAAGATTTGATCTACACCATAGCAGGCAGATTCGCGAGTGGTGGCCCGACCATCTGGGCACCAAGGACCATTTGAAAAATATGGTCAACACTATTGATGAGGGGCAGGCGTCTGCCAACATCACCTTCCCAGAGGTCATCATCACTGAGAAGGATCGGGGCAAAGTCCTCCGGCCACATGATGACCCAGTTGTCATTGAATGTAAGGTCGTCAACAAACTGGTTAGTCGGATCCTTATTGACACGGGTAGCTCCTCTGGCATCATCAACTACAAGTGCTTGAAAAAACTCAAGTACAAGCTCAACAACGTGCACCCGATCACCCATCCCTGATTGGATTTGGGGGTGGAGTTGTGTACCCAGTCGGTAGGATTGACCTACCCATCTGGCTGGGAGAGAAAAGGGAAAGACGTCACATGGTCGTCAAGTTCTTGATCGTTGAGGAACTGACCACCTATAATATTATTTTGGGTCGTCCGACCCTAAACGAATCAAAGGCAGTTATTATCCTATCCATCATGCTGTTGAAATACGAAAGGGATGATAGTTTTGTTGGCTCCCTAAACGGGGATCAGAAGACGGAAACAGTGTGTTACTTCTCAGACGTCAAGCCTACTGTGGCCGCAGCCGGCCAGGGAGAGGAGCCAATAGACCTTGATGATGTCAAGGATCCTGACTCAGCCTTACCAGCAGTCGAAAAGAAAAGAAAAGCTGATCAGCTGGTGGTGGTGAAGAAAGAAAAATAATAACAATCACTGACCAGAGAACGGTCAGATGAACTCATTCCCTAGCCGGTTGGTGAGCATATTGATATTGCTCTGTATCACAGCCGTCTAGAGCATACTGTTAAGGTAGGGACGATTGCTTTTGTGAAGTTGGGTGCAGACTTGCACCTTCTGCTGAAAGAATTCAAGGACATTTTTGCCTTTGAAATGAAAGAGATGCCAGGTATCAGCCCGGATCTCGCTGCACAAACTCACCGTTGATCCAAAAAAGAAGCCCATCCGACAAAAGAAAAGAAATCACGGCGAGGAGAGAAGTCAGGCGGCAACTGCCGAGGTTTAAAGGCTGTTAGACACTGGGTTCATTCGGCCGTGTAACTTCCCTGATTGGGTTGCAAACGTTGTGCTTGTAAAGAAACTGAATGGTACCTGACGCATGTGTGTTGATTACACTGACTTGAACAAAGCATGTCCAAAGGACAGTTACCCACTTCCAAAGATCGACAGTTTGGTCGACTCTATAGCCGGGCATGCTTTGATGAGCTTTATGGATGCCTATTCAGGCTTTCATCAGATTCCCCAATGGAAGAAAGATTAAGAGAAGACGACATTCGTCACTAATCAGGGGTTATTCTGTTAAACTGTGATGTCGTTCGGCTTGAAAAATGCGGTTGCTACTTTCCAACGGATGATTAATACAGTCTTCATTAATCAAATTGGGAGGAATGTAGAGGCGTACATCAATGACATGATAGTAAAATCCAAGCAATAGATGGATCACCTTGCTGATCTCCGAGAACCTTCACCACACTCTGGCGGCATAAGGTCATATGGTTGTTATGGTCGGTGATAAGAGGAGAGAGGAAAGAAGGGGGGCTTGAGATAGGAGACGAGAAAGGAAAGAGAAGGAGATGGAGAAAGGAGATCGAGGACGTGAGAATGGAGGGGAGAGAAGAGAGAGAAGTGAGGCGTAAGAGAGAGGAGAGAGAGCATGAGAAATGAGGTAAAAGGGGAGAGAGGAGAGAGGAGAGAGAAGGAGGCGTGAGATAAATGGGGTTTTAATTTTTTAGTTTTTTTTAGAAAATGGCAAGCGGTTCAATGTTCAAACCGCTTGCCATTTACAATTTTGCAAGCGGTTCACCCAAAACCGCTTGCCATTTGCTTGTTTCAGGTTTTTTTAGGTGTTTTTGGTAGCGGAATTTAATAACCGCTTGCCATTTGAGGCTGCCTATTTACTTTTTCTACTAGTGGTTGAATCCCAAGAAATGTGTTTTTGGTGTTGAGTCTGGGAAGTTTCTCAAATTCCTAATTGATCAAAGGGGGATAGAGGCTAACCCCGAGAAGATACAGGTGGTAATTGACATGAAGTCACCCCGTACTGTTAAGGAAGTTCAAAAACTTACCTGTTGCCTGGCGGCATTGGGGAGATTCCTCAGCCGGTCAGGTGACAAATGCCTTTATTTCTTCCAAGCAATCAGGAAGAAAACTAGATTTAAATGGGGGGATGATGTAGAGGCAGCCTTTAAAGAATTGAAATAACATCTACACTCTTTGCCAAGGCTTGTTAGCCCTTTTCCCAAAGAGACGCTTTACATGTACTTAGCCGTCTCTGATCATGCCCTCAGTGTTGTTCTCCTTGCTGAACTACGGTACCCAATGGTGGAAAATTTTGGCCTTGCTCTTTACATGGCTGTTAAGAAGTTGAAACCTTACTTCTTGGCACATCCGGCTGTGGTCTATACAGATCAACGACTCAACGCGACCAATGACAACCTTAGAGTCATCCGGTATGATGCTCAAATGGGCTATTGAAATGCAAAGTCTTGAAATCACCTTCGAACCAAGAAAGGCAGTGAAGGTTCAGGCGTTCGCCGACTTCATTGTCGAAATGACAAGGCCGGTTGCACCGGATAATATTGATCAGGTTTGGATAGTGTATGTAGACGGGAGCTCTACTATGAATGGTTATGGTGCAGCAGTTATCTGTCAGTCTCCTGAAGGGGAAAAGTATGAGTATGCACTACGGTTCAAGTTTCAGGCCTCAAATAATGAGGCAGAGTACGAAGCCCTACTAGCCGAAATCCACATGTGTAAGGCGGCAAGGGCAACAAAAATTGACGCCTGCTCTGATTCACAGTTGGTTGTTAGCCAATAACATGGTGACTATGAGGCCACCCATCTGACTATGATCAGATATTTGTAGGTGGTCAAAACTAAAGCTGGGACACTTGAAGAATTTCACCTAAGTCAAGTGCCCAGGTCTGAGAACAATCAGGCGGATGCATTGTCCAAACCGGTATCATCCGCCTCCTGTGATACGCCTCGGTTAGTCTTCTGGAAAGCCATGGAAAAACGAAGTATTGAGAAAGACCCCATTCGAATTCTAGACCGAAGCTCGACCTGGATGGATGGCATTCGGGCATACTTGTTAGACGGCACGCTACCTGATTCAGCCCAAGAAGCAGACGTAATGAAGAAACGTGCTGCAAACTTCAAGATTCGAAATGGAGAACTCTTCAAGATGAGTTTCTTAAAGGCTCTATTGAAGTGTGTTACCCTAGAAAAGGGGCAAGAAGTTCTCGAAGAACTACAAGCGGGATACTACGCCTCTCATACAGGCGGCAGATCGCTGGCTTTATGGGCCAGGCGACAAGGATATTTCTGGCCCACTCTAGAGTCAAACGCCATGAAGATGGTGAAAAAATCTGACAAGTGCCAAAGGTTTGGCAAGTTAATTCATCGTCCGGCCACTGACCTGACGGCTATCCACAGCTCGATACTATTTACAAAATGGGGCATGGACATACTGGGTCCATATACGCCTGCACCAGGCGGACAACGCTATATCCTTGTGGCTGTGGATTACTTCACCAAATGGGTGGAGGTAGAGGCGGTCAAAAACATCAAGACAAAGGATGTCATCTCTTTCATTTGGAAGAACATCATCACCCGGTTTGGGGTACCTATGTCGATGGTGTTTGATAACGGCCCTCAATTTGAGACCCCTCAACTCAAAAATAGGTTGGGAGATCAAGGGATCTCACATTGTTTTACATCAGTCGGTCGACCCCAAGCAAACGGCCAAGTTGAAGCCTTCAACAAACTCATCTCAAACGGTATAAAAAAAGAAACTTGAGAGAGCTGGTGGCTTATGGGCAGAAGAGTTAACTCATATCCTATGGGCCATTATAACAACTGAAAAAGGAGAAACTGGTGAAACCTCGTTTCTCATGGTATACGGTGCTGAAGCCGTCTTGCCCACCGAGCATTATGATCCGACTCTCCAAGTCATGCTATACGATGAAGAGGCAAACCGGGAGGCCATGCGGCTAGCATTGGACACACTCCCAGAGCATAGGGGCAATGCCGCCTTGCATCATGAGATTTATCGTCTAAGAATGACAAGAGCCTACAACAAGAAAGTACACAAACGACCCTTAAAAGTTGGGGACTTTGTGTTACGCAAAATGGAGGCAACCAGTAGGGCCAATGAGCACGGAAAGTTAACTCCTAATTGGGAAAGCCCCTACTGGATCTATGATGAAGTAAGAGGCAGCACCTACCGCCTAGAAACACCAGACGGCAGGCGGCTGCCCAGAACTTGGAATGTAGACAACTTAAAAAGTACTACTTCTAAGACTTGTAATTTTTTGTAAATGAAAAGCCTATCATTGAAAAGGTGCTTTTTATTTTCAATTTTGTTATTTATTGCTTTATATACATGCGTATTAAGTCTGAAGTGCCACCTGTGCAAAGTGCAGATGACCCACTCTTATGTACCAAATATAAGCTAAGTTTAATAAACATAGTGGCTAAACCAACGTCTTAAAAAGACAACATGAGGCCAATGGCCGGATGATATTCAAATTTATAAATCCATCTGCTCCAACATGAGTATGGCATCAGGGGACGCCCATCCGGGTGAATTCGTCGCAGAGAGCATCTCTCATTTGAGAGGCACATTACTCTATAAACGCATACAGACGGCTAAAATTAATTGGCCTAATTTGCCAACCATAGCCGTCTGACCTAAGTAATCTAAAATGAACAATCAAGTCTATGAGAACCTAGTGTCTATAGACATCAGCCGGTGACCGAGCGAAGTTCTAACTTAGATTATTCCCTGAAATTATGAATTTCCAAGAAGTCCTCCCAATGGGGCAAAAGGACACCGAGTGTGTATAATTGGATTGTAAACACCCTTGACGATGGAAAATAGCTCAATATAACTACATAAATTGCTTGGGCTAACGGCTTATCCGCCTGTATGATTGGACGGCTATGTGCTTGGTTTGGGGCAATCACTACTTTGATTGATTGACTCAGGAACATGTCATACTCTTTAAAGTGTCAAAAGTTCCCAAGTCAATCAATCCAGATTCAAAACCAACCACACAGCCGCCCAGGGACAAAGCACGACCGGTTTGTTGGTTGCTGCATGCTATTCATAAGTTAGGCAAAAATTCAGGTATATATGTAAAAATTCGAAATGCAAAAATTGCAGAATTAGAAACAAATCAAACAAAACCGACTCAGTCGGTATTTTTCATCAAATTAACTCGACCAAAAGGCCGGGAGATAATGTTAACTGGATACCCATCTGGACAAAAATAAAAAGAAATTGTTGTTGAAATACATTCAAAGTACTCAGCACCCAAGCCTGAGAAAATACTTGGCAAACTGCCGCTGAAGGAACTAAGGCTACTGAGTGGGAGGCGTCGTTTAGTCTTAGCCGGTTGGGAGGTTGGCCTCAGTTTGCTCAGGCTGGACTTGGTTAGAGTCAACCGAGGCCTGATCAGTTTGTTCCCCCTCCTTCTCCTTTTCCTTGTCGTCTGAGGTGATGTTTTCCCAAACCTTAAATGGAGGCGGTGCCTCCTCGTGTAAGACCTCAGCATCATACACCGCAGTGGCGTAATCGTATCTCAGACGAAAGTACTCAAAGTCGGAGCTCGGATGGACAAGATCCCAAGCAAGCTTCAGGCGGGCCTCGGTGTCCTTCTCATTCTCAGCAACCAGCCGGTTCTACTCCTTGGAAAGTTCCTCTTGGTGATCGTTCTTCATTAGAACGATCTCATTTCTTTATCCGGCTGTTGTCTTGCCTTAGTTGGGAATTCTTCTTGTCCGCCTCCTCCAAAGCCTTTAGATCAGACTTGGCATTTTTTAACTCCAACTCGAGGTTGGTGGCTTTAGTGTCTGCCTCCTCCACTGTAGCCGTCAGAGTCTTGATCAGCTCATCTTGTTTCAACTCTTAAGCTTTAATTTCAATCTCTCTCATGGTATTTTGATATTGAGTAGAGTTGATGCATCCAACGCCCTTTGTTTAGCGTCATTTACCTCCTCCTGCTTCCTCCTAAACGGGGTCTTGAGCCCGTCTACCCTCAACATCGCCTGTAGAATACAGACGGTGAAAGAGAGGTTAGATGAGAAATCTAAAAAACAAAAGTACTTGAAATAAACTCTAAGTTACCTCAGCCAGCAGGGAAAGGATCTAGTCAAAGTTGACAGCCTGCAGTCCAATCACCTGGTCCTTTTCTGACCTGGTGAGGATCCTCAACATCCGTTTGGCGAACTGCTGGACGTCAGGCCAGCTGGTAGAGGCATCTTCATCATAAGAAGTATGTGGTGAGAAAGCAGCATAGGCGACACCTATATTGTGCCGGCTGTTGAGCGAATCTCTAGATGAGCTAACTTAAGTTTTGATTCGCATAAAGTCAAGCGACCATGGGAGTTCAAAACAATCGTCCTTACCTTGGCCTCTAGGATGGAAGTTCCTCCATCCTCAGCCTCTATAATGCCTGTTGCAGCATCAAGTGGCACGCTACTCTTTGACGCCGTAGAGGCGTTTGGCAATTTCCCGGCCAGTTATGAGCTTTCGCTCAAAGACTTCAGCACAGCTGGGCTTTTACCACCGGTTGTAGGGCGTTTGGGGTCTGGCTGGCAGAGGAAGTTGACTAGGAAGGATTTTTCTTTCCCACCTTAGCAGGGGTTTTCCCTAGCTCATCCCCAGGCCGCTTGAGCATTTTGGAGATGGAGCGGGGGATGGTTCTACTGCCACTTTGCAAATGAAACAAACGGATAACAGCCGGCAAACATTAGTAATTTGAATCAAGGCAAGAAACTATGGCATGCGGGACTTACCCCGTCCTTTTTGGCATCCAAAGCCGCCATTTTCTTTTCAAGCTGCTTTTTCCTAAGTTGAGCAGCCGTCTTAGCAGGCATTTTAGCTGCGTCCACCATTCTTAAAGCTTCTTCTGCAAAAGAAAAGCGGTTGGTTAGATACATTATAACAAGTATGCTTAAAGAAAATATTAAGACAATGTCAGTCGGGATAAACAACATACGTCTCTCAAACATGGTGCTCAGACCACATGTGGAGAGAAACGCCTCATCTTTCAGAAAATCCGGATGGGGTACTTAGTTCTTGGGCACAATTATTTGATTCCCATCATCCAAGGGGGTGGTGGTAGTTTTGAAAAACTCTGGCTCTATTATTTGCTCCCAGGCCTTGGATGGAATGCGAGGAAGGGCGCACTTCTTTCCAAACAGAGCCAAGTCTTTATTGTAACGGCGCGGGAACAGGTGTGGCCTAAAGTGGGCGAGGAGATCAAGTAAAACTTCTCCTTCCAGTCGGTCTACTTAGACGGCTTATCCAACGTCATCATATATTCCGAGTGCGTGGTCAACGTGTACTACGCCCTACATCTGCCTGAAGCCCGACTCATGTAGTGTATGTGAGAAAAAGCCTCAACACTTGCCTCAATAGTTTGAAACTCACAGGCGACAATGTAACTCAGTATATTGATCCACGAGTTGGGTGTGAGCTGCCATACGCCTAACTCATACCCTTTCAATATCCTTTTAATCCCTCTGTGGAGGGGGAAGCAGAGCCTGACTTTGATCACCGCCACATAGCAGCCGAAGTAGTTGTCGTTGTGCTCAAGTCATCCTCCCATACCACAGTCGCCTCCACAGGTGGGACTCTAATTTCCCAATTAGGCCCAATGGGATACTTGTACCTAAAAGCTTTGAAACTGGACTTTAGGGTTCGCACATCCAAAGCGGTCATGTGCTCCTCAGTAGGCATCTTGGACACCCTCTAGATCCGAGTTATTTTGGATAGAAACGGAGACGAGTCCTTCACCATCTAACTCCTCCAATATTCTTTCACCAGGGGTAGACGGCGCGCCACCCAGGGAGAAACCTGCTCGCTCATCTGATCCCTCACACTCCTCATTCGAACTAATTTCATCGGCGGGCACTTCCAGAGCGCGCCTTCTTCTCGGCTTGGTAGCCGTCTATTTCACTCTTGCCATTGTATCCTGCATAGACATAGAGACGGTGGGATTCGAGGATGAGCAAAGCAGGTCCAAACATCCAGAGCCGGCACCCCCATTTCTAGACTCAACCATACTAGGAGACCGGCTGACCGTCCTAGGCTGTGTCGTGTGTGTCGATGGACAATCCATTTTATTTGAAAAAGTATATACACAAACGGAAAAGAGTTTAAAAAAGTTGAGAAGAGGAGAGATGGTTACCTTTGTAAAACTCTTAAACTCGTCTTAAGCGGTGACCGGTTGTGTCCACAAAACTGCAGACGGAAGCTTTTAGGAAATCTGCTATAGGCGGTGACAAGGTCTCTCTCTCTAGAAAATTCTCTCTCTTTCTTTCTCTAGACTTATGTAAATGGTCAAAGATGAGGGAGGTTGGGGGGGAGTAAAATGTTATTTATAGGAGGGTAAAACGGGGGCATACCCGTCATTCTCCTGGAAGGTGAACAGTTAAAATACTATTCACCACTTTGAGGGGTACGCATGTCACACGCGCCCCGTGGCCTGCCACATCACCCTTGTGAAAGGAAAATATTTAGGGTAAAAATACCCTAGACACGTGGCCTAATCAGAGATGGACACGTGTCATCCCTAGATAGGCTCAATATGGACCACTCACCAGTTGACACGTGTCATCCTCAAATGACAAGAAGAATTACGACCACCAAGGCCCAATTCCCGAGAAAGCTGCAAAACGGCGCAGCCCATTAGGTTAGAATGACCTAATGAGCACATATTCCAATGACCCTATAAATAGGGAGATTTCCCCATTTTGGGGGCACGTTCAGTTATTTAAAACACCTGAATTCTCTCACATCAAAGAAAACACCTAATCTCGGAATATGAGAAGATCTCACTTTTACCTTTTCCGCAACTTTTCATATTCTTCGATCGATACTAACTTGATCGTCGGAGGCGGAGCTCCTACCAATCGGAGTCTCCGTGTTTTTGCAGGTACAGACCGCATGGGACCAGGCTTAATGACGTAACTCTCCCGAGGGACTAGAAAAACCTCAAAACAACACTTACTTTAATACTTTCAATCAACCGTAATCAATTCCTCTCAATATACAACAATTTAGAAACCTAGGGTTTGTAATTTGGGGCTTTTTAGATTCAAAACCAAATCTGAAAATTATATAAACATGATACTTATACTAAACATCATAAAATCATCACAAAACCCAAAACCAATAATTAGATTAAGGATTGAAACAAAAAGAACAATTTTTTTTTCGAACACCACCAGTGCACCAACCACCATGTCCGGCTGCTGCCGCGCCTGCCTGGTGGCTGCTATTGCCGGCAAGTGCTGGTGGTGGTGGCTGTCGGCCGGTAGTGGTGGTGACCGACGGTGGTGGTGTGTGTGGTGGAAAAAATCAAAAATAAAAAAAATAAAGGGGAAGGGACAAAATAAGATAGAGGAAGAGAAAATAATAGGAGAGAGAGTGTGAGTTACCTTTGGGTATTCTCCACCTTGGTCAAAGTTTGATTTTGCTCATAATATGGGTATTTATACCCTCTCTCAACAACCCTCCTATTTAAAATTCCTTCCCCACCCTTAATGATCCCTTTCCTATTCCAACTACTATTTTGACTTTCCTTTAAATATCATTGACTTTAAAAATAACCTTTTATAAAATCACATGCCCCAATATATTTTAAAATTATAAAATAAGGTATTTCCAAAATTATTAAATAAATAAGTAAACACCATAAATAATTCATTTCGAATTATTTAAGTACTTTAAGAAATACTTATTTAAATTAAAATACGTATAAAAATACGGGGTATTATAGTCTACCCTCCTTAAAAGAAGTTTCGTCCTGAAACTTGGGTAACGAAATTCGAACTTTTTCCTTACATTGTATAATATTGTTGCACACTTTGTCATGCTTTTACCTTTAATGTCTCTTTGGGATCAAAATTTCTTGAACATATCGTTAAGAATGTGCAAAAAGCACAAAAATAACTGAAAATATAGGAAAAAAGCGCGAAATTCTACCGCATTCTACCCCCCTTAAATAAAACGAGTTATGTCCCCGTAACTCAACATACTTGAAACAACTCGGGATATTTCTTTTTCATCTTATCCTCCCCTCCGCTTCCCAAGTTGCTTCCTCATTCTCTTGGTTAGACCATAGCATTTTAACAATCTTGACATTCTTATTGCGTGTACTACGCTCTTTACTGTCAAGGATCTTGATAGGTTTTTCCTCATAGGTTAAGTTTTGATCTAACTCAATGGTTTCGGGTTGTAGTACATGTGACTTATCAGGGATATACCTTCTTAACTGAGATACATGAAATACATCATGCACTTTACTTAGCTCCATAAGTAAGGCTAACCTATAAGCTATCCTTTGTAGTATTTCATATGGACCAATATACTTTGGACTAAGCTTTCCTTTCTTTCCAAATCTCATTACACCTTTCATTGGTGATACTTTCAGTAACACTTTGTCACCAATCTCAAACTCTTCCTCTCTACGCTTCAAATCTGCGTAGCTCTTTAGGCGATCTTGCGCCGCTTGAATCTTAGCTTGAATCTCCCTTACTTGCCTTACTTTTCCTCGATCATTTGGGGCCCTAATATCATTATTTCACTTATGCCGTTCCAACATAATAGGCTGCGACACTTCCTTCCATATAATGCCTCAAATGGAGCCATGCCAGTGCTTTCATGGTAGCTATTATTATAGGAAAATTCAATTAATTCCAAGCTATCTTCACATCCCCCTTGGAGGTCTATAACACAAGATCTTAACATGTCTTCCAAGGTTTGAATGGTTCTCTCAATTTGTCCATCTGGGCAGGGTGAAACACTATACTCATCTTAAGTGTTGTACCAAAGTTTTCCTGCACACTTTTCCAGAATTTCGAAAGAAACCTAGAATCTCTATCGGACACAATATCTTTTGGAACACCGTATAACCTCACAACATTTTTGATGTAAGCTTTAGCAAGTTGTTCCATCTTCCAAGTATCTTTCATTAGTATGAGCACTGCACATTTTGTAAGTCTATACACCACTACCCAAATGGTGTCATTTCCACTTTTTGACTTTTGGAGTCAAGTCACAAAGTCCATTGAAATACAATCCCACTTCCATCCAGGAATTTCCAATGATTGCACAGTTCCTTGTGGTCTCTTGTGCTCTATTTTCACCTTTTGACAAGTTAAACATTTTGCAACAAATTCCGCAACTTCATTCTTCATTCTTGGCTACCAATACACCTTTTTCAAATCCTTGTATAGCTTGTCCCCTCCTGGTGCACTGAGCATGGTGTATTGTGCCCTTCTTCCATCAATTTCCTCTTTACTTCTTCATACTTTTGTGGTACTGTAGGGAATATTTCAAGCATTACCCCAAACTTGAACCCTATTGTGATCATACACTTAATAATGGTGGCGTCCCAAGGGAAGGAAGCTAGAGCAAAAGAGTCGCCAACAAGTTTTAGGAACTTGTAAACCGTTCACAGGGTGAAGATTACACCCCTTAACGATCCATGAGATTGTCAACTCCAAAAGGTCTTGAACCAAATAGGGTTCGGGGATGAAGGTACAAATCCAACCCAAAAG
Source organism: Chenopodium album (assembly GCF_948465745.1). NCBI lineage: Eukaryota > Viridiplantae > Streptophyta > Magnoliopsida > Caryophyllales > Amaranthaceae > Chenopodium > Chenopodium album. The sequence goes on from NC_137846.1 coordinate 20,009,670, forward strand.
AGATTGAACCTGCCCTAAATAGGCCTCTACTTCATTCTTCTCGTATTCATGTGCGCTTTCTGAGTAGCATGCAAACAACGGATTAACCCTAAACCTGTTTATCTATGTTGGTTGAATTTAATGCACAAATAAAACTATTATTGGTGATCACTTGAATTATAATCATATTAGCCTAAACAAGATTATTAATTATCTTATTAAGCGTGATTACAAGTACAAATTCCCTTTAAAACCTGCAAGAGAGGGCGTGATCAAGCAATAATAATAATAATCATCATAATCATCATTATAATCATGTTAAAGCATAATATTAATAGCAAGATCCTAGGCATGATACTAACAAGATTAATAACAAACCCTAGCATGTCACTAAGCAATAAAGATCAAAGCTTTAGCCCTAACATGATACTATCATGATATTGATATGATATTAGAAAGCATAGGAAGCACCCTAAACATGATACTAGAAAGCAATAAAGACATCCTAACATGATACTAGGAATTAAACAAATTTAAACATGCTTTCTACAAGAATAGAGCAATAAGATTACATACTTTGATGCCTCATATCTCTTTCTAATAACAAAATACACGCGTTAGTAACTTCAAGGAAAATATAAAATCAAACAATTAAATTAAATAATTGAAATAGAGATTAGGGACCAAAACCCTCAGAAATTATAACCTTTCACGTCTAGGGCGAAGGCAACTTCGAACTTGATTAGGTGTGTCTAGATCTAATGAATGCGGAATTTTGTGAGAGGGAAAGTTTAGAAAAAGAGAGAGAGAAAGCTTCTAGCTTTATAGAGAGAGATGATTGTAGATTGTTAATTGTTGTAGATCATTGATTGTAGATTGTGAATGAATAAAAAACGGAGGTTCAGGACCCTATTTATAAGAAAACAGTCCGGAAATAGATAGAATTTGATAAGGAATAAAACTCCACTCTGTCGCTGCAAAACCGACCTTGTCACCAGGCGACAGGGTCTGTCGCGTGGCGACAGCCTGGATTCCTATGCGCTTTCAAACACGGAGTCCACATATGAATCAAAATCGATTTGTAAAGTCCGTATGAAAATTGAAATCGTATCTTTCATAAAATAATATTTTATTCCAAATAAAACTTATCAAAATCTAATTATTAATTCTATTAAGATTAAAGAGAACCTTCTAGAGAATTCTAGAAGACTATCATCAATTCTAATAACTTTAGGAATAATAATTAATATTGGGCCCTCCCCTAGATCATTGGGCCGCATGTAAAGATCAAACCGGGCCCATTTTAGTATTTTGGCCATAACTTCCTCATTATTCATCGGAATTGAGCTTATAATATATCGTTGGAAAGCTCTTTTCAACCCCATCCAACTACACTATTATTGGACCCTTGTCGTGGACCAAACTAAACTGGGTTGACTATTTTCATAAAATAGAGTTGTTTTCGAAAACAGAAAAAAAGAATATTTTAATAAAAACATCCTCATCACTAGACCTTTCACGCTTTCACCTCATTCGATTATGATTCGACGCGAAAGGTATTCATCACTGGGTTTGGTTTTGGGGAGACACATTTGGGTGTCTACAGGTACACACCAACGACCTTTGTATCTTAAAATTCCATCTTCATAAATTTTGAGATTTGTAGCCTTTCCTTGGTTTATCTTCTCTCGAATCCTATCCAACTTGACATCTCCAACTTGATTTTCCCTTATCTCATCAAATATGGTTGGTTGAATGCTTAGGTTCGCAAGTATGCCTGCTGGCACTCCCCATTCTACCACTTCCAGATTCATTTTGCTTATTTCCCTACACAACTCATCAGCCACTATCAAAGTATTCAGTCCATGACGAGTCTTACGACTTAGAGCATCTGCAACTACATTTGCCTTTCCTTCATGATATTGAATATCTAAGTCATAATCTGTCGTATATTCCAACCATCTCCTTTGGCGTGAGTTTAAATCTCTTTGAGTGAAAATGTATTTTAAGCTTTTATGGTCCGTATAAATCCTACATTTCACTCTATATAACTAGTGCCTCCAAATCTTTAGTGCAAAAATGATCGCAGCTAGTTTAAATCATAAGTAGGGTAATTTACTTCATGAGTCTTCAATTGTCTTGATCCATATGCAATCACCTTCCCATTTTGCATAAGTACACATCCCAGATCATTCTTGGATGCGTCACTGTATACATCATAGATCCCACTGTCGTCTGGCAATGTAAGCACTGGTGCTGTGATTAACTTCTGTTTCAAGAGTTGGAATGCTTCCTCACACTTGTCATCTAACTCGAACTTTTTTTCCTTCTTCATTAGAGTGGTCAGAGGTTTAGCAATCTTCGAGAAATGCTTCACAAAACGCCTATAATACCCTGCTAAACCTAAGAAACCACTAACGTCAGACACAGTTTTCAGTGTAATACGCAGTATTTTCATATGTATTTTCTAATTAATTAGTTAGGAATTATTTTATAAAAAGGGTATTTTAGTAAATTTATTATTTGGAGCCAAAATAATATTGAATTTTGGCGCCAAAAGTATTTTGAAAACTAATCATTATTTTGGATAAGATTTATTATCCATTTATCTTATTTTAAAAACCGGATTATTTACATATTTCGGATATTTTAATTAAAGCAAAATAATATTTTATTAATTATTTTAGATGGCCGAAAATTCCCAATATTTAGCTAGGGATTTCGGATTTTCCATGTATGGAAAATCTGATATTTCTTGGTTATTTATTGGTGAATAATTGGTAATTAATTAATTATTTATTTATTCTATATTATTTATACAATTATTTTATTCCTTAAAACCGAGCAAAATCTTCCTAAATAATCCTAGAGAAATCCAAAAATCTGAGCTATGGGAAGCTCAAGATTTTTGGCACTCTCTAATTATTTTAGGGGAATTTATTTTGGTAAAATTGTATTTTTAATTATCTCCCAAAATCTCTTATTTTCCTTAATTCTATTTCTCCATATTTTTAATATTTGATCATCAAATTCTCTTTCCTTTTATTCTTCTTAATTATTCCCTAAGTAATTCCAATTTCCTTATTATTTTTCATGACAAACATACCTTTCATATTTAATTATACACAATCACCTTAATATCAAAACCTTCCTTAATTCTTTTACTCACTTCTCCAAGTAATCTCTTAAACCCTACTTGCCATAATTCTTCCCACATTCTCTTGCTATAATTCTTGCATGAGCTAGCCTATAAATACCCCTCCATACCTCTCACATTATTCACACCAATTCTCTTCTTTTCTTCTCCTCTTTTTACACAAATCATCCCGTTTATCTTTGAATCCAATTTTTCGGGCACTTCTGGTCAGTTTTTGGGGTATTGACGTTTCACGAAAGATTGTTCCGCTCGAAAAATCTTTGTGGTTAGGCTTAAAAATCACCCAATTATCGGAGTTATATCGAAGAAGTTACAGCCTCTGCAAGTTCTGCCTATTCTTTCCAACGCAAATCCAATTCTTCTCTTTTCCTTGGTTTCTTATCTTTTTTTTTCTTCTCTTCTCTTATTCAATTATTATTATTATTATTATTATTATTATTATTATTATTATTATTATTATTATTATTATTATTATTATTATTATGGGGGATTTATAAAAATTATTATGAGTAGTTTTAATTATATAAAATCAGATTTTTAATGATGTTTATGAAAATTAATTTAAAAGGTTCATGTACATATAGTTGGGGGTTTTAATTTAATTATTGTGATTATTTGTTAACCTTATATTGATTAAGGTTATATTTATTTGTAGGGTGTGTTCGATCAAGATTCTTGAGGTTCTTTTTGTGTGATTTTGCTAAGTAAGGATCAAGGTACGTTAGGTGGCTAGATACCTTGAAAGTGATTGGTTTGAATAAGCATGTTTGAATGATTTTATGATGATTGAATTAAATTGAATTGAATTATGATTTATGAAATAAAAGCATGTTTAAATAAATTGGTTTTGATAAATAAAATGGAGTATTGATTTTATATCATGTTTTAAATAATTAAAATTATTATTCATGTTTAAAAGGTTTGATTTTGAAAGTATGTGGAATTAAATAAAAATGAGTTTGAATTATTATTAAAAGTTGGAATTATTGGATTTAAAGCGGATTTATTGAATTATTATTATTAATGCTTTACAAGCATGTTGGTAATCCCACTATGCGGATTTGGTTTATTGATAAGGCCTTGGACTTTGTATGACCGGGTCTTTCCTCAAGAATAGCCTTGTAATATAAGGAGACTAGCTTGGGGGGTGTGCACACTTGGGTGAGGAATTGGTTTTAAAGGAATTGGATTAAAAGGAATTGGTTTTAAAGAGGAATTGGTTTATTGAATTGACTATTGATATTGATTATTGAAATTGGTTTTGGAAATTTGAGTTGGAATTATGGTTAAATCATTGGAAAGGATGGAATTGATTTCAAAAGCATGTTTGCTAATAAATTGAGTTTAATTATCTTGCACTTATCATACTTAGCATATTTTGCTAATCCGTATTTCTTATTTTGTTTTGGTTCGCCCTGTTTACCTTAATGGTAAGCAATGTTGACTAATTTCAGGTAGAGTCAATAATTGAGCATATGGAGTCCCGGGAATGGTTTCACCTAGATTAGGAAATGTTGGTTTTTATGTTTATTTTTGAGTATTCATGACAATGGTTACTATTTATAGTCTATTATTAATAAGAGAAGAGTATTGAGTGTAGGCCAACCTTTCACTGCTTCAATCTTTGCTAGATCTACTTCTACTCCATTATTGGACACAAAATGACCTAGAAATGCTACCTTCTCCAACTAGAACACACATTTGGAGAACTTTCCATAAAGCTTGTTTTCCTTTAGTGTTAGCAGAATTGCCCTTAGGTGTTCTACATGCTCCTCCTTACTCTTCGAATACACTAGTATATCATCTATGAACACTACAAGAAACTTGTCCATAAATGGATGGAACACCATATTCATCAAACTCATAAAGATTGCTGGAGCATTCGTCAATCCAAATGGCCTTACTATGAACTCATAATGTCCCTATCTTATGCTAAATTAGAGCTGTTCATGGACGGGTCAACCCGCTAAGCCCGCCCAACCCGGCCCACAAAATAAGCGGGCTTGGACAATCATTTTGAAAAAATTGAAAATTTGGGTGGGCTAAGCCCGGCCCGTCAATATAAATGGGCGGACATGGACAAGACAATATGTACCATGGGCTAGCCCGCCCGGCCCGTTTAGTTCAAAAATTAATAGTTTAATGATTTTTTAGTTAGTTGATTATGTAGTATAGTTTAGAAAATAAATACAAATAGCCTATATTGGACTCTAAGCTTTTATTAGCTACACTATTTATTTCAATTTTATATTTTATCATTATACTTGTATTAAATAAGTTCATTCTTTCCTATTTTTCACTAACATATGTCACAAGTTAAATATGTTTTTTTTTTCTAGTATCATTAGTGATCAAGAAATTTTTAAGATAACTTAATCAAAATAATATTGACATAATGTAGGGAATATTTCAAGTCATCCCATACTTGAGCCCCACTGTGATCATACACTTAAGCATGGTGGCGTCCAAAGGGAAGGAAGCTAGAGTAAAAGAGTCGCTAACAAGTTTTAGGAACTTGTAAACCGTTCACAGGGTGAAGGTTACACCCCTTAACGATCCAGGAGATCGTTAACTCCAATAGGTCTGGAACCATGACTGGAAGTTCGGGGATGAAGGTACAAATCCAACCTAAAAGAGATTGAACCTGCCCTAATAATAGGCCTCTACTTTATTCTTCTCGTATTCATGTGCGCTTTCTGACTAACATACAATCAATAGGTTTACCCTAAACCTGTTTAACTATGTTGGTTGAATATTAATGCACAAACAAATCTATTATTGGCGATCACTTGAATTATAATCAAATTAACCTAAATAAGATTATTAATTATCTTATTAAACATGATTACAAGTACAAATTCCCTTTAAACCTGCATAAAAGGCGTGATCAAGCAATAACAATAATAATCATCAAGCAACATAATAATCACAATCATCATCAATAATAATATTCAATCTCAAAGCATAATAATAATAATAGCAAGACCCTAGGCATGATACTAACAAGATTAATAACAAACCCTAGCATGTCACTAAACATTACAGATCAATTAGCCCTAACATGACACTAACATGATATTAGGAAAGAAATAGGAATCATCATAATAATATCAGAAATATTAGTTAACCCTAAACATGATACTAGGAATCATAAAAACATCCTAACATGATACTAGGAATTAACAAAATAACCTAAGCATGATTTCCATAATAATAAAGCAATTAAACAATTAAATTACTTACTTGGATGCCTCGTATCTCTTTCTAATAACAAAATACACACGTTAGTAACTTCAAGGAAAATAATAAATCAAACAATTAATTTAAATAATTGAAATAGAGATTTGGGACCAAACCCTCAGAAATTATAAACCTTTCACGTCTAGGAAAAAGGCAACTTCGAACTTGGTTAGGTGTGTTTAGAGCTAATGTATGTGGAATTTTGTAAAAGGGAAGGTTTAGAAAAAGAATAGAGGGAGAAGGAAAGCTTCTAGCTTTTTAGAGAGAGAATAGAGAGAGATGATTGTTGTGAATGTTGAAAAACGAGGAGATACGACCCTATTTATAAGAAAAATAGCACGGGGTGAAAGCAATTCATATTCGGAATAAAACTCCTCCTGTCGCAAACGACAGGAGCCAGCGCCAAACGACGATCTTCGTCGCCAGGCGACGAAGGTCAGCGCCTGGCGACAACGTCGTCGTCTCGCGCTGGTCCAAAAGTCATCGCGCTTTTCCACAAGTAATTACCTTCAACACCGGTTGCAGGTAATTAAGCGTCCGAGCAGTTTTCGAAATCAGATTTAATATATTTTATTCTAAATAAAACATCCTTTTTTTAGTTAATAGCTAATAGGCCCTCCTCTAGATCATCGGGCCACCTTTGAAAATCATTGGGCCTAATCTAATTTAATCCATAACTTCCTCATAAGTCATTGGAATTGGGCCTATAATATATCATTGGAAACCTCTTTTCGAGCCCCAATCCAACTACACTATTATTGGACCTTTATTATGGACCAAACCAAATTGGACTGACTATTTTTCATAAAATAGGAGTAAGAAAAGAAATATTTTTAGAAAACAAAAAGAGAAATATTTTAATAAAAACATCCTCATCATTAGACTTTCCACACCTTCACCTCATCCGATAATCAAATGCCGCGAAAGGTATTCATCACTGGGTTTGGTTTTGGGGAGACACATTTGGGTGTCTACACATAAGTAAATGATAAAAAAAAAATTTAATTAGTGTTAGATATATGTAAAACAAAAATTTTAGGCCCGCGGGCAAGCCCGGCCCGTTAATAGAGCGGGCTTAGACAATTTATCAAGCCCGCATAAAAGGGCTCGGGTTAGCTACAATAAGTTCGTTGGACAAAAAATGAAGTATAGGCCCGGCCCGTTTCTCGTTCAAGCCCGCAAGCGATCACTTTTATTCTAAATGTAGTCTTGGGAATGTCTTCATCTGCAATCCTAAGCTGATGATAACCGGACCTTAAGTCAATCTTAGAAAACACTGTTGCGCTCTCAGCTGATCAAACAGGTCATCAATCCTTGGCAATGGGTATTTGTTCTTTATAGTGACCTTATTTAACTCCCTATAGTCAATACACAATCTCATACTCCCATCTTTCTTCTTCACGAACAACATTGGCACTCCCTAAGATGATGCACTTGGTCTAATGTATCCTTTTTCTAATAAGTCCCGCAGTTGCTCCTTTAACTCACTCATTTTTGCAGGTGCCATACGATATGGTGCCTTGGAAATTGGTGTTGTTCCTGGACTAATTTTATTGTGAAATCAATTGCCCTCTTAGGTGGCATTCCGGGGATCTCCTTCGGAAACACATCCAGAAATTCATTCACCACTTCTATATACTCCAGTTTAGTTGTCTCTTCATGATCCATATTTTCCTTACACTACAAAAATACACTGGATGTCCCTTCCTAATTTACTTTGCCAATTTCAACACAGATATGATCCTTGGACACTTGGTCTCACCATGCATCCAATATGTTACCGACTCATTTTTATTTGTACTCATTTTTACTTTCTGTGACAGACAACTGATTTCTGCATTGTACTTGCTCAACCAATCCATTCCCAGAATGATATCAAAATCACTCAATCTAAACTTGATGAGGTCAAACAGAATTACTTTCCCCTCGATTTCTAAAGGTACATCCTTAAAGGTTTTGGTACATTTTACTACCCCACCCGTAGGAATGACTATAGGCAAGTCTACCACATCTACTGTTTTCAAACAGTTTGATAGTTTTAAAACAATGGTCTTTGAAATGAAAGAAAAAGTTGCACCAGAATCAAATAAAACTTTAACAGGAATAGAGTTAATAGAAAAGGTACCATTGATGACATCTTTCGTGGAATCAACCTCATGCCTACTCATTACATTCAAAACTTCCCTGCAGCTCCTACCTTCACTTGGTTACTCCCATTATTATTGTTGTTGCCTTTTGCTCCATTTTGTTGTACCCCCTTGTTCCTTGAATAGTTGTGATTTCCTTGGAAGTTCCTTTGAGACCCTCCTTGATTATTACTCTGCTTGTTTCAATTAGGATCCTTGGAGAAACACTCACACTTCGTATGTCCCAGCTTATTGCAAGCAGGACAAGTAACTATATTGCCATCACAATATCTCCCAGGATGGTTATTCTTGCATCTTCTGCAAAAATAACGTCTTCCATCCTTATTATTTCCTTGGTTAAAGTTCTTAGCCTCTCCATTGAAATTTCGTCCCCCTTGACGATTGTTACCTTGGGAATTATTGTTGTTGTGGAAGTTGTTATAACGGTGGTACTTTTGTTTCTTAAACCGGTTCTGGTTACCCTGCTGGTTTCCAGATTTTTTTCCCACCTCTTTTCTCTTCTCCTACCCTTCTATCTCAGCTAGCTCTTTCTTTTTCTTCACCTCCAGTGCATAAAGGTGTGCGGCTCTACCATACACTTTATCCAAGGTTTCGAACACTTGCCCACACAACTTTAGCTGCAAATCAGTAGTCAAGCCATTCTCAAATTTCCTAGCCTTTTCTTTTTCTGTAGCTACAGACTCCTCAGCAAAACGAGACAGCTTAACAAATTTTGTGTAGTACTCAATGATTGACATACCTTCCATTTTAAGATTGGAAAATTCTTCAGCCTTTTGCTTCTGTAAGAAGTTAGGGTAAAACTTATCTCTAACCTTTTCCTAGAACATAGTCCAATTGAATCTAGGTAATGCCTTAATGGTAGCTTCATTTTGTTGCCACCAAAGGTCAGCTTCACCCCTCAGGTAATAAGTAGCACAACCAACTTTAGAATTTTCCGGGCACCCAACTGCCCCAAACAGTTTCTCAAACTCCCTTAACCAGTTTTCCAGTATGGTTGGTCCAGGCTCTCCCTGATAGGTTGGTGGTTTGCTTTTGTGCCACCTTCTTAAATAGCTCTCCCTAAGCATCCTTATTGTTAGTCGAGTTCTTAGCTAGTTGTTGGGCAACAGCTGCCAATTGTCTCACAACTTCACTCAACTCTCCTCCATCATTGTTGTTACCACTTCTCCCTGCCATCTTTCTTCACTTAAATCAAAACAAGGGTCTTTATTAATTATGGTTTTGGTTAGTTCTCAAGGTAGACACTCATCTACTAATTAATACCCTTGAAACATACACATTAAATTTTGAAGCTAACAAATTGGGATAGCAAAATCTAAAATTCCCTAAATTTGCAGCTTTGTCAATCAATTATTGATTGCGAACCAACCATACATTTAATAAAACATCACATAAATAAATAAAAATAATTCACATGGACTCCCAGAGCTTAGAAATAAGTCATTGGATTGTTTTTGAGTCAGAATTAGCTCAATGGAATAGCGACATGAAATGAATAATTTGGAAATGAAATGGAATAATTGTCAACGAAATGAATTAATTGACAAGGAAATAAATGGAATTTTATTGCTAAGTAAGAAAATGAATGGAATACTGAAATAAAATGAGTTCTAATAACTTATGTAAGATGTGGACATGCCACTTATTACTTTACTAAAACTGAAATAAATAAGATGTGGAAACGAATCTAAAAATCCTAAAAAGATTGAAACTACAAAAATTTAGTCCTTTCGAATGTTATCCCTCTTATCTGTGGACTGTTTGTAGCTTCCAAGATCGAATTCAGAGTCATCTGCTTCTTCCATTGGTTCAGGTGATTCTGGTTCGTGCTCTACTTGAACGAATTCTTCATCTTCCTCATCATTAGATGAAATATCGATTATGATTGGGGTTGGAGGTGGATTTGGATTAGAAATCTCCATAATGGAATTATCAACAGTATGGTTACTCTCATCCATCATTTCTCCCTCTTCCTGCTCTCCATCCGTCCTTGCTTGGTTACCTTGTGTGGAAGAAGAACTCCCTGACTGGTGACTAGTGGAAGGGGAATTATTCCCTATTGGATCATCATTGTAGTAGTCTGGATATGGGATATGCATGCGCTCAAAATGGTATTTCTCGACTCTAATGAGGTAAGAAATTAAGTATCTGTAAGCCGGATACCACTGACCATAATAATCTTTATATTTGGAGTAGTTTGGAATGTCCCCTGGTAGGTTGAAATCAGAGAACCTTATTTTAACAGCAAGATATGAGGGTTCACTCGGAAGACAATGAATAATCATGGCAGAAACACGATCAGGAAGATCATAAAGCTTGTTTCCTAGGACATTACTCATGTGAGAACAGTAAAATCGAATTTTCTCTACATAATCAAATGGGTGTTCATTGTCTTTCTTAATAAGAGTACCAATTTGGGAGTATTTGCTAGGAAGAATCGGCATCCTGTAAAGGAAAAGACTTAGAAAAGAATTCCCTTCCCAAAGAAAATAAAATTATGAATCAACCATTAATATCTCTCATTAATAAGAATCAACCATTAATATCTCTCATTACTAATAAGCAAAAATTATGAAAAATTGATATTTTGAAATTATTTATTGTGATGAATATAACAATATCTCACATGAGTACATGACTATATTTTAAATTACATATAAAGCACAAAACACGGTCAAAGAGGAGTGTGTAAATAGTGCTAAAGTCAAAATGTGTCAACTAAAAAAGCGGAGGTAGTAATATTTTAGGAATAGAGAAATACGTGGGTATCCAAACCCTTTGGAACATTCTTGTGTTAGGGTTGGTGAGTGCACAGCGGAAGCAAATTAAATATGTAGAGATTGATGAAATAATTAGAAGATAGATGAAGACCAGATAATTTAAATAATATAAAGGAAATAGACACACAATATTTAACGTGGGAAAAATTATCAATTAAACCCACGACTATATGAAAAATAAGAGAATACAAGAACCCTTGAAAGAGTGAGTATTACAAGAGAATTCACACTATAAGAGTTTTACAAAGGAGTAGTACAAAATAAGGATAGTGGATAAGGAATATTGTATGTGTAGAAACTCTGATCTTGATAGGTTGGATACATACTCCCAAATGATACCAAACACCACTATTTATAGGTGATGTATAAAGGTGGAAGAAGAGTGTGGAAAATTCTACACACATGCTCCTTGAATTGCCACATAAATCTAAATTCTTCATGACCATTCACTAAATTTTAAATTCTACCACATTTCTCCATCAATTTCTCAATATACGATAATTTTCTAGAAATTTTTGCATAGCTTGATACATAATTAATTGGGCTTGTGGAATTTGGGCCACACTAACCCAACATTGGGTTCTGCACCTCTAAATTGTAATGCCCGTATATTTTATGATTTTATAAGATATAATTTATAGATAAATAATTTATATTTCTAGTTATATCTAAAGTATAATAAACCCTACTATATATATATACTTCCTCCGTTTTCTTTTACTTGCAACACTTCCCTAAAAAGGAAATGTCACAATACTTGCAACACACTATAAAAGGAAAGTTAATTTAGGGAAAAACTATTCTATTGCCCTTATTTAAAGCACATGTTCCACTAAATCATACTCCTAACAACCACTCATCTCATTTTAAAATGTATTTAATCATGTGAACCCCATATTTCTTAAATACCGTGAAAAAGTGTGTGTTGCATCTAAAAGAAAACGGAGGAAGTATATATATATATATATAGAATCAAGATGTGAGAACCTAGGTCTATAATAGGAACTAGGAAGTCATCTGGACCTTTAATCTTGCTCAATCTAACGGCTTACATTCCACCCGCCTCATTAAGGGCGTTTTTGTAATTTCACGAGTTGGATGACCATTTTCCTAACTCATGCGCCGATTCATTTTCTTTCTCTCTCTTCTTCCGCATTTTATTTCTCTAGCATTGACTTCTCTCTTGTCTAGCGCTTCTCCTCTGCGATTCCTTTTTCGACGGCAATTCTCCATCAAATCTTATTTTGAAGTAAGTTATTTGTTTGATTTCTTCGAATTAGAGTTTTGTTGATTTATTTTTGTTTGAATTGGATGTTTCGTATGAGTTTTGTTTCGAATTAGGGTTTTTTATATGAATATTTTTGGATTTGTTAGCTCTTATAATGATCGAATTTTTAAATTACGTTTTTCTGATATTATATTGTGGAAATATGATTTAATTATTGTTGTTATCTTAAATTTCGTGTTATTTTTAATCAAGGTGTTTTTGCAATTTTAATTGGGAATTAGGGTTTTCTTAATTGTTTGGTTTTGATTAGAGATTGGAATAGTCATAACCTTTGTATAGTTTACAGATTATGGTCATGGTGTGGTCATGTTGTGTTGCATCATTGGAATTGCAGTCTTGTTTTGTGTATTCTAGAATTATGTAATATTCAACAATGATAGTACACCGTGATGCATTTTAATGACAAGGTTATGAAGAATGTTGTGAAGAATAAGTTCCCTCTCTATGGTGCATGAGGAGCCCTTATTTAATTTCTATTCAAATGCATTCTGACATGATACTGTTGTGTGCATCCTGATAAAACAAGTAAAATATGGACTTTGCTCAATTAAATGTTAGATAGATCTCCTTGGTAACTTTATGTAGTATTAATCATCTTCAATGGATGGTAGTTAATTAATTAATGGCACTTAAAAATGTTTCGCTTTGACCTTTCGGCAGTTATTAGAGAAAATAAATTGTATGATTAATACCATTGGTGGTAGGATTATGCCTTTATCATTTTGCTAGATAACTAAATAAATTTTGAAAGAATCTTGTAGTAAGTGCCTCTAAACTTAATTGAGATCTTAGGCTGGTTAGTGGTTTTTCTGATTTGAGGCTGCCAATTTCCTCGATGAAATTGTCCTTGCTGGAATGTCACCCAATATGTTAACTTGGAGTACTTATGTTAGGACTCATGTTGTTGTCATATAAGGGCTTTGTGTGGTTGATCTCAATCGAGCATTTCATGTGTACCTAAGTATGAGAAGCAGGGGACTTTCTGTTGAAACTTAAGTGTTTAGCTCTCTCATGTGTAGCAGGGGACTATTTTGATATTTTGATTTACTTTTTAGCCTTTTGTATTTACTTTAGATGAACCATGTTATGAATAATGATATTTAAAAGAGGATTCTTAAATATGGAAATTTTTTCATTCATTCTTATCGATTGGCATAGAATGTTAGGTGAAATCATTTTTTCAGGCAATTTGTGACAAAAATCTGACTTAGGATCGGGCTTGCATGTTTAATACTTTAATTTAATGTCAAAATTTTGTTTACACAGAGCAGACAAATTAGCTACTGACCCTATAGACTCTTCACCTTCTGAACAAGCTATTGAAAATCTTTGGGAAAGGCTTGGCAAAGCTGCTATGTTAGACATTAAATCAAGCACCTTTGTTGGGACAACCTCTCTTCACTTCATCACACAGAGCACAATGGCACAATGGCAACACTGACCAATTTGATGATGATATGAGTAAAGCCTTGGAGGTAACAAATCATTTACTTCGTATTTATTTATTTTTATAAAGGAAACATTGGTGACATATAAGCTTTATGTAGTATTAATCATCTGGTAAGCTCAATTAAATGTTAGATAGATCTCCTTGGTAACTTTATGTAGTATTAATCATCTATAAGAGATGTTGTACTTTATGTAGTACTAAAGGCTCAGTGCTTGTAGTAGTTAAGTGGTCTGTAAGAGATGTTGATTCTGACTCTTTTGATGTTATTATAAAGATAATTGGGATTCTTGATTTTGTTATTTGTTGTAAAAGGCGTATGAAATTTGGTCAATTGGTCAATTAAATTTGCTTAGAACTATTGCATTGTGCAACATAATGGGCATAGAGCATGTGTGCAATGCAGTCGTTTGAATTTCCAGTATATAGCAAACTCTAGTATTATTTACTTTATGGGGGGTGCCCACAGTGTAGGCCAATTGTGGATCCATACGGAGCTAGAAGAAACCATCCACTCAATTACTCATTTTACCTTATGTAATTTACTTTTAAGTTTAAATTGTTTACTCTTGAGTTTAAATTGTTTACTTTTAAGTTTAAATTATTTACTTGGTTTTGTTCGTACCCGTATACTTCTCATCTTGCTTTAATTTTCATGATCACAGTTCCTAGTTGGGTGATGTTTGTATCTGTTTTTTTTTTGTTTTTTTTTTTTTTTTTGCAAATATTGAATAGGTCTTGGTAAGATACTAAGATGATATTATTTTGGTGCTTGTTTTTTGAATGTCATTTGTCTAGTAGTAATTATTAATAACATTCAACAGAGAAGGCATTGATGCTGCTGCCTGCCACCATGCTTAGTAGGCCTTGACTCTGATTTAATGTCTAAATTCTCTAATTTAATGTCTTTATGTTGAGACGTAACACAATGATTAACTTGTCTAATTAACCTTATAATGGTAATGGTCCAAAATTCTCAATGCATGTACATATATTAGACGTAAAAAAAAAATTTATTCACTTTTGAGAACTTTTTATTTACTTTTGAGTCATTTTGTTTTACTTTGAAGGTTTAATATACACTAGCCTACTAGCTCAACACGTAGAGCATTGTGCAAATGCACAAAAGATGTGGGTTCGAATCCCACGTAGGTTCATTCATTAGACATAAATTTTTTTTTTATTCACTCTACTTTTGAAATTTTTTTTATTTACTTTTAGAATATTTTGATTCAATTTACTTTAAAGTCATTTTTATTTACGTTATATTTTTTTTATTTAACACAGAGACCATGAAACTATTTTTTTATTATCTACTTTTGAGATCTTTTACTTTTAGAATTTCAATTTACTTTAAAGTCATTTTTATTTACTTTAAATTTTTTTTATTTACTTTAGAGACCATAAAGTGATAAAACTATTTTTTTATTCACTCTACTTTTGAGATTTTTTAATTTACTTTTAGAATATTTCAATTTACTTTTAAAGTCTTTTTTATTTACTCTATTTTTATTTTATTTTATTTTATTTTATTTTATTTTTATTATTATTATTTTTTTTTTATCGTAGAGATCACTTCAAATTATGATCGTGTTTTATGAAATTTGACAATTGAGAAAATACACATAGAGAATAGAGCATCAATATTAGAGGAAATTATTTCTTTGTTTCAACAAGTAGAGCATAAAAGATGTGGGTTCCAATCCCACGTAGGTTTATTTATTAGATAAAATTAATTTTTATTCACTCTACATTTCTGATTTTTTATTTACTTTTAGAATATTTCGATTTACTTTTTAGTATTTACTTTTGAGATACATTAGAGAATAACTTCAAATTACGATCTAGAAAGCATGTGTAACGAGTTTCTCTTTCTCTTACTATGAAATACTTCATATTATGTAATTTCATTTTTGAAGAGTTGACCAATATTGCTTTTGATTTATACTTTTAAATTTTGTTTTTAAGCTATTTTGATTTACTTTATAGTTATTTTGATTTACTTTTGAGAACTTTTCTTTTACTTTAGTGTGTTTATATCTATTATTAGAAATAACCTACGTAGGAATCGAACCTACACCTCTATGCATCAGCATAGTGCTCTACCACTAGAGCTAATAGGTTTACTTTAAAGTCTTTTTTTTTCACTTTAGATTCTTATTTATCCATTATCCTGTAAACAATTAAATTAAACCAAGGATATATGCAAAAATGATCAATACAATGAAATACAAGCAAACAAGATAAATCTGCACATCAGGATAAACAGATGAACGTGCAGCATACTCATCCCTATAAGTTGGATGTCTTTAAGGTGGCAACCTAGACCCATATAATGCCACAACCCTGCCCCTTGTAGGGAGCTCTTCCCCCTTGATATAGTCTCTCTTCAAGCTAATCTTGGGTAGTGGAGCTGTACACAACACTGGGTTAGATGACACTATATAGTTAACTACCAGCAAAAGTGATAAGTAAATTAAAGATCAGGACGAATTACCAGGAGCTCTTTTCTCATATAGCCTCGGCAGAGGTGGCGGTGGCCTAGCTCTAGTTGGAATTGGTGGTGGGGGACGCCTATCCCATGCTCCAACAGGCCTCTTCATGCATTAGACATTGCACCTACATCCTCATGCAAGAGCTTCTAGTTATGAAAAGTACTAATGGTCAAACAACTCTTCACTTTTGATATTGATAGATAAGGAAACCTTAAAATTGAACATTGCTTCTACAAGCAGAGATATTTTATTAGGCCTTAACATGCTTCCAAGCATAAATAAAAAAAATAAAATAAAAAACTAAGAAATATGAGACACGAGTATATGATTTATATAATCAGAACTTTTTATTTTACTTTAGTAATGTTTGCATTTGAGGGCAGGACCCTTGGTGTTTTCTTGTATTCTGATTTGAATCAATGCTTATACCAATTAAAAATACTCATGATTTTTTTTGGCCTTTTGTGTTTTGGGATTCGGGTTAATGTTGGGTTCCTAAACCTGGCATTCAATCTCTGAAAGAACTGATGGTCATGGATTTTCATGGCATCTTGTCTTTAGGACTATATAAAGAGCTAGAGAAGGCAATATGTTTGCCTTTTGCTAATATAATGATATCACACCAGGAAACTCTACAAGAACAACTCAAGGCCATGAATTATGATCATGACTTGACAGCTCATGATCTAGCTAAGTATGCTACATTTGACAGAAAAAAATTGGAGATTAAGGCCGAGGTTGATAAGGATGTGGCCGAGGCTTGTGTGTTAGAGTCCACTCTAGACAAATGATTTAGTGTTGATTGCAAATGCAAGAGCTAACAAGTACTAGCAGTAGGAGCACAAGTACTAGCAATTAAATTAATAAATTATGTACTATCTATAAGAAACCAATGCCACCATCCTTATCTCCAACACATACAACATATCAGACTGCATATTAACATCAGAAAAACAGTCTCAATATTTCCTAGTTTATTCAAAGACAACCCTCAATTAAAACCATGAGATTATTTTGGTAAACTTTTTCAAGTTTTTAGTAACTTTTACATGGTTTCTATCTACTTTTGATGGCAAATAGGTATTACTTGAATTTTCTTTCATCATACTCAAATTTTATTACTCAATATCAATATATTTATATTTCTAATAGAGAAATCACAAGAAAAAAAAATCAATAAAACAGAAACAAAGTCAAATGCATAGAATAATACCAAATTCTATTTGATTTACTTTTGGAGAATTTTGGTTACTTTAAAAGCTATGTAGTTTACTTTAAGTGGAATTATATTAAAGACCATTTTTACGAAAAAAGATCAGCTTATACAAAACTTCACACTTCTCTGACCAATCTTGTATCCATATTTAATTAGATTTAATTGATTTATAAATTTAAATGCCAATTTTCAGATCTAGTTATTTAGGATTCAAGCAAGAAAATCAATCACGAAAATCATTCTTAACCTCAAATTTTTGAATAAAATTCAAATTTCTCTATAATGAACATTGAATTAATCATAATCACAATAAACTACCGAAAATCAAACAAAATTCAAATCAACAACTCTGAAGTTTCGCATATATACGAGCTTCAAAATTCACCATGAAAAGAGTTATAATCACTAAGCAAACTGAAAACACACCAAATTGTTGACGAATTTGCAAATATATGCTGCAAATTGATAGGATATATAATCTGATTAGGCGAAAAAAGTATTAAACCCTAAACATCGATTTATACAAAATTTCAATGCTTACCTCTATCGTCGAAAATTTTGCAACGGATTCAACACAATATTAAAGAATTATGTAATTGTAGCACCTTTTTCTGATATTAGAGCTGTTGATTGAATTGAGGAAGCTTGAATAATGCTAGAGAGAGAAAATGGCGTAAATGATATGAGAAAGAGGAGAGAGAAAATGGCAAAGGAGATAGAAAATCGCGGAGGAGAGAATTCCGTAAAACTCGTTCAATTCGTCTGATTTAATCTGAATCGTTAGATCGCGTCCCTTTTGTGTTAGATCTGACTATCCAGATAAGTTCCTAGTTCGTATTATAAGATTGGTTCTTATTATAACTTGGTCTTATTTATATATATATATATATATATATATATATATATATATATATATATATATATAAAAGGTCGTATGGGTGCAGCCGTCCCTTCTCAAAAACTCTAAGCTTTGACCTCTGCAAACTTATTTCCACTGGTTTAATTGTCTTGTGCTCAAACTTTATCAATTCCATTCTCAATATATATATATATCATGTGATAATCATTACCCTTTCTATGATCAAAATACCAAATTAAAGCAAATACCCATTAATTAACTAATTAGAGTCCATTATTACAAGTCATGTTATCCGGCAATTTAACCATGCTTCCCTGAGGTAATCATACTATCAATCTTTTGGAGTTATTTGATTATAATATAATTTGATTGTATTACTTATTATATGTAATCATATGATTTACTTTGGAGTTGTTTGTATAGTTGTTTTATATAATTATTGTATGATTTGCTATTCATATGTATGATTCATGTATATAATTATATGATTTGATCAAATTTAACTGTCTTGTTATTATTGTTGTGTATGATTGATTGTGTTATTATGTTAGGGTTTTTAATGTTTTTGCTCTAGGGTGATTTACATTGATGTTTTAGGGTTTCTAATATTATTTTCGGGCTGTGACTTTTGAGTTATAAGATTTGGGTATTAGAATTATTGCCCTATAAGAGTTGAGATATACTATGAATGAACCGAGTTCGAATTGTTTTATAATTTGGGAACATGTGCCATTATTGAGATATTATTTATTATTATGTGAATGATCATTTGATTTAAGTTGAGATTAAAAGGTTGAGAATTATTATCTTATTCTTGGTTTGAGGCTCTGCGTTATATACCTTAATCCTTGGCATGTTGGTAAGGAGATGATAATCATGAGTTAATAATGAGGTACAATCTTTATTTATATTTTTCTATGGTCCCCTACAGTGGGATTTGGCCCGTATGTTGGTCATGGTTAGAGGTGTTTTTTTCTGGTTATTGAGAGTATTCAAGTTTTTATACTTATTGGTTTGTTATTCGAATTACCCCATGTCTAAGGCTAGGTATAAAACAAAGAGCATGACACACTTATGAGATAGATGAGTTAATTGAATAAAGGAATGTATTATTATTCGAGGTCGGATGTGACAAAAAATATTTGAAGAGTACACGGTTATATTACTCTTGAGGTGTATATGTGTAATGTAGTTTCCAACCACATTGTTTAAGTGATCTAATTATATAAATATTTTATTATTCTTTATATTCTGATATATGGTGATTACTCAACTTTTTGCTGACGTGTGTGTTTGTTTGTTCTATTACTTGTGTTTACGGCTATGTCTTTTTCTTATGGTGGCCCGGCGACGATCTATTTTGAAATTTGTCCTTAATGGTGAGCAGTCAAGATTGTAACAGGTTGATCAAGTGATCGTAGCTAAAGGAGTTCAAATGTCTCGATTAGTATGCTATAACAAGTTTGTAAAGTTGTATAAATAGCTCACGTAGTTTTATTGGGTTGTACAATTGGGATTTTTTAAGCCTTAACACTTGACAAGTTGTCGAGTGTGGCGGTAATACCTCCAATTTAGGTGTATGCTTCCGCAGTTTTATTCAAAAGTTATTTATTTTTCTTTTAATTCTTATTTATTGTTAGTTAGTACAATTGTAATTGTTTTGGGTAAAAATACCCTAGGCCAGTTGGCCCAATCAGAGTCCGCCACGTGTCACTGGAAGGGGCGCCACCTTGGACCTCCCAGGGAACGACACGTGGCACATGGATAAAAGGACCTGGGATTGGCGGCTTTCAGGCCCAAATCCCGAGGTCTGCAAAAGCTGCTTGAATATTCCCTAGGGCACGAAACCCTAGGGAGTGCACGCTTTTCAAGAAGCCTATAAATAGGAGATGACCTCCTCATTTATGGCTACATCTTTACGTCCTTAAGTACAACAAAACCTTTTACACTCCTTACGAGGAATATTCAGTGATTACTAATCATTGTCAGAACTGTCTCTCTCAAGAGAACAGTACACCCGAGTCGGAATCCGAGCAGATAACCTTTTCATTCCGCACCTTATTCTTCGGATTTAGACTAACTTAAGCTTCGGAGGTGGACCACCGACCATTCGGTGCTCCGTTGTTTTGCAGGTACAGGCATCCAAGCGAGCATCCAGTCTTAGTGTTGTAACTCTCCCAAGGGACTCAAAAAACCCCGAAACAGTAATTATAGAGTAATATTATTTGAGCATTATGGAGTAGTATATATATTGACATCAATTAATACATATTTGATTTATCAAAAAAAAATTTCACAATGGATTTATTTATCATTTACCCTATATTTATTAATTCAAAAAATTATTCTTATAGACAAACTAGTTCATATAAGCAACAAACTACTTAAGCTATTATTTAAAAAAAAAAAAAAAAAAAAAAAAAAAAAAAAAAAAAAAAAAAACCACTTAAGCTCTAGTGACAAACAAGCCATAATAAATATACTTCAATTAAAGTAATAAATTTATAATGACCGGGGGCATCACCCGAGCCAATCTAATCTAATATATATATAGGGGAGTATTTTCCCGAGTTTTTAGAAAGCCACGTAGGATTTTTATTTTTAAAAAATTATTAGAGCGCCAAGTAAGATTAATATTTTTAAAACTCTACAATAAGATTATGTCACGTAAGATTAATTTTTTATAAATGCTATGTAGGATTATCTAAAAAAAGGCATGTAGGATCATGTAACACCCTAGAAATTCCTTTCCTATAAAATACCTATTTTGCTCTTTTTAAAACACAAAATAGGAAAATCTAAGACATTACCGCCACCATGAAAACGGATAAGGCAATTATCAAAGACACACAGCGGAAGACTATCTTTAAAACCATTCAAAACAAGTCAACTTAAAAGTCAACCAAACGAAAGTAAAGTTAAATGAAAACAACCTACAACTTGGAACCATTGTAGGTCCTTATTAAAACCAAATAAAACTTGAAAACCTTTGTGTTAGTCTCACCAGCATAATAATAACATAATCAATAAAGCAATAAATCACATCACAGTCTTATGGAAACTAAGCATGACTTGCTCTTCACTCATGCCAATTATGAATATACTTCATCACCTAAAAAGCTCCTCTCTACTTGTCCCCACTACTCGACATTAGAAATGGATCATCGTAGGGCCAAAGTAAAGACAAGGCTAAACAAACACACAATCAGCAATGCTGAGTACATAAGCGTAAATAAAACACACTAACATGCTTTTATCCTATCATCACACAACTTACCTTGTTGCACCTGTTTACAAGCATACAATATGACCCTTAAATAAATAACTAATTTATTTATTTAGCTTGATTACGCATCGAACGGGTTTCCCCCTAACCTGCCCCAATAAAGGGGTACGTACTAACATGGGAGCTAATTGTGCCAGTATAAAAGAACCACTCGTAAGTGGCGGAATTCCTGTGCATAATACAAAGGAATATACAACGTCCTATACTCCCAGTAGAAGTTATGGTTAAATATAAAATTGTAGAACTCCCCCCATATGTTCACACTCACGGTATATACGTTCCAAGAGTTTTTGTGCGTAATCTCTTTCATTTTACATTGTTCACATATTATTAGACTTGGTGATGACTCTCAAACCATAACACAATCAATCATTATAATTACTCAAGCAATCAAACATACCAATTTAATTCTTGAATAATTAGTGACCACATAACATTTAATGTTGAACCCTTTTTAATCTACCTCGGTGTCAAAGACACCTTAAATGCATAATGCACCACAATTCCTATCCAAAATATAATTTAATCATTGTGTACATAGACACTTAAATAGCTCATTTCTCATGCTTATAGCATCAATTAAAATTATATGACCCATAATAAAATTCCTTTTCAATTCCAAACCAAATTAAATATTTAGTTTAATTAAACATGCTCACTATCATGCCAATAATAAAAGTGTGGTTTATATACAACATGCCAACATAATAAATTCCAATCATATATCCATCACAAATAAATTAATACCCTATCAACATCACTCCAAATCACAATTCCAATCAATACCTATCATGATACTACCTTGAAATTTATTAATCAAAGCCTAGCATGCTTCTATATACTCAATTAATTATCAAGTACGCAAATGTACATTGTATACGATCTCAAAATCGCCACAACTACACGAAATCACTCACTTGGAAATCTCTTGCAATCCAAATTTATAAAGAGGCATTAACACCTATCCAATACAAATTTCAGCAATATATATACACTTTAAATCACTTATAAACCTCTTAAAATAAGCTGAAAGTAAATTTAAAACCCTTACTTTTATTCCCAAATAATGGATAATTAAAAATCCTTTCAAGAAACATGATTATGGCCTATATACAAAATTTCCAGCTTTATTAAACTCTTTAATAGTGCTGTAATTTATGTTTTAAAACACTTACTTTAATACTTTCAATTAACCATGATCAATTCCTCTTAATATACAACAATTTAGAAATCTAGGGTTTGTAATTTGGGGCATTTTAAATTCAAAACTAAATCTGAAAATTATATAAACATGATACTTATATCAAACATCATAAAATCATCACAAAACCCAAAAACAATAATTAGATTAAGGATTAAAACGAAAAGAACAATTTTTTTTTTCGAACACCACCGGCTCACCAACCACCATGGCCCAGTGCTGCCACGCCTGCCTGGTGGCTGCTGCTGCCAGCGAGTGTTGGTGGTGGTGGCCGCCGGCCGACAGTGGTGGTGACCAGCGGTGGTGGTGTGTGGTGGTGGAATAAATCAAAAATAAAAAAATAAAGGAGAAAGGGAAAAATAAGAGAGAGAAAGAGAAAATAAGAGAGGAGAGAGAGAGAGAGTAACCTTTGGATATTCTCCAGCTTGGGCAAAGTTTGATTTTGCTCATATGATGGGTATTTATACCCTCTTTCAACAACCCTCCTATTTAAAATTCATTTCCTACCCTTAATGATCTCTTTCCTATTCCAACTACTATTTTGACTTTCCTTTAAATATCATTGACTTTAAAATTACCTTTTATAAAATCATATGTCCCAATATATTTTAAAATTTTAAAATAAGGTATTTCCAAAATTATTAAATAAATAAGTAAAACACCATAAATAATTCATTTCGAATTATTTAAATACTTTAAGAAATACTTATTTAAATTAAAATACGTATAAAAATACGGGGTATTACAGATTAATGTTTTTAAAACGCTACAATAATATTATGCCACATAAGATTAGTTTTTCTAAAGAGCTATGTAGGATTTATTATAAAAAATAAAAAAAAAATTACGTTGTGAAATAAAATGTTATCTTTTTATATTAAGAATTTTATCTAAATATGATAAAAAAAATTAATAATTTATTTTATAATAAAAAAAAATTCAATTAGTAAGAAAGTGAATATCACAAATATTTAGATAAATATAAACATGTATTTAGTAAAATACTTTATTTGAAAAATACAAACAAACCGTGCATTACACGGGGTTCATCTATTAACTAGTTTAAAACCAAAATCTAATGTTTAGGTGGTCAATGCCTCAATGGTTCAACCATCAATTCATTAATGCTATCAAAAAAAATAAAAAAATAAAAATAAAAATAAAAAACATAATGTTAGTAAAAAAAAAAAAAGATTTAGATAGTAAAATTTTCCATTATCTTGAAATTGTTGAAAGTATCTTTTTTCAATTTTTATAGGCTACATAATTATTCTTTTATCCATTGTTGTGATTACTTACAGATATACAATATTTTTCTTTCAAAAGAAAAAACGATATACAGTATTTATCTGTAAAAGACATAAATTACTATTGGTTAAGATGGTAAGTAATGTGATATTATATTTATTAGGTTCAATGTTCGTTTTTTATAAGATAATAGAGATGATATAGATGTAGTGATGGTAAAATGGTGAATGGTAAAGCTGACAAATGAGGTGGAATAGGAGATTTATTTTATGTAAACAATACTTATTTGTAAATTATAGTTTTTTTCCCTTTAGTACTTTGAGGACTATTATTGTAATCTTATAAACATGAACAATGGCATACACTTCATTCTATGTTCCACAATTTAACAAGAATTACTACGAAGTATTTTTTTATTTAAACGCAAAAGGTTAAGATATAACTAAATTAGTGCCTCGTGTAATGCCAGGGTAGTTTATTTAATTTTATAATTAAACTTTTTATTTATATCATTGACAACAAAAAAAAAAAAAAAAAAAACTGTTGTAACAGGTATATATGATATATCTCTTTTGATCTAGTATATTCTGACGTAATATACATTTTATATAAGAAAAATATCTATGTTATTCAAATTTTCCTAGTAGTTCTTGAAAATGACGCAAACATCATAGTCAAAGCAATTCAAAGAAATCAATTTGGAGTAGCACCTATTTTCATGTAATTTAATAATCTTTTAAATTACCTTTTAAAAACAATTTTTTATATAAAAATACTCTATAACAAATTTATAAAATATTTAATGAAAGTTTTTATTTAATTTGTACATACAAAATATTATTGTAGCATGAGCCCTCGTGACATATG
Source organism: Chenopodium album (assembly GCF_948465745.1). Classification (NCBI taxonomy): domain Eukaryota; kingdom Viridiplantae; phylum Streptophyta; class Magnoliopsida; order Caryophyllales; family Amaranthaceae; genus Chenopodium; species Chenopodium album. The sequence continues at coordinate 20,034,880 of NC_137846.1, forward strand.
AACTTGCTTAATGATTTTTAAGTACATACGTTGTATAGCTTGTACAATTGTACAGACTTTAGCATAATCTTTTAAAAGAAGACATTCTTAACCTCAAATTTGCTAATGGTGACATGGTGTATTAAATTTATAATAAATTAAATAACTAGTTTTGTGCCCGGAAAATGCCCGGATTGTTGATCAAATTTTGTGATAAACATTTTTGGCTTGAATGAAAAATACGGTCATATAATCCCTTTTGATAATTTATATAGTAGTGTACTTTTTGTAGTTTTGTTTATAAATAGAAATATATATTATTATTAACTTGAAATTATTTTTATTTAACTTAACCTTTATTGAAATGAAAGTATTTTTAGCAAACTAAAATTATTTTTACTGATTAGAATTGATTTTACATATTCTCTATCTTTTTATAAATAAAATATATCTATGTTATTATTAACTTGATATTATTTTTATTGAGAGTATTTTTACAAATATTCACTATTATTTTTTTTAAATAAAATAATATAATAGTAATATAATATTATATAAATAAAGTAGGAAATTTTCGGGAGCATTTGGCGCGCCATATAAGTAAAGGTCTTATTTCGACAAATTAAAAATTAGATTTTTATTTTATTTTAAATTAAAAAAATTCAATTGCCACCTATATAAAATTGACGAATGAGATTTAAGAATTTTGCCACGTTTGTAAAAAAAACGAATAGTGATTTATTAGATTGAAATTATTTAAAAAAAATTAGAATTATCTTTTTAAAAAACTAAAAATCAACTTTAGATATTAAGATTTAAATAATTTTTAAAAACTAATGAATAAATTATATTTTTATACTACAATATAATTTAAATTATTAATTAAAAAATATATACTAATAATAACAAAAAAATTAACTATATTTAAATTTAAACATATCTACCATTCAAATCTTATCTACATAAGAAAGATTGAAAAACAATAAACATAAACCACATTAAAGTTAAAAATTGTGAGAAAAAAAAGTTCAATTAACATATTTGAAAAGTGATAAAAATACAATATATGATTGTAATAAAATTAAATTTATATAAGAAAGATAATCTCAAATAAAAAATGTAAAATTGAAAAAAAAATCACGTTCAATTGTTATAAAAATAATTCAATCTTGAATTAGATAAAATAATAATGTAATAAGAAAAGTGATATTCTTTCAAAAAAAAAAAAAAGTGATACAAAAAATACACATTAAAAATAAACTAATAAAAAAAATAAAAATAATGTTTGATAAAAAATGAAAAAAAAAACAAAAAAAAAACAAAAAAAAAAACAAATTTGGATTAGATAAAAAAAATCATAAATCATTAAAATAAAAAAAATCCTTTCTTTTTATCTTGAAAATAAAAAAAATCATTTATTCTATTAAAAAATTAAATACTATATTAACAAAATTTATCATATTCAATAATAAAAATTTATCACCACTTTAAATTTAGCATTGTTTTTTAATCCTATATAACCAATCTATTATTAATCTCATAGACCCACACAAATAAAGATACAATTTTATGAGAATCTCAAGTACCAACAATATTTACAGGCAAAGAAGCGTATTCAGAAGTTGAACATCATATTCTTGGTTAAGGAACTCAACGACGGAAACAATCAACGATTCATTATATTTTATTTTAGTATTATAAGATTCAATAACGTCAATTGCCACTTAACTAACATCAACCGATAAGGTCACATTATAAATTTTTTTCATTAAAATATTATATGGTTTAAGTACGAAAATTATCTTTTCTTCAGATAACATCAATCGATAAAACCACATTTTTACATATAAATAATAAAAATTATCTTTTTTGATAGACAATAGTAACTTAATTAAATTATTATATGGAACTAAGAAAGATAACTTTTCTTGAGATTTATGTATGAAAAAACCACCTGTAAAAAAAATGTATGAAAAAATCGTGCATCGCACGGGCTTTCATCTAGTGGATCTTATTTTAGAACTTTTTAAACGAATTTTATAATGGAAATAAAATCAGGTTATAGGTTATTTATTATAAATTATGATTAATTTTGTATATATGAAATATTAAAAGTATATCGACAATAAAACTCTAGACAACAATTTTATCTTGAAAAATCTATCTTAAATTCGCTTAGTTAGCATCATATGTGTCACATTGTGATTTTTTCTTCTCTATTTAAGGTATCTAGTTACATTTTATAATGAAATAGCCTTAAAGTCCTTGATACGAAGTAATAATAAAATAAAATGAAAATTCGACGTAAAACGGTCTCACCAAAGATGTACTCCTGTAGACGTATGATAAAAGTGAGTACTCTATGCACATGCTTAGGTTCTTAGTGCTTAATCCAAGCCAATGCATTATTTGGACCCCGATTAATGACATTTTTTTTGTTCATGAGCCACTTCTTTTCTAAGAGAAGTTGCTAGAGCTAGTTAGCATGAACCATATTTTTCAATTGAAGGAGAAGACCCTAATTGTTTCACTTTACCTAATTTATACCACATTTCTACTAAGGGCTTGTTTAGTTCACCTTATTTTTGCTTATCTGAACTTATCTGATCTGATCTGGTCTGATCTGATCTGAATGTCAGTTTTGACCAAACATTGACCTTAAATATACGGTAATCCATACGGAAAAAATGTATCAAATCAGGTTTTGTTAGATTCGTAATAATATGTATTTTATTAGTATGTGAATTTCATAATTTTTTTCATTACGAAATTAAAGATATTTAGCAATAAAAAACTACACATAAAACGATGATCTAATCTGAACTTATTTTTTCTGATCTGATCTGAACTTATTTTTTCTGATCTGAACTAAATTTTTCTTATCTTATCTGAACTTAGTTTTTCCAAAAATATTGTTTTTTATTATGACATATGATAGGATATTTATTAAAAATTATGATTAATTTTGGGAATTTTGCGAAGATATACCATATAATGACGAGTTTTGAGATCAACTACCATTTAAAACTTTTTTTTTTTTGAAAAACTACCACAAAAACAAAAAAAGTTTGAGTAGCACTACCTTGTCTAACTTTCCGGCAAAAATCTCCGATAGTGGGACCCATGAAATAGTATTTCCCTCCTAAATTTCTTTCTCTCTCCTCTATTTGTAACTGTTATATTTTGATTCCCCCTTTTTGCTTGAGTTAAAAAAAAAAAAAAACATCAAAACCCTAATATGTTGATTTCAATCAATTCAGCGAGAGGAAAAAGGAAATTCATTTGGCGAACTCAATTCTAGGTAATGTATGTCTAATTTCCCATTGTAATTGACACAATTTTTGCAATAACTCTTTAAATTAGGGTTCTTGATTAAAAAATTAAAATTGGGGTTTTATGAAAATGGGGGATTTGGGGCAATTGTTCTGTATTATCCAATTTAGGTTTCATTTCTCATTCTTTGCTTATGTATTTGCAGCAATTAGTTGTTTTCAACCATGTCTAATTCATCATATCAATCATCTCATCCTTTTCCTTCAAAATGCTTTTGCGGAATTCCTCCAAAAATTGAGACTTCTTGGACTAGCAATTAAATTAAGTATTCATGCATCAATTCAGGTGGAATTTTAGGAGGGAAATAATAATTTGTGAGCCCCAAAACCGGAGATTCTTGTTGGAAAGTTAAAAAAGGTAGTGCTACTCTAATTATTTTTGTTTTTGTGGTAGTTTTTTCAAAAAAAAGTTTTAAATGGTAGTTGTTCTCAAAACTCGTCATTTAAATGGTAGTTCTTCGCAAAATTTCCTTAATTTTGTATATATACATGAAATATTAGAAGTATATCGATAAAAAAACTCTATACAACAATTTTATCTTGAAAAATATCCAAATATCGCTTACTTAGCATTATATGTGTCACAATAATACCTAACTTGTTTTTGCCTACATGGCGTGACGCATGGCGAATAACTGGAATGCCAAGTGTCACTGTCTTGTGGCCTAGCTGTGAGACCGGCTTTATATATTAGTGATATGATATGATATTAGATTGTACTAATTTAGAAATAATCCTATTTATATTAATAGGTCATGTTATTTTGAAAGCCGACAACAGAAATTGAAAATTGGGCTTGTTTAATATGGCACCATTTTTGTTTTACAATTTTCTGATTTTATAAAAAAAAAAAAAAAAAGGAAACAAGAAAAAGATATTTTCACTTTTCTGTGTTAGTTTTCAAAATCACATTAATTTTAATAAGTTTGACCAATTTTTTTATTCACGATTTGAAATATATCATATGATTTTGAAAGACAAAAAACTAAAAAACAGAAAACTACAAGGATACCGAACGAACCGAAAATTAGTATTACACTTTTTCTGATTTTCGTACTACATGTTTTTGTTTTTGATTTTAATTTTAAAAAAAATTGACAATTGTAAACAAAAAAACAATTGTAAACAAACTTTAACTTATTGCAAATTTAACATTACACTTTTTCTGATTTTTTGTACTAAATGTTTTTGCTTTATTTTTTAATTTAAAAAATTTTGACAATTATAAACAAAATAACAATAACGAATAAACCCACAATAATGTGAGCAAATAAATATTAGCCATATTTAACCAAGTCACAAATTCACATCTAAACAAATAAGTTAAGACCGCATTCAATGTGTGCTTAAATATTAGAGAGTTCATATATCAATAATATTGAATTTTCTTTCCTCAAAAAAAAAAAAAAAAAAATTATTGAATTTTCTATATTTTCTCAAAAATTGTGATCTTCTTAAAATTTCATGACTAAGACCAAGTTCACTTTACCTTATTTTTATAAATTTGAAATTATTTTCGTCAAACTTAAATTATTTTTACTTTACTAAAACTAATTTTACTGAATCGAAAATTAATTTTTTACTGATTTTTTATTATAACTCTTCTTTATATTTACATATTTTTACTGAAGTGAACTGAATTTATTGAAATTATTTTTCCTAAAGTGAAATTATTTTTACTAAATATTATTTTCTTAAGGTGAAGTGAACATGGTTTAATTTAATTTTGCGAGCCACTATAGTATTTCATATATTTTTATGTTTCCATCTTGATTGTGTGAGGGAAGAGACAAGGAGGTTGTGTTTGTGTTTGTATTTGTTGTTTTTTTTTTTTATTTTTTTTTATTTTTTTTTATTTTTTATCCTATGCATATCATTTCAATTGTTTCCATGGCTAAATATATGCAAAATAATTACACATTACACAACCATGGAAAAAACCTAAAAATTGCCAAAAGCACTTATAACCATATTTATCTATAGAAAACAATCAAACTAAAGAAAGGGTAATTTTGACAAATTGATGCATATCAAATTTATATACAAAGTACGAAATAAATTTGAATCCAATTGATAATTGAGCTAACAAAGGGTAGAATTATGTACCTTCGTATATATAGATTTCGATAATTACAATAGAATAATGAGAAGGTTTTGGGTGCGGACTACTGCACACAAATTTGGTGCAGGAGGCTTGATGATATATTTTACTTGTTAGCTGATATGTTTCACATGTTGGCTAATATGTTTCATTTGTTGGGTGATATGGCTTTTGTGTTGGCTAATATATTCCTTCTGTTAGCTGATTTTTTTTTTATTTTTTTTTATTTATTTTTTATTTTTTTATTTTTTTAATTTTTTTTTTTGATATGTTCCTTTTGTTGGCCGCTATTAGACATCAGTTGGCTGATATTTTTTTGGTTGGCTAATATATATATTTTAATTGTTGCTTATATGTTTCATTGTGTTGGCTGATGTGTTTATTTTGTTGGCTTACCTGTTGCTTTTGTTTGCTGATTTCATCCTTTTGTTAGCTGATATGCTTCATTTGTTGGCTAATATGTCCCTTCTGTTAGCTTATATGATATGTGTAGGGAATATTTCAAGCCATCCCAAACTTGAACCCCACTGTGATCATACACTTAAGTATGGTGGCGTCCAAAGGGAAGGAAGCTAGAGCAAAAGAGTCGCCAACAAGTTTTAGGAACTTGTAAACCGTTCACAGGGTGAAGGTTACACCCCTGAACGATCCAGGAGATCGTCAACTCCAATAGGTCTGGAACCAAGACTGGAAGTTCGGGGATGAAGGTACAAATCCAACCTAAAAGTGATTGAACCTGCCCTGTAAAATAGGCCTCTACTTCATTCTTCTCGTATTCATGTGCGCTTTCTAACTAACATGCAATCAATAGGTTAACCCTAAACCTGTTTATCTATGTTGGTTGAATATTAATGCAAAAATAAAACTATTATTGGCGATCACTTGAATTGTAATCAAATTAACCCTAAACAAGATTATTAATTATCTTATTAAGCGTGATTACAAGTATAAATTCCCTTTAAACATGGATAAAAGGTGTGATCAAGCAATAACAATAAATAAGCATCAAGCAACATAATAATAAATCATCATAATTAAAGCATAATATTGATAGCAAGATCCTGGCATGATACTAACAAGATTAATAACAAACCCTAGCATGTTACTAAACAATAAAAATCAAAGCTTTAGCTCTAACATGATACTAACATGCTATTGATATGATATTAGAAAGCATAGGAAGCACCCTAAACATGATACTAGAAAGCAATAATAACATCCTAACATGATGCTTGGAATTAATAAATAACAAACATGCTTTCTACAAGAATAGAGCAATAAGACTACATACTTTGATGCCTCGTATCTCTTTCTAATATCAAAATACACGCGTTAGTAACTTCAAGGAAAATATAAATCAAACAATTAAATTAAATAATTGAAATAGAGATTAGGGACCAAACCCTCAGAAATTATATCCTTTCACGTCTAGGGCGAAGGCAACTTCGAACTTGGCTAGGTGTGTCTAGATCTTGTGAATGCGGAATTTTGTTTGTGAAAAGTTTAGAGAGAGAGAGATGATGATTGTAGATGAGTATTGATGATTGTAGATGATTGAAAACGGAGGTTTCAGGACCTTATTTATAACAAAAATCAGCCCGGATATGATAAAAAAGAATCAGAGTTCGAAAAGGAATAAAACACGACGCTGTCGCCACAATAGCCTCTGTCGCCGCGCGACAGAGCTTGTCACCGAGCGATAGGCCTGTCGCCAGGCGACAGGCTGTGGTGCGGCGCTGCAGACAATTTTTCCACACGTTTTCCTATTTCTGATAAAATTTAGCGTACGAGGGGTAAAACTGTAATTTTATTTAAAACACTTCTTTTATCCTAAATAAAACTCATAAAACTCATTTATCAATGCTAATCACATTAGGATTCAAAAGAACCTCCTAGGAAATTCTAGAAGACTATAATCAATCCTAATTGCATTAGGAATGATAAATCACAATGGGCCCTCCTCTAGATCATTGAGCCACTTATAAAATGTCAAACCGGACCCAGTTTAGTATTTTGGCCATAACTTCCTCATTATTCATCGGAATTGGGCTTATAATATATCGTTGGAAATCTCTTTTCGAGCCCAATCCAACTACACTATTATTGGACCCTTTCTATGTACCAAACTAAACTGGATTGGCTGTTTTCATAAAATAGGTTTTCGAAAACAGAGAGAAAGGAAATAAAAACTAACCGCAACACTAAACTTTCCGCACTTTCACTTCATTCGATTATGATTCGACGTGAAAAGTATACATCACCGGGTTTGGTTTTTTGGGGAGACACATTTTGGTGTCTACAATATGCATCTTTTATTGGCTAATATTTTCCATTTATTGGCTAATATGTTCCATTTGTTGGCTGATATGTTCCTTGTGTTGACTGATAAGTTTTTATTAATGTCTGATGTGTCCCTAATGTTGACTGATATCAGATATCAATTGGCTGATATGTTCATTTTAATAGCTGATATGCGTTATTTATTGGCTAATATGATACTAGTATTTTTATTTCCTTCTCTCTCCTCTTTCCCCCCTCTTCCTCTCTTTCTTCCTAACCTCACTCACCTTAACCCATGACTCGCCCCTCACGCCACCACCCAATCAGCCACCACCCTAACCTCACACAACCAGCCACCACTTCAATATTCCCTATCAGTCCGCCTTCAATGGAGTCGTAGAAACACCGATTCAACAATCTCGGCTTCCAACACGGAAATTGACAGTTTGGCCACCCCTCGCCACACCTTTTTTCCGCCTACGTCAAGTCGCCGCCCAAAAATCCTCAACCACCATTCTCATGCACCACAAATCGAATCCCTTATCTTTCTCGCTCAAGCCCACGCCGCACAACCACCATTACCTCTACCTTAAGTCTCTGCCGCCGCTGATATGTCCATTTTATATAGAGTTTTACCCCTGTCCCTTGGTCATAATTAGTAGTGTTTTTGGCTCGTTAGAGCCACTTTTATTACTAATTGGTGTTTTCTAGTGTTTTCGTAGTTTTGGTTGAGTTTTGTAGGAAATTACATCTTTGGAGCTTTTTCTCGGGATTATTGCGGTACAACTATGAGCATTTGAAGGCATGACCGATTGCATTTGGACACCGAGTATTCAAGACCCGAAGTGGAGATTCGAATTGGGCCAAGAATGAAGCCCAATCCAAGTCCAGCATATAACCGGGCCCGATCGGGCGAAGAAAAAGGCAGGCCCGATCGGGCGGTGCCTCGCCCGATCGGGCGCGTGTTTCTGAGGAGAAGTTTAAGCGTCGTTTAAGTTGTTTTAACTTAGGATTTTCGAACTTAGTATATATACGCTTTTGTTAAGCGAGTTTAGTATTCTTTCTCCTTTTCCCTGAATCTCTCTCTCTCTTTCTCTCTCTAACTTTTCTCTCTCTCTCTCCTCTTAAACTCTAGTATTATTTTCTCTCTCTACAACTCTTTGTTTAAGTCCATCTCTTGTTTCCTTCAACTTTGGTAAGGATTTCTTCTCCTTTAATCTCAGTTATTTATTCTCTCTCTTTCATCATGATTTGTTTAATTGCTTTGTTTAGTTTATATTTAATTATGTGTGAGTAGTTTTCTTTCTAGGGTTATGGGGATCCATAAATGATATGAAAGGGTAATTTATTATTGTTAATTGTCAATGCTTGATTAATTTCCTATTGATTGATTTACTGCTATGCGGTTAGATTTGGCCAGATTTAATTCGTATGAGTTTAGCAATATTGATTCAAGATTCGAGAGATGAGAATTGATGTTTAGGCTTAGTTTCAATAGGCAGACTAATTTATAAATGGTTAGGTCGAGATTCGAGAGATGAGATTTAATACCGGTAAATTAACTCTGTGATTGTAATACGCAGCGAAATCCCTTTATGATCTGATTAATTGATGTATTGATGATTGATTGTTATGTTTTACCCTAGAATATTATTTATTGGTGAACCTATGCCCTAGGTCTTTTATCATTTGATTTCTCCCTACTCATATTCTTCGTAGTATAGTTCCTTTAAATAACAACTTTTAGTTACTTAATAATTTAGATTATAATAATTAATTAGGAATAGGAAGACTCGTTTTCCTGTGGATTCGACCCTACTTCCCTATCTATTATTAGTTAGTGGTTTTAGGAATTACTTTTGATTAGGTGATACGACTTTAGCTTGTCAAAATTTGGCGCCGTTGCCGGGGAAACAATTTTATTTTTGTTTCTAATTATTATTAGAGTCTAGATTATTTTTTTTATTTATTTTTTATTTTTTATTTTTTATGAGTTGAAAATATCCATGCTTACGCCACTACAAGAATTATATAATTTTTATGCAGCACCTAACTATTGTAGTTGTCAACGTCTTTGTCATGAAAATCCTGAATGCCCTTATAGTGAGTTTTTTGTGCGTGCTCCGGATGATTTTAGAGTCTTTCCATATACATATGATCATATTCGGAAACGATTAGTTGCTAATGAAAGTCATTGGGAGGCTCTTGATGAAAAAGTCTATGGACACTATAATAATACGAATGTTATTGAGGATGAAGAACCATCGATTATAGAATTTGTGGTTGAAACATCATTGGTTGACGAATCGGTGATTGAAAAATCATTAGTTGTAGAAACGGTGGTTGAATATTCCTTTGTTGATGATGAGGTTATTTGTGAGGGTAAAATATTCAAGTCATTATTGGATGATAAAGACAATGACTACCTCCATATTCGTCCTATTAATTCAAAAATTTTAGCGGAGGAAGTAGAAGGTTGTGGTGTATTTTCATCTCTCTCTTTTGATTTTTCCTTCTACCTTGAGTTCTCTTTATGTGCTCCTAACCTTTTCTTTGTAGGGATTAATATGCTTGAAATTGAGCCCTATCTAGTGCCTAATGAAATGTTTGCAGGAGCATTTGATAAGTTACTCAAGGCATTGAATCTTCCGATTGAGAGAAGGACTATGGTTGAACGGGACCTTGATAAACTAGCGCTTTGCGGGAGGCAACCCGTACTTTATTTTGCTTTTTAGTTTAGTTTTTTCTTATTTTGTGTGTGTGTGTGTGTTTTTTTTTATTTTATTATTATTTTTTTAGAGAGGTAAGGAGAGTGTAACTTATGCTTGTGGGAGTTTGTTTTTGTGCAGATTTTGAGCTAGAGAAGGCTTCATTCACGCTGGAACTGCACTCGTATTCGATCAGGCAGAGCTCGCCCGATCGGGCGCGCGTAGCGTCAGCAAAATCTGTCAACTTCGACAGGCCATAACTTTTGTGTTTCTTATCGGATTTTGGCGTGTGACTTATCGTTGGAAAGATCTTCAAGTCTAATTTCCAATTCAATTAGAATCACTACATTATCACTTATATATCAAAATTTATGATTGAAAGAGTATACCTGACTCAAATTTGGACTTTTTCCTACCAACACTTTGTTTCTTTCTTGCCCAAATTTGTTCCAAAGAGATGCATTGAAATCCTCGAGGATTTGGTGACATTATTGTGGTGATGTTGAGGAGTAGTCACCTTGACTACTAGCTTCCCTTTAAGACAATGAGGACATTGTCTGATTTAACTTTGGGGGAGGTTCTCGTGTTCGTATGGTATATCTTTCACTCTCTTTTTATTTTATTTATTTATTTATTTTTCCTTTTGGTGTGCTTAGTATAGTTTTTATTTCTTTCTTAGGTTAGATTTATTGCTTTCAAAAAATTGAAAAAATCAAAAATCCAAAAATACGCTCCAATGAATTGTGAATCATGCTTCCCTGTGCCCCATACTTGAAAAAAATTTTGTTTTGATTCTTGGTATATGACGATGAGCATTGTGGATTTGTTGATCATGATTTGAAGTTTGATTGCTTAGATACCTTAACATGCGTCAATTTTGTCCAACTACTTGTGAATATAGTGTTTGACTAGTTGATTTGGTTAGGAATGTGTGATAGTTCCTGGTATGTCAATGAATTTGAGTATTGGTTTGCAACTATGAGTAATGTTTATATGGCTCACCATTATGCACATTGTGGAGGACGAAGGCGTTCATTCTTTTAGGTAGCCTTCAGACGATATTAGATACATTTGTTCCCTTCTTGCTACCCATGTTGTTGCTTGTGCCCTTTTGTTGTTTATTACCCACATTACAAGCCTTTTTTAGCCCCATTGGTTACTAGTCCCAAGCTTGGCTTGGGGGAGCTTCTAGTTAGTGAGGTGAGGGAGTTGTAGTGTGCATATAATTTGCACAATGTGGGAATATAAGATGAGTAATTTGTTCTTTGGTTTTGTGATTGGAAAAAAAAAATAAGAATTTGTGTTTCAAAGTTAAATTCCAATGTGAGATAAAAAGAGCAAAAGAAAGAAAAAAATGTTTCAATGATCAAGTGTTCTATGTGAGGGTTACTCAAAATAAAAGAAAAGAAAAAAAAAAGAAGTATCAAAATTGAGTTCAAAGTTTGTTTGTTCACTCTAGTTCTATATCATCATATCTTTATGAGTGAAATTTGTAAGTGTTGGGATTGTTTGATATGTTTGGAGTTATATTTGGTGAACTTTTGTTGGAGTTGAGTATGTTGGAGATGATTGGTCATTATTTATTTTTGACCTTGGGTTTATTAGGGTTTTGCTCCCTTAAGCATGGCTTTTCTCTCACATTTCCCAGATATTTTCTACCCTTTACCCTAGCCTTACATTACAAGCTTTAAAGACCTTCCAACCTTGTGCATAGAATTGTGTAGATGTGAAAGTGTTGCCTATCAATGCAAGGAATGATTTGACATATTCCGAGTCGACTACTAGGTTGAGTGCTTGTCTTTTTAAACACACGAGAGTGTGAGTTGGGAGGGCATTGTTCACATAAAGGGGTTGGGATGGAGAGCGATCGAGTACATCTTTTACTCGCCACATAAATGAAAGTTGAGTGTGTGTGCACTAGTCTTAAATTCTATATGCTCTTGTGGTTTGCTCTATTTGACAATTGTTGGGGAGGACGAGTGATTGGATGGATGAGATTGGTTGTTGTTGAAGCATGTTTATTAGATTTGCCTTGAATTGTTTGGTCTTGATTTTGATTATTTGGGGTTAGGCATGTTTTATTTATTCATTGATGAGCTCTTTGCTTAGGGACAAGCAAAGGTTCGGCTTGGGAGAGTTTGATATATCCATTTTATATAGTGTTTTACATCCATCCCTTGGTCATAATTAGTAGTGTTTTTGGCTCGTTAGAGCCACTTTTATTACTAATTGGTGTTTTCTAGTGTTTTCGTAGTTTTGGTTGAGTTTTGTAGGAAATTGCATCTTTGGAGCTTTTTCCAGGGATTATTGCGGTACAACTACGAGCATTTGAAGGCATGACCGATTGCATTTGGACACCGAGTATTCAAGACCCGAAGTGGAGATTCGAATTGGGCCAAGAATGAAGCCCAATCCAAGTCCAGCATATAACCGGGCCCGATCGGGCGAAGAAAAAGGCGGGCCCGATCGGGCGGTGCCTCGCCCGATCGGGCGCGTGTTTCTGAGGAGAAGTTTAAGCGTCGTTTAAGTTGTTTTAACTTAGGATTTTCGAGCTTAGTATATATACGCTTTTGTTAAGCGAGTTTAGTATTCTTTCTCCTTTTCCCTGAATCTCTCTCTCTCTTTCTCTCTCTAACTTTTCTCTCTCTCTCTCTCCTCTTAAACTCTAGTATTATTTTCTCTCTCTACAACTCTTTGTTTAAGTCCATCTCTTGTTTCCTTCAACTTTGGTAACGATTTCTTCTCCTTTAATCTCAGTTATTTATTCTCTCTCTTTCATCATGATTTGTTTAATTGCTTTGTTTAGTTTATATTTAATTATGTGTGAGTAGTTTTCTTTCTAGGGTTATGGGGATCCATAAATGATATGAAGGGGTAATTTATTATTGTTAATTGTCAATGCTTGATTAATTTCCTATTGATTGATTTAATGTTATGCGGTTAGATTTGGCCAGATTTAATTCGTATGAGTTTAGCAATATTGATTCGAGATTCGAGAGATGAGAATTGATGTTTAGGCTTAGTTTCAATAGGCAGACTAATTTATAAATAGTTAGGTCGAGATTCGAGAGATGAGATTTAATACCGGTAAATTAACTCTGTGATTGTAATACGCAGCGAAATCCCTTTATGATCTGATTAATTGATGTATTGATGATTGATTGTTATGTTTTACCCTAGAATATTATTTATTGGTGAACCTATGCCCTAGGTCTTTTATCATTTGATTTCTCCCTACTCATATTCTTCGTAGTATAGTTCCTTTAAATAACAACTTTTAGTTACTTAATAATTTAGATTATAATAATTAATTAGGAATAGAAAGACTCGTTTCCCTATGGATTCAACCCTACTTCGCTATCTATTATTAGTTAGTGGTTTTAGGAATTACTTTTGATTAGGTGATACGACTTTAGCCTGTTAGCCGTCGTGCCATTACCACCTCCAATTGTAAGTTTTTTAGCTTTGCTTCGATTTAGGGTTATTTCCGCCACCACCGCCCCACGAACTCTTGGGTGCGGACGGCGTAGCCAATAGTTTGCGTAAAATATTAGTGGTTTTGTTTTTCTTTCACATTATCTCGATCATATAAGTGAATATGTAACAGTGTCTCAATTTTATATGTACTTTCCCATTTTTCTAAATGTATCATTTTTGATAATATGAGCTCCTTCCTAGTTAATTTTTGGAGTAGAAAGAGATAGAGAGAACAAATAAAGAGGACCATGTGTTACGAGAGAACTTATTCCCTACCCTATAAAAGCCGGGGAGCACAAATTTGAAGAACTGCTGAAATGCTTAGAATCCTTATGAACAGTGAGATGGTGATTTTACCCCTGTATTTTGCCTTTGGTTTCCTTACCTACAGTGGCTTTCCTATATTGCCCTTCAATATATTTGCATGTGCATCGCCACGTGGTGTAGTAGCTGTTTTCTCTTGCATGGTGTAGTGAATTCAAATGTCTTCTTGGTTGGTTAATTTTATAGCTGCGAAAATTAAAGGGCTATTAATGGTTTGCAAATTATTGTTGGGTGTTAATGATTTTAGCGATTAGATTAGTAATAAATAGGCTGATTATTTTGCGCGTGGAGAATTGTTGGGTTATTGTTACGGATTGGTATTTGCTAAGCTACTTTGTTGTTATCATGTAAATTTGTTCAGATTGGTGTTGCGTCATTGCTGTTGTTGTTAATTGACAATTAATTTGTGCAGTCAATTAAGTGTAGCTCTTTATGTATGGTGGTGTTAATTGTGCGATTTTGTAGTTTGCTGTTTTTAAATTTTGTTATTTGTTAGTTATTAGTTTCTTGTGAGATAAATCCTATGAGTTGTTGCTCCTTAATTGTATTATGGATTTTAAATTGAGTGCATTGCTGCTCCTTAATCGTATTATGGGTTTAAAATTGGGTTAAATGGAATTAGGTACTTGTTTAGGTACGTGTTTGTTGAATTATGAATGGTCGTTGTTAAATCAGGTGGTTAATTTGTTTATAACATAGTTATTAGCTTATAATATAATGGTCTTTAGATGGTTGAACAACTCATTCTTTAAAGCAATGTCTTTGGAAGAAGCGAACTGCTTGCTTTTGCCGATGAGGCACCTTACTGTCCATTGGGTTTCCACATTATATTGTAGGTAAGAATGATCTCTTTTTAAAAATTTGCTATGTAGTTTGGGCAGTTAGATTGCCGGCGCATGCTTTGTAAAGTGAAAAATGTAACTACCTTTTCCAATTACCCATTGTGTTTTGGCTGGGTGTGTTTGGTTTTTTTACCTTATACTACATGTTATATTATATAGTTTTTATAGTATAAATACATGGGGGTTCATATTTTTTTCCTCATATGCAATATACAAAGCTGAGCTTCATGGAGGTTACATTAGAGGTAATGTCTAATTTAGATTTAGCTATGGTTGATGTTAGTTAACATCCTTACAATGGTGGATCACAATCCTTTCATATTATTGCCTCTGGAAATGGAACACTTATGAGCTTACTTGACAAACATGTTCACAGATTATGGACACAGCAATATCCTTTTCACTTCACTTGCCATGTTGATGACTTTAAACTTGAAGGATTTTTTTGCACTTGATGGATACATCAGTACATTTTTACTTCACTTTCCATGAGTACCTTGATTTTTGTTCTCATGAGTATGTACAAACATTCTGTTATTGGACTTGCATTCACTGAGCTACACTTGTTGTTTAAGATTTGGTTTCTGGTGAAGGTATTGAAGTACTTTTTTGGGTTTGTTTATCTTATGTTGCAGAGTTATGAGCTTGCAGTGGGTAGAGGTGCAAATGGTGCTGTAAGTGATTTGCTTTTTGGTTCTGTACTAGCATTTTTGTGTGCTTGCTGTTGTTAGCATATGTTATAATTAGTTATTAGCTTTATTGGAAGTCATGGATATTTATGTTGTATGGCTTATGAGATACTGTTGTATGGATTTATTTAGAAGTAATTCATTATATGTTTAGTATATAGAGGGTGCTTACTTTCTTTATTTGAGTGAAGTACTTTCTATTAGGTGAGTGCAGTATATTGAAAATAATTACATGTTTTAGAATGGCATTATAGTTCATTGCTGATTTCATTACATTGCTTATAGACCTGTATTAGGTTGTTAGATGGTCTTGAACCAGGGTTGCTTGCTTAAATTTTTTCTTATCCCATGAGTATGCACACAGGTGGGTGGGTCTCAGACTCGGAAAGTGTCTATATCATTTTGTTCCCTTTTACAACAAGTTGTTGAGTACCTGAAACTTCCGTCGCCAGCATACTATTTAGTGGATGTGCAGAACAACTCTGTAAAAGTTGTTATGGAGACCATACCAAGTGTGGAATCTGTGTATGAAGGTGGACCAGCTAAAATAGTTGGAGAATCACGTAAAAGGGCTACAGAAGATGTTGTTCGTTCCCTAAGATTGGAATATAGTGTTCAGATTGAAGACTTGACCTCTAAGAAAATTAGCAAGCTTGAGTGTTGTGAATTCCTGTATCAGATGAAACGTATTGAGCTTGAATCTTTGGAAAGAGAATCAAGTGAAGTGCCAGTGAAGTGGCCATCTGTACCTAATCACAAGAAGTGCAAGAAATATGTTTGCATTGATTACACGGATGTATTGCGTGTTCTGACTTTAGAGACTAAGGCACGTGTCTCAGAAGTTGAGACCTTGAAAGTTGGCTCGGAAAAATTCTTGTCATGGGTTACAATTTATGCCCCTTCAATTGCTACTGGAATGGAGTGCATTTTCAGCACTGTCCATGCTTGTTCTAGAGTTACTAAGCAAGAAGCAGCTAAGAGGGTTGTTGAGTTCCTGCACACTGCTTATAATCTTGATATCATTGATTTGAATTATGGAAATGGGGTATATGCTGGAATTAAGTGTTCTTTAGCTCGGGAAAGCTACCTAGCAGCTAAAGAACGTGTGCTTGGGATTCAGGGTGCTCTGCACTTAGATCCTTTTTTAGGTGAGGACGGATGTGTCACACCGAAGTCAGCTGTGCATAGGATTCCAACTCCTGCTCTTCCTCCGCCACCGCCTCACAAGCCAAGAGCCAGGCCATCTGTACCAGCTCCAGCTAAACTAGACACCTTTTTTAAGCGTAGGAAGTTTGATTGATCCACCCTAGGAATTCGCAGTGTGATATTCCTTTTGCTTGTCTTAGGCCTTTAGGTCTGATAGGAAGCTTGCTTAGTTTGCAGTGCCAATTCGCATTAGGGGGGCTTTGTTTTGCTTACTTTAGTGTTATGTTCCCTTTGCTTTGCTTAGATGTTCAGTATTAACACAACAACATTTTGTACTACTTATATTTCAGCTGTTTTTGTATTAGTCTAGCGGTTATTCTGACAAGAAAGACCTGGAATGGTTCTCCAGCATCTGATGTATTTTGCTTGTTTTACCTATTAATGAAATGTAAAATTCTTGCCATGTTTTTCCAGTGCATGTTCTGGCTATGTGTTTTCTTATTATGATGCAGAAATCACGTCACATGTGATACTAGGCGTGCATTTTTTTTATCATGCACTATACTAATTAGTGATTGCTGTTGCATTGTATTAATTGCATAATGGTTAGGGAAAAACGATCTGCTTTGACAGCTACGCATTTTTGATTCGCATGTATGATTAGCTGCAGCTGCATAGTGCTCATTTATGTTTAGTTGCTTGAATTGCTCGTTGTGGGCCTCATATGCTGGTTTACATGCCACATTTATATAACTATATCACACAGTATTAACCTTATTTGCTAGTTTAAGTGCCAAGCTTATACTGCTACAATGAGTAAATCTGGGATCCCTTATAAGTAATGTCGAATCATAATATGCAGGACAATTGTTTTCTCACAAACCTTATGTCCATGCTTTCAGATCATTGCTTGCTTCCTAAAAACCCTCCGCCAAAAACTAGAGTCAGCAAACGTTTACAAGCAATTCAGGCTATGTGTGAAACACCTGCTTCCATCAAGTGCTTGTTTGTTGTTGTTAAAGGTGCATAATGGTTGTTTTACTGGTATTGCTTTGCCATTGTTTTACTTTTGCTAATTGGTTTATTGTACAGAGAAATAGGGGAGCCAAACACAACCACAAATCAACAGCAGGGCTTTTTACATAGTAACTCAGGAAATGGTAACAAAGGAATTTCTAACAGTCAAGGGGCTGAAAATGCAGGTACTACAATGAATGGTAAGCATGATTTAGGTAAAAAAGAATGAAAATGCGTTAAGTTCTCTGTTGTTGTGATTTACTTTGAGAGCTTGCTGATATAAAAGGGCAATAGAACAATGTTTCACTCACTATATGTTACCAACTCACACGCTATCAAGTTATACATGCTTCTAATGCTAAATTTGCTTACTTAGTCTTGTGTTTAGGTAACAAAGTTTAATGTTCCAGATTTACAGATTGTACTTGCTGATGCAGTTATGACTACTAATCCAGAAGCTAGGCAAACAAATATGTGCACTACAGTTTTGAATGAGGGCTTAGTGCATCGAAAAACTTCTGACAACCAACGGGTTAGCAAACGGCAACGAACAATTGCAGCTATGTCTCAGTCACCTGTTTTGATAAGGTTTTCTCATTTGCTTTTCTGCTGCTACAGCATTTAAGTATCTGTGTTTATATGACCTTGCTTATGTTGTTGGGTTGCAATTTGTTTGCGCCCTACAGAGAAATTGGTGAAACAAGTGCACAAGGTAGAGTGAGAAACCAAAATCCAAGGAAACCTCGAGTTAAAAAAAAGGTAAGTTCCTTTTACCAAAATTATTATTAGCATTATTACTAGCAAAAGGAGTGCCTGTCATGATACAATTAACATTACTTTTATATAAATAAACATATACCAATGGCTGTTAAATATGGCCTAACTTACAAAAAGTTGGTTACAGATCAACAGGCATCTTCACCTGTAGTACCTGGACCTAACAGTGATACATCTGAAACAATACAGCCTGGGAAGAAAAGGAAAGCTCAAAATAAAAGTAAGGATCCTTATTTACATCCTAAGCTATTTTGCTATTTACTTATACTTGATTGCATAAAAACTGGACATGTAATTTGCATATCGCAGAACCAGCTGTTGTTGTTGCGAAAGAGCAGCCAGTGAAATTACCTAATACTAAACAGCCCAATAAGTTTCGCTATATATTTGTGCTTATGATTTAGTTTTGCATTAGCATGCATTAGTTGATTAGACTAACATTCAATGGCTGGATAACAGAACCCCCACCTGCAGCAATCGGGCTTAAATTATCAAAAGCACCTCTAAAACTGAAAGCACCTCGCTTTTGTGCAAATGGAGCTATTAAACTAGCCACTAATGAATACCCCCCTGCATTATATAGACTTTTAACATCTAGCGAAGAAGATGCACTACACTTTAGAAGATATATTCATTTGTATAATAACTTATTTGCATTTTGCTCATTGGGTGGTGACTATAAAGCAAAAATACATAAAGGAATTTATGTCTTTAAATTACATGGCCAAATTTACCATTACTTGCCTGATTTAATTCCTAAAGATATAGGCCCTAGATATTTACAACTTTATTTTTATGATGGCCATTTTGAGTCAGCTGCTAGGACGGAGAGTTGTCCAGAAATCAGAGCAGATATTATAGATATCCTTATGGAAGTATCTCAGCAGAATCCTTACGCTCAATTCTTTAGATCCTTGAAAGAAATTGACATTCATGAAGAAACACAGATTACTATAAACAACAACACTGTATTAGACCAGCGTGTTTTTAATGCTCCCACAACAGATGAAGTGGCTGTAATCTGGCCAGACGACACTTCAACAAGTGAATCAAATGGAGCATACATCACTTAAGAGGAAGGTCAGAAAAATCGCATCGCATATACCATAATTATGGCTGCTATGACCCGCTTTAATACCCACTATTATTCCCAAAAGGTGATTGTGGCTGGGGCCAAGGTTTGAAGAAGAACAGCAGTGAAATGCACCAACAGCCTCCAGCAAAAGCTAACCCTATTATGTCTGCAATAGTGCACACAGAAGAAGATGTTATTACACAGGAAGCTTGTCGTAAGTTTTTGCATTACCTAACAATAGTTGTGTTTTAAATTGTGTTATTCTTTACCAGAATTGTTGCTCCATTAAAATGCTACGCACTCTTAGTATTTAAAACCATAATATTGTTTTTTAAATTTGTTTACCATTATTTAATGCTTGCATTTACATGTTGTTCTACTTACAGGATTAGCAGATGCAAGTGGAACTTCAGCGCGGCATATTTCTCCACGAGAATACTACGCTTACAAGTTGCAATGCCGTCCAAATAACATGCTTTTACATACAGGCCGCTGTCTTCAGCAATACATAGTTGATATGTATGTAAAGATTGAAAATACTCGCTTAGATTACTTTTGGCACAATCAGCAAACAATCAGAGCCGATTTGTATCAGGGAATTTTGGATTCCATTCAAGATGACGAAACAAGTGCCATTAACATTGGATGCAGGGTTATTCTTCCGCCAACTTTTATTGGTGGTCCATGAGACATGAAGCGGCGATATTTGAATGCCATGACTTTAGTACAGTGTTTTGGAAAGTCTGATCTGTTCATTTCAATGACTTGCAATGCAAACTGGCCAAAGATAAAGGCTGAGTTGGGTCCTGGAGAAGCAGCTCAAAATCGACCAGGTCTTGTTGCTCGTATCTTTCGAGCAAAAGTGATTTGCTTAAAGAAGCAAATAATGAAGAAGCATATCTTTGGAAAAGTAGCAACTATGATTTATGTAATTGAGTTCCAAAAAAGAGGACTTCCTCATGCACATTTTCTTATCATCCTCAAGTCAGATTTCAAAATTAAATCATCTTCAGATTTAGACCACTTCGTTTGTGCAGAGCTGCCACCCCATACCTCCCCACAACTTCGGAAAATTGTGGTTAGTCATATGATGCATGGCCCTTGTGGAGAACAGAATCCAAAGTGTCCATGTATGGTCACAAAGAATAATAGCATTCCCTCTTGTAAATATGGCTACCCCAAAAGGTTTTTAGAAGAAACAACAAACCATGATGATGGATACCCGATGTACAAAAGAAGAGATTCTGGAGAGCGAGTCCACATTCGAGGTGCATACCTTGATAACCGTTCAGTTATTCCATACAACCCATATCTCTCTACATTGTTTGATTGCCATCTAAATGTAGAGATATGCTCATCTATTCAAGCTGTGAAATACTTATACAAGTATGTTTACAAAGGACACGATAGGGTATCTTTTAATGTTATTGGGGAAGAAAATAATGCTGTAGATGAAATAGAAAGATTCCAATCTGGTCGATGGGTTTCACCATGTGAAGCAGCTTGGCGGATCTTTGGATTCAATTTATTTGAGATGCACCCTCCTGTCCAGCACTTGGCAGTGCATTTGGAAAACAAGCAGACAGTTCATTTAAGAAATCACGAGCAATTGGATTCAGCTGTGCTAAATGAACGACGATCCAAGACTCAGTTGACAGAATTCTTTAAGGCAAATGCAGCATCTGCTGAAGGTACATGGTACCTTTATAGCGAGTTCATAGAGCATAACAGATGGGATGCCAATGCTAAAGCATGGTTTCAAAGGCGGAATAAAAACAAGGTCATTGGCCGACTAGCAACAGTTACACCAGCAGAAGGTGAGGCGTTTTTTCTTGAGGCTGCTTCTTATTAATGTACACAGCCCAAAATCGTTTGCTGACTTACGTACTGTGAATGGAGTACTTTGTACTACATTTCAACAAGCATGTATCCAAAGAGGGCTCTTTGAGGAAGACAATGTAGTCTTCTCATGCTTTACTGAAGCAGCTCAAATTCATATGCCATCAGCCCTACACAGATTATTTGCAGCTGTGCTGGTATCCTGCAGGCCAAGTAATCCAAATGCACTTTGGTTGCAATTCTACAATGACTTGTCTGATGACTACCGGCATACTTTGCCACATAAAGAAAGGCATGTTAGGCTGCTGACCAATTAGTCAATAGAACGCCACTTAGAGTCTATGGGAAAATCATTGGGGCATTTCCAGCTTGACCATTTACATGAAGAAGTACCTGCAAAAGTAAACAGAACAAAAGATATCATTGATGCATTGGATGCACCTATTCCTCAACAATGTATTAATTGTAGGCAAAATCTCAATGCAGCTCAACAGGTTGCCTTTGACAAAATAATTTCTCGTGTTCAAGCAAAGAAGCCTGGATGTTTCTTTGTTGATGGCCCTGGAGGGACTGGGAAAAAATTTCTGTACAATGCTTTATATGCAGAGGCGCGACTTGTAGGGAAAATTGTGCTTCCAACAGCAACATCAGGCATAGCTGCAGCAAACATACCTTCTGGTAGGACAGCACATTCGCGATTTAAGATCCCTCTTGATTCCGAAACATCTCTTGCTTGTGATGTGCCAAAACAAGGGAGTTTAACTGCTTTTCTAAAAGAAACATCCCTCATTATTTGGGACGAAGCTTCAATGGCACGAACGCAAAACATTGAATAAGTGGATCTTTTACTTCGTGACTTGTGTGACCCAGCTTTGCCCTTCGGTGGGAAAGTCATTGTATTTGGAGGAGATTTCAGGCAAGTGTTGCCAGTTGTGCCACAAAAAAGTCAAAGAGAAGCAGTTGCAACAAGCTTGGTAAATTCTCATATTTGGCCTTGGTTAGAAAAAATGCACCTCACTGAAAATATCAGAGCAAAAGAAGATCCTACATATGCAGCATTTCTGCTAATTTTGGGCAATGGTGAGCTGCAATCCTCTGAAAATGCTTATGTGCAAGTGCCACCTCACATTATGAGTTATTATCAACCAGCTGATGAACCTATTCACCATTTAGCTGCTGCTGCATTCCCAGAATTAGATCATGTAGACTTTTCACCAAAGATTTTTCGAGAAAGAGTCATCCTCACACCATTAAATGATGCAGCGGATTTTATTAATGCTTTTCTCATTAATAAGTTTCCAGGAGAAGCAATTGTCTACAAGAGTTTTGATAGTATACTTAGATGATAACTATGCAATTTACCCTACTGAGTTCCTCAACCAGCTGGCTCCAAGTGGCATGACTCCACATGAACTTGTTCTGAAAGTAAATAGTCCTGTCATCTTGCTTAGAAACATTGATCCAGAAGATGGCCTGTGCAATGGTACCCGTCTTATATGCAAGTATTTCAGAAGGAATGTCATTGTTTGTTCTATAGCTCTTGGTCATCACCAAGGAGAACTTGTGTTTATCCACCGTGTTAATCTTCAACCTCTGTCATCAATCAAATATCCGATTCAATTTGAACGAATACAATTCCCTCTGAAGCTTAGTTTTGCAATGACTATTAACAAATCACAGGGGCAAACACTAAGGCAATTCCTGGTTTACTGGCCACAGCCATGCTTCTCCCATGGTCAATTGTATGTTGCACTGTCAAGAGCCAAAAAGTCTGAAAAAGTGACTGTTATCACCCCGCAGCCTCCTGAAAAATACACAAGAACGGTGCTATGAAACATCATTGCTTATGATGTCCTACAATTATCTAGTATAACATAACTTTGCAAAAGGTATAATGCTCACAGTTTGAATCATTAGTACTTCACATCAAAGGTCATTAATGCTTGCACTAATCAATTTTTTTGTTATTTTTAAAACATGTAGGTCCAATGTTATATTTTATCAATTGTAACTAAGACATAGCCCTTTGGATGTTTTGAATCCTTTAAGCATTGTTTTGGTAAATATGCTTTTTTGTGTAAATTTGTTTCAAATTAATATAAGATATAATATGTGCCATTTCAAATGAACACTTTCTCTTGTTAGTTTACATGCTATTTGTTCAAGTCATTGTATCTTCCCTGCACATTTTAGCTAACATGAAATCTATACCCCATAATACATTACCACTTAAGTTCTTAATTACAACATTATGATTACAAATAGTGATTATGGCTTTCCATTTTTCCCCGTAAAAAAAACTCAGCCAACAAAAGTAGAGACAGCTTCTACATATGATTATTTTAGTAACATGTTCAGGTTAGATTAGGCATTCACCACAATTGAAATGAAAGAATAATAGCAGTTAAACCCTAGATTTCCCAAACTACATTGTCTCATATTCAGATATGTATCAAAATAACCCTGCTATAAGTTCAAACAGCTTTTAATAACATTGAACAACACTTTAAAAATATACCGAACAAACAAGACAATATTGAAAATCTGAAATCTAAAAACAAGTAACTAGCCATAGTAAATCAAACAACCGTAAAAAGGTACTAATACAAAGTCCTAAAATTAAGGTTTGCTCATTACATTGCTCTTATTATGCCTTTTCACCCCATTATTAAACCTATTACACTAAACTTAGCAAATAGACATCCTTAGAGACTTACACTAGCACTAGATCTATATCAAAGACTGCAGGATATCCTTCTCTATACTTAATTAATGCACCCTCATCTTCTTGCACATTATACCGAGCAGTGAATTATTTAACGTCACTTTTTAGCTAACACTTGGTGATGAAATCATCCTTTCTCACAACTTTCAGCTTAGCGTCAAATTGTGAGTCAAAATTCTGGAGTAATACATGAGTTGAGTCACGAAAATTGCCTAACCCCTTATTAGCAAAATCAATAGGGACATTCTGCAAGCAATCACAACAAAATCAACCAAGTTATTTTATCAAAGAAAAAGATTTAAACCACTTAAAAATACATTATTAATACAATAAGCATTTATTATAAATTATAAAAACATACAATTGTCCCTTGCTTTAAATAAGCTGCAGTAAAAATAAACTTAAAATGCGGTTCACAACACCTACGTGCAAGGTCATCAATCCAAGCATTTGTCTCCATCATCTTCTCTGAAGAGCTATGATAAGCTGGTGTGCGACCACGCCTCTTGCTCGAACTGGTGTTGCCCTTGCCATGTCCAGCTGCTTGTGGTTTCTTGTTCCCTGATGGCCTTAAAATCTACACAGTAAAAGAGCTATCCCCTGTATATGTAAACTTTAAACCATCACCTGCGCTTATATCATTATCCTTTACAAAATCACACCAGCCACCTTCTAACATGGTCACTCATTCATCTCCAGCCTCTTCATATGCCATGGTAGCTTCCCAGATTCTAGAACTACCATGGACTTGCAAATCAACACCTTGAAAACCATTATATAATATGTCTTTACATTAATCAGGAATGCGATGTACAAAAACATGCATCAGCAGAATATCAACCCAAAATATTAAGTAAACAACAGCGATAGAACAAGGCAGATATATTTTACAGACCACATAATTTTAGCTTCGTTTGTTATCAACATAGCAACAACAATAATAATAAAGCAATAAACATCAAGTTCATACCAACTTTTCTCCCTGATAGGCTTCATATCAAACTGTAAACGATAGTGCAAATTCAGCCATAATATTTCTTACACAAATCACTATGATATATACCTTTACTTAAGTTCTATTCACAATTCAATGGATAGTTAGTATCTGATGGCAAGAAATACTATATATATAACAACAACAAAACAGAAATTTGTATCACATTAATCCTATTAAGTATATCTTTGATAAAAGAGAGTTGAATAAGCTTCAGTTTCCAGAAATTAAAACAAAAATGCTTAAATATTCTTTCCAATATTCAATGACAACCACAATGACAGGTCAATGAAGTCTATGAATTCATAATTATACATGCAAATACTATTTAAATTTACATGTGCATTCTATAACCTGTCATGTTTATCTTGCTACAGAGTCAATTACTATCCATCTAAAGCATGGATCATCATTCATATTATCTTTCCCAAAAAAAAAAGCCATTTACTAATATCAAATGTTGATAATAAGTCAAGTCTATTCATGAAAACAATGCATATATTAAATGCTAAATAAATAGTTCAGCTAATCCAGATTACCCTTCTTATGCTTTGAACACTTAGTTAACAGCACAAATTTGACCACAACCAAAAAAAAAAAAAAAAATCCAACAAATAAATCAGAAAGCAAGTAATTACTCTTTCTCACTATTCATTGTCAGTCATAATGACAAGCATAAGAATTCAACACAGACATGATTATTCAAATTAGCCTATATCAAATTTAAACTCCATACACCTTATTATTCTCTGGACAATAGCACTCTTCTTAAGACAAAGAGTAACTATACATACTCTATTAACTAATGAACAAAACCATGCTCAAGTCAATTGTAAACTTACTATAAAAATCTTTCCTCGTATGTTTAACTTTACTTATCTGAAATACTTACTATTTGAGTTCTATTGTTTTTTAAAAAAAAAGGGGGGCAAAAAACATCCACTACAATAAAAGCCTAACTTTTCATAAGCAAATTTTTTTTTTTTTTTTTTTTAATTTTAAAGACTTCAACTTAGGCATTCATAGCTGTCACAAAAAAAGTAAAAACAATGTTATATCCCAAGTTTCCAAGTATAACAATATTACTATAATTTTTATATAGTTATGAACCTGATTTTCTGAAAAGCAATTGATCAAGTATTATTTTCTTAGCATATTGACTATTACAGCTTCATTGAACAACAACCTACATCTTATTATCTGCAGGACAAAAGAATAATCTTTCTAGATAAAATCAAAATATCATTTCAACAATATAGTACTTTATTTGCATGTCATATGATAACAACTTTATTAATAAATGCATTTTCTGAATTTACAGCATCATTATAGTAATATTTTTGCTGATAATATCTCATAAAAAGTTTTTTTCACATAAGTTACATGCATACAACTTATTATCTGCTGGACAATATTATGCATCAGAACATTCTAATCTCAATAAATTTAAAGACACTTTATATTTTTTTAATCTCAACAATTGGCCTACTATTTAAGCTACTTACATTTCAGACACAGCATTTACTCCTCTTCTATTACCTTTGCTGCACTCCTTTTACATTGCTGGTTCTATCAATAATCACCAGCATTTCCACTTGAACAAGGTACCTCTATTAATGATGCTATTCTTAAATTTATTCCTTGCTTTATTTACTGGTGTTTATGTATATTCAAAGTCCTGTTCTTGTATCTATTTACAGTATCTACATTACTTTCCTTATATTACTGTATGCATTCTAAATGCTAGCTTAAAGTTGATTACATGAATTATGTAACTTCCACTCTTTAAATATTACAAATAAGTTACAAACATTCTTTCAGTTCATATAAGTACTTTACAAATATGAATTCACATTATTTACTATCCAATGCCTGCTTTACACAAGTTGAATCCATTTTTTTGTGATACTTTCATGTTATTACCTAGGCATTGTTCTCTTTTTAACATTAGTTCTCACAATATACAATATAGTTTACATACATTGGCTCATAAAGTTTATGCTGTTTTCTAGATATGTGACGGATTATATTTTTTTATGCTTACTAAGCAAAGATAATTACTAAAGTGTACAGAAACAGTCATACTTAATAAACTTTAAACTTTATTACACCATAGAACACCAGTTACAACCACATAACACCAAATATTTAGTACCACTTAATTAAAAAGTATAACAAACCTACCAATAGTAAGAAACACATGTGATTGCTGATAACAAAGAACAGTATCATAGACCACTTAAACCTTAAAACATAGAAATAATACTACTAATGCTTAGACCACAACTGACGAGATACACAGTAAAGCTTTTTTAAAAACAACCACCATAAGAGGCATCATTTTCAGGTGAATATGAAGGGCTTGAATGGTGATTGGATGTCATCACAACCATAATTAGGATGCAAATTGATGGTTCCTCCTTTTGGTGCCTTTATCTTTGGGCTGGATTGCTTATCTTCTGGCTCAAAGCAAAGAGCAGACACCACTGCCTCAAGATCCCAAGAATTCTGCAATTTTTAACGAGGTTAAATCAATGAATTTATGTTACATAAGACGTATCCTTGGTACACTTCACACTGTTCTCAGGTTTTTTTTTTTTTTTTTTTTTATTTACACAGGAACTGTTCTCAGGTTATCAACACCTCCATGCAAAGAGGATGTTATGCATCACACAGGTTATTTAGACTTGAATGCAAAGAACTTTGACCTGTTATACCATGCAGATTTGCAATCTTAGAGTAAGAATGATAAGAGAGTATTCAGTACAGAGAGCAAAGAAATAAAAAATACCCGACAATTACAGGAATCTAAAACACTAAAGCATACATTTGAATGTTTGAGCCATCTTACTACGATGCCCCGACAGCAGCAACCCAGGAAGCATAAATCCCACTTTCATTCACGCTGCAAATAAGAGACACGACGCAAATCAGAAATAATTATACCATGCTCATGAGTAAGTCGCCTTATATTTAAGTCACTTTATATAAATTCACATGTAATTCCAATCTCCATCATATGTTTTATTAAGGCATATGGCATTTTTTACCATATAAAAGACAATCATTTGTACCTAGGCCCCCTACAGACTTAATCATCAACAAAATAAATCCTATGCGAAAACCATGACCAACGAATTAACACCTTAGTACTCAAGAGCCACATGCACAAGAGGAGTTTTCTTTTCCCAATTGGTCCTTACTATCATAGTCCTCGTTTCTTTCCCATAAAGTCATTCAGAAGAGGAAAATAAAGCTGCAGTATCATTTTCAGTGAAGCAGTTACTACTTTACAGGAATTAACCCAGAGTTTCTTTAGGGGAAAGAATCTGTAATCAGAGAATTTGAACTCTAAACTTTAAAGTCACAAGAAATATAATGCATGGTTCTGACCATAGAAGTAAAGATGATAATTATATCTAGATGAAAAACCGAGGATCTGAGCCATACAGGCAACTCTGGAACACTGGAGTGAGGTCATTTTGAAACAATTAGTGGTCTAAACCCTAAGAATATTTATGGAATTTATAATAGGTGAAACATTCACAAATTCACCCCCAATAAGACTAAGAATATAAATTTTCAAAACATTACACAAGAGCCGCAAAATAAGCATCATAAGGTTGTCTTACAGGTACATGTCATCCAAATTGATCTCTGGAAAGAGATTAACAAAAAATCTGAAGCCATCTGGACTAGTATCCCTGCAAAGCAGACCTGACAATGGTATTGAAAGGTTAATACCAAAATAGATTAAATAATTTGCCAGAATATTTGGCAAGAACATACCTTTACTTTCAGCAGCAAGAAGATGCTCCTTGGCCATAGCTGGAGCTATCTCAAGAGTCATTGCAGCATCACTTGCACTTATACCAACTCGGAGGGCTTCAGGCTTCAGTACAAGCGTTCTGATTCTACCAAAAACCTGTATCCAGAAAATGTGTTCTATGAGCGACTAGAACTTCTTGATCCAAGGCATTTATAATTAAATGTAGTAAAAAAATTATAGTAGATCAGAAAAACAATACTGCAATCACTTAAGGATATCCGTCAAAGCTAATATGGACAGGAAAAGTAATATGCAACAAAACTCTATAGAGAGTTATCCAAGTATGTATCCCGAAATAATTTAGAGAAAAAATTGTCATGAACTATGTTATTAAGATATGTTTACGTGATTTCTCAAAAAAAAAAAAAAAAAATGTTTACGTGAAAATCTACCTTGTAAAAAACCATTTAAGGAGCTACCTTTCAAAGAAAAAAAAAAAATTGTCTTAAGAAGCTACCTTTGGTTGGATTCCGGCGACTGGCTGTTGACCACCATTTTTGGCATTGATTTTTTCTTATATTTTACGTTTTATCCCCTTTCCTTTTTTCTTCTTTTACACCCTAATTTGCTAAACAGCCAAGTTTAATACCAATTTTCTTAGGAGAGTGAAATTTTTGGGTAAATGGAGGAGAGAAAAAGTTAAGGTTGAAAAAGCTGGTCAACATTTGGGATCTAGCCATATGTAGCTTCTTACAGCATTTTTGCTTTAATTTTTTTTTTAAAATAGTTTATTTTCCAAATATATAAATATCACACATGAGAAAACAAGAGAGGAAATTACCTCATCATCACTTTGGGACTTGCTTTGAATGACCATAACACCGCTATCAAACTTCCGCAGCATTATAGGACTGTCATAACAAAACATTATTCAATTTGAAACTATAAATATCTACGAGTCAAAAATTCTAATGTTAGATTGACCTTACACATCAAGCTTCTCCCAAAGAGTACATGCTTGCAATAAATCATCAGGTGAAATCAACTCTGCAGAGTAAAACAAAATGTTTCTTATCACCAAAGTCACACAATGTACAAAAATACTTGCTATAATAATCTTCCAGAATGTAGAGGATAAACAAATTCCAAAATAAAACAAATAAACAAACAACTATTTGAAAACTGACCTGTACCACGAGCACGATTGAAAAGGCAATAAACATCAATGAGATTAATCATTCCTCCAGCTCTCTCCAATGGAACCCTGGCAAAGTCTGCTAACTACAAAAAAACAAACATCAGGGAAAAAACAAGGCAAGCTGTTTCCTTACAAAAAATTAATAAAAAATAGCATTCCCTTCAGAATTGTTGCTCCAAATATGCCTCCAGGTTGAGGAAATATAACGAAATAAAAACCTACATTTGCATTATCCCTAGTATATTCTTGTTTTCTTCTTGCATACTTTGATTCACTATAATTAGAGGGGTGTTCCAATGGAGAGATGGCGGTCAGTGAATGTAGAAACTCAACTTCCCAAGGAAGGATGATACAATAAAAGAACCGTATTTTCAATTCAGGTGTATGTGTAAGGTTGGATTCAGCAGAAAAGCCAAATTATTTCAAATGACACTAGAACAATTGCAAGTTTGATCCATTGAAATAAGTTCCAGTTCTTTGTTAGCACAAAAAGGCATTATATCTCTCACTGGTCAATTTTTGTCATGCACAAGAAAGAAGCAATTGTTTCTCCACATTGCACAAGTTCCAGAAAGCGTTACTCATGATCTAAAGTCAGCTAGCCCACTCAACAACAGCAATCTTAATAGCTCCTAAAGCCTCAGGCAAGAATGAGACCAGAATCAAAAGCCATTCAAATTTTACTCAGCTACAAAAGTATTATGTAATAGAGTTTCCAACAGCTGCCAGGATACCAATCAATACAAACCTATACTCTGAACAAGTACTTCAATGATTCAAATTGTGCAATGATTGATACCTAAGAGGGAGATGAATCAGAAAGTAACAAAAAAGGAGAGTCTCAATGCATGACATAAGACTTCCATTTCCAATATCAAGAATTGGCAAAGATAATCAGATAATGGAACCAAACACTGATCCAGCTTGCTTGGCCATAAAAACCTAAAGATACCATATGTTAAGCAGCCAGACAAGATTGGAAGCCTCAAGAAATCAAGAATATTGTAACAGTCTCTACAAATAGTTGAGACAACAAGGTGTCCCAAAATGTTTTCTTCCTTGCATTTCTTAGTCTCATATGATTATACATAGATGAGCATAGGAATGTAGGTCATTTCAGGATTTTTTTTCGTATTTGCTCATTGCACATTAGAGTAGGAAATTCCCTGCCACTGATATGCTCCTCCTCTTCTTAATTCTCACAACTGTCTCTTTATTAACTCCCAATGTCACTTCTGTTTGTCTTCTCCTTTCTTTTAGTTTTTTTATGTTTACCACCATTCTAAGTTCCATCTCTGCTTTGTGGCCTTTCCTAATCTCTATCAAAAGTCATGCTTTCTTTTATTCTTGTAACAGGCAAATGACTGAGATAACCTACTGAAAGTTAGACATTTGGGTGCAATAGGAATGAAACCTGTGTACAAAAGGAAGACAGAACAATCAAAGGAAATCATATGAGAAGACCCCAAATTTAGGACAAATTCTTGAAACTGTTGGATCATTTCTAAGATAGCACTTTAGTGGGAAAATCAACACACTTTTTTTTTTTTTTATTTTCATTTCAGAGGTAACACTAAATTGTCAGATAAGGTTAGTTTGAGAGTAACTTTCCCACTTGAAAGCTACTCTGAAAATGCAAAAGGTCATCTTAAAAATTTTCCCTCGGTTCAAGGTGGTCCTTTTGAGAATTTACCCTCATTTCAAGGTTATCTTGAATAATTGTCAATCAACAATGAATAAATGGCTGGGCACACCCCAAAACCCCTAATCGTGTATAAAAATGAAAGAAAGTGATGCCCAAATATCAAACAAACATATAACAACAACCCAGTTAACCCTTGAACAGTTGATGTCACGCATCCACAAAACCCCTTGAATTTCCGTATGCATTCCACAGAGATCATGTATCCTGAAAACTTTACTACGAGAGCTGAGTAACAATGGTTTACCCTAAATAATTTAGGAATTCCCATATACATAGAGCTAGGTGTGCTCAAGGCTACTTTTTACTCATTGCTCATTTGGATGGCACCAAATGAGCAACAATAATACCAGTGGATACACAGCTCTAGTGTACATGAGAACAATTACCTATGTGGATGTGAATCGTGATTAGTTTGAGTTTGCCTTTTCTATATTGAATCTTCATAGCAACTAAAAAGAGTCACTAATATTATCAAGTTTTCCCTCATATCATGTTGTTAAAATCAATCACCAAATCAGCAGTAAAACTAACAAGTTTAAGTTTCAAGAGAAGTCTTAGAGCACATGGAAATACTTACATAGCAAAGACCACAAAAAATTGAGGAAAAATAGATAAATATTGCGTTAATATGACGCTGCTAAGCGTGATATAATAATCTACAGGACTCTTTCATATCATTGAAACATGCTGAATTCATGCATGGAGTTATTCTAAGCTACAATTAAGCAAATTCTTTTTCTGTTTTGATAAACTACATTAAAGCAATCTTGACATATTGCAAAGTTGCCAATTTCATTAGAGTGAAAATAAAATGATCAATTTCCCACACCACTTTCCGGTTTCAATTTTGTCTATCAAAGTGTATGATAACTAAAAATGCATGCAACTAATGCAAGGACCCAAACTCTTATCGAAAAACACAAATTAAATATAAAATGAATATTGCAGGCACACAAAGACAGCCAGTATATATAGTTAAAATCAAAGTAACATCATCAGATAAGTTTATCTCTAATTCAAAAGATGACAACCTGGCGAGACAACTGCTGATGATACAATGCCCCTGCAGATTCCTTTGTAACTGGCGATATAATACCAACACTGAGCAACAATTCTTGCACATCTTCTTTGGAGCTCATCTCCTCATCACTTGCATTACTCGATTGACTAGTTGGCCCTGCCAAAAGCTTTTGCCTCATTCTCTCAGCCAACTTTACCATCTCCCTTGCTTTACTCTGCAAAACCAAGATTCTGGAGCTAAGCCAACAAGAAACTGCATCAAAAAATCAATTCTGTGCACTCTAACCCGATTATTAACCCCTTCTGAGTGGCACACTATGTTACTCTGAAGTAATTTTGTCAAATACTATAACAACGGTAATCCCCACTCATTTCAAACCATAATATACATTGAAAAATCGTCTTCATATAGCCAAATTCGACACTAGGATACGTACCCATAATGGGTATTCGAGTTGAATAACAAAGGGTACAACCAGCCTTTTAAATCATAAAATTCCTATGCATTCTTGCTCATTATTCTTCCCTAAAATTAACTCATAAAACTACAAATTCTTAGAAAACTACCCATCAATCACTTCTCAGATGGGTACCTTGATCAATGTATTTCTTATGAATTATTGTTCATTATTCTTCCCTATAATCAACTCATAATACTACAAATTCTTAAAAAACTACCCATCAATTACTTTTAATTGGGTATTTTGATCAATGTATTTCCTATGCATTTTTGTTCATTATTCTTCCCTATAATTAACTCATAAGACAACAAAATCTCATACTACCCATCAATTGTTTTTCAAATGGGTGCAGTGATCAATGTATTTCTAAAACAATGCTACTTTCTCATCAATAACAATTTAACACCAATAAAAGAATAAAAATTGGACAAAAGGGAATTAAAACATGAATTAAATTATACCATTAGAGCATTCAAATCCTGAAAAGCATCCTGCAAAGTCTTATCAGTACTCTCCCACATCTCCTGCTCTTTCCTCAATATCCCCGCAACACCCACAACCGGCACCCGAATCGCCACACTACTTCCCTCCCCCGCCTCGGCTGCCGCCACAGCACCAGAAATCTCCCACGCTCTACCCTTCCACGCCGCCCAAAACTTCTCAAAAAACAACTCATGATTATCCGATTTCCCCCTCATCACCAGCGTCACCGCAATTGACCCCATTGAAGGGTGTGAAAGGTCAAATTTAACCCTTGGACTGGAAATAGATAGCATAGATTTTAGGGATTTTTTAGGGGGGTGAATGTGAGTGATATGAGAGAGGGCGATAGAAGCGGTGTCGGAGGAGGGAGAAATCCAGATGAGGCGGTGAGTGGTGAGAGTGAGGATGCCGGAAGTGTAAGGGGAGAGAGTTGGGTGGGTTGTGAAGTCGGGTTCGATATCGATGCTCGAAAGGTAGAAGCACTCTACTTCGTCGCCGGTGAGGATTGGTCTTTTGCTTGACGTTAGATTCGCCACTGATAACCATTTCCCGGCCATTGCTGGGATGAGTCAAGAAAGGGAATTCTTTACTTCTTTTAGGTGGATGGAGGTTTTATTTGATCATTGACTTTTTTTTTGCGTTTTTTTTTTTTTTTTTTTTTTTTTTTTTTTGGGTAATTTCTATAACTAGGAATTGATTACAAATTTTCTGCCTACACCCCTATCTAGGTAGCATTCTACTCACTCTTCATTATAATGACGTCATCTTTTAATTTTTCGATTTCAAGTCATATATAAAAACTTCATTTTGGTATATGTAAATGTTCATTTTTGTAAATACAAATGTTCAGTTTTGTATCATTAAATGTTCAATATTGTTAATACACCCGTGTTATATATTCATTGTTTCTTAAGCAGCACTTTTTTATCTTTTCAAATGTATGTACACATGCTTAATATATTAATTAAAATTAAAAACTTAGAAAGAAAAAAAAAATCAAAAGTGAAAATCTAAAACTTAAAAAATGTAAGTATCATATACTTAGTATATAAGCGTCTTACAAAATGAATTGAACATCGTATCTAATTTAATACATTTGGTATGCGTAAAAGTATGTAAAATTATCGTCCTTATAATACTCTTCTATGTACTCTTATGATGTTTGTGTGTTTTCCTTCATACATATCTTTCTTATCAATACATACATTATCGTCTTCAACTTTCTTTCTTTCTTTTTTTTTTTCATTGGCCTGTGTGATAAGAGATCAAAATATTTTAAAGTAAAATGTTAGTAACAAAAACACATGTAATATAAACAAAACGGAAACATTTAAAAATAAAAATTTTAACAAATTGCCAGAAAATAATGAACATAGTTCAATATGAAAATGAACAAGCAATATCATAATCTAAATAAATATTTTTCAATACAAGAATGAATAAATATTAAATTTAATTGAACATTTTTCAATAGTATAACAAACAAGTACTAGTATTAAAATTGAAACAAATGTCTTTTAATGTGAGAATGAATGAATAAGTATAAATCTAAATGAACATGTTTATATATGAGAACAAATATTGAATTACATTGCAAATGAACATATTTCAATATAAGAATGAACATGTATCAAATTTAATTGAATATAAATGAACATGAAATCTATCTAAAATGATCAATGTTCCACCTAAAATGAAAATTAGATTGATAGAAAATATAGGAAGAAAATGAAGATCAAAACTTTTATCATAATTCTAATGACCGTATATTAATATCTGCATGAACATATACTTATATATAAATGAACATGTATCAAAATGAAAATGAACATTTATCTACGAGCTAAATTTATATTTTTACAATCCTACGAAATAGATCAAATCCAAAAAAATTAGAGCAATTAAACTCTATTTTAATTTTTTTTTTTTGTCCAGTAAATTTATAAGATAATAATACACTACAAATTAGTTCAACTTAAAGTAGATTGTTTACCAAACATCATTCTACTATAATAATAAGAAATCATTGTTATGATAAAAATTATAAGAAATCATAAACAAATACTGGAATTTCATATATCTAGAGAAAGTAATTGAAGAAAATAAGACAAATAAAAAGTTAGGGTTTGAATTTATTTATTTATTTTCAAAGATAAACAAAATCAACTTACAATTTGATTGTTAGTCGTTCTTTTGTAGAATTTTTCTGGAATTTCGTCTCTTACATACAATATTTTGGTAGAGATCTAAGAGTATTTGAATTTTTTTTTGTGAGACAAAATTGGGAGATTTTGATAGTTTAGGAGTGAGAAAATGGAGATAGAAAGGGGTAAAATTATGAGGAGAGAGAAATTTAAAATGTTGGTAAAATGATAGGGAAATTGATTTATAAGAAGAGAGAGAAATGGTGGGAAATAAATTTTTATTGTTTATAGGCTGTATAGTGTATGTGGGGGAGGGGGGTGTATGTAGTAATACCTACACTAGGGTATAGGTATCAATAACTAGGAATTGATGATTTGAGTTTAGAGTGAACCTAATGCTTGATTGCTTGGCAACAAATAGGGATGCTAATCAAGCGAGTCGATCATGAGATAATATGTTCTCGACTTGTGCTCGAAAATTAAAACATGGCTCGTGCTCGACTTGTACTCGTTATTCGCTAAATTCGTTAAACTACTGTTCAATGTGCTCGTTTAATTTTATCATGTGAATTTGAAGACTCGTCTAATATCATCATGTAAATTTGAAAACTCATCTAATATCACATAACGGCTCTATTTTATTTTTCTCTATAAAATGAGGCCAATATTGAGATATTTTGAAACAACTTCTATGAAAGTGAATATTACTCTCTTATAAAAACAAATTGTGTGGAGATGAATATTTCAAAATCCAATAGGAAAAAAAAACCCTAATAAAATCTCAAAACTCATCACAATCCCAAAATAATCCAAATCTTCAACCTTACTATTCTACACTTCCAATTGATCTCAACTCAGATTTAGATACAAGTTTTCAAGAACTTTCAAATTATGGTTCACAGAATTTCAATTTATCAAATCCAAGTACTTTCACTCAATTTCCTTTTCAACCACCACAAAAGCCAAATTATCCTATTCTAAAAATGTTATCCCATCTTTTTGAGAATATTCAAATCTCTCAAGGTGATTCAACATTTCCCATGTCTCAACATTTTACTATGTCACAAGGTGAAGGTGCATTTCCGAGTTTCGATTGCTCATACACATCAAACGTATCTGTTAGTTTAGATGAACTACTACGAGAGGGGGGGTGAATAGTAGTAGGTTCCAATCGCGGAACTTAAGCGGAAATAAACAATAAAAACATAAAGAAAACTTAAGCACACAGCAAGTTTACGAGGAAACCATCCAGTGCCTAACTGGAAGTAAAACCTCGGCCCTATTGGGACTTATGAACAAATTCCACTATAATAGGCAACTCTCCTAGTACAACCTATTACACAGACCTTTGCTTTGCAAGTTCCACCACGGACACTTGACTCTATGATAGGACACTTCCTACCAGACCTAAGACACTTCTCAGGACCCTTTTTCTCCCCTTACCCAGGACACTTCCTAGGTGACCCAAGACACTTCTCAGGTTCGTTTCACTCTCTGTGCACTCACAGTCTTCACTCGAATTTTAGAGAATTCAAACTCATACACTTGCGTGAATTTAAGAGAATTCACGATCTCACCCCAAAACCAATTACAACTCAAAGACACACTCTAACACATAAATGGAAAGCTACACATGAAACCCGAAATCAAAATGATAAAGCTTAAACCTTTTGGCAAACTTACTCTTAAGCACTAAGTGGTTTTCACGCTTAAAACTCTCACTTTGCTAAGCTGAAATACTTCTATATTTATAGGAGTTCCTCAGCTTCTCAAACTAGGGAATTCGCAAACAAGATAGATCAAACACAAATCTGATCTTATCTTCTTTAAAACCGAATCCAAACAGATTTAAATTCGTTTTTATAAAAACCAAATTTTATCAAATTCGTTTTTGTTAAAAGATAAGATTTTATAAAAAAGATAAAACCAAGTTAAACCAGATTTTATAAGATAAAATCCATTAAGTACTTTTTTTATAAAATTCATAATTATCTTTTACGAATTAGTTAGTTTGCCAAGCTTTATCTGATTTCTAACAAGTTCCAGGCATATCTATCATTTATATGTTTACATCATCCTACGAAAACAAACTTATCTTTTACACAACTATAAGTTATGAAGTCCATCTTCTTCGGTTGATATCTTGATCTTTGTGTTGATCCTTGATTGTTGAGGCTTTCCCCAGCATTACACCAGAACCAGGTCGTTACACCCGTTTTGAAGTTCCTGTTGAGAAACTTCGGGAAGTTCCATTGCTGGAACTCTTCTTCTGTTCTTTACTTGTCCTCATGGATCTTCCAAAGTTCCTTTGTTCCAGTTCCTACTTCAGCCCTCTACGCTTACTGAACCTGCCAACATCACAACACTAGAAAATCCTTATTAAAAGGAAGTTTGCTCAATTCTTAGTATCATCATCAAAACCTCATAAGGGTCAACAGTATCAAATGACGACAATGTACCTGAAGTTGAAGAAGTCGAAGAAAATGAAAGAGCTCATGAAGGAGGAAATCATGATGGAAGAACAAAGTTTTGGTTAAAAGTTGAAGAAGTGGTTCTTGTGAAGGCTTGGCTTCATGTTAGTCAAATTTTTTTAAAATAAAAACACTAACCAAAAGGGGAATATTTTTTTGGAGGAAATTGAGAAAATGTATAATAATGATAGACTATACAAACAAAGGTGTTTTGAAGAAGGTGCTAATGGGGTTGCACGAGAAGATTTGTTGAAAATGAGGGGTATGGAGCAACATAGAAACCATTGGAGAAGAATCAATGCTTCATGTTCTAAATTTTGTGGTTCACATGCTCATGCTGAATCAAGATGGGGAAGTGGTCAGAATGATGATGTAATCCCCCATATTTTTAAATATTTTATAAATAAAATTTTATTTTATTTATAATATTTATTTGTATTTTTTCGGAATTTAATTTCAAAAGTTTCAAATTATTAATTTGGGTCAAAAAATTATTTTAGCACAAACTATTTTATGAACCTTCATCCTACAATTTCATGATCATAAAACAAAGCCTATTCCATTTTTATTCCCTAATTGGCCCATTATATTCATGAGGTTCAATCTTCCTACTTACCCTACAACTCTCTCCTATAAATACCCCATTAATCCCCAAATTTTTCCCACACAAAAGGTTAGTCTTTATTTCTTTTCCCTTTATTTTATTTCTTTTATTTTTCCTTGTTATGAAATAATATTTGTGGATGTCTATATTCTTGTAATCTCCAAAACATTCTAGATCTAGGGTTCATTATTCTCAAGAAAACTCTAACATTGTATATATTTATATTTATATCCACTACTATATGGAATAAACACACAAATTAATTCTCTCTCAATCTCTCATGTTTCTTCCTATTTCACAACACGTTATCAGCGCCAACCTTAGCCAACTAAATGAATTCATATCGTTAATCATGATTGTTCTATACTAGAATTTAAATTAGATCGCAGCATAAGGTACGCTTATGGTTTCATTAAATTTGTGTGATTAATTGATAAAAATTTATTATCTATAATTATCAGCATGCATGAACTCGTTAAATGGATTCTTTGGGCTTTACCAGATTAATTGGTTTTGTTTGTGAAAAGATCTTATATATATATATATATATATATATATATATATATATATATATATATATATATATATATATATATATATATATATATATATATATACACACTATTTGATTATGCATGTTACTTTCGTTGATTGTTAATCTATAATCATGGACACTAGTTGTTTGTATAAATTGTGTTTTGGGTAAAAATACCCTATCTATGTGGACCAATCAGAGAGGGCCACGTGTCAAGCCTGGACAGGTCCACTTGGGCCAATTACCAGCTGACTTGCACCTCCTGTTGAAAAGATTCAAAGACATTTTTGCCTTTGAAGTGGAAGAGATGTCAGGAATCAACTTGGATCTTGCTGTCCACAAACTCGCCGTGGACCCTAAAAAGAAGCTCATCCGGCAAAAGAAAAGAAATCACGGCGAAGAAAGAAGTCAGGCGGCACCTGCCGAAGTTAAAAAGCTGTTAGACGCTGGGTTCATTCGGCCATGTAACTTCCCTGATTGGGTTGCGAATGTGGTGCTAGTAAAGAAGCCAAATGGTATGTGGCGCATGTGTGTAGATTACACTGAATTGAACAAGGCATTCCAAAGGACAATTATCCGCTTCCAAAGATCGACAGTCTGGTCGACTCTACAGCCCGGCATGCCTTGATGAGTTTTATGGATGCCTACTCCGGCTTCCACCAGATACCCCTGTGGAAAAAAAATAAAGAGAAGACGGCCTTCGTCACTGATCAGGGGTTATTCTGTTATACTGTGATGCCGTTTGGCTTGAAGAATGCACCTGCTACTTTCCAATGAATGATTAATACAATCTTCATTAATCAAATCAGGAGGAATGTAGAGGCGTACATTGATGATGTGATAGTCAAATCCAAGCTACAGACGGATCACCTTCCTGCTCTCCGAGAAACCTTCACCACATTCAGGCGGCATAAGGTTATGTTAAATCCTAAGAAATGCGTCTTTAGTGTTGAGTTTGGAAGTTTCTCAGATTCCTGGTTGATCAAAGGGGGATAGAGACTAACCCCGAGAAGATACATGCGGTAATTGACATGAAGTCACCCCGCACTGTCAAGGAAGTTCAGAAGTTAACTGGTTGCCTGGCGACATTGGGAAGATTTCTCAGCCGGTCAGGTGATAAGTGTCTCTATTTCTTCCAAACAATCAGGAAGAAGACTAGATTTGAATGGGGGGATGATGCTAAGGCGGCCTTTCAAAAGCTGAAAGAACATTTACACTCCTTGCCAAGGCTTGTTAGCCCTTTGCCAAAGGAGACGCTTTACATGTACCCAGCCGTCTCAGATCATGCCCTCAGCACCGTTCTCCTTACTGAGAGAGACGACATTCAGCTCCCGGTCTTTTTCATTAGCGCCGTTCTCCTTGCTGAGAGAGACGACATTCAGATCCCGGTCTATTTCATTAGCCATGTTCTCAAAAATGCTGAACTTCGATACCCCATGGTTGAAAAATTTGGCCTTGCTCTCTACATGGTTGTTAAGAAATTAATGCCTTACTTCTTGGCACATCCGGTTGTGATCTATACAGATCAGCCCCTCAAGCGGCCAATGACAACCTTGGAGTCATCCGGCAGAATGCTCAAATGGGCTATTGAAATGTAAAGTCTTGAAATCACCTACGAACCAAGAAAAGCAGTGAAGGGTCAGGCATTTACAGACTTCATTGTCGAAATGACAAGGCCGGTTGCTCCGGACAACCTTGATCAGGTTTGGAAAGTGTATGTAGACGAGAGATCTACTATGAACGGTTGTGGTGCAGGCATAATCTGTCAGTCTTGGAAGGAGATAAATATGAATACACACTACAGTTCAAGTTCCAGGCCTCAAACAATGAGGCAGAATATGAAGCCTTGCTAGCCGGTATCCGCATGTGCAAAGCGGCAGGGGCAACAAAAATTGACGCTTGCTTAGATTCTCAGCTGGTCGTTAGCCAATACCATGGTGATTATGAAGCCACCCATCCGGCAATGATCAAATACTTGCAGGCAGTCAAAGCTAAGCCCGGGACACTTGAATATTTTCATTTAAGTCAAGTGCCCAGGTCTGAAAACAACCAGGCAGATGCTCTGTCAAAATTGGCATCCTCCGCCTCTTGTGATACGCCTCGGTCAGTCTTCTGGGAAGTTATGGAACAATGGAGTATATCTGACGATGAGCCCATTGGAGTGCTTGACCGAAGCTCTACCTGGATGGATGGCATCCGGGCATACCTTACAGACGGTACGCTTCCTGATTCACCCTAGGATGCAGCCATATTAAAGAAGCGTGCTGCAAACTTTGAGATGAAAGACGGAGAGCTCTTCAAGGCGGGTTTCCTAAAACCTTTGTTGAAGTGCGTTACCCCAAAAAAGGGGAAAGAAGTACTTGAAGAATTGCACTCGAGATATTGCACCTCTCACATAGGCGGCTGATCCCTAGCTGTCAGGACCAGGCGGCAAGGTTACTTTTGGCCCACTCTTGAGGCAGACGCCATGGAGATGGTCAGAAAATGTGATAAGTGCCAAAGGTTTGGCAAGCTCATCCATCAGCCGGCAACTGACCTGACAGCGATCCACAGCCCGGTCCCGTTTGCTAAATGGGGCATGGACATTCTAGGTCCTTATACGCCTGCGCCAGGTGAAAAGCGCTATATTCTGGTGGCTATGGATTATTTCACCAAGTGGGTTGAGGTAGAAGCGGTCAAAGACATCAAGACAAAGGATGTCATCTCTTTCATTTGGAAGAACATCATCACCCGATATGGGGTAC
Organism: Chenopodium album; assembly: GCF_948465745.1. Taxonomy (NCBI): domain Eukaryota; kingdom Viridiplantae; phylum Streptophyta; class Magnoliopsida; order Caryophyllales; family Amaranthaceae; genus Chenopodium; species Chenopodium album. The sequence goes on from NC_137846.1 coordinate 20,077,319, forward strand.
CTATGTCTATGGTGTTTGATAATGGCCCTTAGTTTGAGAGTCCTCAACTCAAGACTTGGTTGGGAGATCAAGGGATCTCACATTGTTTTGTATTAGTCGGCCGACCCCAAGCAAACGGCTAGGTTGAAGCCTTCAACAAACTCATCTTAGACGGCATCAAAAAGAAAATTAAAAGAGCCGGTGGTTTATGGGCTAAAGAGTTAATTCATGTCCTATGGCCCATCCGGACAACTGAAAAAGGGGCAACCAGTGAAACCCCATTTCTCATGGTTTAAGGTGCTGAAGCCGTCTTGCTAATCGAGCATTATGAGCCGACTCTACGAGTCATGCTATACGATGAAGAAGCAAACTAGGAGGCCATGCGGCTAGCATTGGACTCACTCTCGGAGCGCAGGGGCAATGCCACCTTGCGCCATGAGATTTACCGTCTGAGAATGACCCGTGCCTACAACAAAAGAGTGCACAAACGACCCTTGAAAGTTGGAGACTTTGTGTTACGAAAGATGGAGGTAACTAGTAGGGCCAATGAGCAGGGAAAGCTAAATCCTAATTGGGAAGGCCCATACCGGAACTATGAGGAAGTGAGAAACGGCACCTATCGCCTGGAAACTCCAAACGGCAGGCGGCTGCCCAGAACTTGGAATGTAGACAACTTGAAAAAGTACTACTTCTGAGATTTGTAAATTTTTGTAAATGAAAAGCCTATCAATGAAAAAAGTTGCCTTTTGTTTTCAAACCTGTTAATTACTTCGTATACATACATGCGTAATGATGAATTACCGCCTGCGCAATGCACTGACGGAAAACTAATGACTTAAACTAAATTAAAAAACTTAGTGGCTAAGCTAATTTCAAACTATGAGGCCAATGGCCGGATGTTATTTTATTTATAAATTCGTCTGCTCCAACATGAGTAAGGCGTCCGGCGACGCCCATCCGGGTGGAATCGTCGTAGAGAGTATCTCCCATCAGGGTAACCAAGTGCTCTACGTATCCATGCAGACGACAAAGATTGAACGACCTAATTGGTCAACTCATAGCCGTCTGACCAAAATAGTCTAAACATTATTAAGCTTAAAAGCCAGATGTCCAAATGACATCAGCCGGTTGGTAATTGAAGTTCTGATTTAGATTATTCGACGAAATTGTACTAAGTCCACCCAATGGGGTAACTGATAAAGTGCAATGGATTGCAGGTACCCCTAAGGCCGTCTGGGGCCATTTGTTAGGCGGACCATTTGTTTCCTGCCTCATCAAGTGCCAGGCGGCAACTTGCCTCCTGCCTTGTCAAAAGACAGTTTAATTGGATTACGAATAACCCAAACGGAGGTGAAGGGCTATGGTACAGCTAACTCTCCGGTTGGGCAAACGATTACTTACTGGTTTTGTGGACGGCTATGTACTTGGTTTGGGGCAATCACTACTTTGATTGATTGACTTAGGAACATCTCATACTCCTTAAAGTATCAAAAGTTCCCAAGTCAATCAATCAAAGAAGTACTGAAACCAACCACACAGCCGCCAGGGGCAAGAGTAGCCGGTATACTGACTGCCGCATGCTTGAAAAAAGATAGGCAAAAATTGCAAAATTTAGGTGCAAAAATTGAAACAAATTCATTAAACCGACTCAGTCGGCAAATTTCATTCAAAACCGGTCAAGGTCGGGTAATATTGTTAACCGGATAGACATCCGGAAGAAAAGAAATAAAAATTGTTACACGACTCCTTAGTCGGTAAAAAATAAACATACTCGGCTCATAGGCCGGAGAGAATAAGATGGCATACTGTCGCAGAAAATACAAGGGAGGCTGAATTAGGGCTACTGAGTCTGCTTCGGCTAGTCCTGGCCGGTTGAGAGGTTCACTTCGTTTTGCCCAACTGGGACTTTCTCACCCTGGACTTGATCAGTCTGGACTTGATCAATCTGGACTTGATCAGTCTGGACTTGATCGGCCTGATCCGCAGCCGGCCCCTCCTCATCATCTAAAACCTCAAAGCCTTGCTCTAAGGCCCATGCTTTAAATGGAGGCGGAGCCTGCTTATTCAATACTTGAGCATCATACACCTTAGTGGCGTAATCATATCTCAGCTTGAAGACCTCAAACTCAATGGTTAGGTGGAGCAGTCCCCAAGTAATCCTCAGACGGGCTTTAGTGTCCCGCTCATTCTCAGCAACTAGCTGGCTTTGCTCATTAGCAATCTCTTCTTGGTGCTGGTTCCTCAGCTGAACGAGCTCAACCCCCAGCTGGCTGACATCTTCCCTTAGCTTGGTATTTTCCTAATCAATCCCCTCCAATGCCTTGAGGTCTGATTGGGCATTTTTAAGCTCCAGCTCAAGCTTGGACACCCGGTTGTTGGCGACGTCATTAATAGACGTCAACTTTTTAATCAGCTCCTCCTGTTGCAACTCTACTACTTTAATTTCAACATCACACATTATTTTACTGTATTCAGCAGAGTTAAGAGCTTGGGTGGCCCTCTGTTTAGCATCATTTACCTCTTCCTGCTTCCGCCTGAAGGGGACCCTCAGCCCGTCTACCCTCAACATCGCCTGAAAAGGGGTAAGACGGTTAGCAAAACACTTGAAAATATTAAAGGAAAAAGAATGAAGTACTAAGTAAATACTAAGTTACCTCAACCAGCAGGCCCTGGATTATGTCGAAATCCACCGCCTGCATATCAAGCACATAATTCTTCTCTGACCTGGTCAAAGAACTTACCATCCTCTTGGCAAACGCCTGGACGTCAGGCGGCCCTGAGGGAGCATCTGCACTAAAAGAAGTACTTGGTGAGAAAGCAGCACAGGCGGCACCCGACTCATGCCGGCTGCTCATCGAACCTCTAGACGGGCTGATTCGAATTTCGACTCGCATGAAGTCAAGCGGCCAAGGGAGTTCGATTCGTGTCTTACCTTGAGTGCGAAGCTGGGAGGACTCTACCCCTTCAGCCGTTGCAGTGCCGACTGCAAGATAGAATGGCTCGCCACTCTTCGATGCCGTAGAGGCATCCGACTGTTTCCCAGCAGCTCGCTTTGAGCTTTCGCTCAGAGCTTTCAACACAGCTAGACCTGGCAATCTTGACCTAGACCCGATGACCAGTCCCGAACGACCCGACCCATGACCCGAAATCGACCTGAAAACAGTGACCCAAAATTGACCCAAAACCCGAATCAACCCGACCCGATCTATACCCGACCCGAAGTGGAATTAACCCGACCTTGACCCGAAACCCGATATGACCCGATTCGAAACGACCCGACCCAAAGTTGACCCGAGACCCGAAATGACTCGACCCGAAGTTGACCCGAGACCCGAAGTTGACCCGATACCCAAAGTGACCCGACCTGTAACTTGAATTTATTGACCTAAATAGACTCGAAACCCAAAGTGGCCCGAACCAAAATTATCTTATACCTTAAATGACCAGATCTATTTAAGCTAAAGACTTGACCTGAGCAAACCGACGCGAAATAGAAAAAAACGGCAATCAAACTGACTTAATATTTTTTTTTAAATTTTATTTATTATTTTGTAATGTGTAACAGTGTAAGTAATTTACATATTTTGAGCATAACTTTTCTCGATTTCTTCGGTCTTTTATCTGTACAAGTTATTAAAAATTCGTAAAAAGATTGAAATTTAACGACTATTCTACGGAGTTTGTCCATAAGATTAAAAAATTTAACTAAAGCTCGAAATAAAAGTCACAATTCTCACAAGTCCAGAAAAAAATAGTACAATAATAATGCGTACATAACATAATGCTCAATACCAAATGAAATTACAAAATATTTTATAGTCAAACAATTACTATGTTCCATGAAAAAGTTGCCTTAATAAACATAGTGAGTTCCTCATCAAAAAATAAATAAATATATATACAGAGTTGAATTTAACCCAATGCATCGACCCGACCCGAAATTGATCCGAAAATTGGACCCAAAGATTTACCCGACCCAAACTTGACCCGACCCTAACTCGACCCAAAATGTTGACCCAATACCCGACCCGACCCAATAATCAGTCGACTCGAAATCAACCCGAAACCCAAAATGACCCGACCCAACCCGAACTTGACCCAATAACTTTTTGACCCGAACTTGACCCGACCCGACCCATACCCGACCCGAATGACCCATTTGCCAAGTCTAAAGACAGCCGGGCCTTTGTCACCGGTTGTGGGTCGATCTGGGTTGGTTGAAGAGGTAGAGTGAGGAGGATTCTTCTTTGCCGTTTTAGCCGGGGTTTTATTTAGCTCATCCCCCGGCCGCTTGAACAGCTTCGTAATGGAGCGGGGAATTGATTTGTTCCCACTTTGTAAATGAAAAGCAAGAGTTACAGCCGGCGAATTCCCAAATTAAGAGAAAGGGGTATAGCCGGTAAATAACTAAGTTAATGCATAAAAGCTAGAAAGCATGGCAGGCGGCCTTACCCCATTCTTCTTAGCCTCCTTGGCCTCCAAGGCGGCTCTCTTCTCTAGCAGCTGCTCTTTCCTCAGCTGAGCAGCCAGCTTTGCGGGCGTTTTGTTTGGGTCAACCATGTTCCGTGCGTCTTCTGCAACAAAGAAAGGAAACAATTGGTTAAATGGATCAATAAAATAGTTAAGGTATTAACATAGACGGCAAATTGCCGATGTATAGTAAATCTACCCCGTGGGAACATGGTGCTGAGCCCACAGGCGGAAAGAAAGGCGTCATCCTTCAAAAAATCCGAAAATGGTGTATCTAGTTCTTTGGAACAATTATATGGGTCCCATCCTCTAGGGGCTCAGTCGTAGTCTCAAAGAACCCGGGCTCCATTATTTGTTCGTAAGCCCTAGACAAAATGCGGGGGAAGGCGTATTTCTTCCCAAGTAAAGTCGGATCCTTATTGTACCGACGTAGGAACCGGTTGTGTCCTAATTTGGGCGAGGAGATCATGTAAAACTTCTCCTTCCAGCTGGTCCACTTAGACGGTTTGTCCAAGGACATCAGATATTGCGGATGGGTGGTTAGTGTGTACCATGCCTCATACCCACCTGGTGCCCGGCTCATGTAGTGCATATGAGCAAAGGCCGCAAAACTTGGCTCTATATTTTGGAATTCGCAGGCAGAGATGTAACTAAGTATCTTAATCCATGAATTTGGGGTAAGTTTCCAGACTCCTAAATCATACCCCTTCAAAATTTTCTTAATACCCCTCTGGAGGGGAAAATGAAGGCCCGCTCTAATCACGGCTTCATAACAGCCGAAGCAGGTGTCGACATTTTCAATGTTTTCCTCCCAGGAAATTGTCGCCTCAGCAGGCGGAACTTCAATTCTCCAGCCTTCTCCAACCAGATGAGCATCCGCAAATGCTCGGAAGCTACCCCTCATGGTAGCAAGATCTCTAGGAAGCATCCTAGTCTCTAAGGGATTTGACAGGACTGATCCCCTAACCGGCTGCTGGTAGTCAGCTGCAATATCTCCTTGATCAGAGCCCAATGCTTCTGATCTGGATCGTTCGGCGGCTTCCTCTCCGCCAAACTCCTCTTCATCAGAGCCTTGGGAAGAGGTAGCGTCCTCACCGCCTGACTCCCGCAGGATTGAGTCACTTGAGGTTGAAGGGGTGCCACCCGGAGAAGACTCCGCCTGCTCCTCCGAACCCTCATATTCCTCATCCGGAATAATTTCATCAGAGGGCACTTCCCAAGCGCGCCGCTTCCTAGGCTTGATAGCAGTCTGTTTGACTCTGGCCATGGTATCCTACATAGACACAGAGACGGAGGGGTTCGGGGAAGAGCAAAGCAGGTCCGAATTTCTAAAAAAGGCACCCCCGGTTCTAGATTCAGCCGTACCAGGAGATCGGCTGAAAGACCTAAGCGGTGTCGTGTGTGTTGGTGGAGAGTCCATTTTTATTTTGGAAGTCTAAGTACACAAGCGGGAAAGTATAAAAGCTTGAAGAGAGAGTAGAGGCGGTTACCTTTAGCTTAACTCTGGAAAATCTGAAAATTGCTACAAACGGTGACCGGATGTGTTCCTCAAAAACGCAGACGGAAACTTGAAACTCGCTACAGGCAGGGGCAGAGTCTTTCTCTCTCTGGAATTCTCTCTTTCTCTCTCTAAGAATTAAAAGTGATTTGAGTAAAGTGAGGGGAAAAGAGGGGGGGGTAAAACCCTATTTATAGAAGGGTAAAATGGGGGCATCCCCGTCACACCTTAGAAGGTGAACAATCTTTTTACTGTTCACCACTCCCGGAATGCCGCGTGCCACTGGCACCACGTGGCCCTCCACGTGCTACCTGTGAGGGGCAAATGTTTTGGGTAAAAATACCCTATCTTTGTGGACCAATCAGAGAGGGCCACATGTCAAGCCTGGACAGGTCCACTTGGGCCAATTACCAGTTGACACATGTCAGCCTAAGATACCTTCTGGAATTGCGGCCTTCTAGGTTAGAATGACCTAAGAGAGGGCACCTTTCCCAATGACCCTATAAATAGGGAGATATCTCCCCATTTTTTGGGGACACATACAATAATTTATTACACCTACCCTACATTATCTCACAACAGAGAAAACACCTGATTTTGGAATTCGAGAGGATCCCACTTTACTTTTCGCATCTTTTCCATTCTCCTACGAGTTCTAATTTGATCGTCGGAGGCGGAGCTCCAACCATCTAGAGTCTCCGTTGTTTTTGCAGGTACAGGCGCCGTCGCACCAATCTTGGAGTTGTAACTCTCCCAAGGGACAAAAACACCCAAAACAAATTACATTGAAATTAAAAAATAAAATTGTTTTATATAATTGTATAATTCCATATTGCACAACTTCTGCGACTAGTTGTTTATCAAGTAATTAACACATAACTTTTATTTTTTGAAAGAATTAACACATAACTTAGTGGATACTAGTATTAAAGGAAGTCGAGTAGTTGCATCAGAATTTATATGTTTTACTTAATACTTACCCATTAATAGTTTCCCAAACTAATATAATATTTACATATAGTTTTACTGTGCGCCACTTTGTTATTGTTTAATCACTATTACTGCCAATTGAATTAGTTTTGCATTAATCACTTTACATCATATTGAAAACTCCTTGGTATTACTCGAGTACTTTATTATGGTGTTAAGGTTTTTATCTAAATTGTCATACTATGTTAGATTGTTATTATTGAAGCTGGGTTAGGCAAATATCCTTATGTTACTGATATGATATATTTACCATATATTCTATAGTTATCATATGTATTGTAGATATATATCTTTAGTCAATTTATAATCACCATAGTACTAGTTGTTTAGCCTTTTAGGATAATCAATATTTATCCCATAGGTTCAGGGAATCAGTAAGCATATTTTGTGCCTAAATCGTAGCTTGTATTTTACATTGGTTTATTGCATCTAATTATTTGAGTGTCATCCAATGTGAAAGTTTTGTTAAAGTTTTGATATAATTCTATTTCTTCAAGGTATTATATATACCGACTGATTGATAGTGAATCACAAGTATCTGTGATTGATTTGTGATATTTTTATGCTACCGTGAATAAAATTCTTTGCATTATTTTTGTAGCATACTATTTTATATGTGGTATCATAATTAAATTCATTGACCAAGTGGATGTTTTAATCTGTTGATTGGAGTTTGTTAATATGTGATTAATGTGCTAATGACTTGTTAAGATGCAGGTAATTTACTCATGCAAATATTTGTTGTGTAAATTGTTAAAGTCATGTTTGTTTATGGGTTCTAAGAGCAACTCCAATGACAAGCTAATTGTCAAATTAGCTTATCATGCCACATAAGCTTTTAAGCTAATTATGTTTGTAGCTAGTTTGATCCCCAATGCCTAGCTATTAGCTTACTATCTAAATTATCAATTTATTATTTTTATCTTAATTACTAATTGACTATTAACATTTTCTTGTTGGCAAGTTTTTTTTTCAAGCAAATTAGCTTGGCAAAGCTAATTTGCTTGACTAAGCTAATTACATATTTTTGCTCCAATGGTCAAGCTAGTAGCTAGAGACTATTTAAAATTGCAAGCAAGTCCCTAGCTACAACCATTGGAGTTTCTCTAAGGCCTCTAACAGGTGATGATTGTTTGTTCTACTTTTGAATAATTCACGTTGTTAAACTTTCTCCTTTGATATAGAGGCCTAACACATTATATTCTTGAGCATTGAGTGTGTACATGCTAATTTCTTTTATGTGAGTATCCCTATATACTTTGAGTAGTTGCATATGGATGTCTGTCGCTATTAGCCTTTACTTACCACCTCACCATTCACTTCACAAGTATCCCTATTGACTTGACTTAAAAGGAAATTTAATTAAGAGTAATTCTCGTGAACTTGAAATATGTTTAATTGCTAGAGTTATAGCTTTTATTTTGCTTGTTGAAGGTTTATATGAGACCAATTTCAATTAGTATGTATTTCACATTTGGTAAGAATGGGAAAATAGAAATCATACTTCTTGACTGTCTATAAATATTCTTTACATAACCTTTTGTTATGTGAGGGTAGCAAGTATATTTCAATTGTTTATAAGTATAATATGTTATTTCCCCACGAAACTTGTTGTCATTCCCTATATTTATAATAGGAGTCATGTTTATTTCCATGAAACACATACATGTCTCTAATGTGGAGGTATCCAAATATGAATAATTAATTTCTCTTAAGTATTTCACATAAGCTAAGGCATATGACTTATGAAACTGTGGGTGAAGTTGGATTATGTGCTACAAAGTTTTATGAATGACCTTGATATCTTAAGTATGGTTTTTCCGCTAACATATGACACGCTAATCTTGTGTGCTCATCATGTGGCTGCTCTTGTTTCCTAAGCTTTGTTTTGGCCAGTATAGTTGAGTATATCAACTAAGGTATGTTTTGATTACAGCTTGAACTAATTAAGTCTTATTTTATTGTTATTACCTTCTCGTTCTATAATGAGTAGATTGTCTAATTAATTTATTTGAATTAAGTTAAGTTAATTTATGTAACTTGAAGGTTTCATATTTTTGTTTAGTAAGGCATAATTGTTTAGTAGACATGACAGTACATGAAGCTAGATTATGAGAATGATTGTAAATTGAACACAGAGTTCCTGAACATATGAACCTAAAGTTCCTTAAATTTATAATGGGTTAGAAATCTTCTAGAACAATCTAGAAATTTCCAATAGTTTTGAAAGTATGTTGACTAGATTATTCTCCGTTCACAAAACTAATGTGTTCCTACATATGTCATGCGAGACTTATTAGCTCATTCTCGGAAATGAATGAGAAATCTCATGATTATTGAAGAATTAACAAGTATATTTGCATTTTTTTTATTATATATAATTCATGGAAAAGTTCATAAGAGTATCCATTTGAGCAAAGAATAGTGTTATGAGTTCAAGAACTTAAACATTCTATTTTGAGCAAATTACTTGAAAAATGTATTATGCCCATAGTTTACAGAATTTTCAACATAAAGATTAATATAATTGGACAAGAGGAACAAGTAAGAGTTTTATAAGAATATTTTTCTTTGCTTGATACATGCATTACCAAAAGAATTTATGGTCTAAAAGTGCAAGGGATTTCAAGGTTGTTGGATAACTTGGATTAATTTCATATCCCCCATATGCAAGGAATAAGGGGAGATATCATTTATTTCATTATTATATGTGATCCTTGCACACGAATTGTATGATACTATACGTTAGCTTTAATATCAATGTCAATAATTTATTTAATAAAAGCGACCACATAATATTACATACTAGCTTAAGGCCCGTGCCATGCATGGTAAGTCTAATTTTTGTAAGAATATCTTATAAATAAAATTTGATAAAACATACACGTTAAATATATAAATTATAATGTCATAATCTAAATTAATAGGCAAGCAAAATATCAACCAAAATGGAAATTTGGGCTACCTACACCCGAAATTTTTTCAGGCGGGGCTTGGTTTGATCAGGTCTAGTGGCCATATTAGTAAATACTTATTTATGAATGAATATTTAATAAACATCAAAAATTAATCAAACAATAGACTAAAATTGATATTTTACCTTTCCCTAGAATTAGACATATGATATAATTGTCAAACACAACATTTATATCATAGTTATACTATACTCTATAAGTCCTTAATTTGTAATAATATATACGTAGTAGTAAAATTTCAGAAAAAAAAATTATAATGAATTTGAATATATAGTCATATTGAAATTGATATTGAAATAACATATTAGTTAGAGGAATTGGAAAACAAAATTTAGTGTTTTTTAAAGTAATTTCTTTAACATCTATTATATGAATCAATTTATTATTACTCTTTAGGCAAAATTTAATAATACCCAATTTCAAAATAAGACAATATAAAAGATTTGGAAAGATATTATTATAGAATCAAAATCAAATATTAACAAAACAAAAATTGTCATAAAGATAACATAAAATATTTGAAATGATATTATTATAGAATCAAATGTTAACAAAAAACAAAAAAAAAAAAATTAAAAAGGGAATGGGAGTTTTGGAGGGAAAAAAACAGCACCAGGATGTGACACGTGTCACTCGCGGTGTCTGTTTTAGTATTAAGTTATTGATTTACAATGACACCACCCTGAAGATGGATATAAATAATTGAATGTCATTGATTATATAATAGTTATAAATGCTCCTACTAAAATTATTGTCCTAGAAGAACAACATCAGTTACTAATGAACCTAAAGCACGTCTGAAGCGTTGTAATCCAATATAGATTTAAAATATAAGAATCTTCGGAAAAGGAATGGAGCAACTATTGACAATGACAAATTTGAGGAAATGATAAATTTTCATTATATTTCTAGAATAAAATCACTTTTAGTAAAATTCATATGTTTCATGATTATATAAAAGACTCCAAAAGAGTATAAAATATCCAACAAGATTAACATGTATCAAGATTATAGTCAAAACTCCAACAGAGTATATATAAGTAATTATTAGATAAAATATTAGTTGACTGTCTTGCCAATTTTACAAAGAAACACATGTTGGTGTTCTAATATCACATCAAATTCATGGCCATGCATAAAGTAAGTTTAATAAAGTGACCACTAGTGTTGAAAAACTGACCAGAGTTCAAATTTAGAGAAGTGATTGGATGTGATAATTAAATTAGGTCATCCGGGTTTAATAATAATTACCCGTTATGGAAACCTGGAGTTTCGTTTGATAATGTGCTGATGCTCTCTCAATGTTAAATATAGACGTAACATTGAGATTGAGTTATATTTAGATTGTGATTCATAATAATTTGTATTGATGAAAATTTCAAGAGTTAATACGTTTTGATTTCTTAGAAAAAGGAGTAATGGCTGACTAAAAGTTTACCAAAATAACTTATACTTGTATATTATTGTCAACTATCAGGTGACCAAAAGCTCACCAAATACACTATTTAAGTTCTTAAAGATCCAGAAGATCACCACCTACTAGAGTTACAAGCAAGTGATTTATGCTTGTATAACAATTCTTTTGATTGAGGCTAGTATATGTCAGCACATAAGAAAATGAAAAAGAAGGAAAAATATGTACAACTGCACAACATATGTCTCCCCATTAACATTGTTTTTCCAGAAGATATTATGAAAAGGGTAATAATAAATACACATGCAATGTAAAGGTAATGATTCTTCATTGAAATTGTTCTCCAGAAGAGATAGAACTTGTTTAATACAAATCTTTTTGGAAAATTTAAAAATAAGTAAATAAATAATAATTATGATCCCTATAATGGTAGTTTGAGAAGTTATATGCCAACTTTTCTCTATATATAATCAAGATATGTTGCACATTTATGATTTGATTTGTATTCAATTATGACTCATGTTGCATAGCATTGAAGATACATTTTGGTTATATTAATTATGTATATACATTGAGATAAAATCTTGCCAATTATACTTGAATCACTACACCTGAAGTGTATGTTGTATGATTGGTTCCAAAATAAAGATATGTCTATATGGCAAGATAGTGCAGTTAACACTAATAGTGTAATAGCATATAAATACCATAGTGTATGGAATACCCTAAAAGTGGTATAGATATCTGAATTATTACAATAGATGGCCTATGATGTAAGAAAGTTATGATGGTACCAATAAAAAATGTATTTAGATATCATAGTAAAATAGCATGCGATATGTACATTAAAGAAATTTTATGATACCGGTACATATTAGAACCGATGAATAATATGCATATGCATAATAAAGTGAACTAGTGAATAAGGGATCTGAAATATATGTCCATTTTGATGTCGACATAATGATAATGATCATAAGTTTAACATGGACCAAAAGTCCAATGAGATACGGATTTTTAAATCCACACTGTACAATGTCTAGCATTATTTAGAGTTGTATGTATGTTCATATACATGTGTGAGTCATAGGTTAATGGATTATTCATTGCATATGTCAGAAGTTGTTAGATGCATTACTCATTGTAATTTTGTTTAATATGTTATCATGTTTATTACTATATCTCAAATTGCATGCATTAGTTTCTATATAATATTTGTGGTATATGTAAATGGTCATTACATATATGTAAGGCATATTTACAACTTTAATGGGCTTAATTATGATGAAATTATATATGACGTTGATATTATTTATGAATCATGTGAGAAAAGTTACCGAAGAACTTATAAGCATCGTATTTAAAGCCCTACAAATTTTATATTTTTTATATATCGTAATTATTATCGAACTTTTAGTCTATGTGATTACATCATTGACATCTCAACCTAAAGATTGAGCATATGAAAGTTAGTGAGAATTACTATTTGTATTTGCAAGAGAACTATCATGTCAATTATGAATATTCTAAAGAATATCAACGGGATACTTATGCGTGAGACTGTTTTATTATGGTCTAGAAGAACCATGATCTTCATACGAAATTGAAGAGAAACATAAATAATATCATGTGTTGCCATTAAGGAATGTTTGATCAAATAATGATCATAAATTTCTATTATTTACGACCTCCAGAAGAAGGCGTAACCGCATAAGTTTAACTTTTAAATTAAAGTAACTTTATTCAAATAAAGGTTTGGAATTATTTAGAGATAAATCCATACATGGTGAAATGAAGACACTTTATATGTTCACGCGAAGACTTGAAGATGCAAATTCAAATTAGGAGGGTTGAAGAGCAAGGAATGATATTCTACATCATATGAGAAGACACCTAGCCATCTTGGATTCATTGCAACATTAGATAATCTCAAGTTATGTATTCATCAGGGAGAGAAAATACGCGTTGCACTCTTTTTCCCTTAACCATGGTTTTCTCTCACATTGGGTTTTCCTGATAAGGTTTTTAATGAGGCAGCATCCCAAGCGTGTTACGAAGAATGTTGTACTTTTTTTCTTTCATTAGGTTTTAATCCCACAGGGTTTTACCTAGTAAGGTTTTAATGAGGCATTGTATTCGATAATAGAAATCCAAGGGAAAGTGTTATGAAATAATATTTGTGGATGTCTATATACTCCTATACTCTCCGGAACATTCTAGATCTAGGGTTTATTATTCTCAAAGAAAACCCTAACATTGTATCTATATATATATCCCCTATTGTATGGAATAAACACACAAATGAATTCTCTCTCAATCTCTCATGTTTCTTCCTATTTCACAACATTCCTTTATTTTTCTTTTCTTTCTTTTTCTTTTTTCTTTTTCCTCCTTACGTAAGTTTCCTGCTCACCTTGATGCGCACGACCACTAACTGCCGACTGCCGCCCATACTAGCCTCCGGTCGCCTGCCACCGCCCAGACTACCGGCGACCCACCAGTAGCAGCGGCCTACGTGGCTGCTTCTTCATCTCTCCCTTTTATTTTTCTTATTTTGTTTAAAAAATTTATTTTGTTATGTTTTGATTTTATAGTATAAATTTTATGTTTTTAGTATCAAATTCATGATTTAAGTGGTTTAAATTTATAATTTCAGATTTATTTATAATCATGTTTTAATTTTCAGATTTTATGAGTTTTAAAACCTAGGGTTTTAATTTATTTAAATTGGGATTTTTAGGTTCTTACGTCTAATTAATTTGGGGCTTTTGTACCTATTCAATTTCTATTGATTAATTAAGCATAAAAACATGTTTTAAAGGAAGTTTTAAGGAGTTTTAATCTAATTTATATTGTTGTAAATTTGTTTAAGTATTAATTTATAATCGTTGGTTGTTTTCTAGGAAGTTATAATTCCCTAGGATACTTTTAATTGATTAAAATTGGCACAAAAGGATTGTTTATACGAGGTACGTATACATGTCTACTTCAACGTAAGTAGTATCATGTTTAGGTACCAAAAGGAATGAACTTAGTTTCACATTTAGAGAACACTTGGATGGAAATTATTTGGTTAAACATTGAATTAATTCATGTGCTTATGTTTATGAGACATGTTTTGGTGAATTGATTATGTTTGTATGGAATTATGGATGCAAGCATGTTGAACTATATTGGATTAATTGTTTGTATGTGTAGGCGTCGTTCGAAGTGCGCCTACGTTAAGCATGTGTGAATATGCTTGGCACTCATAGGAAGTGGGAATTGACATTATACGATTAGGGACAAGGAAAGTAGGGAGCCGCCAACAAGTTTTTAAGGAACTTGTAAATCGTTCACGGATCATTTAAGGCAACCACGAATAAGGGACAACGAAATGCAACAACGATTGACTCGTGAAGGTAACTCCATATGGTTCGGAACCACGAAAGGAGGATCGGGTATGATGGTATGAAGTGAGTCATGGAGTCACATTCGCCCGTATTGGCCTCTACTCGATTCTTATAGTGAAAAGTGATTCCTGCGATCTCAAAAGCATAAAAACAAAATATTCAATTCGCTCCAAACTAACATTAGGCTAAATTGGTTGAATATTAATGCAACACAAAATTCTAAAATATTGGTGATCACTTGATTAAATAACAAGATTAAAAAGGAACCTAAACCGGTTGTCTAAATTATCTTATTAGTCGTGATTTTCAATTACATATTCCCTTTAAACATGCAATACGGTGATCATAAAAATAATAGAATTAACATTAATATTGGAAGTAATTTAACAATAATCCGATAATTAATATATGATAAACATAATAAAAATCATTAGAAAAAAATTGAAATAAAAGGAACATGATTCCTTACTTTGATTTTGTTTGCTTGCAACTACAAATTAATAAACGCGTTAATAACTTCAAGGAAATCAATAAAAAAATAATTAAAATTAAATTAAATAGAGTTGATTTGGGGCCAAACACTTAAACAGTTCTACCTTTCACGCCTTGGTTTAAGGATGGAACCTCGGGTAAAGTACGGACTCCTTGGAGTGCTTAGGGGAAGTATTATGAGAGAATAAGGTAGGCTAGTGTTTAGGCTAGAGCATAGAAGAGAGAATAGAGAATTATTTGATGCCCCCAACTGCAGAAATGAGGCTTGTATTTATAGAGGAAATGAGTAGAGGGAACACACGGAACCCTAAAAAGATCAAACCCTAATTTTGGGGCACCGTGGCTGTTGGGTTTCGATGAGTCCGACTCACCGCAGAAATAAAACCCGAGCCCAAGAACAAACTCACAATTAATATAACAAAATGCATAAATAACAAGAATAGAGAAAAGACTAAATTATCCTTGTAGCATGCTTCGCTCAACCAGATGTAGCTCTTACTTGAGAAAGCCGAGCCTCACAAATGGCAAGGACCTCCAACAAAGTCCACCCACAACTCGACCCGACCGTTCTACTACTTGGAGGTTAGCCAAGTCCGATTAAAAAGACTACCCGAGTAATTAATGAGCTTATAGGTTTTCTCTCAAGTGGAGATGCCTAATTGAGCTCTTACTCAAGTGAACAATCCCAAGGTATGCCTTGGCTATTTATAAGGAGTGCTTCCTTGTGAATTCCACTCATCTTTCAATGTGCGACTTTTCACAAAAAGATCCCACACGGAAAGAATGTTGAATTCAATCCTTAGTTAAATAAGCCAAGGAATAACTAAGTAATAAGTGTCACATGGTTAGGTGAGGACCACTTCCTCACTTGCTCCCCAAGGCAACTCACATGCATTGTGAGCTAACCATGTGGCACCCAACCTTGAGCCCCAAGTTGGGTTTGGTTGGGCCGCCACCCTTTGGCCCGCGTCCATGACTCCTCACCCGAGTCCGCAGCCCGTTGCCACATGACATTGCCAACGTGGCGCGCTGCCACTTGGCGCGCTGCCACTTGGTGGCTGCCAACGTGGAGCGTTGCCACGATATGTGCGCTGCCACTTGGCGCACTTCTATTTGGCGCAGTTCCCTAGCCTCTTGCGCGACTAGGGTTTTTACTTGTTACTTGAAGCATTTTCCCGTCTCGGCAATTCCTAAATTTTGGCTTGACTTTTAAGATTCAGTTCCGAAGCTTTAAGCTCGGAATCCGACGTCTTTGTTCACAATACTCGAGTGACTCATTAATTCCATTCGGATTAATTCGTCGCGTCGGATCATTAGTTGATTGGGTGTGACGCGAAGGGTTCAGTCAAGATTTAGATGTAATATTAATTTTACATTAATATTACTGATTGGAAGCGGCCTACACCTAGGCATTCCGATCACTTGAACTTACTGAATAAATAGCTTTCTAATAGCTCCAAACCCTCTATCGGAATCACATACTTGTTTGAAGGACACCATTTCTTACAATCTCCCACTTGTCCTTCCGGACAAGTGCGCTTTTAGTGTATAGCCTTTTTCCTATGTCACTTAATGTCTCTTCATGAACTAAAACGTAAGATTATTCGTCATCCTTATTATGTCCAGAAGTTTTTGCCGAAATTCGAGTTTGACTATCAATAAACAGATGATTTCTAAAATCCATATGAGCACGGCCATGCATTTTCACAGTCTCGCTCTTCGAGAGGCCTTGTAAACAACAAAGACATGTTCCCTATTGTTAGTAGGGGGATATTCCTAGTCTTGTAATGTAAGCTTCTCTTACTAAGAGGACCTAGCCCCCCGAGTGTTGCCGTTATAATCCTCATGTACGGCAGACGTTTAACGAACATCAAAGCGGACTAGTACTCAAACAAGAGAACTCACAATACTTATGGTCGAGGAAAGAGGTTCCGATAGCCATAATGAGAAGTATGCTTATGACGATTTTTATATCTCTTAAAGTATTCTCATAGGTCGATCCAGTATAGTTCTAAACCAATAACTGTGCAAATGATTTACGACAATCATGTCCTTGTAGCACAAGAAGCAGTGCTATAAGTCAAACTACACACTAATCTCAAGCGGTCATTAATCGTCCATCATTTAAATGACCTCGATTGGGGATAATTTTTGATTATAATATTCAATGTTCACTTAATAGGTGTTTCTTTATCCAAGACTGGTCTTGATACCCTATTTTGAATATTCTCAAAATCGAATGGACTCATAATTTAATTCTAAACCACAATTAAATAGAATCGGAGTGATAAAATTGCATGAAATTAATTACTCTAAAACCTGAATGGTTCATCTTATGATAAATGGTTTTTCCAAATGTTTTAAGAGTAATACTCTTTATAAAACATTATAGAAATCACACCCATATTTAATATGCTTGATTTCTTTTGTGCAATTGTGAATGTTGTCGTTCACTTATTGCATATGTTTAGTTATAATTACTTTGTAAATCCTAGCATCTTCATTATCGATCACTTTCATAATAAGATGATAAAATTTGAGAGTGCCATGGATTAATGTGATTTAGGATTTATTGTCCAAGTGATGGCTCCCACTCATTTTCATGATCTGAGATCTTCAACTTGACAACCTACAATCATTAGTTCAACAACGAACTTTCCATAGAAAAACTTTCTTATTATTATTGCCTTTAAGGCAACAACAATATTCTCAACATATATATTAGTAGACTTCCTGATGATACTTTGCTTGGGTTTAACTCCAAACGACTCACAATGATTTGGGATACCCTAATCACTTGTGATCGTGGAAATTTATCTTAAATTCCCACACATTACACATGGATGCACGCCCATGTTACCATTCTCAAGCCACGACTCATTACTAGCTTGTGCTTATAAATGGATTCCTTGTTAAGGATCTAATCCTTGTTAAGGTTTGTGTTTGCAACATCAATTATAAAATTACATTTGTTTCCATGCGTCAAGAACCCATCCCTTTTACTTATCCAAGTACTTTGGATGTTCTTGATTATAGAACGGTCCATGACTTAGATTTATTTTGATTGGTACTTTATTCTTCTCCTGCTCCAAGCAAGTAAGTCGTGTGACGATTCCATATCATAGCGTACATGATGGATTTAATTGTAGAATGATTCTCAACATTATTCCATCCATGTTACATTTTAGCTCATCCAGTTTCACCGAGTCTTGCTAAACTGTTTGCTATGTGATATGGTTGAAAGTCTCTACTAGGGTCTTTCTTGTTTGACTTAGTATTTAGCCTAGATTATACTTAGTTCAAACAATTACATAGTTTTATACATATGGGTCGAAAGCCTTTCAAAGTCCTTCAATTCATGTTTAACACGATAATTCCTATACTCGTTTAAACATTTTATTAAGTCTATACAATAGATCTTAATTCCCAATATGTACTAAGTATCGTCTTTTGCTTGGTCCATTGTCGAAAATACTTTCAAATCTAAACATTTAGCATTTGATAGTTAATTTACAACAGAGTTCGTAAACTTCTTGTTGGACCTTACAAGATTGACTCTTGCTCCCACTAAACTTCTTATCCATAAGAATTTCTATGTTTCATTATAAGCCAATCCCTTTAATTAACTACATGAGAAAACACATTCCAATTCCTTTATGCAATGCTACCTTCAATCCCATAATGGATTTCTTGAGCTTGCTTTCAAATCTAGCATTATTTAGATTTTCAAAACCCTTAGACTATTTTCATAGTCACTTCCAAAATCCTATTTTAAGAAAGCGATTTTGGTATCTATTTTTCCATATTTCATGTGTGCAATTTTGCTAGAATAATCATGAAAAGACTTGAGCATTCCGATTGGTGAATAGGTTTTTATTAAAATCAATTCCGTGAATCCTTTTCAACCAATCTAGCTATGTATGCATATACATTTCCACATTTGTTAGATTTCTCCTTGAAAACTTATTTACGATTGATGGGTCTTTCACCCTTCATGCAAATCAATCAAGTTTTAAACATGATTTTCAAACATGGAGTCTGTTTCGGATTTTATAGCCTCTAACCATTATTTGGAATTTGGATTTGTCGTAGATATCTTACAAGGCATTAATCCCTTACTATCTAATAGTAAATAGTATGCTTGTAAGTCTTAGGTTTATTTCTAACTTAATAGAAAATTTATAGGATTCAATCCAAGCCTTTGGTGAATTCTATACCTATATGGGGTAATTGCATCAAACACTAAGTTTCAAGGCGCTTTCAAAGCCCTTTGATTATGTCGATCTTACTCCAACTTTTCAGAAGTTTTGTGAGTAATGAATTATCTTTTAGGGCACTTGTAAAGTCCTTTTGAGTATTCTTGATTAATCATTCTCATGAAGCCCTTTTGAGTCTTTCGAAATTCTCAGTTCTAGTTTGTTGCTAAGCTCGATAGTCATGGAGTTCATTTTCCTCCCACTTGTCATTTTGGAAATGTGTTACTTTCCAGAAAGACACCACTTAGAGCAACAAATATTATGTTCTCATTTAGGTTGTGGAGGTAATGCCCGTAGTCTCACTTGAATGCTTATAAAGAGACATGTACATTGTCTTTGGGTAAAAGTTTGTTGTGAAACAAACAGTTAGCTCCCACTTGAGCTATCTTAGCCTTTAATAAGCCATTAAGCTCCCACTAAGCCACCTAGCTCTTGCTAAGCCGGTGAGCTCCCCCTGAGTCACTTAGTTCCCACTGAGCCAGTGAGCTCCCACTGAGGCTAAGAGTCTTAGACATATAATTGAAAAGACATTTAGAAGTTAATTCTATCCATAAATGAATATGATGTCCTTTCTTAGCTCCGAAATTTTATTTAGTGTAACATTAGTCATTTGTGCAAATCTTTAAGAGTTTTATAGGAAGGGATGTGATCCATCATCGTTCGAGTCATTTTCAAATGGCATCGAGGTCTCTGTGAAGACACACTATGTTCTTTGTGGAGTTATTTATGAAAATTTCAATTCATAGCTTTGTGATGGTCACGCTTGGCTCAAGCAAACATCGCTCGATCTAATCTAGACATTTTGATATCTTGCCAAGTCGATTTTGTACTTCACTGAACTCTTGAGCTACTTAAGTCAAGTTTGTTCACATTTGTTGAATATAGCCACATTCTTTCAAATTTTTGTGAAACTTTGAAGTAACTGAATCTTCTTTATCTTTTGGAGTCAATTGTCTATACCAAGAATAATAGCTCTTTACTTTGTCGGTTTTTAACAAGTAAGACTTGCTTGTCTTAGAACGATTTCGAATTGATCAACTGTCAAGAGCCTACATAACCTTGAGTACGTTCTTGTTAATGTGACATTGCTAAAGATGTTCGGAACACAAATCATGCCTATGATTTGAACTTTGTGAGTTTTCATGTTAGGGAAATGTTTGTTTATAATCAAGCATTCTTGACTCATGGTTTAGACAACCATGCTATTCAAATAAATTCGCAACTATTGCTCTTTACTTTGAATGTGAGTCTTTTTGTGTGTTAATGGATTATTTGCTGATTATGGAACATAATAACCATTTATTTGTTCCAGCCTTAGCTTAAAAGGTCTTTAAACAAAGCATACGACCTTACAACTGATGTAGCTCTTCTTGCTTCATTCTAAGCTTGTAAGTCAATAACTTAGCTTAACTTCAATAGTTTAAGGTCACTTTCAAAGTGGAACACTCAAGCAGTATCTGATACTTGTGAAGACAATAAGTTGCTAAGTTAACTCTAATAACATGAACTCTTTAGTAGAAATGGAATCTTATTCCTTTTCTTTGTTCCTTGTTTCCTATATTTCTTATCATACTTCATCTCATAATCTTTAAGAACCATTTTGTTTAAGTTTCTTTGACTTTTATACTTTGTTAGGCATAATTAAGCACCTAGTGCGCCGTATAACAAAGTTCTATCTTTTCCTTTAATTCGTACTTGAATTAATACATCAATGAGTTGTACTCACTAGTGTATAAAGCGAAAAGATATGTTGGTTGTCAAGCATTGACAATTTGAGTTTTCAACTCAATACTTCATGTATATCAAAACTACCTAGTATTTTGAATACGTGATGTCCAACCGCCCTTTCGGACTTATAAAAGTCATTTATGAGAATTGTACTTTAGAAATGCCTCTCCTTTCTTTGAGAACCATTCTCAAAGATTTCCTTTACCAATCATTAAAAAAATATAGTCTGATTTGGAATTCTATAAATATAAGTGAAAAGTATAACCATTTATCAAGAAAATAACATAATAAGTTTGAAATTTAAAGCATTCATGCAAGCTTTCAATCTTATTAAGCGTCTTATCCACGCATTATATTTGTCCCCATTTCGCGAGAATAAGGCGATTCCAAGATCCAAAGAATCAATGAGTAGCTAAGCATGCTTTGGCTTCTCTTAACACTCAATATTCTAAGGTAAGCAACTCTTTGCTAATGGTTCCAAGCCATTCTTGGTTAGATAAATCGTTGCATCTAATGCTCTCGCAACAACTTATCCACTTTTCCACGACATGTTAGGACTCCATCACACATATTGTTGAGTATAACCAAAACCAGCATGTATGCGATGTCTTGCTTTGGCGAAGCCATCAACATACCTTACGTATCCTAGGGAAAAATAGTGATACCTCGCTTTGGCGTAGCCCATCACTACTCTCAATAGATCGGTAAGTGTTGTTTTGGAATGGCAAGTTTTACTCAATATTTTAGGGACCTAGAGTTTCTATGTTGGTTGATTTAAGTGAACTTAATTAATCATCACAATATTCAAAATCCTAGACATGCATCTAACATATTATTCATATATATAGGCATAAATATATATCAAAAACATGAGTAAATGATGCATTTGGCAACTAGCATGACCCCTTGAGTCTTCGAGTCTTCAAGGGTCTTGTATTGCAACTTCATGGCTTCATCTTCCAAGAACCTCCGTCTTCAAGACATAACCAAAATAATGCAAATACTAGTATCTACGATTAGGACTAATCTAAATACGAAGGTACAAAAATACTCAACGGTTCGCAGACCATATTTAGATTTACAAAAATACAAGACGGAACGAAGTCCGTATTTTCTATCCTAATCGGGCCTCACTAGTTGCCATTTTTATAAAACCTGCGGGAGAATATACATTCCATTCATCCATTCACTATTTGTGAATGGCCCATGCATTTTACAACGATAAACAAGTAACAATGCATAAACACACGTAAACTAGTAACTAATTTAGGTGGTTAATCCAATTAACGCGCCTAATTAAAACTAGTCAAAGTTGTTTAACCGATTATGTAATTTAGCGCAATTAAAATTGAACCTCCCACTAAATTCCGCATCCATCTTAATTAATCCAATTAATTAAGCCGGTAAACCCAAAATTTTGCCAAAATAAAATTTTGCAAATGCCGCTCAAAACCGAGGCCTAGCCTCTAAAATTTTAATTAAAATAAATAAACATAATAATTAAAATCGGCAAAACGCAAAATAATTGCCCAATAATTGAGGAGAGTAAGCCCAAAACATTAAAGGGGGGGTGCTGCTAGGCTGCCTAGTCGAGCAGCCTTACTGGCGCTCGAGTTTGGTGCTACCTAGCAGCCAAGCTCACTGCTGGCAGTTGCTCCCTACATGGTGCCCAGCAGCACAGCAACTACTGGCCTCGGCAGCCGCACAATATGCTTGGGATGCTTGGGTGGTGTAGGGCTGGCTGGTGCCAATAGACAGGCTTGCCTGAGCGACACACACTCACTCTACCACGCACCAATGCACTACACTTGCTCACATCACACACACTCGCACATGCGCACCAATCCTCGCACGCACCCCGCGCACAGCCCTTATCCCTTGGCAGCCACATGCGAGCTGCGTGAGCAGCCCAGCCATTGTGCCTCGGTTTGCGTGCTAGTGCCTCGGGATTATTTCCCTATTTTGTGTGATGTTTCTAATCAATTCTAAATTAATTTTAGAATCAATATTTTGAGCAAAATGAAATTAAAACAAGTCCAAGTTAATAAATTCATCCAACACAAAACCAAAATTATTTCCAAGAATTATTCTTTAATAAAATTGGTTCAACTTGATGCAATAAAATGAATAGGGCTATTCTCACTATTGATTTAATTAACTTAAATTAATCATGAGATTTGGCAAAATTAAAGGGGAGTTGGAATTATGAACATAAAAATTCAAATAAAGATTCCAACTTTAACTTGTGAATCCATGAAAAATTATATCTTCCAATGTGAAGATAAATTAAATTTCTATCACAAGATTGAAACTTTATGATTCCAATCAACTTAATACATGATTAAATCAAAAGTTCCACCAAAAATTCAAGGAATTTAGTAACTCAAAGTTCCAACCACTTACAACAATTAAAGATTGGATCTTTAGTACTTAGAAGCCTCAAAGAATAAATTTTTCACACTTAATGCAATGGATTTGCAATTATATGAAAATTTAACCAATCTTTGAAGCACTAATTACTACAAAGTAACCATGCTTAAAGAGGTCAAAAAATGCAGAAACATTAAGGAAAGAACCATATACATAATCACCATAAATATGCCATTAAGATTTAAGGTTAAAAGATTTAAAAATTTTCGTCCAAAACAAAAAACCCCTCGAAAAAAGGCATTTCTGGTCAAATTTTGGCCTTTTTTACAGTCTTGAAAAGGTTAAAATGTTTCCAGAACGCTATTTCTACCCAAAATTCACTACTTTTAGGAGAAAATCTAGGTTCGGGGCCAAAAATCAACTTTAAAACGGGTTTAAAATTAATAAAACCGAGCTACTAATCTAATTAGTAACATAAACTAGAAAAATAAATCATAAACAAACACCTTGAAAATTATTTGTTATAAAAATAAATGAGCAAGGCTCCGATAATGTTGTTGGGTTTCGATGAGTCCGACTCACCACGGAAATAAAACCCGAGCCCAAGAACAAACTCTCAACTAATATAACAAAATGCATAAATAACAAGAATAGAGAAACGACTAAATTACCCTTATAGTGTGCTTCGCTCAACCGGATGGAGCTCTTACTTGAGAAAGCCGAGCCTCACAAATGGCAAGGACCTCCAACGAAGTCCATCCACAACTCGACCCGACCGGTCTACTACTTGGAGGTTAGCCAAGTCCGACTAAAAAGACTACCCGAGTAATTAATGAGCTTATAGGTTTTCTCTCAAGTGGAGATGCCTAATTGAGCTCTTACTCAAGTGAACAATCCCAAGGTATGCCTTGGCTATTTATAAGGAGTGCTTCCTTGTGAATTCCACTCATCTTTCAATGTGTGACTTTTCACAAAAAGATCCCACATGGAAACAATTTTGAATTCAATCCTTAGTTAAATAAGCCAAGGCTAAGTAACAAGTGTCACATGGTTAGGTGAGGACCAATTCCTCACTTGCTCCCCAAGGCAACTCACATGCATTGTGAGCTAACCATGTGGCACCCAACCTTGAGCCCCAAGTTGGGTTCGGTTAGGCCGACACCCTTTGGCCTGCGTCCATGACCCGTCACCCGGGTCCGCGGCATGTTGCCACATGGCACTGCCAACGTGGCGCGCTGCCATGTGCGTTGCCACATGGCGCACTTCTATTTGGCGCGGTTCCCTAGCCTCTCGCGCGGCTAGGGTTTTTACTTGTTACTTGAAGCATTTTCCCGTCTCGCCAATTCCTAAATTTTGGCTTGGCTTTTAAGATTCAGTTTCGACGCTTTAAGCTCGGAATCTGATGTCTTTGTTCACAATACTCGAGTGACTCATTAATTCCTTTCGGATTAATTTGTCGTGTCGGATCGTTAGTTGCTTGGGTGTGACCCGAAGGGTTCAGTCAAGATTAAGCTGTAATATTAATTATACATTAATATTACTGATCGGAAGCGGCCTCCACCTAGGCATTCCGATCACTTGAACTTACTGAATAAATAGCTTTCCAATAGCTCCGAACCCTCTATCAGAATCATACACTTGTTCAAAGGACACCATTCCTTTTAGTGACACGGCATCTCTGCCGCGACACGGTCACTAGTTGCCGTGACACGGTATATATTACCGTGGCGCGGTACAGAATTTGCCCTAATTAAGTACAGATGGATAAAGCGCGTGCAGTTGTGTACGCGGAGAAAACACGAAAAACTCCCGTGTCACGGCAGAGAATGCCGCGACGCGACAATTTCCACCGTGGCGCGGCACGTGGCGCCGTGACACGGTGTACATTTTTTCCATATTTGCGTCCAAATTCACTTTTAACCTAATTACGCTCGATATTTTTAAGTGTCGTTTCATAATTTCGGGCTATTTAGGTTTATTATTCATTAATTGAGCTAAATTAATAAATAATACGAAATGAATTAAAAGGGGTTCGGGCCAAAATACAAATTGGACGACTATGCTTTGACTAAACATTAAGATTGATCCGTTGACTATTTTGTGAACTGAGTTTGATTGAACATGGACTTTAAGCACTTCCGGGATTAAATATTCAACTCGACCAATAATGGCGGTGAAAGGTTGTTCATCATCAGGTTTGGTTTCGGGGAGACATTTTTAGGTGTCTACAAAAGCCCCAACTTTGAGTGATTTTGTAGAAACTTCAGTTTTGAAAATGATAGTCAAAGTAGTAGATTGGGACGGAGAACGATTTAAGACGTTCTATGATCCTAAATCATTCTTTATATGACGATACCTGTAGAAAAATGTTAGTTCCACATATAAAAGAGTAAAGGGATAGAATGCGTATTTGACACTAGTGTATCGGTGGCAAACGAGTTTGGTAGTTTTCTATGCTTGAAGAAATCCACCGGATAATGTTTGTTGAGATACTTTCCATGCTTGAGGAAAGTCCACAGATGATATAATCGCTGACTTCTTCGCCTTGAGAGGTGGCAACGACCGACAATTTTCCATGCTTGAGAAAAAGCTTGTCTGATGATGAGATTGCAAGTCTTTGTGTATCGAGAAACTTGCGCCGTGAATCGTCTTCGCTTAGGAGATGATCACTTAAATGATGATGGTTCAATTGTCCCCGAACATGGGCCGTAGTTGGTTCACTTGTCCCCGAACGTGGGCTGTAGATAGTTCGATTGTCCCCGAACGTAGGCTGTAAATGGTTCGCTTGTCCCGAATGTGGGCTGTAAATGATTCGCTTGTCCCCGAATGTGGGCTGTAAATGATTAAACCTTCAAGCCGACTATCTGACCGTATTAGGTGCTTGAAATATGACTTTGATGCTTGCTAGGGGTAAAATGGTAATTTTGATACCATTTAAGTATCAGATAGAATTTCCCGCGAGTTTTTTGGTGGAAAAATAACTGACAAAAAAAAACACTACGGAAAGCCGTCCAAACTTGGTCAAAAGATGCTTGGAATATTCGCTGAGAATTCCCGAGCACGTGGAACACGCGCTGGACACGTGCTTGCACCGTGTCACGTGGCTTTGTTGTACTACCCCGTATTTCTGAAACGTATTTTCTAATTAGTATTCTCTTAAAAAGGGTATTTTAGTAATTTATTTTACTATTTGAATTTTGGAGCCAAAATGATATTTGAATTTCGGCACCTAAAGTATTTTAAAACTTAATTATTATTTTTTGATTTCAGATAAGATTTATTATCCAATTATTTTATTTTAAAAACCGGATTATTTATATATATTTCGGATATTTTAATTAAATAAAATTATATTTTATTATTTATTTAAAAGGGCCGAAAATTCCTAAATTATTAACTATGATTTTCGGATTTTCTATGTGTAGAAAATATGATTTTCTTAGTTATTTTATTTAGTGAATAATTGGTATTTTCCTAATTAATTTTGTTATACAAAATATATTATTTATGCAATCATTTTTAATCCTTAAAATCTAGCAAATATTTCCCTAAAACTATAAGTGGAGGTCCGAAAATATGAGCATAGATATGCTCAATATTTTCGGCCACCATATGCTAATTTTGGGTTAATTATTTTGTTAGTTTTGTATTTTAATTATCTTCCTCAAATTCCTAATTTCCTTAATTCCTATTTTCCATCTCACAAAGATTTGATCATCTTATTTTCCTACCTTATATCTTCTTTGATTATTCCGCAAGTAATCTCTTTTGCCATATTATTTTCGTGACAAACACACTTTCCTAAATTCTATTATTCTTAATCACCTTAATATCAAAAGTTTTCATATTTCTTTATTCACTTCTCCAAGTAATTTCCTTAATACTTTTTACCATAATTCTTCCTACATTCTCCTACCATAATTCCTTCATTCATGAGCCTATAAATACCCCTTCATACCTCTCATATTCTTCACACCAATACCCAATTCTCTTCTTCTCTCTTCTTCTACTTTTCCCTAAACCTTTTCATACTTTTCTTCTCCTCTTTTTACACAAATCATCCTGTTTATCTTTGAAATCAGTTTCCGGGCACTTCTGGTCAGTTTTTGGGGTATTAATCTTTCACGGAAGATTGTTCCTCTCAAAAATCCTTGAGGTTAGGCTCAAGAATCACTCAATTCGGAGTTATATTGAAGGAGTTATGGCCTCTGCAAGTTCTGCCTATTCTTTTCAACGAAAATTCAATTCTCTTTAATCTTATTCTTTTATCTTCTTCATGGTTAGTTTTCTAAAATACAAATACCTATTTCAAAGCTATAATTTTATATTAAAGTATTATTTTAAAAGATTTTTATAGCCCATGCACATTAGATTTGAGTTTATGTTGTGATAACCTTATGGTTATGTTATTTGCAAGGTGTATTCGTGGTTGAACTTTGAAAGTGCGAAATATTGATTGATATTCGGAATCAAGGTTCTTGAGGTTCTTTTTGTGTGGTTTTGCTAGCAAGGATCAAGGTACGTTTAGGTGGCTAGATACCTTTGAAAGTGATTGGTTTGAATAACATGTTTTATATGATTTTATTGGTGATTGAATTAAATTGATTTGAATTATGTTTGGAGGTATTGATTTTAATATTTAATTTGTTTTAATAAAAGTATTTTGAATGATTGATTTTTTAATCATGTTTTGAATGGTTTGAATTACTTATCGTGTTTAAATAAAGGAATTGATTTTAAAAGGTTTGTAATAGTTCAGTGCACTCGGCTTGGAAATGCGTCCCATTATCACTGATCATTTCATGCGGTACACCATAACGGCATATGATGTTTTTCTCGATGAATTGAGCTACATGTTTTGCCGTAAGTTTAGCATATGAAGCAACTTCGACCCATTTGGTGAAGTAGTTGATTGCTACAAGAATGAACTCTTGTCCCCCTTGTTCAGGTGGTGTTATCTTCCCAATGATGTCGATTCCCCAAGTAGAGAAAGGCCATGGAGAAGTATATGTGTAGAGAAGCGAAGGTGGAACGTGCTGTAAATTTGCGTAGACATGACATTTCATACATTTCTTGACATATTTGTGACAGTTTCTCTCCATGGTAGTCCAATAATAACCTTGTCGTTGAATCTTTTGGACTAACATTTTAACGTTCATATGTGTTCCACATATTCCGGCATGAAGATTTTCCATGAATCTGTACGCTTCTTTCTTAGCTATGCATAAGAGGTTTCTCCCTTGTGCGGTCCTTTTGTGGAGTTTTCCCATGAGGAGCACATACTGTGAGGCCAGGAGCCTCAAAGTACGACGTGCCCTTTTATCAGTGTTAGGAGGGTATTCTCCCTTTGTCACATAGTTAAGGATATCTGTATACCATGGCTCTTCATTTTCTTCTTGTGATTCTTATTCATCATCAAGTGCATGAACATACGTCGGCTCATATGTTCTTTCTATAGTCAATGGAATTCTGATTGTGTCTCTTCGAATTCGCACCATCGATGTCAACTTAGCTAGTGCGTTGGCAAACTGATTCTCTTCTCTAGGCAAGTATGTATATTCCACTTCATCTAGTTGCTCCATGAGAGATTCCAGATGAGCTTGATATGTAGTGAGACTTTCACTTCTCACTTTCCATCTCTTAGAGATCTGGTTGATGATTAGTGACGAGTCGACATAGATTTTGAGCTTCTTAATTCCTAAGGCCACAGTTATTTCTAATCCCAAGATGCACGCTTCATACACTGCAGCGTTGTTGGTGACATCAAAATCGAGCTTCATGGAAATGGGAATGTGCTCTTCGTTAGGTGATACGAGCAAGACTCCTACACCATAACCCTTTTGGTTCGAAGCTCCATCAAAATAGAGTGTCCAACTATCATCCTCGGTCATTAGTAGATCCTCGTCAGAGAAATCATCCTCTTCTTCTTCTTTCTCAACTTCTTCCAGTGGAAAATCTGCTAAGAAGTTAGACACTGCAGAACCTTTGATGGCCTTTTGTGGTACGAATTTCAAGTCAAACTGAGCAAGGTTGACTATCCACCTTGATAATCTGCCATTGAGTGTTTCCTTTTCGAACAAGTACTTGAGAGGATCCATCTTTGACACAACATGCACTGTATGAGTGAGCATGTAATGTTTTAATTTCTGTGCGGCCCACACGAGTGCGAGACATAACTTTTCAAGTGGCGTGTACCGGGTCTTATAACCTTGAAGCTTCTTACTCAAATAGTAGAATGCATTCTCTTTGCTTTTGATCTCTTGTGCTAGCATTGCTCCCATCATTTCTCTTATGACCGTAAGGTAGAGTCGAAGACGAAATTCAAGTATTGCTGGTGCTAGCACGGGTAGATTTGCCAAGTATTCCTTGATCTTGTCGAAAGCTTTTTGGCAGTCATCATCCCATGTAACTGGAACATTCTTCTTTAGTTTCTTGAGTATAGGCTAACATATCGCAGCGAGTTTTGATATAAACCTACTTATATATTGCAACCTTCCGATAAAACCTCGAATCTCTTTCTCAGTCTTGGGTGGTGGCATGGCCATGATTGCCTTGACTTTTGTGGGATCTATTTCAATCCCTCGAGAACTGATCACATAGCTAAGGAGTTTGCCTGATGTAACTCCGAATGCACACTTTGCTGGATTCAATCTCACATTGTATTTGAGGAGTCGTTCAACGAATTTGCGAAGTGCAATGATGTGGCCTGGCCGATCTTTTAACTTGACGATCATATCATCAACATAGACCTCTACCTCTTTATGCATCATATCATGTAACAATGCTGTGGCTGCTCTTTGGTAGGTGGCACCCGCGTTTTTCAACCCGAATGGCATTACCGTATAGTAATATGTACCCCATTGTGTAATGAATGTGGTTTTCTCCATGTCTTCCTCGACCATCAGTACTTGATTATATCCAGCATAGCCGTCCATGAAGGAGAGGAGTGCATGGTTTGCTGTGTTGTCGACCAGAATGTCAATGTGAGGTAAAGGGAACCCATCCTTTGGGCTTGCCTTGTTGAGATCCCTGTAATCAACACACATTTTGACCCTTCCATTTCTCTTTGGGACTAGAATCACATTAGCTATCCACTCTGGATACTTAGATACTTTGATGAAACCTGCAGCCAGTTGGTTTTTGATTTCTTCCTTGATTTTGAGAGCCATATCCGGTTTCATACGGCATAGCTTCTGTTTGACAAGCTTCATACCTAGAAGATGAGAATATGTGTATGAGAGAGAGGGTGAAGAAGCTGAAGTCCAAGAAGGAGGAGCTCGAGATGAGGTTGCAGAAATGGGCATCGCAACCACTGAGACAATGTATGAGCTCAAAGAACACAACACTGACAGGAGACTCATGCTTACATTGGTTTTCTCCTGGTGTTTTTTCAATTTGGTGCTCCTGTTTAATAGGTGCTGATGTATTAGGTTGGATTGTGAAGGATGTTGATGATGTTTCTTGGGGCTAGAATTTGTCAGTAGTAGTATTAGATGTTGTGGATGTATCTGACTAGGTGGTAGGTTTATTTTTGCTATTCTGGGTTGTTGCGAGTAGAAGAAAGTCCTAAGGGACTAGTAGTTAAGTTTAGTTAAAAGAAGTGGACATAAAGTCCATGTAACTGCTGTAGTACCTTAATCTTTTGATAATGCAAGACTTTCTTATGAAATATATTATATATATGTGACTTCCTTAAGTAATTATTGCTAATTTTGTTAGAATAGACATTCACAAATCTGCTCAAAATAGTGCAAACAGAAACAACATCAATATAGTAACAATTTTGCGCCAATGAACCATACTCATGGATAGAATAACAATACTAATACTTACATAAACTGATACCATAAGGTATAATAAGTCTGAATTCAGAAATTTTGTCCAACAGTAAACAAGTCACTTAACACAAATCTATTACACAAGATCTATTACATAAGGAATATTAAGTATGAAAGTTCATGCTAAGACAATATACAGTGATATAGACACTGAAACTGGACACAAATCTATTACACAAGATCTTTAAGAACTAGACCCTTGGCTAAAGTTGTAGGAGAATGTTGTGGTGAATGCAGTCACATCTTGTGGTCCTGATCCTCCTAGTACATGTACAAACAGATTGTTAAGTCAGTGAAAATTCTATATGAACAAGCATCTCATGATCAAATCAGACAATGGGAGAGGCTTACATTTGAGTTTGTGGAGCCATCAGGTGTAACAAACACCCTAAAATCCTATGGCATCTAAGCTCTTCCTCTGCCACCACTAGATTTGCCACCCGGACCCTCTCCCACTAGTCTGACTTCTCTTTGCAGAAGAGTTTCCCCTCCCTCTAGCACTTCCCCTACCCCTTGCAGTAGTGTTTCCTCTTCCTCTGATGTTGATTTCTCCCTATCCTCTGCCCCTGCCCCTCACATTTCCAGTAGCTCCTCCCCTGCCCCTCACATTTCCAGAAGCTCCTCCCCTACCCACCACTCTTCCCCCCTTACCTATTTTAGAAGGCTGGGATGTTGTTGTTAAATGGACAAATGGGCCTGGTTGTTGTTGTTGTGGTGGATCAACCTCCTTTCTAGGCCTGCCCCTTGGTCTCTTTGGAGGAGATTCTATGTTGGTGGTGGCAATTCCTTTGTTGGGGCAGCTCCTTTTATTATCACCGTTGGTGTTGCACACACTACAGGTCATCTCCATGCCATGTTTTGTGAGCTTCCAAGGGTGCTTAGGGTCTTCAAATGGGTCCTTTCTCCTATTTTTCCTTGGCCTAACAAGGCCTATTTTTATGGGTGGTGGCTCTAACACCAAATCACTTCTAGGATAGTGTCTTTCACCTTCCAATGGTGGAATTGAATTTGCATAGGAAATGAGGTACATATCCTTCTTGTGACAGTCATCTACAAATTCTTCTACATTCTTGTGAGAGAAAAACATTGCTGCAACAGCATGACAGCATGGGATTCCACTCATATCCCATTTTCTATAGGTGCAAGTCTTGTTTTCCAGATTAACAATCAATGTGTCCAATTGATGACTTACTTGGAACAATGTTGGGGTTGAAGAAAATACTCCACATTGAGCAACCTCCTCTTTTTCCTAATCCAATTTCTTCTGAATCCTAGGACAAATCGTTGTGGTCCATTTCTCCATTTCTTGTTTTTTTGTCACTAGTCTCTTTATCAATGAAGCTCTAATGTTCTCAAGCATGTAAAGTAAATGTTTTGCCCTTGCATTTATAATATACCCATTGAATGTCTCTACCATGTTGCTTGTAATCACATCAGCTTTAACCTTTGTCTTCAGAATGGCTCTACAGAAGACATTAGAGTTACATGCTTTGAAAGCTTCAGCAGCAACTGGACTTGCTTTTGCTAATTTCTCCAGTGCTTTATCATAATCAGCTTGACTGTATGCTTTTGCACAGTTCCAAAACAGGAGCCTAAATTCATCCCCTTTAAAAGACTTATGCCAATTAGCATATATATGCCTTGCACAATGTCTGTGCTCAGCATTAGGGAGTATCACATTGACTCCTCTAAAAAATTGACTGACAAATAAAGCCAAAAAAACAAGTACTGTAAAACAAAACAAACAAAAAATATAGTCCATGCATAATGTAAGCCAAGAAAGAACAAGGAGTCT
Organism: Chenopodium album; assembly: GCF_948465745.1. Lineage (NCBI taxonomy): Eukaryota > Viridiplantae > Streptophyta > Magnoliopsida > Caryophyllales > Amaranthaceae > Chenopodium > Chenopodium album. The sequence goes on from NC_137846.1 coordinate 20,110,516, forward strand.
GATGCTCATCAGACACTATCACAACTCCAGAACCATCTCCTATATCAATGTTGTTGCTGAGGTTTTTTAAGAACCATTCCCATGAGCTGTTGTTTTCCCCTTCCACCACAGCCCAAGCAATTGAGTACATTTGATCATTGCCATCTCTCCCTACAGCTGACATTAACTGCCCTCCAAGAAAATTTTTCAAGACACAAGCATCTACACAAATTATCTTTCTACACCCTTCCTTTCAACCCTTCCGCACACCCTCAGAGCACATATATAACCTTTGAAAAAACATAGGAGGTTTGTTTTTTTTTCCATATAAGTCACCAAGTCAACCTTTGTGTGTGTGGAGTTGACCTTTTCAGGGCTTTCAAATACCTACCTACCTTCCCATAATGCTCCCTCATTGAACCATGTAGTTTCCTATGAGCATGCCACTTCACCTTATAAGCAAAATCAGTCTTCACAATAACCCTATAAGCTCTCTTAACAGTCTCCACAATTTCTTTAGCAGGCTAGTGAGGCCTAGCCTTGAACACATCAAGTAATTGGTCAGCAAGCCAGCTACATTTCAATTGTTTATTCTTCTCCATGTTTCTAATACAAGTGTGGTCAGCCACAACATTTTTAACTACAAATGCACCCCTCCTAGAATCCTAGCTTGCATACAACCTAAAAGGATAACCATCACTAAACCTGAGCCCCATCCTTTGCTGCCTACTCTTATTTTCCAAAATAATGTGCAAGTTTCTACCTTGGAACACTGTAAACTTCGCTACATCTTGCTTGAAATCATCCTTAGTAGTAAATCTTTAACCAACCCTCCACTGAAACACTGTGAAATCAGTATGCTTCCCCACTAACAGCCCTCTTCTCTCTTTTCTTTGCTGGATGGTCTCTTCCTCATCATCACTACCATCAAGTGTGTGAATGTCATCTCCAGAATCCTCATACTCAGACTCAGGGTCACCCTCCCCCTCTGCATGAGTCTTATGAACCCCTCCTTCTCCCACTTGTTGTGCAGTAAGGCTACCCTTATCAGCTTCAGCTTGTAATTTATAAGCTAACTCTACAATACCACAGTTGAATCCCCTAACCCTATCCCTAGCTGTCTATAAATCATCATCACTACTATCCACCCCATCCAACAACTCAAGATCTTTTAATTGCTTTATGTCATTGTTTCTATAATTTGCCTCATAAATCTCATAATGAGATAACCAATCCTCAACCTCAGTACTCCTTTCATTCACTTCATCAGTTGTCTGAAACAAACCTTCATCATCATCTTCATCTTCATCTTCCCACTCATCTTCCCCTACTTCATAATCAGCATCTGACCTTTCCTCATCATCAGAGCACACATCATGCAGCAACAAATCTAATGAAAGGGACTGTAGGGTCTGTTGTCCTCCCATTCATAAACTTCAGGCACTTCAGATCAATGAAATATTGGTGAAAGTTCAACTGTGTTTATAGGTTCAGTTTGGGGGTACGGAATCTGTGTTTAACTAGGGTCTAGTGTTGGCTTTTGCTTGTTTGAGATCTTTTCACATGGTAAAGTGTTGGATTTAGGTCTTGCTTTTGTCTTTATTTTGTTTGTTGTGGGAGTGGGGACCACCCAACTATTGTCTTCCCTCTGTCAGGAAACTCAGCAACCACAAAAGATTCCTGAGTCAACCAAAGTCCCTTTCTTAGGATTAATTTTTTTGGCCCGTTTGTTTTAGCTGGGTTGTGTTTTGGGCTGCAAGTAGGCTGGGCTGTCTTTGTTGATCTAGTTTAAGATTGATGGACAGGGTTAAACAATTCCACCTCAACACCACCATCAACAACATACAAATCCAAACATCACTTACTAAGCAAAAGTTCCCTTATTGTTCTGACCTCATCATCATTATAGACACTCCTTAAAAAAACCCCAAAATCAAATCTAGGCATCAAGTAATATATCTTGTAAACATCATCATAATTACCATAATTAGCTACCAAACTTTTAAATAAAACCAACACAACTCATTAGCATCAATTGCAAAAGTCTTACACCGCCCTCCAACATAATTCCATGCACCATTTTTCCCCATCTTAAACATCCCCCCATGGTAGAATTTCAGACATACATTTTCCATATTTAACAAATCAAACCAAGAAATTCTAACAATTAAACTATTTCAACACCCTAATTCCTTCAACAGGCAAAAATTTAACTCCAATTCTTCCAATTGCATGTAATCAACGTAATAGACACTTAGGGTTTCAGAATTTACCTAGAACAATACCACTATCGATTAAATTGTGACAGCGAATCCCCTTCGAAAGTTCCCACCTTTGCCAATTTGAATTTCGATTAAATCAAGATGTTTTTTTTTTTCTACTGTTAGTTCGTTGTTTTTTGAGTAACAATGGAGCTCGAAGAAATTTAGATGAATAAGAGAAGGGTTTGGGAGGGAAATGTGACAGGTTAATCTTTTCAACAGGTCACCTGTAAATTAGTGTAACACCTCCAAATCTCCCTCTACGGAAATACTAGTATAATACGTATAATTATACCGTAGAGATAGACTTAGGCGTATTACCGACGCGTGATTACGCAAGGCTACTCAACTTACTAACAAAACAATACTTTGCAGCGGAAACTTCAAAACTCTCCTTTATTAATAATAACTATGAATAGAAACCAATGTTATGAGTACTCAAATAGATACAAAGACCACGATTCCTAACTTAGTGAAACCAAATCCCGGGACTCCAATGCATCAATTTATTCACTCCACCTGAAATAACACTGCTTACCATTACGGTAAACAGGGCGAACCAAAACAAATAAGAAATACGGGTTAGCAAAATATGCTAAGTACGGTAAGTGCAAGATAATTAAACTCAATTTATTTGCAAACATGCTTTTAAAATCAATTCCAATAATTAATCCAGTAATTCCAAACTCATGATTCAAAACCAATTCTCAATATTTAAATCCCAATAATCAATAAAACCAATTCCAATTATTTTAAAACCAATTTAACCAATTCCTCTCCCAAGTGTGCACACCCCCAAGCTAGTCTCCTTATGTTACAAGGCTATTCTTGAGGAAAGACCCGGTCATACAAAGTCCAAGGCCTTATCAAAATACCAAATCCGCAAAGTGGGATTACTAACATGCTTATAAAGCATAAATAATAATAATTCAATGGTTCAATAAATTCTTTTTAAATCCAATAATTCCAACCTTTAATAATAATAATTCAAACCCTTTTTTTTTTTTTATAAATCCAACAAGCTTTCAAAACCAATCCTTTTTAAACATGAATAATAAATTAATTAATCAAAACATGTTATAAAAAAAATCAATACTCCAATTTAATTATTAATACCAATCTTTTAAACATACTTTTATTTCATAAACCATAATTCAAGTCAATTTAATTCAATCACCATAAAATCATCTAAACATGCTCATTCAAATCAATCTTTTTTTTTCAATGTATCTAACCACCTAACGTACCTTGATCCTCGCTTAGCAAAAACACACAAAAGGAACCTCAAGATTCTTGATCGAACACACCCTACAAATAAATATAACCTTAATCAATATAAGGTTAACAAATAATCACAACAATCAAATTAAAAACCCCCAACTATATGTACATGAACCTTTTAAATTAATTTTCATAAACATCATTAAAAATCTAATTTTATATAATTAAAACTACTCATAATAATTTTTATAAATCCCCCATAATAATAATAATAATAATAATAATAATAATTGAATAAGAGAAGAGAAGAAGAAAAGATAAGAAACCAAGGAAAAGAGAAGAATTGGATTTTCGTCGGAAAGAATAGGCAGAACTTGCAGAGATTATAACTCCTTTGATATAACTCCGAATTGGGTGATTCTTCAGCCTAACCTCAAGGATTTTTTGAGAGAAACAATCTTCTGTGAAACAGCAATACCCTAAAATCTGACCAGAAGTGCCCGAAAATTGGCTTCAAAGATAAAAGGGACGATTTGTGTAAAAAGAAGAGAAGAAAAGAAGAGAATTAGTGTGAAGAATGTGAGAGGTATGGAGGGGTATTTATATGCTAGCTCATGCAAGAATTATGGCAAGAGGATTTGGGAAGAATTATGGTAAGTAGGGTTTAAGGGATTACTTGGAGAAGTGAGTAAAGATTTAAGGAAAGTTTGATATTGAAGAGATTGTGTGTAATTGAATATGGAAGGTATGTTTGTCATGAAAAATATTAAGGAAATTGGAATTACTTGGGGAATAATTAAGAAGAGTGGATGGCAAGAAAATATAATGATTGGATATTAAAAAGATGGAGAATTAGATTTAAGGAAAATAGGAGATTTTAAGGAGATAATTAAAAATACAAATTACCAAAATATTTTTCCCAAAATCTACATGGGATGGCCGAAATTTTTGAACTTTTCTAAGCTCATATTTTCGGCCCTCCTATTTAGTACTTAGGAAATTATTTTGCTAGTTTTAAGAATTTAAAATAATTGTGTAAATAATATTTATTGTAATAAATAATTAAATAATAAAATACCAAATATTCACCAAATAATTTAACTAATAAATTTCAGATTTTCACATAGGAAAATCTGAAATTTATTAGCCAAACAATTGGGATTTTCGGACTTTAAAATAATAATAAAATATAGCTTTTGCCTTAATTAAAATATCCGAAATATATAAATAATCCGATTTTTAAAATAAATAAATGGATAATAAATCTTATCCAAAATAATAATTTATTTTTAAAATACTTTTGGTGCCAAAATTCAAATATCATTTTGGCTCCAAGATTTAAATAGTAAGTTAAATTACTAAAATACCCTTTTTAGAAAATAATAATTAATTAATTAATTAGGAAAATACGTTTAAAAATACGGGGTATTACAATTAGCCTGTTAGAAGAAGATTAATGACCAAAGTGGGTTTGCCTCGTAGTAAATGAAAGGTGGAATTGTTTTTGTCAGACTTGGTAAAGGTGTGATTATTTATTTCCATTTTTCCAATAAAAAAAAGACACTTTTCAATATTCAATAAAAATTTTCCCTCCAAAAGTACATTATTAAAATAAATCATTGTTACTTAGGGAAAAAAATTTGTATCTAAATTATGATATTTGTTTTATATAAAATATAATTCCTTTCCAAAAATATTAAATTTTCCATTATAAATGTTACATATAATTTAAATATTTTCTCTTGCATGTTTTTGTATTTAATATACACCATATTTTTAATACATGAGTCATTCTATTTATATAATTTTTATAATACTATATTCAAAAGTACTTAACAACCGTGCATTGCACGAGATTTAAGCTAGTTTATTACTATCTAGTAAGAGTTATTAAATAAAATGGTTCGTTGTGTCGTCAGTAGCAGAGTAGCTCGTTTCATATATTCGTTTTATTTGTTTGGTACTATCCTTAACCCCCAATTCTATGTGAATATGTGAATGGATAGATGTATCATATGTATGTAAGTATGTTCTCATAGTATAATGTGAATTAGTTAAACTTTAATTTGAGATATAGGAAATTGAATTAATCTTCTCGTGGGATCGACAATTTCTTACCCTCTTATTATTTGTTTATATATATTTGAATGCTAGTGATAGGCCGTCGTCGAGGCTACCAAAGATTTTAAAAAAAAAAAATTACTTTGTCTCTCTAATGGGTAGAAAGGGCAAGTAAGGTCGATCCTACAAGGACTAAGGGGAGCACTAACAAATGTTCGATTTGTGATAAGCTAAGTCAAATCTTTTTTTGGGATATATGAGTTATATATAAAGCAAAACTATGAACGATAATAAAAAGGATCTTGAAGGTATCCACCAATCAAGGCATTCACAAACTACAATTTAACATACAAGACAAAGTAATTTGGGGGATAAATTAGGGGAAGCCATCTAAGGCACCCAACTACTCTCTCAAGCTAGAGAGATTATTACTTGAATCATGAATACAACGTGGTTACAAAATATAAAACAAGTGTTAAAGAATAATCACGATGACATAAACATTCCCTTGACTAGAAATTCCTACTCTCATGGTATTTCAAGTCAATTAAGCATATGAGATAGAGCTAACTCAAGTTCATCTCTCGATCCTTCGTTGAGAAAGCTTAGATAAATAGCTCTAATAATGGCCACTTACAAGAACTAACAATAAAACCACTTAAACTCAACTAATTAACACACCCCTCATTAGCTAATTCAACACATGCAAACAAGTATATGTGAATTCATTAATGGTTTCAACTAATAACATGTATTTAAACACTAAAGTAAATTGCAAAACTAAAGTAATTAACAACTAATAACATGTATTTAAACACTAATCCAACATAAAAAAAAAGTAATTAAGGATGAAAATAAAGATACAAAAATAAGTAAATAAAGTAACAAAATAGGAGAAAGAGCAAGAAATTCTCATTGATATTGCAAGGAATATTAATTCTTCATAATCCAAGCTTTCAAAAAATTTCTCTCACTTTCTCTCTCTAAAAATCCTAACCTAAGCTTTCAAAACTAAGCTAAGGGGTCTTTATACATCACCCCTAAATTACAGAGAAAGCTCTGTAAAAAAAATTGCAGAAAAACAGAGGTGTAGCCTCTCTAAGTGACTGGATCAAAGAGGCTGCACCACCTCTCCAAAGGAAGGTCGCGGCTGTACCAAGTAGAGTGGCCTCTCCAAAAGACAGGCGAGGTCGCGCTTAGCACGTCATCACTTTAGTAGAATATTCAAACCGTCATAACTTTTTCATTACCCATCGAAAAAGGCATGTGACCACTCGTTGGAAAGCTCTTGAGCTAAACTTTAATATATAATTTGAATAAACTCAAAATTTGAGTATAAAAAAGGATATGGCTAGTTGAAGAAGTTGGCCTTTAGGCAACAGTCCTTCCTAAACTCTTCCAAATGCTCTTCTTTCACTCCAAGACATTATTTTATGTTTGTTTCATATGCTCCATCAATCCGTGCTTTCCTCTTTCCTTGTCCTTACGTCCTCATTCAATCCATAGACTTCATGGGTGCTAAAATGCATTAAAAACACAAATAAAACCCATGAAGCATGGGGAACTCAAAAATTGCATAAAATTAGAGTAAATAATGAACTATGATGCCAATTTATAATGAAAAAGGTTCAAAACTACCCTAAAATCATACAAAATAACAAGTTATCAGCTAGAGATAGGATTTAAATTTTATACGATAATTGAATCGTATCACCAGGACACTACCAGTTTATGAAACAAAACAAAAAGTATGTTTACTGAACTTAGTCCATTAGTCGGTGAATATTTTATATTTTCAAAGATTGAAGTTGGAAATATTTGCCGACTAAGAGGAATATATGCTTGTGATATTTAGGAAATATATTATTTTGCATATATCCTAGGATATTATTCCGGTTCTAATTATGAAAACAGACAGATGTTTCCCATTATGTGAATGATGCATTGTAGAAAGTATTTTCACCGAAAATATGATCTTCTAGGTCGTAGAGTAATTTATCTCCCAAACACTATAAAACACAAACATATTTCAAATTTTGATTTTGAAGCTTTTTACATATATTTTGAGAGATTATTCAAAAAGTTCAAAACACTCTTTAACTGTTTGTGCACACATCTTGTAACAAGTTACATTATTGATATTTTACCATAGATTTGTGAGAAAGTATTATCAAGGGAATCAAAGTGTTTATAATTGAATCACAGGAGGGTTAGTGATTAGGTAGCATTTGGGAGTTCAAGTGCAAGTGTTTATGAGGTCAACTGCAAGTGACACCTTGAGTTTGCAATTGGGATTGTCTGCCTTGAGTTGATATTTAATAATCTTTGTTACTGCTTTTTTTTTATTATTTGATTGATATAATAATTAGGTAGGGAGGACATGCATAGTCTGTGAGTTGAGATGATGAACCTCAGTAAATCTTGGTGTTCTTATCGCTTTAATTATTTTACTATTTTTCGCTTTTCAGGTTTTAGGTTCTACCGGTTCTCTTTTAATTCGAGAATTTTTTATAAGTTCACTAATTGTTATCGTACTCAATTTAACCCCCCATTCTTGGGTATCAACTGCACTTTTAATTTCCTATATCTCATCATAAATAATAGAACAATGGGTGCAATTTTTATAAAAGTGGTGAAATTATAAGTTTTCATGCTTGTTTGTTAGCAATCTTAAAGTTAACATGAGGTTCTTCTTAAGTAACCAACTCCCATACAATAGGATTGCGACAATGATAGGTGAAAGTATTTCAAGGTACTATATAAAAGAAACACTTTAAAACAAAAAAAAAAAGAATATTACATACATAATTTAAAGTGATATAGTTTGGAAATGTGAAGCTTATTGCCTAGGCCATCGACCAGAATCCCAGCTGAACTTGTTTTACAGAATTCTTTAGGTATTCTTGATGGTACATTGATTCTTGTGTTTTAAATATTCCTTCTCAATATTTATCTAAATATCGTACTAGAAAAGGTACCCATACTATGAATGTATATAGATTTGCTCACTCGAGATGAAATTCATATACTATACTCCTTCCATTTTGTAATGAGAGCAACACTTTGACTTTTGCACTATTCATATATTTACTTTGACTCTATTTTTTATCAATTTATAAAAAACATGTATTGTCATATAATATGTTTCTGGATTAGTCTTTATGTATATTTTCATTAGATTAAGGCTTTGTTTAGTTTAACTTGTATATTTAATTATTTCATAAAACATTATTTTAGATCATATTAGAAAAAATAAGTTCAATTGACATCATCTATTCATGTGCAATTTTTATTGCTAAATATCTTTAATTTTATAATTAAAAAATTATGAAAATTGCATATTAATAAAATACACATTTTTATGAATTTCACAAGACCCCATTTGATGTATTTTTTCTTTATAAATTATCATACACGTAAGGTCAAAGTTTGGTCAAATCAGACTATCAGATCAGACATATCATACCAATACCAGATCAAATCATATCAAACTCGATCATATCAGATAAACAAAAATAAGGTGAACAATACAAGCCCTAAGTTTTTATACTTTTTAATAATATATCATTACAAATATTATTGGTCAAAGTTGTGCATTGGCATGTATGTTGGTTAAAGTGCTGCAATTATTAAGAAACGGAGGGAGTATGACTTACCTGGTTAGATGGTATTGACACATGATGGTCGGGTTCTTCAATTTAGATGTTATTTCTAGGCCTAATGGTTTGAAAGTTCCAAAAGATAATGTGCAGCTAATGTAGACTTTTTTTGAGTTAAATTAAGTAAGAGAATGTAATAAAATATTCATGTTAATGTGCCAAGGTTGTTATTAGTATAGAGATCAATTCCTTGCATCATATAGAGAACATCTTTTGGGAGGGGACTAGAACCTACCATCCATAACTGATTCCCAAATCCGGATTAGTCTAAAGTGTGAACCGGGTGTAACATTAAAAAAAAAAATAGTGGGCATCTTTATCATCTTAAAAAGTGGAATAATGCCCCCTGATAACCTCAAACCGCCGAAGAATATTTTAACTTATGGCACAAAAATTAGAAATGAGATTGAGTGATACTTTGGTTTACTTCAGGGAATATAAGGAATTCTTAGAAACCCTTCTTGGCTTGGCTTATAAACACATGGCCGTATTGTGCTTGCTTGTGCATTATTACATAATTAACTTGGTTAAAACATATATACATGCCTCCAGATTCATTTGATGACGACGACATGTATGAGGAGATTGATAACTATTAAAAATTAAAATTCCCTTCGTTTCCTAATGTAAGTCCTATACAGAACCTTTTGACTATTAGAAACAAACATAGTCATATGAGATCTAGTTTTATTTGTCTTAATGTGTACTTTATTAATATCTAATTTTATAAATTTTGTTAATGTGAGATTAAAGATATTTACAATCAAAGATTTGCATTGACATACATAAATGGAATTAACATAAGGAAACGAAGGGAGTACCAAATTAGGAAATATCTTAAATAATGTTTAGGAAAAATTGCTCGAAATAATCCGACCTTTGCCTCATCCACCCAAAATAATCCCACCACTCGATTATTTTTTTAATGATAATCCAATCTTGATGCTCAATTCACTTCTAATGGTTCCAACCGGTCATCCAACTTGTCATTACAAGTTACTAGAAACGTGTCAGCCTATGATTGGTCAAAAAAATAAAAATAAAGTCAAAATTAGAAATATAGAAAAAAAATTATAAATTTAGAAAAAGGCAAAATAAAAAAACCAAGAAAAAACAAAAAAAAACCCAAACCCAGATTTCTGCAGCCCCTACCACTGAACCCCTACCTAATTCCAGCAAACAAGCAGACGCACTTATTTCAGTTCACGTGGGGGTGGGGTGTTGCATTCGGCAATGTCCACCCTCCAGTTTCAACTGAAAGCCTTTACAAGTTTTTATCAATGGCGGCCTTGTGTCATCTCTCTCGCTCCTTCCATTTTCTCTCTCCTACCCTCCTCTCCTCTCCCAATCATCATCTACTTACCCTAATTCTAACCCAAACCTTTACTGTAACCCTAACAATTATTATAACACCCCTAATTTCAATTTGGATATGAATTAGATTTTTTGGATCAATTTACATTACGCCGTAAATTGTTAATCTATGCTTATTCTACTGTACCTCAAGAATCATAATTTGCGAATTCTGGCAAAGAAGATGACATTGATGATCAGTTGAAGTTGAAGACAAAGACATGGAATTATGGCAATATAATCCTCCCTGATTTCTATGGGTAGGCTGGGTAGAGGAGGTGGTTCGGTGGGTGGGCTGGGTAGGGGAGGTGATTTCGATGGTGGGTATGCGGATTTTTTTTTATTTTTTATTTTTGATTAATTTTTTTTTGACCAATCACATGGTGACACGCATGCAAACAATCTCAAGTCACAAATGATAACCTGTTTAGCCGGTTCCAAATCACTTGAGACCATTGAGAGTGATTGGGCATAAAGGTCAGATTATTAAAAAATAATCGAAAGGTAAGATTATTTGGGCGGATAAGGCAAAGGTCGGATTATTTCGGGCAATTTTTCCAAATATTTATTCATAGCCCCAAAAGCTACATACAACATTACTCTTTTAATAAAATATAATTACAAATATTAATGCTTAAAATTGTTCATTGACATGTGTGTCAGTCAAAGTGTTGCGATTTTTATTAGGAAATTTTGTCAGAAACTTCCTTAGAAAAGCACTTTTTTTTGGTAAAAACCTCCTTATAATTTTTTTTGCGAAGTCTCTTTTTTTTTTTTTTGGCGAATTTATACTTTATGCCGGAAAATAGCATTTGACCCTGTTTCCCGATGTTGAATATACCACGTGCAGGTGAAGTGTACTTGAAAAACCACCGGTAGGGGAGGGAAGGGGAAAGGGTATTTTTAAGACAACACGTGAAATGCACGTGGTTAAGTCAACACCGGGGAGACAGGGTCAAACCCTATTTTCTAACATAAGGTATGACTTTTCGAAAAAAAAAAATCAATATGGAGATTTTCACACAAAAAAGTGCTTTTTATAAGGAGGTTTCTATTTTATTATTTATTTATTTATTTATTTATTATTATTATTATTATTATTATTATTATGAAAAAAATAACCAAAACCTACAAAATCAGTCGATTTACAAGAAATTAGTGGGGATCCGAGATACAATTGGGCCCCTACCCTTCTAGCTATAGCGAACCCAATCCTATTAAAGATGTGAGAAGCTGCACGAGCACCAATATCCCAAGTTCTAGTGAACGCCTGAACCCGCTTCAGCAATGCAACAACATCCTTCTCTAATTCAATTCCCTTAATGAAGAAAAGGAGAAAGGAAGAAAACCATAGCCAATAGCCCTGCAACGTGCCCCATACTTGTCCCGCTTCCGCTGAGCCGCAACCGACACAACACGACTAGGAACGAAGTCAGATAACCCAGATTATGTTAAAGGAGAAGACCCTGTCAAGTCAACACATAAATCAAGGCCTCTATCCCATGAATACAGCAACACATCTGGTGGTCGAAGAGCCCTGTCGTTCCCTCTAGTCAACCTAACGTTAACCTCTTTTCTTGTAGAAATTCTAGACCAAAAACAAATATGTAACACCCTAGAAATTCCTTTCCTTTAAGATACATGTTTTGCCCTTTTTAAAATACAAAATAGGAAAACCTAAGACATTACTACTGTTGGGGTTTGGTGAGTCCGACTCACCGCGGAAACAAACCCAAAACCAAGACCGCACTCGCAATAAATAAAACCATAAACATAATTAACTTAATGACAAGATTAAGATAATAATTATACCTTTGACGCGTGCTTCGCCCGAACTCGAGGGGCTCTTACTTCGAAAGCTAGCCTCGAAAATACGACGACCTCCAACGGAAGTCCACCCACAACTCAAACACCGACTAGGTCCAATGCCTTGGAGTTAGCAAGGCCCAACCGAAAACCCAAGTAATTGAGTTCAAAGGTTTTCACAATGGTGATGCCTTTTTCAACTCTTGAGTTCAAAGGTTTTCACTACTAGTGATGCCTTTTCCAACTCTTACTCAAGTGATTTTTCCAATACCCCAACTTGGGTATTTATAGGTAAAATCATGAGTGTGAAAAGCTCTCCCATTAATGTGGGAGAATTTGATTTTCCCATTTTATTTTAAAGCTAAAATAAAATTAATAATCAAACTAGTAATAAATCAACAAGTGGCAAGCTCATATGAGAGGTTAGGTGATGACCATTTGGAAGAGGGGGGACCAAACTTGCTCCCCACTCCCTCTCCCAAAACCGGCCACCTCAATGCCCCAACTCCCATTTATTTTGTACCACGTGGCACCCACACTTGGGCACCAAGGCACCCAAGGTGGGCTGCCATGTGCTACGGCCCAGCAGGCCACGCCATAGCCTGCGCCATAGCCCAGCTACCCACACTTGGAGATGTGGGCTGCTGCTTACGGCTAGCAAGCCACGCACTCCGAGTGCGGGCTGCTGCTGCACGCTTCTAGCGTGCCGTGCACTCCGAGTGCGGGTTGCTGCAGCTTGCTGCCCTTGGACGCCTTGGCTGCTAGCAATGGTGCGCTAGCACGCACCAGCCAGCCTTGGCTCGGCTTGGTGCGCATGCTAGCCACCATGCTTGTGCATTATGCCCCTAGCACTCGGATTGCTTGGGGCATTATGATGCTAGGGGTATTTTGGTCTTTGTTGATTTATTATTATTTTCACGTCTCGTCTTTTACTATTTTCGACTCGACTTCCGACGCTCGATTTCGACGCTCCATGCTCGAATTTCCGACGTCTAAATATTAATTACTCGGTCGACTTATTAATTAATTCCTAATTAATTCGTCGCTTCGGCTCGTTAGTTGCTTGGGTGTGACCCGAAGGGTTCAGTCAAGATTAAGCTGTAATATTAATTATGCATTAATATTACTGATCGGAAGCGGCCTCCACCCAGGCATTCCGATCACTTGACCTCACTGAAAAATTAGCTTTCTAATAATTCCGAACCCCCTATCGAAATAATACACTTGTTCGAAGGACACTATTCCTTTCAATCTCCCACTTGTCCTTCCGGACAAGTGTGCTTTTATTGTATTGCCCTTTTCATATGTCACTTAATGCCTCTTCATGAACTATAAGGTAAGATTAATTTGTCATCCTTAGTACGTCCAGAAGTGTTTCTCGATTCCGAGTCCGACTGTCAATAAACAGATGATTTCTAAAATCCATCCGAGCACGGCCATGCATTTTACAGTCTCGCTTTACGGGAGGCCTTGTAAACAACAAAGACATTTTCCCTATATTTAATAGGAGGACATTTCCAGTCTTGTAATGTAGCTTCTCTTACTGAGAGGACCTAGCCGCCCGAGTGATACCGTTATAATCCCCTGTTACGGTAGACGTTTGACAATCATCAAAGCGGACTAGTACTCAAACAAGAAAGCTCACAATACTCATGGTCGAGGAAAAAGGTTTCGATAGCAATAATGAGAAGTATACTTATGACGAATTTTTAATCTCTTAAAGTATTCTCATAGGTCGATCCAGTATGGTTCTAAACCAATACTTGTGCAAATGATTCATGACGATCATGTCCTTGTAGCACAAGAAACGGTGCTATAAATCAAACTACACACTAATCTCAAATGGTCATTAATCGTCCATCATTTAAATGACCCGATTAGAGATAATTTTCGATTATAATATTCAATGTTCACTTAATAGGTGTTTCCTTACCAAGACTGGTCTTGATACCCTATTTTGAATATTCCAAGAATCGAATGGACTCATTATTTAATTCTAAACCACAATTAAATAGCCAATGGAGTGATTTAAATTCCATGAAAAATTTAATTACTCCAAAACTGAATGGCTCATCATAGTGCTTTACATTAAAATTGTCCAAAATTAATTAAAACACTAAAATAACGAAATCAAAGCCAATCTCCGATGTTCTTGATTCCTATTGCCTCAACGTGCTTGTTGTGTTTCACTTGAGGCAAAGGTTTAGTCAGTGGATCGCCTACATTGTCATCCGTTCCAACTTTACAAATTCTGATTTCACCTTCTTATTTCCATTCCCGAATCATGTGAAACCGCCGCTTAACATGTTTGACCTTCTGATGTTCTCTTGGCTCTCTGGCCTGAGCAATAGCTCCATTGTTGTCACAATAGAGGTCTATTGGTCCCTCGATGGAGGGTACAACACCAAGTTCACCAATGAACTTGCGAATCCAAACAGCCTCCTTAGCTGCCTCAGATGCTGCCAAGTATTCGGCTTCAATTGTAGAATATGCACTTGTGCTTTTCTTAGCACTCTTCTAACTAAACGCTCCTCCATTGAGACAGAATATGTACCCAGATTGTGACTTGAAGTCATCTTTGTCTGTCTGGAAGTTTGCGTCGGTATAACCCTCAACAACTAATTCATCTCTGCCACCATAGACCAGGAATTTATCCTTGTTCCTTTTCAGGTTCTTTAGGATATTCTTGGTCGCAGTCCAATGCGCCTCTCCTGGGTCTGATTGGTATCGGCTCGTAGCGCTCAAGGCTACGACACATCTGGCCTAGTACATATCATGGCATACATGATCGATCCAATAAGTGAAGCATATGGAATCTGATTCATCCTTTCTCGCTCATTAGGTGTCTTAGGACACTGCTTCTTGCTTAGGGTTATGCCATGCGACATGGGTAGGTGGCCTCTCTTGCCTCCTTCCATGCCGAATCGAGTTAGTACCTTATCAATATAAGTACTTTAACTCAATCCTATCATCCTTTTCGATCTATCCCTATAGATCTTGATGCCTAGTATGTACTGAGCCTCTCCCAAGTCTTTCATTGAAAAACATTTTCCGAGCCAAGCCTTTACAGACTCTAATAACGGAATACTGTTTCCAATGAGTAATATCTCATTGACATATAAGACTAGGAAGGCGACGTCACTCCCACTGACCTTCTTGTAAACACAAGATTCATCTGGATTCTTGATAAAACCAAACTTACTGATGGCTTCATCGAATCGCAGATTCCAACTTCTTCTTGCTTGTTTTAATCCATAAATGGACTTCTTAAGCTTGCATACCTTTCCAGCGTTGTTTTGGTCGACAAAACCTTCAGGCTGTGTCATATACACAGTTTCTTCCAAAATACCATTTAGGAAGGCGGTTTTGACGTCCATCTGCCATATTTCATAGTTGTAATATGCAGCAATCGCTAGGAGGATCCGAACGAATTTAAGCATTGCGACTGGAGAAAAGGTTTCATCGTAATCAATACCATGAACTTGTTTATAACCTTTTGTTACCAATCTAGCTTTGTAAATGAATACATTTCCATCTTTATCGGTTTTCAACTTGAAAATCCACTTACATCCAATAGGTGTGTAACCTTCAGGTAAGTCAACCAAGTCCCAGACTTGATTTTCAAACATGGAATCCATTTCAGATCTCATGGCCTCTTGCCATTTAGCAGAGTCGGTGCTTGCCATCGGTTGCTTGTAGGTTGCCAGTTCATCTCCATCCATGATCAGGATGTCCTGATTCTCAGTTAATACTAAAACAAGATATCTATCAGGTTGAGATCTCCGCCTTTGAGACCTACGCAGGGTAATAAACTGAGCATTTGCATTGTCGGTTCGACTTTGCATATTTTGATCACTTTGACTTTTGTCAACAGATGTTGTTTGAGCACTTTGACTGTCATTCTGACTTTGTTGCTCATCCTCAAAAACTTCGTCGAGTTTGATTTTCCTCCCACTTGTCATTTTGGAAAGGTGTTCCTTCTCCAAAAAGACACCATCGCGAGCAACGAACACTTTGTTCTCCGATTTGTTGTAGAAGTAATACCCTTTGGTTTCTTTTGGGTAGCCCACAAAGTAAACCTTATCAGATTTGGGATGAATTTTGTCAGAAATCAATTTCTTGACATATGCTTCGCATCCCCATATCTATAGAAAAGACAACCTAGGAGGTTTCTTTGTCCATAACTCATATGGAGTCTTTTCTACAACTTTCAATGGAGCACGGTTCAGTGTTAGTGCCGCAGTTAAAAGTGCGTGTCCCCAAAAAGAGATAGGAAGATCACTAAGACCCATGGTTGATCGTACCATGTCTAACAAGGTTCGATTTCTCCGTTCGGGTACTCCTTCCATTGAGGAGTTCCTGGAGGTGTCAGTTCTGAAAGTATGCCATGATCTTTTTCTTGGCTCAAGTATTCACCACCTCGATCCGATCGAAGGGTTTTGATTTTCTTGCCAAGCTGATTTTCCACTTCACTCTGAAATTCTTTGAACTTGTCAAACGATTCAGGTTTATGCGACATGAGGTAGACATAGCCATATCTACTATAATCGTCTGTGAAGGTGATGAAATATCGATGTCCATTTCTTGTGGAGGAGCTCATTAGTCCACATACATCGGTATGTATTAGACCCAATAAGTCGCCGGCCCTTTCTCCCAACTTGGAGAATGGCTGCTTAATCATCTTGCCTAATAAACATCCTTCGCAATTCTCAAAAGATTCTAAATTGAAAGAGTCAAGAACGCCTTCTTGTAGAAGCTTCTTGATGCGTTTGACGTTAATGTGGCCAAGACGACAATGCCACAAGTAAGTTTGATTTGACTCCATGGTCTTAACTCTTTTGGTATCATAATAAACGATTTTGTCTAAACACACAAAAGTGTCATTTCCATAAATATGAACAAGACATGAAACAAAAGTCTTGTGATCAAGGTTAAAATGACGTCCAACGTCATGAGATCAAAGTATGGTAGATAAAACTCAACAAGTTTTAGAATTTAGACAAAACACATGAGATTACAAGCTTTCTTTGGATAGATTATCTTCATCTTCCACTTGTGTACTCATGTCCACTTGAAAAAGCACTGCTCACTTTGTTCCTGAAACAGGAGCATAAAGTGAGTCAATTTTCCGGTATCTAATACCTTATAAATTGCTTGTATTCAAGTGTTAAGATGATACCTGAGATTGAGGCTGTTTTTCCTCTTGCCTCATCTTCCAGATACTCGCTACATTCTCTTTTGTAATGACCTTGCTTACTACAATAGAAGCAGCGCATCTTAGCCTTGTTCTTGAACTCCTTCTTCTTGGGCCTTAGAGCAACCTTGGTTGCCTTGCAAGAATAGGTTTTCTGGAGCTCTTGGAAAACTTCCTTGTAGGATAGTTTATCTCGATTGTTGGTAAGTTGCATATTAATTGCAATGTACCCCAAGTGCAGTGAGCTTAAAAGCATATGAGCCGCTTGCTCATCCTCCACTGGCCTACCAATCAATTCCAGATGGTTAAATAACCTTGTCATCTTTTGCACATGGGCTTAAAGCGGCATTTCGGGTCTAAGTCTTGCACTATAGACCCTAGCCCATACTTCTAGCCTCTATTTGCTGAGACAACCATCTTGCGGTGGCTTGATCTTCATGTTAAACAGTGAACTAGTCACTTCCTCCACAAGTCCATCATAGTTTCCCCTGTCGCTCTTTGTGACTCTCAGATTGACCACATCTTCTAGAGCCTTGAGGAGTACATCCGGAAGGTAGTTGGAGAATTTCTTCTTCCACTGTCTCGGGATAGAGTTTTTCAGGCCATGAGTCGCAAGACTCTCTTGCAATCATAATTCCACTCCTCATGAGCCTCATCTCTCATAACCCCTTTTGAGTAGAAACTCGGGATGGGTGTGTCCAAGATATGCTCTAGGTAGCAATTGCGGAGGGTCATACGGAGTTCTTCCTCCCATTCCTTGAAGTTCACCAAATTCAAGCTAAATGGTAACTTCTCGGGAAGATCTGGGATTATTAGATTGTTGTCGATAATTGAAGACATGATTCTACAATTGAAAGAATTTTAATGAAAAACCATTCATAATACTTTAATAAGATTAAATTTAATTCATGCATATTTCAAACTTATTTAACGTCTTATTTACACATAAAATTGTCCCTATTTTTGTGAAAATAAGTCGATTCCAAGATCCAAGGAAACAAAGAGTGACTAAGCATGCTTTGGCTTGTCTTAGCACTCAATCTCCCAAGGTAAGCAACGCTTTGCTAATGGCTCCAAGCCACTCTTGGTTGAATACATCGTCGCATCTAATGCTCTCTCAACAATTTATTCACTTTGCCACGACATGTTAGGACTCCATCACTCATATCGTTGAGTACAACCAAAACCAACTTGCATACCCAGTATGCCTTATGAGTCTAGGAGTAGTAGTGATGCCTCGCTTTGGCGTAGCCCATCACTACTCTCAATAGGTCAATAAGTGTTGTTTTGGAATGGCAATTTTACTCAATATTTTAGGGACTTAGGGTTTCTATGTCGGTTGATTTAAGTGAACTTAATTAATCATCACAACATTCGAAATCCTAAACATGCATCTGACATATAATTCATATAAATGATCATAAATATGTAAAGCATAAGCATTTGATGCATATTTGGCAACTAGCATGACCCCTTGAATTCTTCAAGTCTTCAAAAGGTCTTCTTTTGCAACTTCATGGCTTTGTCTTCCAAGAACCTCCATCTTCAAGAGTTGACCAAAATTATGCAACTACTAGTATCTACGATTAGGACTAATCTAAATATTAAGGTACAAAAATACTCAACAGTACGCATACCGTATTTAGATTTACAGAAATACATCACGGATCGTAGTCCGTATTTTCTATCCTTATCGGGCCCCACTAGTTGCCATTTTATTAAACCTGTGAGAGAACATATATTCCATTCATCCATTCACTATTTGTGAATGGCCCATGCATTTTACAACGATAAAACAAGTAACAATGCATAAACACGCGATAACTAGTAACTAATCTACGTGGTTAATCCAATTAACACGCCTAATTAAAACTAGTCAAAGTTGTTTTAACCGATTATGTAAATAAGGGCAATTATTATTTGAAGCTCCCACTAAATTCCGCATCCAACTTAATTAATCCAATTAATTAAGCCCAAAATTTGCCAAAATTAAATTTTGCCAACGCCGCTCAAAACCGAGGCCTAGCCTCCAAAATTTTAATTAAAATACACAAGATTAATTAAAATAAATAAACAGCTAAAATGAAAAATAACATCACCTTAAAACCGGGGTATATGTGCTAATTAAGGGGAGGTGCGCATAGCCGTGACCCATGCTAAGCGTCACACCCATAGCTTAGAATACTGCATACGCGTCGACTTTTCTACGGGGCGTGCAAGAACACAAGCCACGAGGCTGCACAAGCTTGCTAGCTATGCGCACCATGCCGCAAGCTTGCAGCACAGTCCACATGCACACCCCTACCGCACTAAGCCACGCACTCGAAATGCTCGCACACCCCACCGCACCACAGCAGCCATGTGCTGCGCTACGACAGCAACACGCACGCACGTAGCACAGTCGCAACATGCTGGTGCTGCTGCGTTGCTGCTGTGGTTGGGCGCGCATGCCACGCATAAGGCTGGACGCAACCATCGAGCAGCCCCTTTGGCAGGCACATGCGGGCTACTATGCAGCCCGGCTAGCCAAGGGAGGCTTTGCCTCGATTTGCGTGTCATAGCCTCGGGATTTCAATCCCAAATTTCGCGTGACAATTTATTAATTCTAAATTAATTTTAGAACTAATTTTAATGAGCAAAAAATTGAAAATTAAACAAGTTTAACTCAAATAAAATTCATCCAAATGCATTTAACCAATATTATTTCCAAGAACCATTCTTTAATAAAATTAGTTTAACTTGGTGCAACAAAATAAATAAGGCAATTTCTCACTATTAATTTAATCAATTTAAATTAATCTTGAGATTTTGACAAAGTTAAAGGGAGTTTGGAAAAAATGAACATAAGTTCAATAAAGATTCCAACTTTAATACTTGTGAATCCTTGAAAAATTATATCTTCCAATATGAAGATAACCAAATTTCTATCACAAGATTCAAACTTTATGATTCCAATCAACTTAAAATGATTAAATCAACAAAGTTCAACAAAAATTCATGGAATTTAGTAACTTTAAAGTTTCAATCACTTAACATAATTAAAGATTGAATCTTTAGTACTTAGAAGCCTCAAAGAACAACAATTTCACACTTAATGCAATTAATTTGCAATTATGTGAAAAAATTAAACCAAGCTTTCAAACACAAATTACTACCAAGTAATCATGCCTAAAGAGGTTTAAAATTGCATATAAAATATGTATTGAACCAATTACATAACCACCATAAATATGCAATTAATTTTCAAGGTTAGAAAGACTTAAAATTTTTCGTCAAAACGAAAAATCCCTCGAAAAGTGCACTTCTGGTCGTTTTTTTTGGCTAAAAACAGAGTCCTGAAAGGGTAAAACCATTCACAGAACGCCCTTTCCACCCAAAATTCACTATTTTTGGGTCGAAATCTGGGTTTGGGAGCTGAAGTCAGCTCTAATACGGGATTAAAATTAATAAAACGAGCTACTAATCTAATTAGCAACTTAAAACCAGAAAAATTAAGCCATAAAACACCTTGAAAAACTATATGATTTTAAAAATAAACGAGCGAGGCTCTAATACCACTGTTGGGGTTTGGTGAGTCCGACTCACCGCGAAAACAAACCCAAAACCAAGACCACACTCGCAATAAATAAAACTATAAACATAATTAACTTAATGACAAGATTAAGATAATAATTATACCTTTGACGCGTGCTTCGCCCGACCTCGAGGGGCTCTTACTTCGAAAGCTAGCCTCGAAAATACGACGACCTCCAACAGAAGTCCACCCACAACTCAAACACCGACTAGGTCCAATGCCTTGGAGTTAGCAAGGCCCAACCGAAAACCCGAGTAATTGAGTTCAATGGTTTTCACAATGGTGATGCCTTTTTCAACTCTTGAGTTCAAAGGTTTTCACTACTAGTGATGCCTTTTCCAACTCTTACTCAAGTGATTTTTCCAATACCCCAACTTGGGTATTTATAGGGAAAATCATGAGTGTGAAAAGCTCTCCCATTAATGTGGGAGAATTTGATTTTCCCATTTTATTTTAAAGCTAAAATAAAATTAATAATCAAACTAGTAATAAATCAACAAGTGGCAAGCTCATATGAGAGGTTAGGTGATGACCATTTGGAAGAGGGGGGACCAAACTTGCTCCACACTCCCTCACCCAAAACCGGCCACCTCAATGCCCCAACTCCCATTTATTTTGTGCCACGTGGCACCCACACTTGGGCACCAAGACACCCAAGGTGGGCTGCCATGTGCTACGGCCCAGCAGGCCACGCCATAGCCCAGCTACCCGCACTTGGAGATGCGGGCTGCTGCTTACGGCTAGCAAGCCACGCACTCCGAGTGCGGGCTGCTGCTGCACACTTCTAGCATGTCGTGCACTCCGAGTGCGGGTTGCTGCAGCTTGCTGCCCTTGGACGCCTTGGCTGCTAGCAATGGTGCGCTAGCACGCACCAGCCAGCCTTGGCTCGGCTTGGTGCGCATGCTAGCCACCATGCTTGTGCATTATGCCCCTAGCACTCGGATTTCTTGGGGCATTCCGATGCTAGGGGTATTTTGGTCTTTGTTGATTTATTATTATTTTCACGTCTCGTCTTTTACTATTTTCGACTCGACTTCCGACGCTCGATTTCGACGCTCTAAGCTCGAATTTCCGACGTCTAAATATTAATTACTCGGTCGACTTATTAATTAATTCCTAATTAATTCGTCGCTTCGGCTCGTTAGTTGCTTGGGTGTGACCCAAAGGGTTCAGTCAAGATTAAGCTGTAATATTAATTATGCATTAATATTACTGATCGGAAGCGGCCTCCACCCAGGCATTCCGATCACTTGACCTCACTGAAAAATTAGCTTTCTAATAATTCCGAATCCCCTATCAAAATAATACACTTGTTCGAAGGACACTATTCCTTTCAACTGCTACCGTGATAACGGCTAAGGCAATTTTATCAAAGACACACAGCGAAAGACTATCTTTAAAATCGTTCAAAACAAGCCAACTTCAAAGTCAAAACCAAACGAAAGTAAAGTCAAACCAAAGTCAAACGAAGTCAAACAAAGTCAACCTACAACTTGGAACCAATGAAGGCCCTTATTAAAAACCGAGTGATACCAAAACCTTTGCGTTAGACTGCAAGAAAAATAAATAAATAATAATAAAGCAATAAAACACATCATATTCCTATGAGAACTAAGCACGATTCGCTCTTCACTCATGCCCATCATGAATATGCTTCATCACCAGAAAAGCTTCTCTCTACTTGTCCCTACTACTCACCAATAGAAATGGGTCGTTGTAGGGCGGACGTAAAGACAAGGCCAAACAAACACACAAACACACAATCAGCAAAGTTGAGTTCATAAGTGTAATAAAACACACTAACATGCTTTCATCCTATCAATCAAACAACTTACCTGGTTGCAATTGTAAACAAGCATTCAAGATATTCAACATTTAACTAGACAAATATCAATGTCCATTAATTTGATTATGCGTCGAACGGGTTTCCAACCAAATCCCTGCCCCAAATAAATTGAGGTAAATAACACCAGGAGCTAACCGGGTAAGCTAATGTCACATGAAGTTACGGACGTCCTGCGCATAATAATAATAAAAGGAAAATTCAGCGTTCTATACTCCTAATAGAAGTTATAGTTAAATATAAAACCCCATAACTCCCCTCATATATTCATACTCGAGGTATATACGTTCCAAGAGTTTTGGTGTGTAATCTCTTTAACTTTACATTGTTTTACATATTATTCAACTTGGTGATGACTCTCAAACCATAATAAAACAAACGTTATAATTATACAAGCAATCAATCATACCAAATTAATTTTTAAATAATTAGTGACCACATAACTTTTAATGTTGAACTCTTTTTAAATCTACATTGGTGTCAAAGACACCTTAAACGCATAATGCTAGGGGTGAGCACGGATTGGATATCCGCATCCGAAATTCTATATATTTGACATCCGAATCCGATCCGAAAATTTCGGATATCGGATTCGAAAATATTCGGATATCCGGATATCCGAAATTTTCGAATCGGATAGGTCGGATCCAATATCCGAAAGTTTTTTATGCAATTCTAATACTAAAAAAATATATTTTAAAGGCAATATAGTATAAGCACTTGGAATATCTAGAAGAAAAAAAAATCTTTGTTTGAAAATATTGAAACAAGATTGCTATTTAGCTCCAGTTTCTCATAAACTCATAAACCAAAAAAAAAATCAATAGAAAAACTTAAGTACAGTTTAACATTATGAAAACTAAATCTAAAACAAGTATGAATATGAATTATAAATTTATAATAAAAGCATAAAATTTACAATCTAAACATCACCAAAAATCCAAAATAAACAATATAAATAGCAACAATTATCCCTAAAAGTTATAAAAATAAAATTCTAAAATGAAAAACTTGATCTCTTTTAAATTAGATCTAAACGGTTATGTATTATATACTAAAAGAAATACATCATAATACAATTAATAGTTAAAAAATGAAATTAAAGACGAAAAATGGGAGTCGTTGAGGTGGTGAGTGAGTAAAGAGAGTGAGGCGTTGCCAGTGACGGTGGTGAGGTGTTGCCGGTGACGGTGGTGAGGAGTGAGGAGGTGTCGGGGACGCCGGACAATGCTTCATTGCTTTAAGAAAGAAGAGAGAGAGATGGGAAGGAAAAGTGAAAGAAAGTGGCTAAGTGAGTGAATTGTTTTGTTTATATTTTAGGGTTTGGTGGGTATTGGGCCTATTGGGTTGTTGGGTATTAGGTATGTGTTTACGAAGTAATTAATAAAATTGTTGTATATTTCGGATTTCGGATCGGATATCCGATCCGATATCCGAAATTTCCGGATCGGATATCCGATTCGAAAATGTTTTCGGATCGGTTATCCTAAATTTTAGGATCGGATGCGGATCGGATTATCGAATAGAATTTACCTCTTTGACTTTTGTGTGGTAAATTTTGGGGATTCAAGAGCTATTTATAATGTAGGGTAAATTTGAGTATGTTTGGGCTTCATAAAATTTTTGGGCTTGAATGAGGTAGTGGTTAACCCTAATATGAAAATAGAGTGATTAGGCTTATTATGAACATCGATTACATTTGGATAGAATGTTTATTGACTTTTGAATCCCATAATTGAAATAATTTGACCCAAAAATATATTTTACAAATAATTAAATACATAAAAATACGGGGTATTACAAAATATCAACAAGGGTGTCACGAACAATGTTGTGCCGATGTTTAATACCCACCATCCCAGCACAAGACAGTGCATGATCCCCATAAATATCCCCCATAAAAAACCCTTGAGCAAGCAGAACACGATGTCGAAACGAAGAACAAAGGAACACCCAACCGGCAGCAAAGAACACAACGGTAAGTCTTACCATTCATAGCCTAACCCAAACCTAATATCGAGACTGCTCGTAACCAGGCCGAAGTGTGATTTCCCTGGTGGGACTTCCACAAGGCAACCTGACGTGGTGATAAGGAGAAAGTGGATTCCGTAGATGCAGTAACCTTTGTGAAATATATATCTGCCAATTTCTTCATGAGTTTTGGGGCAGCGATCTCACTAGGGTTACTCATAAGGTCAGTCTCCACAATCCTATTAAAAAGACTAAGAGCATTATCAAAGACCGATCCTAGACCATCAATACCAGAATTACGAAGAAGCGTAGCCTGAAGACCAAAAGACTGCAAACGCGATGCAAGGAAAGCATAGTGCCGAACATCACTCGCTGAATAGACACCCAGACCACCATAAGCAAAAGGTAAGGTGGCAAGTCGCCATGGCCAATCACCAAACCCATGCCCCGAAGCAGTTACAATAATGCGCTCTAGAGAAGCCCGAAGAGCCACATTAAAAGAAGTTTGGGCCGCTTCAAAAAGACGAGGTGGACAAGTACGCATTGCAAAATAGAGTTTGGAAACCCCAGTACATGCACGAAGAAGTAACAAATCACATTAGGGATCATCGAGCTTAGCAACAACATCTATTAGCACAATGGTCTTCGATACTCTATGTGAAACAAGCTCCCCACAAAAAGAGGAATCTGCACTAAAAGGACCACCAAGCAACTTAACACCATGCACATGACGAGCAATATTAGGAGGAAAGACACCTACAAGACGGTTACGCGGATCCTCCGAGGGCCAAAAAACTTCTGTTTTCTTAACGTTGACATGGAGGCCAAGACGGGGTCCCTTCGCCAAAATCAACTCCATAACCTTACCTACCACCAAGGTGTCACCAATAATAGTGTCGTTATCCAAATACCAAGCTTGGAAACATAAGTCAAAAGAATCCCTGATTCGGCACACCAACGGGTAAAGAACCAAAGCAAAAGGCAAAGGGCTAAGAGGATCACCCTGCTGCACTCCTTGACATGACCATAGGGTATGCTCCCCATAAAACAACCTGACAGGAGAAGAATAACAGAATTCAACCCAACGCGAGAGACCTGGATAATAGAGACGAACCTCACACAACATAGCCGAACGGTCAACCAAATTAAAGGCATGATGAAAATCCACCAGCAACATAGAAAGGCCAAAATCACCACCACGAGCCTCAACCAAACGATTAACAGCATGAAGAATAGCCTTACCACCTGCCAGCACCCCAACACCAAACTGAAGACCCCCTAAATAGCTTCCCAAATGCAGACCAATTAAAGCAGCGCCAACCTTTGAAACTAGACGTCTCCAAACGATACCCATAGCAGTAGGCCGAATACCACCACTAGGCTTAACAAGTGGCGTGAGAGGATCACTAGCAATATACTCTCCCAACTTAGCAGGACATTTCCCAGCGAGAAAGAGATTAAACACCTGCGTAATAGAGTCGACCAACTCACCTGAAATAGAAACTGCATCACCACACAAGCAATCCATATGGTGTTGAACACACAAGCCGTCTTTACCGCATGATGTACCACGCGAAAAACCCCTAATCTGGTCCAAAACAATAGCAAAAGTAGCAATAAAGTGATGATCAACAGGAATATCCGGTAAGATAGGAGCCGAAAAGGAATGGTGTTTAGCTTGTAATTCTGCAAGAGTAGCACCATTGTAAGGGGCAAGACCAAAAGACAAAAGAACCCTAACCGCAGCAGTGTAATGTCTGTCACAAATCTTTCTCTTACATTGCTTAATATTACGCCCAAACAAATCATGTTCCTCATTAGTATCCAATAAAGGTGGAGACACATCAGCCAACGTGTCCTGCACAAGCTTCACAGAACTACCAGGCTCACACCAAGAACGAATAGCAGCGGAGATACTCTCTTCCTAACGCAGATGCCTTATACTTGAAGAACACTCACGATTACTCCACGGAGAAAAGGATTTAAGGACACAAAGAGGTAACACAAGCAATTCAACCCAGCAAGAGATGTCATCAGGCTTGCAAATCACCTTATCAAGCGCTCCTTTGAGAACCCTAGAAAAACCCAAGCGACACTTAGGAGGGATAGATTTTACCAAACGAAAACGCTTTGATAACAAACTATCAAGGAGAGCAACATCGAAAGCGAAATAAGGCTCACGAGGCACACTAGGAACAAGATCAGATACTTCCAAAGAAGGACCTTGCGGTTTAGGAAAACCACAAAGAACAAATCGAACAACACCATCCCCAGAATCAGGAGAGGCCACAAAATCATCAGAAGTAGGACCATGTCAACACTTCGTACAAAGAGTATGTGTCTTGAAACACTCCCCACAAAGCCAAATGCCCATACGATGAAAGGTCGTCTCAGCCTCTAAGAAAATAGCCAAATCAGAAGTAAGAGAGTGCCAGGTCAAATCCCGCGCATTTGCACAACAATGACGGTTACGAAGATAAGTGAGCAAAGAAGCTTTAGTGAGCCCTTTACCCTGGCCAACATGACACCCATTAATTCCTACAAATGGGCAATGAAAGTGAACAATAGGAGGCATAACACCCACCACAAGTTGCCACGAGAAGACCACAAAATAGCACAACACAAACTGCAACCAGAAACGACCCAAAAATGCACCAAATCTGCACCCAAAACAACACCAATGTCAAGCCATTACTACACCCAAAATTGCCCCAAATTCACACCAAAACTGCACCTAAATTCACACCAAAAATAGCACCAAAAACACACCAAAATTGCACCAACACTAACCACCTTAAAACTGCACCAACTGACCAAAAACAGCACCATAACCACCTCAAAATTGCACTAAAATGATCAGAAAACCAAACAAAAAAAACTGCACCCAAATAGTACCCAAACAGACCACCAAGCTGCACCCAAACGGACCACCAAACTGCCCCAAACTGACAAGAAAACAACACCTAAAACGTGCAACAAACAACCCAAAACCAGACCAAAAACAGCAGCAAAACCGACATGAAGCACCCTATAAAAAACCCAAAACTGTTACCTCAAAAGGGACGCCTGAAAACACCCTAAAAAATGCCTGAAACCGCCAGAAAACAGAGGCCAAAAACTGCAGCAAAAACGTGAGGTAGGACTACAAAGACGCCTTCAAAACGCCCCTAAAAGCAACAGAATTGACGCTAGGAAATAAAGCACGACGCCGGCACCAAAAGCTGTCGGAATATGGTCATGATCCAAGCCAAAATCATGCCCGGAAATAGCCTTGAAAACAGCCCTAAACGCACCTAAAAAACCACCTGAAAAACGACCAAAACACCTAAATTTCGCCAGAAATTCTGCCTGAAATTCGCCTGAGAATGAATGCCCTTCACCTGACCTGAACTTACGCCGGAGCTGCCCCTAACACGCCAGAAAAATGACATGGAAGCTGTGGAAGAAACCTAAAACTACCCAGCCCTAATTGCCCCTTTCGAGAGAATTATTATTATTATTATTATCTATAAACTGTTATTAAAACTAAACATTGCTGACATTATCATCCCTTAAATTATCCTACATGTTATTCCCACATTAAAAAGTTTCTTTTCATTTATATTGATGATGTCATTAATTATTATTATTATTTTAATCTTTTTTTAAATAATCACTGTATTATTTTAATCTACACTATACATTTTTGAATAAAAAATAATTGCCAAAATTATTTAAATCATGCAACGCACGAGTCTAATCTAATTACTCGTATTATTATATAACAGAGGGACTACTATTCAACTTATACTACTATCAACGTGACTATACTATTACTCTCAATTGAACAAAGTGGTAGCATTGAATGTTCGTCCAAGTCATGATCTAAAAATTCACACCAAAAAAATCACATAAACACGGCATTTTGAAATAGTTGGGTAGTTCATACTACCTTCATTAATTAGTCACTCCTACACCCATCAAATCAATCATCAATCTAAACTCATCAATAACAAGAAGAAAGCTAACCTTCATTTTTATTTTCTCCAATTTTAAATTCCATAAATATCCACCAAATTATTCAAACAACAACAATTATATTTTAAACCCATTATTTATAAATAATTATTAAGATTCTTGTTTAAATTAAAATCATGAATATTGAATTCTAAAAATTCCAGTCAAATTGAAGCACCCCATTAATTCTTGTAAAATTCTTGATCTTCTAGAAATAGCTTGGAACTTCAACTTCTCTCTCTAGTTTCTCTCTCTAAAAATTTGACTAACAACTCCAAATACTTTTCAATGGATGTTTGAAACAAGGGAGGTTGGCTGTTGTCGCCACCCATTACGACTCTTTCTCTCTCTACATTATTACTTTCTCTCTCTAAAAATGCCATTGACCTCTGAATTTTCTCATTCATGGCGGATTTTGCTTCATAACAAGGGTATTATTATTCACCTCTACAATGGGTTTTCTCTAACTTTCTCTCTCCTACTTTCTCTCTCTTCCCAAGTAAGTCCTTTCTCACACAACCCATTATAAGCTAGAATCTGTAGTTTGAGCTGAATTTCTGCTTTTTTCTTGTAATTTATTTGTGTAATTTATTAGGATTTTGTACTAAGTTGAAGTATAATTATTGGGTTTTTCCTGAATTTGAGTATAATTTTGTACTGTTTGTGTTGTTGTACTAAAGTTGATCAAAGGTGTAACTGTGTAAGGGTGTTGATTTGATTAACCCTAATTTCTTAATTTAGAAGGGTTAATTGTTGAATTAATAGATCATTGTGAAGAATTAGCAACTGGGTAAGGGGTAATTTGAGAATTTGAGTGTAGTTGACTATTTAAGGCGTGAGAGGGGGGTTATGGTGTTTAGATCATGAACTCGAATCGGGGTATTTGATCGTATTGCCTTGAATTTGGAGTTCTGGTGATTTTGTGGCGGTTCCTGCTACCGCGTTTGTTGATCTGTTGAAGATTGATCTAGGGAGTTCTTAGTCTGTCCTGGGATGGATTATAATAGACCAGTTCAGCATTCGTCGAAGAGTGACTCTGTTTTGTTTTCATTGTCTAAGGGGAGTAGTTTGAGATCCCCTTCACTGAGGGAATCCAGCCAACAAGCTGAAAATATTGTAAATAATGATCCCTTTTTGATTTCTTCGTCTAGAAGGAGTGTTTCATCGTATCAGTCTGTTTCTCGCGGAGCTCCTGATTCTGTTTACGAGACGGACTCGAATTCTGCAGTTGAAAATTCAGCTAGGAATGATGGTCTTATGCACTCCTCATCTCGAGGAAGCGTTCAGTCGTACAACTGGAGGTCTGCTGCAAATTCTGTGAGGGAGGTGAATTATGCTGATTCGGACCCAAGGCCAGTAAGATATGGATCAAGGACAGCTGATTCCGAAGGCATGGGTCTGTCTCAGAGGGAAATAAATGAGGAGGATGCAAGATTTATCTATATTAATGATCCAGAAAGGACTAATGAGAAGTTTGAATTTGCTGGAAATACTATTCGCACTTCCAAGTATTCAGTCATCACCTTCTTGCCACGGAATCTCTTTGAGCAGTTTCATCGTGTAGCTTATATTTATTTCCTTATTATAGCTGTTCTCAATCAGTTACCCCAGCTTGCAGTCTTTGGTCGGGGTGCGTCTGTATTGCCTTTAGCTTTTGTATTGATAGTTTCAGCTATTAAGGACGCATTTGAGGATTTTAGGAGGCACCAATCTGACAGAGTTGAGAACAATCGACTTGCATCAATATTGGTCAATGGTAAGTTTGAGCATAAAAAGTGGAAGCATATTCAAGTCGGTGAAGTGATAAAGATTTCTTCAAATGAAACTCTTCCATGTGATATAGTGCTTCTGTCAACCAGTGATCCAACAGGTGTGGCTTATGTGCAGACCATAAACCTGGATGGAGAGTCAAATTTAAAAACACGATATGCAAAACAGGAAACCCATTCAAAGAACCCAGAAAAGGAGAAGGTTGGTGGGTTAATCAAGTGCGACAAGCCCAATAGGAATGTATATGGATTCCAGGGAATTATGGAGGTAGATGGGAAGAAAATGTCACTAGGGCCTTCTAATATCATTTTAAGAGGTTGTGAGCTCAAGAATACTGATTGGGCTATTGGAGTTGTGGTATATGCTGGGCGTGAAACTAAAGCTATGCTTAATAATGCTGGAGCCCCATCTAAGAGAAGCCGCCTTGAGACACAAATGAATCAAGAAATCATTTTGCTTTCTCTTTTTCTTATTGCTCTATGCACCATAGTATCCACCCTTTTTGGCATATGGCTGAGGCGTCACATGGATGAAGTGAATGAGACACCATATTACCGGAAAAAGGAGTACAATAGGGTTCCTCCAAAAGATTATAACTACTATGGCATAGGCCTGGAAATATTCTTCACATTTCTCATGGCAGTTATTGTCTTCCAGATTATGATTCCCATTTCACTCTATATATCCATGGAGCTTGTGCGGGTTGGTCAGGCTTACTTCATGAATCGAGACGCCTCCATGTATGATAGTGTCTCAAATAAAACATTTCAGTGCAGGGCCTTGAATATAAATGAGGACTTGGGGCAAATAAAATATGTGTTCTCTGACAAAACTGGGACATTGACTGAAAACAAGATGGAATTTAAATGTGCCAGTATATGGGGGACAGATTACAGAATTTTGACAGATGATGAACCGGACGAACAGACTGTGTACTTTACTGAAGGTAAGTCTTTAATATCAGTCTTACATAGTACAGAGTATTACTTATTTTGAAGTGTAAAATAAACTGACTCTTTGTATCTAATCAATCTTCTTTGTTCCTTGGTAAATTTAGTGGATGGGCAGGTCTTGACACCAAAGGTGAAGGTAAAAGTTGATCCTAATCTCCAAAGGTTGGTAAAGAGTGGAAATGACACTCATGTAGGAAGACGTGTTTACGATTTCTTCCTTGCGCTAGCAGCCTGCAATACAATTGTACCTATTGTGACAAATTCAACTGATGCCACAGTGAAAACAGTAGATTACCAGGGAGAATCTCCTGATGAGCAGGCATTGGTTTTTGCAGCTGCTGCATATGGCTTTATGCTTGTGGAAAGAACCTCTGGCCATATAGTTATTGATGTACAAGGAGAGAGACAAAGGTGATTTTAGACCCTTACTACTCGTCTTTTTCTGATTTTTGATGCTACTTTGTCATGCATTCATGTGAATAATAGCTGTCAATATTTTGCTTTACTTCAGCATACAATGTCAGAATGCAGTAGAGTATTATATCTTTCCACTTGTCAATGTTAAATTATGATTCAGGCATAGGCTCTTATTATTTATAAGAAGGTTATAAACATGCCTTTCTCATGATTAATGTCATGTTACAAATATCAGTGATTCTTTTGTCAGACAGGTACAAAATGACAGTGTGCCAGCAGATAATATAGACACTGTTAATCAATCCATGAATAAGCAGTGTATGTAGCATTTTACATTTTATACCTCTACAAAATTTTGCCTCTGATGATTTTCTTGCTTCTGAGCAGGTTTGATGTATTGGGTCTTCACGAATTTGATAGTGATCGAAAAAGGATGTCTGTTATTCTAGGTTGTCCTGATGGCACAGTTAAATTCTTTGTGAAAGGTGCTGATACAACTATGTTTAGTGTGATTGATAAATCTTTAAATACGGATGTATTGGAAGCCACAGAAGCCCATCTTCATTCTTACTCCACAGTGGGTTTGAGGACACTTGTGGTTGGGATGAAGGAGCTTGACCATCTTGAATTTAAGCGGTGGCAGTCTTCTTATGAGGCTGCAAGCACTGCTATAATGGGAAGGGCAGCCCAACTTCGCAAGGTTGCTAGCAACATCGAAAAGGATCTGACGATATTAGGTGCCTCTGCAATCGAAGATAGACTGCAGCCAGGTGTTCCAGAAGCAATAGAATCTTTAAGAAATGCGGGTATTAAAGTTTGGGTATTGACTGGTGACAAGCAAGAAACGGCCATATCAATTGGCTATTCTTCAAAGCTACTCACAGGCAGAATGAGACAGATTATTATAAATAAAAACTCTAAGGAATCATGTAGGAGGAGTTTGCGTGAGGCTCTGGATATGTCAACAGCATCTGGTGGTGCTGATGACAATGAAGGGATTTCTGGACCAACTCAACTTGCCTTAATTATTGACGGTAGCAGTCTTGTTTATGTTCTGGACTCTGAACTTGAGGAGGAGGTAAGATAATTATAATTCTAGTTCTTTTTCTCCGATATTTAACCCACGATATTATGTATGGCTCCATTTGTCACAAAGGTGAATATATTCTGATTTGTTTTATTTTGTGGTTTTCACCTGCTGCAGCTTTTCTTGTTAGCCAGTAAATGTGATGTTGTGCTGTGTTGCCGGGTGGCTCCATTGCAAAAGGCAGGAATCGTTGCTCTCATAAAGAAGAGAACTGATGACATGACCCTTGCTATTGGAGATGGTATGGAGCAAGTTATTTTATATTCTCTTGTATTCCTTCCACTATTATGCTATTATTATCTACTGGAAGCATACAATCACATTTACAAGAAAAGTAATAGTACTTGATATATTTTTGGTTTCTGTTTCTTATCTTGGGTTCTTCTAAAAAACTCTTCAGGGGCCAATGATGTGTCGATGATTCAAATGGCTGATGTCGGAGTGGGAATAAGTGGACAAGAAGGTCGACAAGCTGTCATGTCTTCAGATTTTTCAATGGGACAATTTCGTTTTTTGGTGACGCTGTTGTTGGTTCATGGACACTGGAATTATCAGAGAATGGCTTATATGATATTATACAACTTTTATAGAAATGCAATTTTTGTCATTATTATGTTCTGGTAAGATTTGCTGTGAAGTAATTCGCATTTTTTATTGTTGAAGTCCAATAATGGTATATGAATGAATGAAGTCCAACTCATGTTCATCCCTGTACAGGTACACTATCTATACTGGGTTTACTTTGACTACTGCAATTACAGAATGGAGCAGTGTACTGTATTCTGTCGTGTATAGTGCTGTGCCTACCGTTGTAGTTGCAATTCTCGACAAGGACTTGGGTAGAAAAACCCTTCTAAAGTTCCCTAAGCTCTATGAACTTGGACAGAAGGAAAAATGCTACAACCCAAGGCTTTTTTGGCTAACTATGGCTGACACTTTGTGGCAAAGTGTAGCTGTCTTCTTTCTTCCTCTCTTTGCATATTGGAAGACTGACATTGATGCTTCTACCCTTGGTGACATCTGGACAATTGCAGTTGTAATAATAGTCAATTTGCACTTGGCAATGGATGTAGTAAGGTGGAACTGGATCATGCATGCTGCAATATGGGGATCTATATTTGCAACTTTCATCTGTGTCCTTGTCATTGATGCCATTCCTGTCTTGCCTGGTTACTGGTAAATTTTCTTCCCTTGTTCTTCAGCGCTATATTTGCACTGTGATGCATAATATAACTTGCATGCTTGCTGCATCACCAATTATGTAGATATTACAATAATAGCTGGGTTTCATAAAATCTGTCTTGGATAATCACCTACTCCGTGTATCACAATAATAGTCAAGTTTCCTAGTTAATGTCATGACAAGTTGACAACGATATAGTCTAAAAAAATAATTGCTCAAAAAACTTCCTCTGCTGCTTTATCTTGCTAAAAAGTTACAGACAACATTCTTCAAACCCTCGTTGTAGGAGCTTTGCCCATGTACTTTTAAGAGTTTTGGGGCGTGGTTTGCCACCGTATTCATATTTTGGATATTAATCTGGACTTTCTTTTCAAAGTAGGGCTGCCTCTTTTATCTCATCTGGGTGAGAGCCTCATATGATTCATTGGGTTAATTATTAGGTTAACATCAATTATGACAGAACAAATTTGCGAGCATTTCTTGTACTGTATAATCTTTTTTCTAATAATGTGTAATAAACTAACAACTCATGAGAACTTATCACTGAATCCAAGTACTTTTTTTTACAGGGCTATGTTCTATGCAATGGGCAAGTGGTCATCCTGGTTTTGTCTTCTTATTGTCCCTGTTGCTGGCATAATCCCACGTTTCGTTGTTAAAGTTTTTGGCCAACGCTTTTTCCCTGGTGATATCTTGATTGCTAGAGAAGCTGAAAAGTTTGGCACGTTTTCAGATTGGGAACGTGGGATTGAAATGAATCAATTGCCTAGTAACGGACTGAGTTGATATATCAAGACGAAAGATCCTCACCTTTAGGCTTTTGTTTTCCTTTGTAAAAAGTTTCATATACGAGTAGGGATTTTTTCTTCTTTTATTAGAAAATATCATCATTCTTTGCTATCCGAAGGATAGAGGTTAGTATGTTGCTGGGTTGGCAACGCCGCATAGAGGTTTTGTATTGTATGTTTCCTCTTTGTATTTATTCATTTTTTGTATACGAAATGTAAAATTAACATTTTTTGTAATACTAAAGATAGGAAAAGTTGAATGATATGGATTTTGCTAGAAGATTTGTTGATGTCTGGAACTGAAATATGAGAATTGGACCACCAAAGCAACAGAAAATGTTTTACTGTACCAAAAACTATCAACTTTTCACAAGCATTTCATATCCTTATTAATGAAGTAGCAACAAGTACCAACGTAAGATTGTTTGCATGTGTTGGTGGTCCACTGTTTGTTTAGACCTGGATCATATTTTACTTTTAATTATTATTATTATTATTATTATTATTATTATTATTATTATTATTTCTCCATTATTATTATATTTTTTATTTTTATTTTTTTTTAAAAGAATTCCTAAAGGACACTAAATTTCATTAATATAAGTCATACGGCATTTACAATTGACAATGAACGATAATAAAAACGAATTTAACAAAATCAAACAAGAATTAATCGGGGAAGGGCTAAGAATCCAAATATATAAATATAACAATTCGGTATATTCTCGATTCGTTGTCTCATACAATTTTTTGAGTGGATCCATCGTAGCTTCACAATTTTGTGAGAAAGTAAATTCTTGTGCTGATTCTGTAACCCGAATCCGAGCCATAATCAATGGCGCACAACCAGAGACCAAATTAAGCACAAATAAAACCTTGTCTTTCGAAGGAGTACAAAAAACCTTGTCTTTCGAAGGAGATCGAAAAAACCTTGTCTTTCGAAGGAGATCGAAAAAACCTTGAATTTCGAAGGAGATAAACCCTTTCTTTCGAGGGAGATATTATTGTAACCTAAAACAAAAGGCTTAAAAGAAAATAAAGATTGGGGCTTTCCACCGGTGAAATCCGATGGAAGCCCCTTTAAAATTGACAATGGAAACTAGGTTTAGGAGAGAGAAGAGAGAAAAGGAGGCTAGGGTTTACTGATGACTGAAATCTAAATACAAGTTTTATTCCATTATTATTTTTTTAAATTGGAGCGATTTCCTTAAATAAGAGCAATTCTTAGAGCAATTTCAATGGTTGTAGCTAAGGACTTGCTTGTAATTTTCAAAAATCTCTAGCTACTAACTTGACCATTCAAGCTAAAAAATACAATTAGCTTGACCAAGCAAATTAGCTTGGCCAAGCAAATTAGCTTGACAAAAAAATTTCCAAAATTATTGAAGATTAATATATTAAAATAATTAAATTTCTAGGGCTAATTGAGAAAGTCAAGCTTATTTAATTAGCAAGCTAGTAGCTAACCATTGGGGCACAAAATAGCTATAAAGAAAGTTAGCTTGAAATCATGTGACATGACAAGCTAATTTAACAATTAGCTTATCATTGAAGTTGCTCTTAGCCTCAAGTACTAGCAAAGGGCTTTTTTGTTGTAATTGTCCATTTAATTGAAGAGAAAGAGAAAAATGGTAAACCCCCTCCGGAATATTGTTGGCTAGAGTATCAATTTACGTGAGAAAAAATACACTTACATCCTGCATTGATAAAAGGTTTTAATGCAATTATTTAATATTCAATTTTTAAAATTCAGACTGTACATTCCATTGGTGTGTGTTACCTACTACTCTACTAGTCGGATAGATTTTGATACCATACCACCAGGGACAGGTAGTACAATTTTTGAACAAAATTAGTGTAACATAATTCTTATAAAAATCATGACAACATAACAAGTGTTACACAATAACATAATAAGTCTTACATAATAATTCTTAGAATAAGTTTTGTATACAACAGATGTACATTAATTTTATTGTAAAACGGTCAGTTTAAGTGTAACTTTAACTATTATTATGATAACTTTAACCACTTAAAGGGTATTTTTTTAATTTGTTGTGGTTTGAATTTAATTTTAATGTGTAATTTCTTGTAGATATGTGATTACATAATATAAAGACTAATATGTAATCTAATACATTATAAGTTTTTTATAAGATAAAATTTATTAATAGAGTAACTTTTGCAGTATAAAGGGTAACATTAACCCGTTTTATAATAAATTAATGCACACCCATATACACAAGACTTTATCTAATTCTTAAACAATAACATAATCAAGAGAGCATAAAAAGTCTTACACAATAATTCCGTAAGCATAGAATTTAAGTAACTATTACAGTCCATTCCCGTCAAAAAAAAAAACAAAAAAAACAAAAAAAAACTATTGCAGTCCATTACAAGTAGTCGAATCCCAAAGGGTGGATAATCAAAGGTTTCCATTCTCCAATTCTTTCAAGATATGCGCAACGTGGCTGCATAAAATACACGGAGGTTTAACATTAGATGATACCAACTGAATGAACCGTTTAAGTAAACCCATACCAACCTGGCAACATGTTAAAATTGGAATTATTAATAGAGATAAATATACTAATAGTAAGTTAACCCATACCAACATAAATATTAATAAGTATAGTCGCATTATTAATAGAGATAGTCATGCTAACGATATAGTAGTAAAACAGTTGTAATACCAACAACCAAACATAACAACTAAGATATTAGTAAAAGCACAAGTTGTTTATGTCTGGATCTGATCTCCCAAGAACTCGGACTCGAGATCCTGATACTCCTATCGGCAAGCTGAGAACCTACACAATGAGAAGAAGTTAGCTAACCCCGGGGTAATCCGGGGATAACCACTCCGATGATAAAGTCAGAAAGTGTTTAAGAAAGGAAGATAAGTATGAGAGAGAAAGTAGAGAGAGAGAGAGTCATTAATATCTTCATTAATGAGGTCTTACCTACTATTTATAATGGTTCAACTTGACAGGTGGCTCTCATCCATGCAAAACTTCTTGAGCCAAGTGTCAAGCTTCTGTTGCCACGTGCCGAATTCCGACAAGCCGATATGTCTACTTTCTGGTACATATCAGCTCCTTTTCGCAATTACTCATGGTTTGATCACACGTTTCTTCAAGATATCGGTCTTGCCTACATATCATCCCATACAATTAGCCCCCCAAGTGAGGACGCATGATCACATACATATCATCGTTCTCAGTTAATCTAGCTGAACAAACTTTGGGTTCCACTTCTCATTCTGCAAACTTCACCTCATTTTGGAATTTTCATATAGTACATCGTTTCTTGCACTCTGTCAAGCATTGTGTACCAATGAAGCATTACTACTATTCCTGTTGTTGCTCCAGTTCGTTATACCCATTTTGGTTTACACTCAGATACAACAGTGGATGAAGTTTAAGGATACCTCAGAAATTTTACTCTAACCCGACGGTGTGACTACAACTGGATTTATTCTTGTCCTTTAGGCTCTATATTCTTTTGCTGAGAAGATTTTAATACACAGGTTTCTTATTTTTGTAACATTCAGGATGACTTCCTGTATAATGTTATAATTCCTTGGTATATTCATTTGCATTATCTCAGATTTTATCTCTCAATTTTACACTCCGTTATACTCTATCAACACATTACTATTATTCATTAACTCCGTTTTCCCCCCCAAGTGACCTTGTATGCCGATAGCAGACAAGGTCCACTTGTTGCAATTTCTGGGAGCGAAAAACTCCGTTTTCCCCCCCCCCCCAAGTGACCTTGTATGCCGATAGCAGACAAGGTCTACTTGTTACAATTTCTGGGAGCGAAAAACTCCGTTTCCCCCCACCTCCCAAGTGACCTTGTATGCCGATAGCAGACAAGGTCCACTTGTTGCAATTTCTGGGAGCGAAAAACTCCGTTTTCCCCCCCAAGTGACCTTGTATGCCGATAGCAGACAAGGTCTACTTGTTACAATTTCTGGGAGCGAAAAACTCCGTTTCCCCCCCCCCCCCCCAAGTGACCTTGTGTGCCGATAGCAGACACGGTCTACTTGTTACAAATTATAAAATGGAAGTGTAACCGTTTTTTTTTTCGAGCGGGAAACTTGATAAAATTAAGTACACGTGTCGCAAATCCCATCGCCGATTTTTGAAAACGATTGCCGATTCAGGACCGTTGGATTTCTGAACCGCCTTTCACCTCAACTGACTTTTCAGTTTCCTCCTTTTAGATCAAAATTCCGCCATTTTCTTTTTACTTTTCATTTCTTCTAAGTTTTCTCTCAAAACCAACTATACTTCGATCAGAGCTTTTACTTCTTCTTCCTAAAATCAACTTGCGCATTTCAGCACTTCTCAGCACGCTTTACTTCTGTGTCATTTGCTTGCGAAAAAAGACATCAAACCAGTAGTTTTTGGCGAAGGTACTGTCGAACCCTAATTTCTAATTTTGCATGCTGGTTTTTATTTCCTGTTTTTTTTTTTAAAATTAAATGTCTGAAAATAGCGTCGAAGAAAACTTCCCTAACCTAAGCACTGCTAGGCGTCGTTTAATTAGGCAATATTTAGGTAAAGAAACCGGTAGTAATCAGGGTAATTCTTCTTCCCTTTCCGATAACATAGATTACCCCTTTGAGGCGCTATCTTTAGAAGAAGAAAAACGTGCTTTTATGCTACATAGAACTATTGCTCACCGTGAACAAGCTTACCATCCTACTAACCCTGATATCCCTGCCGATACTGAAATTCTTGACGTTGAACCTGTTAGCGTCCGTTATCACTTACGCAGCTTTGCTGGGAAATGGTATTTTAATCAATACGGCACTAACGTTGGCAATATAGGTATAAACACTATGCCAAGGGTAAAGAGTACCAGTTATCAGCCTCGAGCTGCTGCCCGTGAGGCTGCTGAGGCCGCCAAGGCAGCTCAGGCAGCCGAAGCCGCTAAGGCAGCTGAATCCAGCAAAAGACCTGGGCAAGGTCAAGTCGTGAGTTCTTCTAAAGAAGAACAAGAAGCTGATATCCCTGTAAACCCCCATGAAGGTCCGTCATCTCCCGTTCATGATTCAGCCGTTAACTCGGTTTTAGGAGATGACGAAACTCAAGAAGGTAGTATCAACGATGAGAGCAGGGAAGATATTGTTGATATGACGGCAGAGGTTATCCAGGAAGAGAATCTGGATGAGGGCTACAACTCTGAAACAGACGGGGCTGAATTCCGACAGCCTATTATTCTCCCTAGGGATGGGAAAGTGGCTAAGGCAAAAATAAATGATGATTTTAGGAAAACGGCAATCGAAAAAGATTACTGCCGCCGTGCTAAGAAGTTTTTCAACTTACCTGACGGGTATGAGTTGTCAATTCCCCCTTCTGGAGCTTCAGTACTAGATTGCCCGGCAGGTTCTGTGGCCGTTTACATGAAGCATTTTGACTTTGGCCTCCGTTTTCCTTTACACCCTTTTGTTGCAAAAATTTTGAAGGCCTGGAATGTCTGTTTAGTTCAGGTGACCCCTCCCACCATTCGGGCTGTTATTGCCACCATTTGAGTTATGTTGTATCGGAACTATCCCCTAACCCTTAATGTTTTTAGACGACTGATTACCCTGAAGAGAGATGGTCAGTCAGATGGGTGGTGGTCTTTATATACCCAACCCCACAAATATACCGTCTACCCTAAGCTATCAAGATGCAAGGGTTGGCAAGTCAGGTTCTTCTTCATGTCGGTTCTAGAGGACTTTCCTTTGAGAAGAACCTTCTTCAGGCCTCACCCTCGTTTTGACTCAATTCCCGAGAGAGATCTCGGTAAACACGAAGAGAGAGCTGTCAATCATTTTGACATCTCAGAATTTGACGAAGGTGACGGCAAGGTCCGTTTAGTTCCTAAGGTGTGGGTGCCGAATGTGAGTTACATTCTGGGCAACGTGCCATTATCTCGTGTCGGTCTCTGTTGGACTGACCATTATGGTACTGTTCATTTTATCAACCTCTTACTTTTGTTTATTTTGTAGCATTATTTGCCCTTGACTGATTGAATTTCTTATTCTTTGCTCTCAGGTATAGATAAGTTAGACAACAGGAAACTTGGCCTATCAGCTGACGGGAAAAGAGTTATTAGGCGCTATCCTAAGGCTTCAAGCCCTTACGATACCCTTGCTACCGTTTGTGGCCGCGCTCCTGCTATCAGCGCCAAAAGAAGAGCTGAAATCATGGCTGATGATAACGCCAAGAAGAGAAATACGACATCACTTGCCAATCGGTGAGGTGGGGGTGTTGTGATTTCTAGCCCCAAACAGCCTGAAGGTCGTGGTGAGAAGAAGAGAGACAAACCAGAAGACGAGAAGGCTCCTTCCACCACAAAGAGTAAGAGCCCTGATGTCATCATTAAAAAGGTGATTCAAGGGATTGAGATCGAGGACCTCACTGTTGCCGAGTCTCCTCGTCAACTTCAGCCAACCACCACCGTTGCTCCTACTACGGTTGGCTCAAATTCAAGCATTCCGGCTCTGACTTACCGGTCCAATCAATGGATTGAACGAGTCTCTGGAAGATTTCCAGACGAAGTTTTGAAAGGCTTCGCTATCCCTGCTGGTCATTCCAGAGACCGTTGGCAACCTAACATGCATGTCGGTCGAAATGAATCTATGATCACCGATGACCGGATGCAAGGTGGGAATCTCGGTTATCGGCTTTTGAGCAATCTTACTCTACCGATGGACAGACCTGCTGGTCCAATCGGCCCCCTTGCTGCTGCTCATATGCACAACATGATAAAGGTACCTTTACTTTTGTTATTGGCCCTGTCTATCCCACTCTTCTTTTTTTTTTTATATATATATTCTTATGCTTTATGCGCACCTTTACTATGTGCTTCTCACTCTCTTTGTGTATTCTTAACTTTAAACATTTCTTTATGTTCAGGCCGTCATGTCTGGTACGGAGCTTGTTGAGATGTACCGATATTACCAAGAAAAGCATCATCAAGCCTCCTCCTGCCAAAGTGCTATGCAGGAAATCATCGACAATGCTGAGAGGGCCTTAGATGATTTAAAGAAAATAAAAGAAATAGACGACAAGGAGATGTCGGAGCTGAAGATTAAGGCCGAGAAGGTCGCTGGTCTGGAACTGGAAGTGCAGAGTCTGAAGACTCAAATTACTGAAAAGGATAAGGCCATTGAGCGCCTTCCTTCAGTTGAAAAAGATCTCAGCGACGCCAGAGCCAAAATTAAAAGCCTTGAAGAGAAGGTTCAACAGATGGAAGCTGATAAGCCTGGTATTCGCCAAAGAGCAGTTGGCCGTTATCTAGCTTCTGCTGAGTTCTGCTCCAAGCTCCAAGATCGTTTCGACGGAGGTTGGAATGCTGCCCAGAGATGTATTGCTCACCCTTTTTTTGTGGTGATGCCTGTCGATTGTCAACTTTATTGTTGTGTAAACTTCTTAACTCATTTTCATTATGCTTTGTTGCTTATCAATTGCTTATAAACTCAAACATCTCTTATCATATTAATTAGGGATAAGATATTTTATGTTGCAAATTTGCCTATTTAAACAATGTTATCGTAACTACATTGTTTGCAAAAAACAGTTTGCAAAAAACAAAGATATCTGATATCTGACAACTCTCAACAATTACCAAACCATAACAATACCCAATCATAACAGCCTTAACAACCTGTCACTTAAAGATTATCAATATACGATATCTATCTCACTCTTTACTCCCCCTAGTGTACATAGTTCATATTGGAATTATGTACACTAGGCAGTAATTTGTGTTGCTGGTCCAGATTATAACGTCGGTCACCTACTGCTTTGCTGTTTCAGCCAAATAGGTACCCTCTCGGCGATCACTTTCTGAGCTACGCCTCATATCGGCGTATACTCGAATTGATTTGGCCGGTTGTAGACTCATTAACTTCACGGAAGCGATTTTGAGCTGTCCGTCCCATTTAACGATGTTCTGTTAAATGGAGGATGCCTATTTTCAACACACGTTGTCTGAATACCTCTTCATTCATCACTGATATCCTTTGTTGTTATCAGCTTCACGTCAAAATTTCATATATTTTATACATAGTACTTTTTCAGCACAGCCGAGTTCCATACATTCTTTAGTGGTGCCCCATCCAAAGTCTCCAGATAAAACGATCCCTGGACGACGACATCTCTAATCCGATAAGGTCCTTCCCAACTTGATGTCAGCTTTCCATCCTCATTTCCCTTACCCGTCGTTGCTGTTCTTCGCAGTACCAGATCCCCTGCACTTAACGGCCGATGAGATACCCTTCTGTTGTAAGCCCTTGACATTCTTTTTTTATATGCAGCTGATTTAACTGTTGCTTTTTCTCTGAGCTCTGGCAGAAAGTCTAACTGCTATCGTAAGAGCAAATCATTTTGATCTTCACAGTAATGCTGAACTCTAAATGTCGGCAACCCTACCTCTGCCGGTATAACTGCTTCTGTACCAAATACTAAAGTGTAAGGTGACTCGCCCGTAGCTTCTCTGATTGTAGTCTTGTTTGCCCACAATATCTCCGGTATCAAGTCTGCCCACAAACCCTTTGCATCTTCAATCTTCTTTTTTATTGGTGTTATAATTTGCTTATTTGCTGCCTCTGCCTGGCCGTTAGACTGTGGATGGCATACCGCTGCATAAGCAAATTTCACTTTGTACATCATTAAGAGATCTTTGACTGGCTTACAATCAAACTGGGTTCCATGATCAAAAACCATTGCCATCGGCGACCCAAATCTTGTGAAGATACTCTTCCATATAAACTTCTTCACTTCTGATGCCGTTATCTTCGCTACTGGTTTTGCCTCAATCCACTTCGTGAAGTAATCTATACCCACTATCAAAAATTTCCTTCCACCTGTAGCCGATGGGAATGGGCCAACTATATCCATCCCCCATTTTGCGAAAGGGATCGGATTTAATATCGGTGTCAGATCATTTGGAGGCAAGTTAATAACTGGGGAAATTTTTTGACATTTCTCACATCTTTTAACATAGGCCACTGCATCTGCTTTCATTGTCGGCCAGTAATACCCCCTTCTCATTGCTTCTCTGGATAAGGCTCTTGCTCCGAGATGATTGCCACAACTACCCTCATGTAACTCTTCCATCAACCTTGCTGACTCAAAGTCCGTTATACACCTCTGCAATGGCAGTGAAAACCCCCTTTTGTATAACTGACCTTGGTGCATGACAAACCATACACTGTCTTTTCTTAAATTTTTCGACTCCCCTTTATCCGTCGGTACTGCCCCATGAAGGAGGTATGCCAATATCTTATCATACCACTGGACTCCGATGTCTACACATAGCACCTCTACTGACGCCTCATCTATGCTTCTCTGCTTTAAAACCTCCACCATGACTGTCCTTTCCAAGTCATTAAAACTCGAACTTGCCAACCTTG
Source organism: Chenopodium album (assembly GCF_948465745.1). Lineage (NCBI taxonomy): Eukaryota > Viridiplantae > Streptophyta > Magnoliopsida > Caryophyllales > Amaranthaceae > Chenopodium > Chenopodium album. The sequence goes on from NC_137846.1 coordinate 20,155,053, forward strand.
CCAACGCATCTGCCTGAGCATTTTTCAATCTCGGAACCAATTTTATCTCAAAATACTATAACTGCGCTGCTAACTGTTTCATATTTTCCAAGTATTTCACCATAGCTGGTTCTCGGGTTTCATACTCCCCACTATACTGACTTGATACCAACCGGGAATCAGTTGTTAAAATCAATCGTTTTGCTTCTACTGCTATTGACAGCTGAATTCCAGCTATTGCAGCTTCGTACTCGGCTTCATTATTCGTGGCCCTAAATTTAAACTTCATGGCATATTCAAATACTTTCCCATCTGGCGCCGTTATTACAATTCCGGCCCCTGCCCCTGTCGCTGTAGCTGAACCATCAACTGATACCTGCCATGTTCCCAACTCCTCCTCTTCATCTGTATATGTTGTCTCAACAATAAAATCTGACAGTGCTTGGGCCTTGATTGATGTTCTTGGCTTATAGCTTATTTCATACTCCGATAATTCCACTGCCCATGTCAGTAATCTGCCAGATGTATCCATTTTATGCAATGACTTCTCCAAAGGATGATTTGTTAATACATCTATTGGATGTGCATCAAAATAAGGCCTTAACCTCCTAGCTGCCATTACTACTTCTAGCACCATCTTCTCTATCACTGGATATCTGCGCTCAGCCGCATTCAGTACATGACTAACAAAATATATCGGCTTCTGCTGCTTCTTCCTTTCCACCAACAAAACAGCTGCTACCGTTTTTGGTGATGCCGAAATGTATAACTGCAACAACTCTCCCTTCTCGGGCCTCGCAACTGTGGGAAGAGATCTGAGATGATTCCTTACTACTTCCAGAGCATCACTCTGTTCCTTTCCCCATTCGAATGCCTTGTTCTTTCTCAACACCATGAAAAATGGAAGTGCCTTGTCAGCTGACTTGCTGATAAATCTGGTTAATCCTGCCATCCTACCAGTCAATCTCTGTATATCACCAATGGTTTTTGGTTGTTTCATTTGGAGAACTGCATTCACCTTATCAAGATTTGCATCTATTCCCCGTTCACTTACCATAAAGCCCAAAAACTTTCCTGATTTAACTCCAAACACACACTTCTCTGGATTCAACTTCATCTGATATCTTCTCAACGTCTCGAATGTTTCCTTCAGATCTGCTATATGGTCTTCTTTCTCCTTACTTTTCACTATTGTATCATCCACATACACCTCAATATTCCGGCCCTTCTGCTTCTCAAACATCTTATCCACCAATTTCTGGTATGTCGCTCCTGCATTTTTCAACCCAAACGGCATTGCCTTGTAACAGTACACACCGGCATCCGTTATAAAAGTTGTTTTGTTCCTATCGGCCTTATGCAAGCTGACCTGGTGATAACCCGAAAACGCATCCAAGAAACTAAGCATAGCATGACCAGAGGTTAAGTCTACTAGCCTATCTATTCGAGGTAATGGGTAGCAATCCTTAGGGCAAGCCTTATTCAAATCTGTAAAATCCACACACATTCGCCACTTCCCTGTCGGCTTTCTCACCATTACTATATTTGCCAACCATTTCGAATACGTGCAAGGCTCAATGAACCCTGCCGCTAAGAGTTTATTCACCTCAGCCTGAATTGCTTCTATCTTTTCAGTTAAGAAATTGCGCTTCTTTTGCCTTATCGGTCTGAACTTTCTATCCACGTTCAACTTATGCTCCATCACCTCTGGATGTATCCCCGGCATCTCACTCGCTGAAAACGCAAAGACATCTGCATTCTCACGCAGCAGGCTTATCAGATGGCACCTTGTATCTACATCCATATCAGCTCCAACCTTCACTGTTCTACTCGGATCACCTGGTTGCAACTCAACCTGAACAGTTTCTCCCCCTGGTAACGGCCTTGGAGTTTCCTCTGGCCTCGTGTCAAAGTTCTTCATGGTTAAGTCTTGGACTGTTGGCTCACCCTCTCTTATCGGATTGCATGGTACTGGAGCACTGCCAACTGGATTCTTTAAAGCAGTCACATAACAAGCTTTTGACATTACTTGACCTCCATACACCTTTTCTACAGCCCCCAAATTTGACACATAGGCTACTGCCAAATGGTAAGTCGACACAACGGCCTGCATATCATGTATTATCGGTCTGCCGATAATTGCATTGTAGGCTGACTTAACAGCCACCACCAAAAACTCTGCCATCACATCCCTTGCTTATGGCCCATCTCCCAGCCTAACTGGCAACACTACACTTTCTTCTGGCCTTACTGTGGATCCATTGAACCCAATGACAGGATATGATACCGGCTTCTGCCTCCCTATATTCATTTCATTAAAAGCTTGTACAAACAGCACATTTGCTGAACTACCCCCATCAACCAGCACTCTTTTGATGTCAGCTCCATTTATTTTAGTTATTAAGACTAACGGATCATCATGTGGGAACACTACACCCCTTGCATCTTCTTCTGTGAACACTACCTCAGGTATTGCAGCTGGCCGAGGACGATTGTCCACATCCAGGGCACAAACTAGATGACGGTGTTCAGCTAAATGCTTCTTCGCTCCACTAATCGTTCCTCCATGCACTAGCCCCTCTGTTATCACATCTACCCCTCTTCCAGTGGATAACGGCGGCACTCCTACATCTCCTTGTCGGACCACTCCTCCTTGCACCCTTTCTGGTCTTGCTTATATCTGCTGCCTCTCAACTGGCTGTACCGGTTGCTGATTCCTGCCTGTGTTCAACCGGTATCAATTTCTCAATGTTATCCTTCAGCTGCGTACATTCCTCTGTGTAATGCCCCACATCTCTATGAAACATGCAATACTTCTTCACATCCATTGGCCTTGCCTTCATGGGAATCGGCCTTGACCAATCTTCTCTATTCTGATTTACTGAATAGATTGCTGCCCTTGGTGTATTCAAGGGAGTGTAAGTACTGTTTCTCATTGGCGGCCTTGATGCCCTTGGATCTTGCCGGCTTCCCCCTCCCCTTCCTGGGGCAGAGGCTCTTGGCCTACTACTTCTTGACGATGTCCCTTCATGCTGATTTTGCCCTCTTCCGGCAACGACATGTCTACTACTTGTCTTCATCAATTCTTCACTCTTAATGTAATCATGGGCTTTGCTAAACGCTGCTGCTAATGTCGGCAGATTTTTCCTTGTAAGATAACGCTTGAAATCAGAATCAACCAAGCCATTCATCAAAGCCATCACAGCTATTTATTGTTGCAGTTTTGGGATTGTGTTTGCCTCATTGTTAAATCGCCTAATGTAATCCCTCAGGGATTCACCTGGCCTCTTCTCTACGGCCATCAGCTCTCCAGAGGTTCTCTGCCGCACACTATTACTGACATATTGACCCACAAACATTTCGGTCAATCTTTCAAAACTATCTACCGATCCAACTTCAAGGTTGTTAAACCAATCGGCTGCAGCCCCAATCAAAGTAGTCGGAAAGACCTTACACCAAACTGCATCTAAATTGGTATACAACATCATGTATCCCTCATAGGACGTTATAAACCTCGCTGGGTCCCCTCTTCCATCAAATCTACAAGTCGGCATTTTCACCTTTTCCATCGGCTGGTCCAAGATATGTTGTGCAAACGGAGACGCCCTTAACTGTACCACAGTTCGCACTGCCTGCCCATCTACCTGCGAACTTCTCTGCCGCTGGGTTCTCGTACTTACGGTATGACTTGAGGATTGCTCAACCCGCCGTGACATAGTATGCGTTCTTACCGGCGACTCATGTCGGGGTCTCCTGGGCGAGTTTATCAACTGATTATGTTGCTCTTCCTGATTACGGTGCGGTGTTCCCCTATCGGCCTGAGCGGCCCCCCTTTCAGCCTGTGCCATCTCAGCCTCCTTTCTCTTCTTACTCATTGTACTCATCACCCTTGCTGCTGTCTCCAATTCATCTGGTGTGAATGCTGCCATAGGATCCTCTGCCTCCCCTCCACATGTAGGGGAAGTTAACGGCATATGAAACTGGTTATCCTCAAAGGTATGAGTTTCATCCACTACCTCTACCTGAGGTTGCTCTACTGACTGGTTTACTGTTTTTCTTGTCACTGGTGTCTCATTATTTCCGGCCATGATTGTTGTTGTTATATATATGTATATTAATTTTTTTTTGTGCGAGGTTCTTAGGCGATAGAAGTGATCAATGTCCCCTCCTTCTAGCGCCAAATTGTTTCTGTCTGGATCTGATCTCCCAAGAACTCGGACTCGAGATCCTGATATTCCTATCGGCAAGCTGAGAACCTACACAATGAGAAGAAGTTAGCTAACCCCGGGGTAATCCGGGGATAACCACTCCGATGATAAAGTCAGAAAGTGTTTAAGAAAGGAAGATAAGTATGAGAGAGAAAGTAGAGAGAGAGAGAGTCATTAATATCTTCATTAATGAGGTCTTACCTACTATTTATAATGGTTCAACTTGACAGGTGGCTCTCATCCATGCAAAACTTCTTGAGCCAAGTGTCAAGCTTCTGTTGCCACGTGCCGAATTCCGACAAGCCGATATGTCTACTTTCTGGTACATATCAGCGCCTTTTCGCAATTACTCATGGTTTGATCACGCGTTTCTTCAAGATATCGGTCTTGCCTACATATCATCCCATACACAAGTGAACATAAATTTTGTGAATGGCAGTACGTTGATGTAATATCTCATTAATTTACAAAACTCATAACAATGAATTAGAGGAATTCAACGGAGAAAAAAAAATAAATAAATTCTTTTGCGGATTTATACTGTGTGCAAAAAAGAATACTCCCTCCGTGTTTTAATAAACAAATATTTGGAAATAATAATGTTGTGAATTAGGGGAGAAGAAAAAGAAAATTCCCACTATAAATGAATTTTGGCATAAATAACAACAAATGTTAGACAAATTAGGACAACGGACCCCACAATATTGTCCTCTTTTTTTAAAATATTCCTTTTTTATAAGGCTTTTAAATTATTAAGTGTTGTACATAAGTGGGGCCCACAAATTCCTTGAGTCCTCAAGGACTAACGGGGCATTTGGCACATGGGAATGGGAATGGGAATTTGGGGAATATATGGGAGGAGTGGGAATGGGAATTGATAGGTCGAAATTCATGAAATAATCTTAATCCCTTGCTTGGCATATTTTGGATACAAGATTGGAAAATTTTAAATCTTGTGTTTGGTGTGTGAGAATAATAGAGGAATTAAAAGCAAAATTTCAAGATTGCCCTTTTATCATCGCATATTAAAAAAATAATGTCATAAAAGAAGGGGTAGTATTCACTGGCGGATCCATGTAGTGACTGGGGGGGGGGGGGGGGGGGGAGGGCACGTGCTACCCCCAGACAAAAAAAAAATGTTTACAAAAAGGCCTCATTAAAAATAAGATATAAAAATTATGCAATGATTACCTAATGAGATAATTGAAAGTGCTTCAGCGGTAACTAAGTAGGTGAATAAAACTTTCAAGTGCTGGGTCTAAGGTTTGAATCTCCCTTCTCCCCCCATGTTTTTTTTTATTTTTTATTTATTTATTTATTTTTTGGTTCATTCTATGGGCCTGCTCACATTTTCAGAACTAAACTGATTGGAGTTGAACTAAACTGAACTGAGCTGAAATGAATATTTTATGAGAGAGGGAAATTAGGAGCTGAACTGAACTGATTGGAGCTAAACTGAACTGAACTGAAATTAAGTAAATATGAACAAGTCCTATGTCTTTGTTTATTTTTATTTTTTGAAAACTATTAGTGCTTTATTATTTTTTAATCTCCAAATTACTTTCCTATTTCTTGACATTTATATTCAAATAGATTAGATTAGATAAATATGACTTCCATCATAAATTGATTCTTCACCAAATAACTTTTCACTTTTTTTGACATTTATGTTCAATTCAAATAATTCAGATTAAATAACTCATAAAAAATTGGTTAAGAACAATTAGTAGTATGGAATAAAATTTGTCCGTGAAGAAAATTAGTAATTTCTTATTAAATTGACTAATTTTATTTGATTGTTATACGAAGTGTTTCAATATATATTATACATAATTTTATTTGAATAATAACTCGCTACAAAATCTATAGATATTTAAAAATTTGATGGTAACTTTTATACAAAATCTCATTATATTAGACAAAAAAATTTAACTTGATGTGTTATTACCAGCTTATATTTTAGCTTTTTTTTTTTAGTCTCATGTTAGTAGTTGTATATTTTTTCCCTATGGTTTAGTGCTACCCCTATTTTGGAATCCTAGATCCGCCACTGATAGTATTGTCTTTTAATAGTTTAAAAAATTCCCCCCAATTTATTACCTGCCCCTAGGTAGTATTTTTTTTTTTTAACAGGGCCCTCGGGTAATAAAATGTAGGGAATACAAGCTAATTATTCCTAAGCCTATTCCCACTTTATATCACAATTCCCACCAACCAAACATTGGTTTATGATGACTAGGGATTCTTATTCCCATTCCCAACCCATAATCCCACATACCAAACAACCCGTAAAGGTACTTGAGGTTGAGAATTTCACCCTGAATAATGCCAAAACGCAAATTAATTCCTTATATAAGCCGATTTAAAAACTATTCCCCACAAGACCGTACACGTAAGATCGGTTCTAAGGTTTGGAATTTGCTTATATAAAACCGCTAACAATGTTGGGGGCTTTATATATAGAAATATCGTTAGAGGTTCTATGCATAAAACCACTAATACCATTAGAGGTTTTATTCATATCATTAGCGGTTCTAAGTTGAAGCTATCTCGTTCAATTTAGCTTTCACTTCTGTCAAATTATATAATACCATTAATGGTAAAACCAAATTACATAGAACTACTGATGGTATTAGAGGTTTTATATAAAGAATCATTATTACCATTAGAAGTTTTATTGATAGAATCTCTAATATCATTAGAGGTTCGTTCTATATTTGTTAGAACCGCGAACAGTGTTAGTGGTTTTATACTTACAAATTAAATATCGAACCTTAAAACCAAGCCTGCGCGGATGGTATTGTGAGAAATAGCTTAGGTTTCAAACCAATGTACATAAGGATTTAATTTGTTTTATTACATTATTTTGGAAAATCACTCTTTTAAATGAGTTAAAAAACAAAAATAAGAAAGCTAAAAGTGACATAAAGAAATTGGCAACGCCTACCATAGACTGCCAGCCAATGACCAGGAGTAACCTAAGAATGAGACACGTTTTGAATATGGCACACAAAAGGCTTATAGACTGCCAGCCAATGATCAAGAGTAACCTAAGAATGAGACATTATTCGAATATGACACACAGAAAGCTCCCGAATAAAGGCATGTAACCCTGTAACAGTCGGATTATACTCAAACTTAAGATGGTGTTTTACCTACATTTTGTAAACATTACAACATCATTTTTTTTTTATGTATTTTTGTCGAGGAAAGAAAATCGGACATGTTATCTTATAAGTTATCTTTTCTCTCATCTTTCTCCAATGTGAGACAATTTATATGTGAGAAATAAAGAAATTTCAACACCCCACTTATGTGTGAGTTTCCAATTAAAAGCTAACTAGAAAGGCAATTAGTAATAAATCTATGATCTTCTTAGGGGATGTCCACCTATATGTTAAAAAAACTTTATGTAGCAATACTATTTTTTTCTTTTTCTTTTGGCTTATATAAGGTGTTTTTTTTTTTTTTTTTTTTTTTTTTTTTTTTTTTTTTTTGAATTTGAGACAAGTTACATGTAGACAACAAAAAGATTTCAACACTCCTACATATATGAGTGTCCATTGCTTTAAAATGTATGTTTAAAGCATAACAATTCTTATCTAGTTTCTTTAAAAGCTCAGTTTAAAAGGTACAATAGTTATATAGTGCACTCTTATGCATCTAAAATACACAGACCACGCTTATAATATAAACATTAAGTTAAAAAATATGAACACATAAAAAAATAAAAAAAATAAAATATTTAGGTATAAAATATAAATACATAAAAAAAAATGACCATTTAATTAAAAAAAAATTAACATGTAAAAAAAATGAACGTGTAAAAATGAACATTATCGCCTAGGCGTCTTAGAGAGTTAAGAATTCGAATTTGTTTGAATTCAAGGAACAATAATGGTGTGAATATAAACCCAATAGAGAATCGAATAAAAAATTGTAGTCAATTTTTGATGAAAACAAAGATCTTGATCGAGATAAAAATAGACTTAAAAAATTAAAATTCTTTCTTTGGCCCAATTATCGATTAGAGGATTTAGCTTGTATGAATCGTTATTGGTTTGATACAATACAGGATTATAAATATGAACATTCAATTTTATATGTTCATAATGTTCATTTTTTGTAATTAAAGTAGTTATTGGCCCATGACCAATTTATATTCTTACACTAGAGGTGTTAGTTTATATACCTAAGTTTTTGTTTTTTGCTTTTGTTTTTGGAAGAAATTTAGATACCTTAGTTAGATTAAGTAAAATGGGTCGAGTGTAAAGGTGTCAATTTGGATAATCGGATGGATTTTGGGTTGAGTCTGTTCGGATCGTATATTCGGTTCAAAATTATCTTTCTAACCCGCCTCGGGTTAGGTTGGGTCACTTTCGGGTCGGATCCAATTTGGGTCAAGATCTGTCGGGTTCAGCTCGAGTTTGAGTCGGGTCAACTTCAGATCGGTTCATATTCAGTTCGGACAAATTCAGATCGGTTTCAAAACGGCTTTGACCGAGTTAATTTCGGGTTGATGACTTTGTATTAGGTTGGTTCAGGTTTGGTTGATTTCGGTTTTGTTAAGTTCAATTTGAATACTAAGGTTGATTCAGTATTTTGTCAATTCTTATTCAAATACTTTTCGTGTTTGGCTGGTTTTGGTTGATTGACCAAATTTAATACGGAGTATTCAAATAAGTACATTTTTAAAACTAGAGTAATTAAAAAAATTTTATCTTGTTATTAGGTCGATATCAAGTCATTCACGTGTTAATTTTCCATATCATGTCATTAATATATGTTTAAGTAAAAAAAAAAAAAGATAAATAATAGGTTGGGTTAGGTTGGTTTGAAATCATGTCAAGTCAAAATCAAGTCGAATTAAAATTAGGTTGAGTTTATATCAGATCGGATCAAAATAAATCGAATTGAATCGGGCATTTTTCGAGTCAATTTCTATTCAGTTCAGATTGAGTCAAATCGGTTCGGTTTGAGTTCAAACCGGGTCAAATCGGTTTCTGGTAGGTTCAAGTCGGGTAAAATCGGTGTCGGGTTACGTTCAAATCGGGTCAAATTCAGATTCGAATTGAGTTAAGTTCAATTACAGATCGAGTTTGAGTTTAAAGTTTCTCGGATCAAATCGAATCGATTACAGTTCAAAACGGAAGATTTTTTCTAATCGATTCGGTTTTGTCACCTCTACTCGAGTGTAGAGGTGTCAATGGGATAACCGGATGGAGTTTGGGTCGGGTCTATTCGGGTCGGATATGTTCGGGTCAAAATTATTCTTTTTATTTGAATCGGGTCGGGTCGGGTCAAATTCGAGGTGGATCAAATTTGGGTCATGGTCTATCGAGTCCGGATCGGATATGGGTTGGGTCAACTCTAGATCGGTTCATGTTCGATTCGGATAAATCCGGATCAGGTTCAAAACGGGTTTAACCGGGTTAATTTCGGATCGAATGAATTTGGGTCGGGTTGATTTCGGTTCAGTCAAGTTCGGTTTGCTTGAGATAAGGTTGATCCGTTGATTCATTAATTGGTTAATTTCAATTCAATTCTTTTCTGTGTTTGGCTAGATTTTAATCGAGTTGACCCAAGTCATATCCAAATAAGGTTATTTTTAAACTAGAGTTATTATTGAGTTTTTACCTTATTATTAGGTCAATATCAAGTCATTCATGTATCATATTTTTTATCGAGTTGAAAGAAGAGGTTTTAATGTTCAAGTATTACAAATTATTTGTAGCAAATTTTAGATGAGACAAATATAAAGCTTAGAAAGTAATTTTATATAATTGGTATATACATGAAGTAAACTTGTTACTCCGAATTATTTCTTTGTAGTAAAAAACGTTAACTTATTAATAATTAGTAAATATAATACTCCGTAGTATAAGAACTTGAATAAAAAGTCAATAATTTATTATGATCGGGTTAAATTCGGATCGGGTAAAAATCAAATCGAGTTAAAATCGGATCGGGTTAATATTAGTTTGGGTCAAAACAGATCGGATTAGATCAATTATTTGCCGGGCCAATTTCGGATCGGGTGAACTCAGGTCGGATCAAATCGGATTCGGGTTGAGTTCAGGTCGGATCAAATTGGTGCCGGGTTAAGTTTAGACCGGGTCAAGATCGGATTCGGGTTGAGTTCAGTTCAGTTACAGATCGGATTTAGGTTTTAAATTTCTCGGATCAATTGCAGTTCGAAACATATAATTTTTTTCGAATTGGTTTAATTTTAACACATCTACTTCAAAATTAAGTCATTCTAAATTATCCCACAACATTTTAAAAGTGCTTCCAAAATAGCATGGATAAGAATGATAGTCGTACTTAAAGGAGTATCCAAATTCCTCAAAAAGTGGGGATCGTGCATCACATTGACATCGCCAAAAAGTGTCCAAGAAATTGACTGTCAGCACTAAATTTCAGCCACGAAAATTTATGTGGCCTAGCTTTTACCTTTTTGCTGACTCACTTGCACATCTGGCCTCTTTCTAGAGCTTTGCTGACAATGCTGATTCATTCGGATAGTTCTTCTATTAATTTACTACTCCACTCCGTATATTGTTTTTTTCTTTTTCAAATCAATAATTTACACATCAAAAATTTCACCTCAATATGTAGTGCTTAGGACATAATTTAATTTTCTCCCTCCCTTTTTATTTTATTCCATATTCTATATGAAAAGGTCGTTAATAAATTGGATTATGTTTATTTTTGATAATAAAGGTTATAACTTTACTCTGGACATAATTTAATTTTTTCGATCCCTTTTCATTTTACTCTATATTCTATTTGAAATTGTCGTAAACAAATTGGTTTGTTTTTATTTTTGATAATAGAGGTTATAACTTTACCCTCACACAAAATACATTTTTCTCCATTATTTTTTATCACTTATCAATTTCACAAGTTAAAAATGTCAACTAGGCAAAAAATTGGTGAACAAGGAATTAAGCATGACCGAAATTTTATTATTGGATTATGAATTACTTCGGTGTTTAGATTTGACTTCTATTGTATTCTTTATTTTCTACAACTCTTTAAAACTGCTACATCCCTACCTTATAAAAAGTGGGAAAATACTCTTATGAATAGTGTTAGGACATTTTTAACCCTGAAAATGTTTAATTACCTTTATACCCCCATTAATGTTTTATGAATAGTTTATGACTAATTAATGTTTTATTTTATTGTTAATTTGTTATTATTGATCAATTTCACAACATGGGTTTTAGCGTTAATTTAATTGCTCACTTGTCAGTATAATCAACTTAGTGTTGCTTTAATTGTTCTAACCTTCATAAGTATGATTATGAGAGGTTTTGATTTTACATTCTTTCCTATATGAAGCACAAGGAACTATGGAAGCAAGCATTTGTCCAATATAGTGCAAAAGCAACTGTGCTGAAACTGAAATTTGATATATGAGAAATCAGGCTCAAGTGTGGGTTGGTGAATCGGTTATATTTCGGACAGTAAGAGAAAACAGATGTCCATGATTTTGATATAAGTTTACAAGGGTATTGGTTCATTTAAAAAAGTTCATGAAAGTGAAATCCGAAAGATCATATGAGTAGTTCTAACAAAAAAATAAAATAAAATAAAAATACTAGAAGCTAAGACAAAGGTTGGTCAAATACAATAACCAGAAAGTTATTCAAGAGATTGCGGTATTAATGCCATTGAGATAGTTTAGTTAGTTTGGTGACTCTTAAGGTCCAAGCAATAATTGCCCAAGTTTTTACTCATTTGAACTGAAGACTAGCCAGGTAGAAATTTGAATTAGGAATGAACTTGATTGACAATTTCACACAGTCAATCACTCAACATCTATTGTTTTTAATTCTTGGACCTTATTTCTCCGCTTAACTTAGGGTCTGTTCTCGTTGACTGAACTGAGCTGAACTGAATTGAACAAGAGTTTTGATTTGTTCAAGATTTCAATCTTTATCTAGGGCTCTCGGAGCCTTTTGATCTTGCTACCAACTTAGGACACACTATGTTAGTTGATTCCAAAAGCATTAATATGTGAACTGAACTGAACTTATTAGAGCTCAACTGAACTTAACTGAAATGAACATTTTATGAGAGAAGAAAATTAGGAGCTGAACTGAATTGAACTTATTAGAGATGAGCTGAACTAAACTGAACTGAAAATAACCGTATGAGAACAGACCCTTAGTTTTTGAGGCTACTTGGTCCATTTTGTTCACTGCATTTTTTACCGATTCAAGAAAATAACTTCATTATTTTTGTAACTTTAACAAAATAAATTACTAACTTATAATATCAATTTACTCTGTAAAATAAATTATTTACAAGGCAATCACTGTTAAATGACATTTACTGTAATTATTACGATCATAACTTTAACCGATTAAAACTTAAAGTGAGGTGTATTGGTATCTTATATGAATACAAGAAAAATATAGACATGTGATGTCCTGCTAATTGAACCATTTCAATCTGTACTTTAAATATAGCAAATATTTGCATGTCTAGAACTCGATACTTTTAAGAACCCATTCACTAATTCTAAAGTAATTTGCTAAAGTTTAGAGCATTGCTTAAGATACATGACATTCAACATATTAATCGCCCGCATATGTACAAATAGTTATAATAAAATATATGCAAACATGCATAAGGTATTAAGACTAACTGCAATGACTCAACTTGAAACACTACCTATACCGCGCGCATCGCGCGCGTAGGATCCCCTAGTTTCATAAAAATTGCAATTCAGACATTAAACTTTGACCACATTTATAACAAATATGAGTATTCCATATAGAGTATAAAAAATGGGATAATGAAGATGGTTGTTTCTTAAATTTTTATTTGAAATTGTATTAACTCATCAAAACTTATTTATTCTTAAATACTCCCTCCGCCCCTAAATTACATTTTTACTTCTAGCAATTATTCCTCACATAATAAAGAAAAGTAGGAATGTAATTTAAACACGGAGGGAGTAAATCAAAATACATTAAACTTACAAAAAAAAAAAAAAATTGTTCCGTATTTCCACCTCAGACTTTCTCAGTAGAAAAAAAAACCAAGTGACTTTGCCACCATAGACTTCCTCTGTTTGAAACTTAGAGACAGGCTGTTATTGTTTACAGCCAAAAAAAAAAAAAATTTCTTTCACATCATATTTAAGATTCTTGACAAAATCACATTTAGTTGTTGGATTATAAATTCCAAAGATTGATATAAACCCAATTATCTTGCTATTTAGATTTCCTTGGAAATCATATTTACTTTATTATTAGCTTGATTCAATTCTATGGTAAGTTTATCTTCCTTTCTTATAAATAATGCTTATGATTTTCACTTCATATGCTCTTTAATGATATACGGAGTATGGAGTTATGTATGTATTCACAAATTATTAATGTGTTAATTGTTTTATAGTATGATTAATTAAAAAAAAATTGGGTTGTGATGAATGATGTGTGTTTATAAGATATTTGTAATTATAAATTTGGAGTTTTTCTTGATTGATATAACTTAAAAAGTTAATCTCAAAGTTGACAATGTTTGATTGTGAATACCTATGTTTTTTTTTTCCTTGGAAATACCTATGAATCATTATATACTGAAAAATATGAATATTATGAATTTTAGTTTAGGGTGGTTTCTACTTTGTCCGTCTCTAATTCCCATAAAAACAAGAAAAACTTTTAGAGATAAGAGAAACCCGTTTAGCGGGGCTTATATATTTATTTGCTTACTAAAAGATTTGTTCCTCGAAATTTTAATTATTTTTTGGTTATTCCAAAATTCTGACTACATATTTTATACTTGAGGTATCATCTGAAATCTGCATAAATACTGATATTGAATTTTAAGCTTTTTAAGAGTTGAGGTCTCTAAATTGGATAAAATCTGTTTTTTTAGTACTAGTAGGATGGTAGAATTAATGAATTATTGGCTGTATACGAGCACGGCTCGTTTCAACAAACATAGTCTGATCATCTGATGACAGTGATCTGTTGTTAGAAACTAGCCTGTGAACTTGTGAAGTATCTTGCTTGTACATAGATGTCTTTGAAGTTGTTGGCTTAACTTTGGTTACGATATACTCAGTATATAACTTAAAGAAGAATGAATGATTGGAAAATAAGTTTTTTCTAGCTGTGTTCTGTTCCTTTGATCATTAAGGTTTTGTATCTCTGAAGCCTTGTATTTGTATTTTTCTAGATTTCGAAGCCTTTTCCATATCAGGACTAGGCTTGTCATATCCATAAATGTCGCGTCTTCTGCTCATATCTGGTTCTCCCATTAGGAAGTAGAAGTAATAGTAAAACTAAATTTCAGCAAGAAGTGTATACTGATGGGTTTTATCTGTTGATTTTGTTTAAAATTTGAAGTTAATTTCTCTCTGAATTCAGAGATCTTTATAACAATTGCAGTGTGGTCTGAGCTGTATTTGACACGATATAATTGCTGCAGTTTGCTGACATTGCTATCAAAGTCCTTGAACTTGTGCTCGCTTGTTACGTTTATTCAATGTTGTCCTCTGATCACTTCCAGAACCAGTAATTTGGTTTGTCAAGAACTCAAGATGGTAATCCAGGAAAAGGTATATATCTTTTTTTAGATTAAAGCGTTCTTCAAAGTTATAATGTTGAATACAAGTATATAATTATATATCATGAGAAGTGCTAATTGTAGCTCTGAGTCCTATGCATAAGAAATTAGGAAGCACAGAAATAGTACATTTGATTACATTGAACAAGTTGTGTTCGTCATAATTTTCCATGTAATATACGAAATACATTATGCTCCGTATATGGTTATGAGTTTATATCATTTTATATCATAAAATGATCACTCTTGAACATCAGGTATCAGCACGACAATATACTGAAGCCGCAGACATAAGTCCAGAGGCAAGCAAAGCTGCTAGCATGATAGAGCTTGATAAAACCGTGTCTTGCCCACGCTGCAACAGCATGGAAACAAAATTTTGCTACTTCAACAATTGCAATATTAACAAGTCTAGGCACTTTTGTTGGAGTTGCCAAAGATACTGGACTATTGGAGGAGCTATAAAAAATCTCCCCATTCGATCAGGTCAAAGCAAGAGTAAACATGCATCTTTGCCTCCCCTACCTTTAACTACACCGTCTGATAAGCTAGCTTTTGAAGCGCCTGGAAAGCTTTCAGAAACATTTTCCATTGCCTACAGAGAAAGAACCAGACTTGTTTCATCGAGTTGCTCTTTGATGAGAAACAACGAAGTTCAACATACAGTGCAGGGTCCTCCGGAAACTCCTTATCCTTCGAATTTTGATTGGAATGATGAAGCACTGCTAGTTCCTTGGAACAGTCCAACAGTGGGATTGATTCCAGGGGTTTGCATTCCAAACTTTACCAACAGTTCATCTCTGTCAAACTCTGCTGAAAATAGTGACTGTACTGGGTATACTTCTCCTTCATGTTTTAGGAAGCATTCAAGGGACCTAAATTCACAAGACGAAGAGAAAAATGACAAGTGTTTAACAAAGACAATGAGAATAGTTATCGATCCTGAGGAGGCTGCAAGAAGCTCTATACGGAATACATTGGGAATTAAATCTGGTAAAGCTGATAGCATTCGGAATGGGTATATGTTTAGAGCTTTTCAATTCCGGCCTGAAGAAAATGCTGAAATATTAGAAGTTGAGAGGGCATTGGAGGCAAATCCTGTAGCTCTTTCAAGATCACAGAGATACCGTGAAAGCACTTAAAAATACTGTGATAGTGTGATCTCAACTTGAGAATATATATTGACAGTAGTTCGTGAGTCCACATTCTATGTACTAACAATGTGACTCTTTTAAAGGCATGTCTGGATAATTGGAGGTAATGAATGGATAATGTGGTGGAAGTGATGGAGGAAGAAGTGGTGGACTTGTTACCCTTCAAACAAGGGTAGTAATACTTCTCCACAGCATCACCTCGCAAGGTTAGATACATTATCTCTAATCTGATAATAATATTTCCAGCATCCCTTGCTCCTCCAACTACGACCACCTCATCCCATCTACCACCTTTTATTAGACTCCATAAGTTCCTTATTAAGTTATTAATACCCCTTTTCAAACATGCCTTTAGTTTATCTGTTTGTCATGCTTCATTGATCGTCTCACTGTCAAAACAACTCACATGTTCTGCACAAGTAGTATTTTGAACCATATCTAATGTCTGGCGTATGCCTTAGCAAATACTACTGTTTCACTGCACTGAGGTAGTGAGGTCTGAGCACTTGTTTGAATTTAAACAGTATTTCAGAACAAAGGCTGGTTGTTACCTTTACGTTTTTCATCTATCATGGCGTATTAAGTTATTAACTACTATGGAGCATTGGATTGTTGAGGGATAACATTGTTCTTCTGTATAATCCACTCCTATTGATTAAATGTACGAGTAATTAACATTATTATGCTATATGAAACTCAAGTATTTCTTTCCTTTGTAAGAAACTACAAAGATGATTCCAAATAAACCAAAAGTGTTGATTATTCTCTTAATCCTTGAATAGATTAAGGAGATCAGTTACTCGAACAGTCGAACTTTTCTCTTAACCTCAAGAAACTATATCAGCTCCCAAACACTGACTTGACACTTAATAAATTAGAAATTTCGGTGGTTTTTTTTTTTTTTTTTTTTTTTTTTTTTTTTTTTTTTTTTTTTTTTAAAAAAAAAAAAATAAATTATGTTTTGTATCTAACTGTGTTGGACATGAGTATGTGAGTCTGAGTCGCATAATCGGTGATCCACATTTTGGATCTGATGAGTGATTCCTGTCAGGCTGTCTGCCCAGCACAGCACTAACCAACAAATACTGCAACATATTGATCCTCAGTTTTACTGATAAGTAAACAAAACTCAATGCTTGAAAAAAAAAGGTGATAAATTTTAAAAAAGGATAAATACAAGAATTATACAATACATTCAACTACAAGCTTATATAATTGCTGTCATGAATATTACATCCCTCCTCCACACCTTACTCCCCGTCGTAACTTGTAAGTGGTAAATTATTCCTTTTAGATGATAAAGTCCCACATTCCAGAAAAATGGCACTACAATATCTTCAGTTGCTAGATTACTAAATTTCTGTTCTAGATAGTATATACAGCATTACAGAAAATGATGTACAGAAAACCAGTATATATGCTTGGTCAGGATTCAGGAAGAACAAATAATGTTGAAGCTCAAGATGGATTCTCTCACTGAGAAGTGAAAACAGGAGATAAGGATCTGTCACTTGAACCATCTACTTGCCCTGATTCCTGAATCTGAGCTGCGAAGTGCAAATTCCAGAGTACGTCTTCAATGGACGGTCTATCATTAGGGTCGTTTGAAAGTGACCTTACGGAGAGTTCCATCAGTGTCTTCACTGAGTTGTCCGGACACTCTTTCTGTACTGCTGGATCCAAAATCTGTTTTCGGGCTATCTTGTCTGCCTTAATGCCAACTTCAAACTGCAGATAAAAACAAAGCATCCATAAATAGTGTGCAATAACATATATCATGGAAGAATCATAGGCTATGTTACAGACTTTTCATTTCACCTTTCAGTACTCAAGCTGGACCCTTCGACACATCACCTTGGACAATTCTTTTTCTTTGCTCTATGTTACTTGGACTCGGGCACTTAAACATGTACTCATGTCCTTCACCCGAGTCCAAGTAGCATAGAGCATAGGAAAAGACAAAAAACAAACAACATAATCATTTATTTGCAGAAATCAAAAACTTACTAAATCTTTTACAACGGATATTTCATTATCAGATGTAATTTCTCTTCCAGCAATGATTTCCAAGAGAATCACTCCAAAGTCATAGACATCACTCTTTTCGTCTTGCTTCACTCTGCATGAATGCAAGAAATTAAAAAACATTGTTTGTAAAGGATAGCAAATGAAAGATTATACTTACATAGGCAACACAAGGCTCAATATCATGGCAAAATACTCAACAATCTATTCTCCCATAGCACAGGATAACTGTTTCTTGAGATGTGATGCTTTTAATTCATCAATATTTTTTATAAATAAGATAAAAAAAAAAAAATCTGCAAACTTTGGTTGCGGAACAAATCTTCACGCAGTAATTACACATGATTAGTAGCATAATCTGAAATGTGATGCCAGGCTGAAATTGGGTACTTACATTGCTTTACCATGTTCTTTGGATCCAGAGGATGAAAGCATATTGGCCTAGAAGAATTATAATCAAAGTGCATTATGTCAGACTATCAGCTCTAAGCCTTTTTTTCCCGTCAAAATGAAAGCTTGAGATTTTAGACACAATAAAAATTATCTCTGGAGTGATACCTTATCCATGTTTTCAGCTAACAAAGGCAGATTATAGCTGTTTAGTTTCACATGAAGGCTATGATCCAATAAGACATTAGTTGTCTTGATATTGTTTGAATACAAACCCGGCATCATCCCTGTTTGGAGAAACTGAATACCTTTTGCAACTTCAACTGCAACGGTGATTCTCTTTGCCCAGGTAGGCTTTTGTCCTTGATGAATGACAAATTTAAAGGAAATAAAGTGAGCAAGCATATTTACCAGGCATCTTTGACATCATTAAGCATATTTTGTTAAAGTGTTTACCAAAGATGAAATCTCTTAGGTTCCCATTTGTAACTAACTCGAACACAAGATATATTCTGCTAACAGTTGAGTCTTCTGTATTGTACTCAAAGCAATGGCCTAGAGCGCTGACCAAATGAGTATGTCTAAGCTTTGATAACAGCTCTATGTCATGAGTGTAGGCTTGTGTTCCACGCCGTTTTCTCACTTTCAAGCATTGAATGGCAACAAGATTATCATTGGCAAGTATGCCCTTGTATACCTGATAATCATCAAGGACATGTGTCACTAAACAAAATAATATCCACAAACTTACTCCTATTTACAAAGTATTATTACAAATTATGCTTTTGTAGTAATACAATCTACAGAATCAACTCTATTATGAGATACCATTTAATGAAGTCGAGAGATTCTTACCGGACCAGAAGAACCTTCCCTGATTAAATTTGACGCATCAAAGTTTGCTGTGGCCTCCTTAATCTCATCCAAGAGAAAGTTGCGATAAGCAGGAAGACCAAGGGGTCCCAGCTTTGCCATTTGACAGATTTCCCCTGCAACAATGAGTGAATTAAACTGTAACTTTCAGAATTGAGATGACCACCTCCCATTCAAATTCAAATTCTTCACCAATCTTTTTCTTACAGCATAGGATAATGTTTATAATGACTGGTTCATTTTTGTGACACATACCACATTATCACCCATTGCATTTACAGCTTGTTTCGCAGGCAATTTTGAATGTGTGGTGATAGCAATAATTTGTATGCAATTTTGCAAGTAAAGTCTCAACATCAATGTCTGTTATAAAACTCTATCCCCTATATCATTCGGTATAAATTTGCATTACATCTCATTATACTTCTATAGTTGCTATTGAGTGGTAATGCAAATTTATGAAAACTTACACTTTAGAGGTGAGAAACTTTACCATACACTTTCTTTGCATAATCACATACAAACTTTTTACAATCTAACACCTACCAAATTGACCATTAACACTCATTATAGAAGAATTCTAAGCTCTTTGACAACAGAAAATCAGGTTTTAACTTCATAGAAAGGTCAGCGACACACACAATGGTTTTCTTCTCCATGAAACAACTCGTAACTATATAAGTAAAGCAGCCACAAAATTGCTTACTTGCATCCAAAAGCAGCTTTGAAGGGTACATCATTGTTGCCTTCTCAAGTATAACTCTTGTTTGTGGTTTTTTAAAAGATTGTTTAGAGAATACAAGTCCAACACCCAACACCATAAGACCAGCAAGTGAAGTTGCTCCGACTATGCTCATGGCTACCACAACTTTAGACCCTTTTTCTTTCCCTTTGTGAGGCGAAATCTCCACTGCCAAAGCTTCATTATGACAAAACGCATATGGGTGTTGCCTTTGTCTCCCATTCGACAAACAATTACCCCGGTAATGGACATTTCGACTCTTATTTCTTGATTTCAGACAAGCAGGCAAATCCCCAGTCAAGTAATTGAATGATAAATCCACAAAGTTCAGGTCTGCACCACAAGTCATATTCTGAAGTAGCATTCCATGAAACTTATTCCCAGCAATATTGACATAACCAATCGAAGGCAACGAAAGCAAAGACGGCATAAATGGCTCAACAAACTCATTATATGAAACATCCAGCTTCTGAAGCTGATAAAAGGAGCTCATATTATC
Organism: Chenopodium album; assembly: GCF_948465745.1. NCBI lineage: Eukaryota > Viridiplantae > Streptophyta > Magnoliopsida > Caryophyllales > Amaranthaceae > Chenopodium > Chenopodium album. Next base: position 20,175,516 of record NC_137846.1, read on the forward strand.
AGTGATACCAAACCTGAACTTATTCCTCCTTAGTACCAAAGTAACCATTTTATTATGCAAAGTAGGAAAAGTTGGTCCTAAAGAATTGTTCCCTAAATCAAGAACTTGCAAATTAGTCAAATTCCTAAGATCAGGAACTTCACCATTAATGTTATTCATTGAAAGTTGAAGAATCCTTAACCCTTCCAACCTTGATAATGAAGTGGGTAATGATCCATTTAATGAATTATTCTTTAAACTAAGAACAGTTAACTCAGAAAGTGATCCAATCCAAAAGGGTACTTCTCCAATAAACTCATTATGATCCAATACAACAGTTTGAAGATTTCTTAAACCCAAAATTTCCACAGGAATTGTACCATTCAGTTGATTTGAACTAAGATTTAACATTTCAAGAGAAGTTAAGTTACCTATACTTTGAGGGAGAGGACCCCTTAAACCTAAGGACACCAAAGATAGGACCTTTAAACTTGGCAAAGCTGCAAGAGCACCAAATAGAGCTTCCATGGAAATATTACCTGAAACTGGAACAAACCCAATAAACCCTTGAGTATGAATTTGAGTAACGTTTTCTTCATAACATGCAATTGTAAGATATGGGCTTGGTTCAAAGCTGCAAATATCAATGTTTTGGTCTAAACTGTTTATGTTTAATGGGTAGTTCAGAATCTGGTGAATTGTGAAAAATGCCTGTAATTGTGATTGTGGCATCTGATTTGAGAAGTGGGTTTGTAGCAAAATCATGAAAAGGAGGAGCAAAAATGAAGATTTGAAAGGTTTTTCCATCTGAGCTCCCCAGGAAAGTTGGCAAAAAAATTCCAAACAGTTAAGGCTTTTTCTAAGGTATTTTATGGCAGGAATTTCTGGGGAATACTAGGACAATGTTACACTGACGTTGTTGAGAGATAACGACTCTAACACTGTGATTAACAATAGTCGTATTAAACTGGTAAATAGTACGGGGTAAGACTTAACGCTCAGGATCAATCAAACATTTTCCGACTTGAGGACTTAAGTACCATTAGGCATTAGTAATAAATAATGAAGGGGTGCAGACAAATGCAGTAATGCAAAGGAGAAATGAAATGAGCAAAGACATTTGTTTGTGCATGTGTCAGAAAAATGGCAACTTTTACTGTCAAAAATGTGAATCCAGCAAAACCACTTGCTAAAATGTGGTTGTGGAGGGAAAATTGTTAATCAAATATTGTATTTTATTTGCTTGTGAAGATATCAACAAAAGGATAAAGTCATTTTCACCTTTCTAATGTGCTTTTTTGTTTTCTTTGGCGGCAACGTCCGTTTCTGATAGTTCACGGGGTTAATAGTGCACACTAACTGCTCTGTTTCCAATGCAAATATCATGGATTATTTGTTGTCACTTATGAATTTAAGCTAAGGTACAAATGAAATGAAAGCATTTTACTGTAGCACTCTAAATTTGCAAATGTTATATAGTCACATCACTCACATGAGATGAAAAATTAAGTTTATTTGGGCCCTGTTTAACAATTGGCTGTTGGCTGCTGGCTGCTGGTTGTTTAACTTGGTTTGTTTGATTGACTGTTAATATTGGCTGTTTGTAGTGGCTGTTTGACCATTTTTTGTATATAAATATGTTTAGTAAATCAATTGTTATCTGTTGGTTGCAACTATGCAAAATGACCTTAAATGATATTATTATGTGTTCTTATTAATTTATTATTAGTATTATTATTAATTACTTAATACTAGTTACTACGAGTAATTTTTAATTATTAATTATAATTACAAAACACTAACTATTAATTATTAATTACTGATTATTAATTTTATATTACTAATTACTAATTGTTAATTACTAACTATTAATTATTAAATACAAATACTAACTATTAATTATTAATTACTGCTCGTAACTACTAGTTATTAAGTACTAGGCACTAAGTATTATTAATTACTGATTATTAATTATATATTACTAATTACTAATTGTTGATTACTAACTAGTAATTATTAAGTACTAATAATTAATAATATAACTATTAATTATTAAGTACTACTTCCTCCGTCCCCGATTGATAGTCACTTTTGCCATTTTTGGGCACCCAAAATGTTAGTCACATTTGCTTTTTTCAAGGACCATTAATATTATTTTTTTTACCAAAATTCTCTAACATTTGCAAAAATATTTGTGCAAATTTAATTTTCCAATATAAATTTTACTTTCCCATGTACTTTAATTACTTTCTCTATTTACTTTTTTGCATATCCAATGTAAATTTACTTTTTCAATGTACTTTCTTTAATACTCCTTAATTCCCGTGATTTTTCTTCAAAAGTGACTATCAATCGGGGACGGAGGGAGTAATAATAACTAATTATTAATTATTAACTACTACTTATTAATTATTAACTATTAATTATCACCTATTAATTACTAATTTTTAAATACTAATTGCTAAATATTAATTATTACTTATTAATTATTAACTCCTAATTATTAATAGTAATTAAATATTAATTACTAACTACTAATTATTAATTATTAACTATTAATTAATAATTATTAATAATTAAAAATTAATTGGTAATTACTAATTATTAATTATTAATTAGTAATTATTAATTATTAATTATTAATTATTAATTAGTAACTGTTAATTGTTAATTGTTAATTATTAGTTATTAATTAGTAAAAATTAATTAGTACTTATTAATTATTAATTATTCATTGTTAATTATTAATTATTAGTTACTAATCACTAATTATTAATCATTAATCAAGGATAAAAAAGTAATTTGTTTAATAAAAAGCCAAAAGCAAAAACCAAAAAGCTAGTAAGACTAGCTTTTTTTTTTGGCTGAAAAGCCATTTACCAAACATATATTTTGGTTGTTTGACTAAAAGAAAAAAGCCAAAAGCTAAAACCTAATGAAAAAGCCAACCAAAAGCCATTTACCAAACAAGGCCTTGGTCTTTTATGATTTTGTAAAATTGAACCAATTTGAATGATTCAAAGGTGTTATTCTACTCACATTCTTTTGGGCAATTAGCAAAATTGTTATAAAAGTTAGCATCCTTGTGACATATTGGTATAAAAGTTATCGCCGGCAACATATTGGTATAAAAGTTAGCAAGTTGTGACAAATTGAAATAAATGTTAGTCATCGGCGACATATTAGTATAAAAGTTAACAAATTGCGACAAATTCATAAACATTAACAAGTTGTGACATTTAATTTCACCCTTCTTTTCTTGCCGAATGAGTTTTTTTTTTAAAATTTTTTGTTGTTGTTAATTATCATTTTATGCTAAATAATTCTCTCCTTCATGCTCATTCACCTAAGAAAATGGATGAATAATAACAAAAAAAAAAAAAAAAAAAAAAAAAAAATTGTGAGTTAAAAAAAAAAAAATCTCAAAAAATGAATGGAAAGAGAATTTTTTTATAATTTAATGTCTCAAAAGTTAAAATTGGCGTGTAATAAGTTGTAATATTTAAGAAGTTAGGAGCAAATATATAATATAAAATTGAGTACTGGAAAAAAAAAGCTCGATATAATGTTGAAAATATTTAATCAAAGAGTTTGATCTTATAATTTTTCTTGATTAATTCTTCTACATAATCTAGAATATTTCTCTATATTTTCCTATTTTCCCTTTTTTTGGGGCTTTTAATAGTGTCTAAAAAATTTACAATAAATATTGGGAGAATAAAAATTAATTTTTTTTTTAAAAAAGGTAAAGAAAAACAATAGATTTTAGCTACAAGAATAAGAATAATCATTTGTACAATATACGCTTATTATTCTAACAAGAAAGAGGGTTAAATGTCATCACTAATAAACTTTTAAACCAATATGTCATCACATGGTAACTATTATACCAATATGTCATCGGTGACTAACTTTTATACCAATCTGTCGCTGGCGATAACTTTTATATCAATATGTCACAAGGATTCTAACTTTTATACCAATTTGACTAATTGGCATTCTTCGATTTTATGGTTGCATACTTGCATTATTTTCATGAAACATAAATTTATAAAAGCTACCGTCATGGAACAAAAGCACGATATTTTGTTGGGGTTGTTCATCCCAACTCCCACATAGAAGAATTAATTAAAAAGAAAAGACTTCTTTATAAATGAGTACACACTCCAATTAATATGAGGTTTTTTGAGATGGTGCTCAAAAATAAATCCGTGCAGATTAGGTCCAAAATGGACAACATGGGTCAATATCATGTAACCCATTAATTAATTTCATTAATTTTAAATTAAAATAATTTTTATGAAAAAAGAAAGAAGATAAATAACTCTTAATCTTCCTAGCTCTTTGTTTCTTTTCCTAATACAAATTTGGTTTATATTATTTTTATTTCACATATATGTTTTTTGATTTTATATTTAAATTGATATTAGTGGATGTTGCGGGATGGTAAATGTTAAATTAGGCTTTAAGTTGAGTCTTTATATTGTAAAGACATTCAAATGTAAGGTTGGACCCAATTTTAGCACCTATGTGAATTTTTAAAAAATGGAGAAGGAGGAGGAGAGAGAGACATTGCTTAAAAGCCTTAAATCCACCATTATGGAGAAAGAGAGAGAGTTAGCTAATGAGGTTGAATTGAAGACGGGAAAAAAATAAAATGAAACTACTAATGGAGTTAGTTTTTTCATTCAAATTAATGATGTTTTGTATGTTTAGAATAAAGTAAGATATAAATAGTGAAAAAAGTTAAATCGTGTCAATAAATTAAACGGAGGCATCTTCTAAGATCTTCCCTTAATTATATAATATATGTGATTTGTATGTTATTCACATGCAGCTACTTTTTCTCCGTAATTTATTAAGTCGAAAAGAAATTGTCCAAATATTAGTAAACCTTTAACCTAGTTAATTATTTCATATCTAGAAAGATAAACTAATTAGTTCATATCATATTTGAAAAAATAAATTTGGACCATACTTTATTGCTATATGTGTGAATTTTTATTGTTAAATATCTTTAACGATGATTTTTTTTTTATATAAAATAATATATTTGTTAAATACTCATTAATACAAGTCTAATAAGATCCAATTCGACACAATATTTCCCTACGACTTAATATACATATAAAGTTAAAGTTTGGTTAAATCAAACAACCAATTCATAAAAAATTAATATTTAGATTAGATCAGGGGAGAACTACAAGTCTAAATGGAATCCGAGTAAGGTCATGTTCGCTTTAGCTTAAAAATATATTAAGTTAATAATATCAGTTTAATAAATACAATTTCATTTTAGTGAAAGATTAGAAACTTTAAAATAGGAAACATATTGGTAAATATAAATTCAGTTCAGTAAAATTAATTTCAATTCAATAAAAATAATTGAAGTGCAAAAAAAAAAAAAAAAAAAAAAAAATTAAAGCTCAGTAAAAATAATTTTAGTTCAGCAAACATAAGATAAAGTGAACAAGACCTTAATATTACATATCTTTGTTATAATGAGAGTTATGAAACGAGATTAGACAAAAACTTAGAAGATACATATGAACATATCAGAAATTCAGAATACCTTGCAACATAAGAGAACTAAGTTTGACTTGCTCTAAACTCAAATATTACATAAAATTAAATTGGAAAAATAGAAAAGAATAATCCCACCTTTAACATTTCTGCTCAAAATAATCCTACATTTGAGTATTCTGGGAATAATCCCACCTTTAACCCTTATCTTCCCAAAACAGTCCCTTTACCGATTTCTTAAGGTGGTGACCGGTTATATGGGGTGTTATGACATGTGTCAATTTTTAATTGGTTTTTTTAAATAACTAAAAAAAAAATTACTTCAAAAAAAAAAAAAAGCAGCCCCTCTCTTTCCTCTTCCCTCTCCCCAACTGAATTAGCCCCACACATGAGTACATGACACACCTATCCATTACTGTTCCTGTTCGCCGAAGCCGTCCCCACCCCTTTGCCCGCTGAACAGTCACATCCTCATCCCCTTCCCCGAATTCTCCTCCTCTTGCTATTAAGTGATTGTCTTCTCTGCCTCAAATCATTTGCACAAACCATCCAATCTATCATATAAAGTTGTGACTTCTAAAAGCAATCAAATTAAAGCTTTATTTTATGATCTTAATCAATTTTTATTGCCTTCTCATCTCACACTAGCAATTTTGTAGACACTGTGACTGATTTTTTTTGGACAGAAGTGTGAAGAAACTCAAAAGTTGGACATTGAAATTGAGTATAAATTATGGTCGAGGTTTTTTAAACTTGATTTGTAAATTAGATGGTGGGGGTGTGGTTTACTTGGGTTTCAAGGGGTTGGGGCTTCGATTCAGAGGTGTGGCCATGGGTTTCGAGTTTTCCGGGGAGGAGGTTCGCCGGTCCAGTCGGGTGGGGGTTAGATGAGAGGAGGTGAGGTGACAGTTTGGGGTTGAGGGGCCAGTTTGGTGGAGCTGCGGGGAAGGAAAAGAGGGGTTTTTTTTTGGGTGGTGGTTATGGTGGAGTGGTGATGGCTATAGAAGATAGTGGTTATGGTGTGTGTGGTTGTGTTGCTTTTAAAAATAAAAATTTAAAAAAAGAAAATTAACTTGTTGAACAGGTTATAGGTAAATGGGACTGTTTTGGGAAGATGGGGGTTAAAGGTGGGATTATTATCAGATTAATTAAAGGTGGAATTTTTTTGAGTCGAAGTGACAAAGATGGGATTATTCTTAACAATTTTTCCAATTAAATAATCTGATCTTGATCCAACCGAATTTGGATGCATGCAAAAATATGACTGAATTCGATTTATATCTGTTATAAACTAATTTACAACATAACAAAATATGAAACTCCACCATCATAACCTCAATGACTCATCACACAAAAACAATATGAATCTTGTTTGCAACCTCTTAGAAGTTCACACTACATAAACTATTTTTGTCTTTATTTATTTTATTTGTTTTCAGGAAAAACAGTGACATTACTAAAGTTCAACAAAAACAATAATAGAGCACTTTAGAGTTGCAAAATGCCAACCTAAAAACGTACTAGCTAAGAAAACCAAATAAACAATCGGCCCTAATCCAATTTAATTCACGGACCTTACATTATTGATTAGAGATATTTTATCGTTTCTCATCTAGTGTTGAAGATAATATTGGTCCTAGTCCCTTTAAGAAATTAAATTCGAAAAAGAAATGGCCCTATATTATGGTGTTAGAGATAATCGATTGGAAAATTGGTTAGTATTCTTAGGGGGTATTTGGTATGACTAACAGAAATTGAGTGGAAATAAAACAAATAAGTGAGAGGAAAGGAATTATTTAAATCTTATCTTTTTATTTATTTGGTTTAATCATGAAAAGGAATCGCTTAAATCTATTTATCTTTATTTTTGTTTGAGGAGGGTAAAGGTAATTGTTACATTAGGTTTAAGAGAGGTAACACATGCATGGGTGGAAACCATTACCCTTAGGTATGGTAATGTTCCGGGTACGGAGCCAAGGGTTCAGACTGGGACAGGCTGGGTTCAGCTGGTAACTTGCACAAGGGAACACACGTGACTGCCCTCGAAGGTGGCTCGAGGAACCCCTCTCCGATACTTAAGTTAGAATATGTTTAGAGAGAGAGAGAAAGTGTACTTATATAGAGAGAGAGTGTGCTATAACTTGTGTGTCTTACCTCTTTTTTCGTTATACTTTATCCCTTATTTATAGGTGTACGATCTCCTTCAAGGGGAGTCCTACTTGGTCAGCCTGCGGGTGTAAGGAATATTTCAAACAGTCAACTTTGAGCCCCACTATGATCATGCACTTAAGCGTGATGACGTCCAAAGGGAAGGAATCTAGAGATAAAAGAGTCGCCAACAAGTTTTAGGAACTTGTAAACCGTTCATGTAACACCCTAGAAATTCCTTTTCTTTAAAATACCTGTTTTTCTATTTTTAAAACTCAAAATAGGAAAATCTAAGACATTACCGCCACCTTGAAAACGGCTAAGGCAAATATCAAAGACACACAACGGAAGACTATCTTTAAAAACATTCAAGACAAGTCAACTTCAAAAGTCAACCAAACGAAAGTAAAGTCAAACCAAAGTAAAATGAATTCAACCTACAACTCGGAACCATTGTAGGCCTTATTAAAAACCAAACAACTTAAAAACCTTTGTGTTAGTCTCACAAACATAATATAAAATAATCAAAGCAATAAATCATATCGAATCTTATAGAAACTAAGTATGAATCGCTCTTCACTCATGCCCATCATGAATATGCTTCATCACCTGAAAAGCTCCTCTCTACTTGTCCCCACTACTCTCCATTAGAAATGGGTCATCGTAGGGTCAAAGTAAAGACAAGGTCAAACAAACATACAAACACACAATCAGCAATGCTGAGTACATAAGCGTAAATAAAACACACTAACATGCTTTCACCTATCATCACACAACTTACCTTGTTGCACCTGGTTACAAGTATACAACATACAACATGACCCTCAAATAAATAACTAATTTATTCATTTAGCATTTATTACGCATCGAATGAGTTTTCCCCCTAACCTGCCCCAATAAAGGGTTACTAACACGGGAGCTAACCGTGCCAGTATAAAAGAACCACTCGTAAGTGGCAGAATTCCTGCGCATAATAATAAAAAAGAAATATACAACGTCCTGTACTCCCAGCTATTAGAAGTTATGGTTTAATATAAAACCCTATAACTCCCCTCATATGTTCATACTCAAGGTATATACGTTCCAAGAGTTTTGGTGCGTAATTTCTTTCACTTTGCGTTATTTTATTAAATCATTATAACTTGCTGTAAATATGTTTTAAAACACCTAATTCAATGATTTAGACCACCTATAATCAATTTCCATCAACATATACTAATTTAGAAACCTAGGGTTTTTAATTTAGGGCTTTTTAAATCAAAACCAAATCTGAAAATTTATTTGCATAATACTTATAATCAAACATCATAAAATCATCACAAATATCCTAAAACATCAATTAATTAAAGGCTAGTTTAGGATTAAAGCAAAAGAATTAAAAAAAATAATTTTTTTTTCAAAAACCGCACGCACACAACCACCACGACACGCAGCTGGGCTGCTACCATGCCCGCCGGTGTCGCCACGGCAGCTGGCGTGCCGCTGGTGGTTGCGGCGGCGCACGGCGGTGAGTGGTGGTGGTGGTCGGCTGTGTGACATAAAATAAGGGGAAGGGGAATTAAGAAAGAAGAGGGAAAATAAGAGAGAAGGGAGAGAGAAAATTACCTTTGGGTATTCTTCACTCCGGGCAAAGTTCAATTTGTCCATGTATTGAATATTTATATCCCTTTTCTCTAGAAACCCTCCTAAACTTAAATTCCCTTCCTACCCTTAATTAATCCCTTTCCTATTCAATCTTATATTTGACTTTGACTTTAAAAATTTCCTTTTATAAAATCACATGCCCCAAACTATATTTTTCAATAATAAAATAAAGTATTTCCAAAATTATTAAATAAATAATTAAAATACCATAAATAATTCATTTCGAATTATTTAAATACTTTACGAAATACTTATTTAAATTAAAATACGTATAAAAATACGGGGTATTACAGTCTACCCCCCTTAAAAGAAGTTTCGTCCCGAAACTTGGGTAACGAAATTCAAACTTTTTCCTCACTTTGTATAATATTGCTATACTTTTTTTATCATAATTTCACCTTGTAGTAACACTTTAAGATCAAAATTATTCAAAATACTCGTTAAAATTGTGCAAAAAGCACAAAGATAACTAAAAATATGGGGAAAAAGCACGAAATTCTACCGCATTCTACCCCATTAAACAAAACGAGATACGTCCCCGTAACTCAACATACCTGAAACAACTCGGGATATTTCTTTTTCATCTCATCTTCAGCTTCCCAAGTTGCTTCCTCATACTCTTGGTTAGTCCATAGCACTCTAACAATCTTAACATTCTTATTGCGTGTACTACGCACTTTACTGTCAAGGAACTTGATAGGTCTTTCCTCATAGGTTAAGCTTTGATCTAACTCAATGGTTTCAGGTTGTAGCACATGAGACTTATCTGGGATATACCTCCTTAACTGAGATACATGAAATACATCATGTACTTTAATTAACTCCATAGGTAAGGCCAACCTATAAGCTACTTCGCCTATCCTTTGTAGTATTTCATATGGACCAATGTACTTTGGACTAAGCTTTCCTTTCTTTCCAAACCTCATCACTCCTTTCATTGGTGACACTTTCAACAACACTTTGTCACCAACCTCAAATTCTTCTTCTCTACGCTTCAAATCTGCGTAGCTCTTTTGACGGTCTTGAGCTGCTTGAATTTTAGCTTGAATCTCCCTCACTTGTTTGACTGTATCCTCAATCATTTGAGGCCCTAAGATCATTGTTCCACTTATGTCGTTCCAACAAATTGGAGTGCAACACTTTCTTCCACATAAACCCTCAAATGGAGCCATGCCTATGCTTGCATGGTAACTATTATTTCTTCCCATCCCCCTTGAAAGTCTATAACATAAGCCCTCAACATATCTTCCAAGGTTTGTATGGTTCTTTCAGTTTGTCCATCTGTGGTAGGGTGAAATGATGTACTCATCTTTAGTGTTGTACCAAAGTTTTCCTGCACACTTTTCCAACATTTTGAAAGAAACCTAGAATCTCTATCAGACACAATATCTTTTGGAACTCCATGTAATCTCACTACGTTCTTGATGTAAGCTTTTGCAAGTTGCTCCATCATCCAGGTCTCCTTCATTGGTATGAACACCGCAGATTTTGTAAGTCTACCCAAATGGTGTCATTTTTGCTCTTTGACTTTGGGAGGCAAGTCACAAAGTCCATTGATATACAATCCCACTTCCATCCAGGAATTTCCAATGATTGCACAGTTCCCTGTGGTCTCTTGTGCTCTATCTTCACCTTTTGACAAGTCAAACACTTTGCTACAAATTCCGCAACCTCATTCTTCACTCTAGGGCACCAATACACCTTTTTCAAATCCTTATATAGTTTGTCCCTTCCTGGGTGCACTGAGTATGGTGTATTGTGACCCTCTTCCATTAATTTTCTTTTAACCTTCTCACATTTCTGTAGTACACACCAACGACCTTTGTACCTTAAACTCCCATCTTCATGAATTTTGAAATCTGCAGCTTTGCCTTGTTTTATCTTCTCGCGAATCCTATCCAACTTCACATCTCCTGCTTGATTTTCCCTTATCTCATCAAATACTGTTGGTTGGATGCTTAGGTTCGCAAGTATGCCTACTGGTTGACGAGGGTGAAAACTAGGTCGTTGACTAATCCTCCCTAAGTCAAACTAAATTTATAAACACTTCACAAACCTAAATAAAAGTATAAAGGTAAGTCAAGGGTCGAACCCAAAGGAACGGTAATGTTCAAGCGCTCTCAATTATGCGCCCAAGCTAGGTTAAAGTCGAAGGGTAAAGAGGTAAAACTAACAAATAACAAACAAAGAATCAAATAAATAAAACACTAGGAATGGGGATCAACAAGTAATCATGACAATTGCAACAGCTTGGGACAAACATGCTAATCAAAGGTTGTAAAAACTAATGATAAGAGCTATCAATTGGAATCAAAGAGCTATCTCCTAATCGTTAAGCTAGATGTCTCTACGAATAACAAACTAAGAGAATCACAATCCAAACCAATAGATAATTGCAATTCCTAAAGCAATTGGTCGTGTCATTAGCAATTACAATGCAATCTAGCATAATTCTCAAGGCCTAATCAAATTACACACATACAAACTTACATTAATCACTTTAATCTCAACAATCAATCAACATAATTCCCAAATTAATCACAATCAATCAATCACACAAGTTTCACCCAATCCCTAGCCAAACAACTACTCAAGAATCATCATCTAACAACAAACAACTAAGAAATAAAGAATCAACAAAATATGAAGAACAATTACACTAATGAAGATCAAACATCAAAATCAAACCAAGCAAACATGAATCTAAATAAAACAATAAGATGAGATAGAGTTATAAATGCTCATTAATAATAGAGAAAATCTTCAACACAATTGTCACCCTTGTATCATCAATCTCTCAAATCACCATTGAAATCTCTCACTTTATATCTCTAAATCTACTCCTAAACTACCCTAAAACTAGAGAGAGAAACTCTCAACTAAGCTAAAATTATGATCAAAATTATGTCTAAACTTCTTTGATGATTCTCTCTCTAGAAATGAAGGAAATCTATATATAGTAAATCTAACTAAAAAGTTAGTTAGACGTCCAAAAGAGACCTCAAAAGGCGCCACCTCTCACTCCATAGCGCGTCCACAACAAAATGGGTACGGAAACAGGGAAGAGAGAGTGCTCGGCTGCTCCTGGCTCGCGTGCGGCCGCGCCATGCACCTGCGCGGCCACTCCTCCTGCGCGCACGGCCGCGCCATGGGAGCAGGGCATGTCCTCTTGTGCGCTCGAAGATGACCCCGTGAGCTCCGGATGATGCATGATTTAGGCAGTTTCTAGGAGCCATCTTGGTAGGTTCAACACCGCCATTTCACGTCCATGTGGTATGAGGGTGGAACCTTGAAGACTTAACTCTTGCACACCTTTGCTTTTAGGCTTCAAAGGGAGGGACCGGGACACATCTTTGGCTTGAAAACCCCAAGAGAATGCCATTGAGCCCCTCGAACATCACCAAATTTCTAGAATCAAAGGAAAACAAACAAGTAAAGAGGAAAATGCAAAATAAACTAGGAAAAACAAGAAAATAAGAAAGTAACTAAGGAAAAAGCAAAATAGAGAAAATACAAGTAAAGTTAGAGAAAAAGAGGTAAAAAGAGAAGTAAAAGTAATGAAAAATCATCCTAAAAGAATCTAAATGAGTGCCATAAATGATACTCATCACTGGCACTCCCCAATCTACAACTTCTAGGTTCATTTTCCTCATTTCTCTACATAACTCATCGACCACTATCAAAGTATTCAATTCAAGACTAGTCTTACGACTTAGAGCATCCACAACTACATTTGCTTTCCCTTCATGATATTGTATGTCTAAGTCATAATTTGTCGTATATTCCAACCATCTCCTTTGGCGTGAGTTTAAATCCCTTTGAGTGAAAATGTATTTTAAACTCTTATGGTCTGTATAAATCTTACACTTCACCCCATACAAGTAATGCCGCCAAATCTTTAGTGCAAAAATGATTGCAGTTAATTCTAAGTTATGATTTGGGTAATTTACTTCATAGTCTTTAACTGCCTTGATGCGTAATCACCTTTCCATTTTACATAAGTACACATCCCAAGCTATTATTGGATGCGTCACTATATACATCATAGATCCCACTATCGTCCGACAGTGTGAGCACTCATGCTGTAATTAACTTCTGTTTCAAGAGTTGGAATGCTTCCTCACACTTGTCATTTCACTCAAACTTTTTGTCCTTCTTCATTAGAGTGGTCATAGGTTTAGCAATGTTTGAAAAATCCTTCACAAAACGCCTATAATACCCTGCTAAACCTAAGAAACTCCTAATGTCAGACACAGTTTTCGGTGTAGGCCAACCTTTCACTAATTCAATCTTTGCTGGATCTAATTCTACTCCATTCTTAGACACAAAGTGACTTAGAAACGCTACTTTCTCCAACCAAAATTCACATTTGGAGAACTTTGCATAAAGCTAGTTTTCCCTCAATGTTTGTAGAATTGCCCTTAGGTGTTCTACATGTTCCTCCTTGCTCTTCGAATACACCAGTATATCATTTATGAATACTACCACAAACTTATCCATAAATGGATGGAACACCCTATTCATCAAATCCATAAAGATTGCTGGAGCATTTGTCAATCCAAATGGCATAACTGTAAACTCATAATGCCCATATCTTGTTCTAAATGCAGTCTTGGGAACATCTTCATCTGCAATTCTCAATTGATGATTACCAGACCTCAAATCAATCTTAGAAAACACTGTTGCCCCTCTCACTTGATCAAACAGGTCATCAATCCTTGGCAATGGGTACTTGTTCTTTATTATTACGTTATTCATCTCCTTGTAATCAATACATAGCCTCATACTTCCATCGTTTTTCTTAACAAACAAGACTGCGCTCCCCAAGGTGATGCACTTGGTCTAATGTATCCTTTTTCCAATAAAACCTACAATTGCTCCTTTAACTCACTCATTTCTGCAGGTGTCGCTCGATATGGTGCCTTGGAAATTGGTGATGTCCCTGAGACTAATTCTATTGTGAAATTAATTTCCCTCTTAGGTGGCATTCTAGGGATCTCCTCTGGAAATACATCCTAGAATTCATTCACCACCTCTTTATCCTCCAGTTTTGTTCTCTCCTCATAATCCATGTTTCTCACACTATAAAAATATACTGGATGTCCTTTCTTAATGTACTTTGCCATCTTTAACACCGATATTATCCTTGGGCACTTGGTCTCACCATGCATCCAATATGTTACCGACTCACTTTCACTTGTACTCATTTTTACTTTCTGCGATTGACAACTGATTTCTGTACTGTACTTGCTCAACCAATCCCTTCCTAGAATGAGATCAAATTCACTCAATCCAAACTCGATGAGGTTAGACAGAAATACTTTTCCCTCGATTTCTAAAGGCATATCCCTAAAGGTTTTGGTACATTTTACTACCCCACCCGTGGGAATGGTTATAGGCAAGTCTACTACTTCTACAGCTTTCAAATAGTCTGATAGTTTCGAAACAATGGTCTTTGAAATGAAAGAAAAAGTTGCACTAGAATCAAACAAAACTTTAACAAGAATAGAGTTAATAGAAAAAGTACCAGTGATGACATCTTTTGTGGAATTGGCCTCATGCCTACTCATTACATTCAACTTACATGCAGCTCCTGCCTTCACTTGGTTATTCCCAATATTATTGTTGTTGCCCTTTGCTCCATTCTACTACACTCCTTTATTCCCAGAATAGTTGTTGTTCTCTTAAAAGTGCCTTTGGGACCCTCCTGAATTGTTATTCAGCTTGTTTCGATTAGGATCCTTAGAGAAACACTCATACTCCCTATGTTCCAGCTTATTGCAAGCACAACAAATAACTAGGGTAGCCATCACAATCTTTCCTAGGGTGGTTATTCTTGCACCTTTTGCAAAAATAACGCCTTCCATCCTTGTTACTCCCTTGGTTAAAGTTCTTAGATCCCCCATTGAAATTTCGTCCCGCTTGACGATTGTTACTTTGGGAATAATTGTTGTTGTGGAAGTTGTTGTTGTTATGGTGGTATTTTTGCTTCTTAAAACCGTTCTGGTTACCCTGTTGGTTTCCAGAATTTTGTCCCACCTCTTTTCTCTTCTCCTTCCCTTCTATTTCAGCTAATTCTTTCTTCTTCTTCTTCTTCTTCTTCTTCTTCTTCTTCTTCTTCACTTCTAGTGCATAAAGGTGTGCGGCTCTCTCATACACTTTATCCAAGGTTTTGAATACTTGTCCACATAACTTTAGCTGCAAATCAGTAGTCAAGCCACTCTCAAATTTCCTACCCTTTGCTTTTTCTGTAGTTATAGATTCTTCAGCAAAACAAGACAACTCGATAAACTTTGTATATTACTCCGTTCCTGACATATCTTACATTTTAAGATTTGAAAATTCTTCAGCCTTTTGCTTCTGCAAGAAGCTAGGGTAAAACTTATCTCTAACCTTCTCCTGGAACTTTGTCCAATTAAATCCTGGTAATGCTTTAATGGTAGCTTCATTTTGTTGCCACCAAAGGTCAGCTTCACTTCTCAGGTAATAAGTAGCATAACCAACTTTAGAATTTTTTGGGCACCCAACTGCCTCAAACAGTTTCTCAAACTCCCTTAACCAATTTTCCAATATGGTTGGGTCAGGCTCTCCCTGATTGGTTGGTGGTTTGCTTTGTGCCACGTTCTTGAATAGTTCACCCTAATCATCCCCATTGTTAGTCGAGTTGTTGGGCAATAGCTGTAATTGTCTCACAACTTCACTCAACTCTCCTCCATCTTTGTGATAGGAATGGTGTCCTTCGAACATGAGTATTATTCCGATAGAGGGTTCGGAATTATTAAAAAGCTAATTATTCAGTGAGGTCAAGTGATTGGAATGCCTAGGTGGAGGCCGCTTTCGATCAGTAATATTAATGAGTAATTAATATTACAACTTAATCTTGATTGAACCCTTCGGGTCACACCCAAGGAACTAATGGACCGACGCGACGAATTAATCCGAAAGGAATTAATGAGTCACTCGAGTATTGTGAACAAAGACATCAGATTCTGAGCTTAGAGCGTTGGAACCGAATCTTAAAAGTCGAGCCAAAATTTAGGAATTGGCGAGACGGGAAAATGCTTCAAGTAACAAGTAAAAACCCTAGCCGCGTGAAAGGCTAGGAAAGCGCGCCAAATAGAAGTGCGCCACGTGGCAGCCACCATGGTGGCGGCGTGCCACGTGGCAACGCGCCACGTGGCAGCGTACCATGTTAGCAATGCCATGTGGCAACGGACTGTGGACCTGGTTGGCAGGTCATGGATGCGGGCCAAAAGGTGGCGGCCCAACCGAACCTTACTTGGGGCTCAAGGTTGGGTGCCACATGGTTAGATCACAATGCATGTGAGTTGCCTTGGGGAGCAAGTGAGGAAGTGGTCCTTACCTAACCATGTAACACTTATTACTTTGTTATTTCTTGGTTTATTTAACTAAGGATTGAATTCAACATTCTTTCTATGTGGGATCTTTTTGTGAAAAAGTCCCACATTGAAAGATGAGTGGAATTCACAAGGAAGCACTCCTTATAAATAGCCAAGGCATACCTTGGGATTGTTCACTTGAGTAAGGTGTTAGAAAAGGCATCTCCATTGAGGAAACTTTAAACACATATAGTTACTCGAGTATTAGGTCGGGCTTAGCTAACCTCTAAGCATTGGACCTTGTCGGGGTCGTGTTGTGGGTGGAATTCCGTTGGAGATTTTCGTGCAAGCGAAGCTAAAAGCTTTCCGAAGTAAGAGCTCTTGTTGAGAGCGAAGCACGGGTGAAAGGTAATAATCTTTCCTTAATTCTTGTTGTTTAAGTTAATTATATCTTGTGATTATATTAATTGTGAGTGTGGTCTTGGCTCGGGTTTTCTTCCGCGGTGAGTTAGACTCATCGATACCCACTAGCGGTATCGGTTATTATAATCATAATTTTCAAGGTGTTTTTATGGCTTAATTTTTCTGGTTTTATGTTGCTAATTAGATTAGTAGCTCTATTTTATTATTTGAAGCCCGTATTAGAGCTGTCTTTAGCCCAAAACCTAGATTTTCGCCCAAAAAAGTGAATTTTGGGTGGAAAACGTGTTCTGGAAATGATTTTACCCTTTTAGGACTGTGTTTTTTGCCAAAATCCGACCAGAAATGCCTTTTTCGAGGGATTTTTCATTTTGACGAAGAATTTTAAGTCTTTCTAACCTTGAATCTTAATGGCATATTTATGGTGGTTATGTATTTGGTTCTTTCCATAATTTTTCAGCAACTTTAAACCTCTTTGAGCATGGTTACTTTGTAGTAATTGGTGCTTGAAAGATTGGTTCATATTTTCACATAATTGCAAATCCATTGCATTAAGTGTGAAAAATTTGTTCTTTGATGCTTATAAGTACTAAAGATTCAATCTTTAATTGTTTAAGTGATTGAAACTTTGAGTTACTAAATTCCATGATTTTTTGGTTGAACTTTTGATTTAATCATGTATTGAGTTGTTTGGAATCATAAAGTTTGAATCTTGTGATAGAAATTTCATATATCTTCATATTGGAAGATATAATTTTTCAAGGATTCACAAGTTAAAGTTGGAATCTTTATTTGAATATTTGTGTTCATAATTCCAACCCCCCTTTATTTTGTCAAAATCTCATGATTAATTTAAATATATTAAATTAATAGTGAGTTATTATCCTTGTTCATTTTATTGCACTAAGTTAAACCAATTTAATTAAAGATCGGTTTTTGGAAATAATTTTGGTTATGTGCACCTTGATTAATATTTTAATTTAAGTTGGACTTGTATTAATTTTTCATTTTGGCTCATTTTATTAATTGGAAAATTAATTTAAAGTTAATTATTTAGTCACGCAAAATTGGGTTAAAAACCCAGGGGATATTGCACGGGAATCGAGGGCAAAGCATCCCTTGGTGTGCGTGGACATTGCTTGCGAAACAATGTGGTGCAATGAGCACTCCAAGTCTTGGTGCTAGGCACTTAAACATTTTGAACTACGTATTTTTTGTGTTCTCTTACCGTTTTAATTATTTTAATTAATTGTTTTCGTTTTAATTATTTTAATTAAATTTTGAGGCTAGGCCTTGGTTTTGGGGCGGCATTGGCAAAATTTAATTTTGGCAAAATTTTGGGTTTACTGACTTAATTAATTAGATTAATTAAGATTGATGCGGAATTTAGTGGGAGCTTCAATATTAATTGCGCTAAATTACATAATCGGTTAAACAACTTTGACTAGTTTTAATTAGGCGTGTTAATTGGATTAACGACCTAAATTAGTTACTAGTTTTCGCGTGTTTGTGCATTGTTACTTGTTTATCGTTGTTAAATGCATAGGCCATTCAAAAATAGTTAATGGATGAATGGAATGTATATTCTCCAGCAGGTTTTATAAAAATGGCAACTAGTGGGGCCCGATTAGGATAAAAAATACGGATTGCGATCCGTGATGTATTTTTGTAAAATCTAAATACGGTCTGCGAACCATTGAGTATTTTTGTATCTTATTTAGATTATTCCTAATTGTAGATACTAGTATTTGCATAATTATGGTCATGTCTTGAAGACGGAGGTTCTTGGAAGACGAAACCATGAAGTTGCAAAAGTCGTCCCTTGAAGACTCAAGGGGTCATGCTAGTTGTATATATATACATGTATATATATATATATATGTATGTATGTGTATATATATACATGTATATATATATATATATATATATATATATATATATATATATATATATATATATATATA
Source organism: Chenopodium album (assembly GCF_948465745.1). Lineage (NCBI taxonomy): Eukaryota > Viridiplantae > Streptophyta > Magnoliopsida > Caryophyllales > Amaranthaceae > Chenopodium > Chenopodium album. Next base: position 20,194,534 of record NC_137846.1, read on the forward strand.
TATATATATATATTCATGATTATATATATGTGTGATTTATATGTTAGATGCATGTTTAGGATTTTGAATGTTAGGATGATTAATTAAGTTCACTTAAATCAATCAACATAGAAACCCTAGGTCCCTAAAATATTGAGTAAAATTTGCCATTCCAAAACAACACTTTTTGACCTATTGAGAGTAGTGATGGGGTACGCCAAAACGAGGCATCACATAAGGGGGTGGCCGAATAAAAATTCAACAAAAGCACACCGAAGCTGAACAACTCGGCCACACCCACTCGAATGTCTAAGAACCCTACCCAAAGGGGGGCACAATATACAAGCCGAGTAGAATGTCAAGCAGGGGCATTCCCTAGCTAAACTACTCAGCCATGCAGACCAAGTGGTCGATGAATCCATTCGGCCCTATAACGGATGGACGGATGAACATCAGGTAGTCCTAAAAGTCGCCCAAGGTATTTTTATCCAAGCGGGGAAAGGGCATGCCTAGATGTACGAGCCCTTAAAAATTTGCAAGTTGAGAAATACTTGAAATTTCATGAGTACATCTGAGAGATAATGTCAAAGGATGAATCAATACCAACAAAAAAAAAAAAGAAGTAAAAGTGACTGTCGTCCAATCACACTTGCATAATTGTATATACTACTTCATGATAATTGTACACGGCATGTGAGGGAAATATGGCCTTGGAGTTCCTAGGCGACATCCTTGCCAAGAGAAATAACAAAGCTCGAACTTGTGAGCATACTGAATCGGCATGATTGCCGAACCTTCAGATCTACCTCGGCATCATGATAGACTAAGTATGTAAACGATATGCTTGGAAGAACAAGCATAGCAAGTTCCTAAACGGTTATAAAGACCGTTCAGCTAGAATGAGTGCTGAGCATGCCTTCCAATAGCATCCAACATTCAAAAAGTAAACGGTCGAGTGCCGAGCTTGATATGATGAGGAAGCCAAATTGCATGATTATTGAGCTGGTGTATAGGATGATATCTGGGCGTGACCGATATCTTGCGAAAGCACACGACCAAATCACAAGAAGATGCTGATATGTTACAGAAAGAGGACATGTCGGCCTGCCGCAATTTAACACGTGGCAACAGAAGCTCAACACTTGGCACAAAAGGCTCTGCATGGATGAGAGCCACCTGTCAAGGTAAACTATTATAAATAGTTGGTAAGACCTCATTAATGGGGGCATTAATTACTCTCTCTCTAATCTCTCTCTACTTTCTCTCTCTTACTTATCTTCTTTTCTCAAACACTTTCTGACTTTATCATCGGAGTGGTTATCCCCGGATCACCCCGGGGTTAGCTAACTTCTTCTCATTGTGTAGGTTCTCAGCTTGCCGATAGGGGTATCAGAATCTCAGGTCCGAGTTCCTGGAGGAGTCGGGATCAGACAGAAACAATTTGGCGCTAGAAGGAGGGGACAGTTGATCACTTCTATCGCCTAAGAACCTCACACAAAATATATATACAACAACAATAATCATGGCCGGAAACAATTTTAACAATGGAATACCAGTAGGACAACCCCAGGTGGAGATAGTAGATGAATCCCATACCCTAGAGGGTAATCAGTTCCATATGCCGATAACCCCCCCTACAGGAGGGGGGGAGGCAGAGGATCCTATGGCGGCATTCACTCCAGATGAATTGGAAACAGCCGCAAGGGTGATGAGTGCAATGAGTAAGAAGAGAAAGGAGGCTGAGGCGGCACGGGCTGAAAGAGAAGCTGCCCAGGCCGATAGAGGAACATCGCACCGTCACCAGGAGGAACAACACAATCAGCTGGAGAACTCGTCAAGGAGACCCCGACATGAGTCGTCAGAAAGGACGCACACAACATCACGGCAGGATGAGCAATCCTCGAGTCGTGTTGTGGATACCAGAACTCAGCAGCAAAGAAGCTCGCAAGTAGCAGGTCAAGCAGTACGCACGGTAGTGCAGTTAAGGGCATCCCCATTTGCCCAGCACATCTTAGATCAACCAATGGAGAAGGTGAAAATGCCGACTTATAGATATGATGGAAGAGGGGATCCGGCAAGATTCATAACGTCTTATGAGGGACACATGATGCTGTACACAAACTCAGATGCAGTTTGGTGTAAGGTCTTTCCGACAACTTTGATTGGGGCTGCAGCCGATTGGTTTAACAACCTTGAAGTTGGATCAGTAGATAGCTTTGAAAGACTGACTGAGATGTTTGTAGGGCAATATGTCAGTAATAGCGTAAGGCAGAGAACTTCTGGAGAATTGATGGCCGTGGAGCAGAAACCAGATGAATCTCTGAGGGATTACATCAGGAGATTTAACAATGAAGCAAACACTATTCCGAAGTTACAACAGGAGATAGTCGTGATGGCTTTGATGAATGGGTTAGTTGATTCGGATTTCAAAAGGTATCTTACAAGGAAGAGTCTGCCGACATTGGCGGCAGCGTTCAGCAAAGCTCACGATTACATAAAGAGCGAGGAGCTGTTGAAGACGAGTAGCAGGCATATGGTGGCTGGAAAGGGGCAAAGTCAAAATGAGGGGACCTCGTCTGGAGGGAGCAGGCCGAGAGCTCCTGCCCCAGGAAGGGGAGGAGGAAGTCGGCAAGATACCAGACCGACAAGGCTGCCAATGAGATACAACACCTACACCCCCCTGAATACACCAAGGGCTGCAATCTACTCAGTGAATCAGAACAGAGAAGATTGGTCAAGGCCGATTCCCATGAAAGCAAGGTCGAGGGACGTGAAGAAGTACTGTATGTTCCATAGGGATGTGGGGCATTATACAGAAGAGTGTACCCAATTGAAGGACAACATTGAGGAGTTGATCAGGAAAGGGCACCTAACACAATACCGATTGAATACCGGCAGAAATCAGCAACCAACACAAACAGTTGAGAGGCAGCAGATAGAAGCGGGGCCCGAAAGGACACAGGGGAGGATAGTCCGACAAGGGGATGCAGGAGTACCACCGTTATCTACAGGAAGAGTGGATGTGATAACGGGGGGGCCGATTTATGGAGGGACGATTAGTGGAGCGAAGAAGCATCTAGCGGAGCACCGTCATCTAGTTTGTGCTTTAGATGTAGATGATCGTCCTCGGCCGGCATCAATACCACAAGTTGTATTTACGGAAGAAGATGCACGAGGTGTAGTGTTCCCACATGATGATCAGTTAGTCCTGATAACCAAGATCAATGGGGCTGACATCAAAAGGGTGCTGGTGGATGGAGGTAGCTCAGCGAACGTGTTGTTTATGCAGGCTTTTACCGAAATGAATATAGGAAGGCAATACTTGAAACCGGTATCATACCCTGTGATCGGTTTTAATGGGTCGACAGTGAGGCCAGAAGGGAGCATTGTGTTGCCTGTAAGGATTGGTGATGGACCACAAGCGAGGGATGTGATGGCAGAGTTTTTGGTGATAGGTGTCAAGTCGGCTTATAACGCAATTATCGGCAGACCGATAATTCATGACATGCAGGCTGTTGTATCAACATACCATTTGGCAATAGCCTATGTATCAAACTTGGGAGCTGTGGAAAAGGTGTATGGAGGTTAGGTTATGTCGAAAGCCTGTTATGTAATAGCTTTGAAGAACCCAGTTGGTGATGCCGCAGTTCCATGCAACCCAACAAGGGAAGGTGAACCGACAGTGCAAGATTTGACAATGAAAAACTTTAATGCAAGACCTGAAGAAACACCAAGGCCGTTGCCCGGCGGAGAAACCGTCCAAGTTGAATTGCAGCCAGGCAACCCCAGTAGAACAGTGAAAGTTGGGGCAGATATGGATGTGGAGACCAGGTGTAACCTGATAAGTTTATTGCGCGAGAACGCCGACGTCTTTGCGTTCTCGACCAGTGAGATGCCAGGCATACATCCTGGGGTAATGGAACATAAGCTGAATGTTGATAGAAAGTTTAGGCCGATAAGGCAGAAGAAGCGTAATTTCTCGACTGAGAAGATAGAAGCGATCCAGGCCGAGGTGAATAAGCTCTTGGCAGCAGGGTTTATAGAACCCTGTACATATCCCGAATGGTTGGCAAATGTAGTAATGGTGAGGAAGCCGACAGGGAAATGGCGAATGTGTGTGGATTTTACAGATTTGAATAAAGCTTGCCCTAAGGATTGCTACCCATTACCTCGGATAGATAGGCTGGTAGATTCGACCTCTGGTCATGCCATGCTTAGTTTTCTGGATGCATTCTCAGGATATCACCAGGTCAACATGCATAAGGCCGACAGAAATAAAACGGCCTTTATAACAGATGTAGGTGTGTATTGTTATAAGGCAATGCCGTTTGGGTTGAAAAATGCAGGGGCAACCTATCAGAAGTTAGTGGATAAGATTTTTGAGAAACAGAAAGGGCGGAATGTTGAGGTGTATGTGGATGATACGATAGTAAAGAGTAAGAACAAAGAAGACCATATAGCCGATCTGAGGGAGACATTCGAAACCTTGAGAAAATATCAAATGAAGTTGAATCCAGAGAAGTGTGTTTTTGGGGTGAGATCAGGGAAGTTTTTAGGTTTCATGGTTAGTGAACGGGGGATAGATGCGAATCCCGATAAGGTGAATACGGTGCTTCAAATGAAACAACCAAAAACCATCCGTGATATACAGAGGTTAACGGGCAGGATGGCAGGGCTAACAAGATTTATCAGCAAATCAGCTGATAAAGCACTCCCGTTTTTTATGGTGCTGAGAAAGAATAAGGCATTTGAGTGGGGAAAAGAACAAAGTGATGCCTTAGAAGTAGTGAGGAATCATCTTAAATCTCTTCCCACAATTGCCAGGCCTGAGAAGGGAGAAGTGTTACAATTATACATCTCAGCATCACCAAAAACAATAGCGGCCGTTTTGTTGGTAGAAAGGAAGAGACAACAACAACCGATTTACTTTGTCAGCCATGTCTTGAATGCGGCAGAACGCAGATATCCAGTTATAGAGAAGATGGCTTTAGCTGTACTAGTAGCAGCCAGGAAGTTAAGACCTTACTTTGATGCACATCCGATAGGAGTACTCACCAATCATCCCCTGGAGAAGTCACTGCGCAAAATGGATACGTCTGGTAGACTACTGACATGGGCAGTAGAGTTATCGGAGTATGAAATAAGTTACAAGCCTAGGACGTCAATTAAGGCTCAAGCATTATCAGATTTTATTGTTGAAACCACATACACAGATGAAGAAGAGGAGTTGGGAACATGGCAGGTATCAGTTGATGGATCAGCCACAGCAACGGGGGCAGGGGTCGGAGTTGTGATAACGGCTCCAGATGGAAAAATATTTGAATACGCCATGAAATTTAAGTTCAAGGCAACAAATAATGAGGCCGAGTATGAAGCTGCGGTAGCCGGAATGCAGCTGTCAATAGCGGCAGAAGCAAAACGGCTAGTTTTGACAACTGATTCCCAGCTGGTGTCAAGCCAGTTTAGTGGGGAATACGAAACTCGAGAGCCAGCAATGGTGAAGTATTTGGAGAAAATGAAACAGTTAACAACTCAGTTGCAATACTTTGAGATTAAATTGGTTCCGAGATTGAAAAATGCTCAAGCAGATGCATTGGCAAGATTGGCAAGTTCAAGCTTCAATGACTTGGAAAGAACAGTAATGGTTGAGGTTTTAAGGCAGAGAAGCATAGATGAGATGTCGGTGGATGTCTGTTGTGTTGAAGTGGGGGATCAATGGTATGATAAAATACTGGCATACATTGTTCATGGTGTAGGGCCAACAGACAAAGGAGAGCTGAAAAGGTTACAGAAGGATAGTGTGTGGTTCGTTATGTACCAGGGCCAGTTGTACAAAAGGGGGTTTTCATTACCATTGCAAAGGTGTATAACGGATGTGGAATCAGCAAGGTTAATAGAAGAATTACATGAGGGAAGCTGTGGAAACCACCTTGGAGCAAGAGCCTTGTCCAGAGAGGCAATGAGAAGGGGATATTACTGGCCGACAATGAACACAGATGCAATGGCTTATGTTAAAAGATGTGAAAAGTGCCAAAGGTTTGCCCCAGTTATCAACTTGCCCCCGAACGATCTAACTCCGATACTGAACCCAATCCCTTTTGCCCAGTGGGGAATGGATATAGTAGGCCCATTCCCATCAGCCACAGGTGGAAGAAAGTATCTGATAGTGGGAATTGATTACTTCACCAAATGGATAGAGGCAGAACCAGTAACGAAGATAACGACATTGGAAGTAAAGAAGTTTATATGGAAAAGCATCTTCACGAGGTTCGGGCTGCCAACGGCGATGGTGTTTGATCATGGAACCCAATTTGACTGTAAGCCGGTCAAGGATCTTTTAATGATGTATCGAGTGAAGTTTGCTTATGCAGCGGTATGCCATCCATAGTCTAACGGCCAGGCAGAGGCAGCAAACAAGCAAATCATAACAGCAGTGAAGAAGAAGATCGAGGATGCAAAGGGTTTATGGGCAGATTTGATACCAGAGATATTGTGGGCAAACAGGACGACAATAAGAGAAGCCACAGGAGAATCACCCTATAACTTGGTTTTCGGGACAGAAGCGGTCATACCAGCAGAGGTTGGGTTGCCGACATTTAGGGTTCAACATTACTGTGAAGACCAGAATGATCTACTCTTACGACAGCAACTAGATTTTCTGCCAGAGCTAAGAGAGAAAGCAGCAGTTAAGTCAGCTGCATTTAAAGAAAGAATGTCCAGGGCATACAACAGAAGGGTATCTCATAGGCCCTTAGAAGTGGGAGATCTGGTACTACGAAGAACAGCAGCAACTAGTAAGGGTAATGAAGATGGGAAGCTGACTGCGAATTGGGAAGGGCCTTATCGAATAAGAGATGTCGTCATCCAAGGATCATTTTATTTGGAAACCCCGGATGGGACACCTCTAAAAAATGTATGGAACTCGGCTGTATTGAAAAAATACTATGTGTAATGAACAATCCTTATTTTTTGAAGCTAATATCAAGAAAGATATCGGTAATGAATGAAGAAGTATTCAGATAATGCGCATTGAAATAGGCATCCTCCATTTAACAGAACATCGTTAAGTGGGACGGACAGCTAAAAACCGCTTCCATGAAGATAACAGTTATACAACCTGATCAGTTGTATACGTTAACTCATGAGGTTGCTGGTTCAAAATATAAATACAGGCCAAATCAATTCGAGTATACGCCGACATGAGGCGTAGCTCAGAAAATGATCGCCGAGAGGGTACCTAACTGGCTAAAACAACACAGCAGTAGGTGACCAATGTTATAATCTGAACCAGCAACAACCGTTCGCTTTTACGTTCGCAGCTCAGTGTGCATAGCTCAAACGTGAACTATGTACACTGGGGGGAACAAGGAATGATATGGCGTTTGTATGCGTTGTGATACCCATAGTACGCCGATAAGTTTTTAAAGTTACACTGATAAGTTTTTAAAGTATGCTGGTAATTGTTATATGCAAGTATGCTGATAAGTTCTTAAAGTATGCTGGTAATTGTTATATGCAATTTCTTGAGCTAGGTTTTAGATCTGGTATCTTCGGAAGCTGGCGTCTTTAAAAAGGTTTCTAACTGGAAGTTTTCGGATTTCAGACAAAGCATTAGGTAAGCAATTATTTTTTGCAATTTTCTATGCGTTGAAAACTAGCAAGGCAAGGCAACATGATTATCATAACCTTGTTTAAAAACAGGCAAACTAGAAAATGATAAAGTAAAGAACAACACAGTTATGATAAAAGTGTAGAATTTTGTAAACAATCGGCAGACAGTAAAAACAAAAATAAGTTTACACAACAGATAAAATTAACAACCGACAGGCATCACCATAAAAAAGGGGTACATGCCGATAAAACAGCACTGCCAAAACATGTTCATACATACAAAAGACAATAAAAGAGTTACGGCTGGTAAGGCCCAATGATACAAGACCCACAAGAGGATGTCGGTGATGACTGCCCGCCCCTTCAAGATTGAGCATTCTCAGGCACTGGGGAATCCAAAATGCTGGGATTGCTGGGGCCGTCATCAACAGTTGGCGCCAGGTTATACAAGTCCTCGTCAGAAAATTGCTGCGCCTCAAAGCCAGAAGGGATCTTGTAGGCTTCCTCGCCGAAAGCCTTTTCAATTTTTGCCCAATCATCCTTCTTCCACCCGGCGGCGTGGGCAATACATCTCTGAGCAGCGGTCCAACCTCCATCAAAACGATCTTGGAGTTTGGAGCAGAACTCATCAGAGGCTAGATAACGGCCGACCGCTCTCCGACGGATACCAGGTTTGTCGGCTTCCATTTCTTGAACCTTTTCTTCAAGGCTCTTAATTTTAATCCTGGCATCCCGGAGATCTTTCTCAACTGAGGGAAGCCGCTCAACGGCCTTGTTTTTCTCAGTGATCTGAGTCCTCAAACTTTGCACCTCTAGCTCGAGATTGGCAACCCTCTCAGCCTTGACCTTCAGCTCCGACATCTCCCTGTCGTCTTTTTCTTTTATTTTCCTCAGATCATCGAGGGCCTTTTCAGCATTTTTGATGACCTCCTGCATGGCACTTTCGCTGGCAGAGGCTTGATGATGTTTCTCCTGGTAGTAACGATACATCTCAACCAGCTCTGTGCTAGACATGACGGCCTATAGAAATGTATATTTAAGTAAAAGAAGGGAAGCCGAGAACGCTACATAAAAATATATATATAAAGAAATAAAATAATAATATGTATATATACCTTCATCATGTTGTGCATGTGGGTAGCAGCAAGGGGGCCGATTGGACCAGCAGGTCTATCCAGTGGCAGTGTCAAATTGCTTAACAGCCGATAACCGAGATTTCCACCTTGCATTGGGTCATCGGTTATCATAGATTCATTCCGGCCGACATCTATAGCAGGTTGCCAACGGTCGCCGGAATGGCCGGGAGGGACAGCAAACCCCTTCAGAACTTCATCTGGAAACCTTCCAGAAACACGCTCAATCCATTGATTGGACCGATAAGTCAAGGCTGGGATGCTAGAATCCGACCCAGCCGTTGTAGGAGCAATTGCGGTGGTTGCCTGAGGTTGACGGGGAGATTCAGCAGAAGTGAGATCTTCGATCTCAATACCCTGAATAACCTTCTTCACAACGGCCTCAGGGCTTTTAGCTTTGTTGACAGTCGGGGTCTTTTCAGACACCGACTGGTCCTTCTTCTTCTCGGGCGCCGGTTGATCCTTTTTCTTTTTGGCCCGCCCTTCAGGTTGCCTGGGGCTGGAGATCACAATGCCACCTCGCCGATTGGCTAGAGGTGTTAGTTTTCTTTTCTTGGCATTTTCATCGGCCATGATCTCAGCTCTTCTCTTGGCACTAATAGCTGGAGCACGACCGCAAACGGAAGCAAGAGTATCGTAGGGGTCGGAAGCTTTGGGGCAGCGCCTGATAACCCTTGACCCGTCAGAAGATAGGCCGAGTTGTCTGTTATCCAACTTATCAATACCTGGTAAAAAGGAATGTAAATTCAATCAGTTAAATGCGAATATATATAAAAAAAAAACCAATAAAAGGGTAAGGAAGGTAACACTAAACAAATAAACTACGCCGTTTTCATTATGAAAATAAGAAAATGAATAATTAGTGAATAAGAGTAATAAAACTAAGAAGGATAAGCTATACCATGCTGGTCAGTCCAACAAAGACCGACACGAGATAGCGGCGCGTTGCCCAGAATGTAACTCACATTCGGCACCCACACCGCAGGAATTAGACGGACCTTGCCGTCGCCTTCATCATGTTCAGAGATGTCAAAGTGATTGACAGCCCTTTCTTCATGCTTCCCGAGATCTCTCTCGGGGATTGAATCAAAATGGGGATGAGGCTTGAAAAAAGTTCTCCTCAAAGGAAAATCCTCTAGGACTGACATAAAGAAAAACTTATCCTTCCAACCTTTACAGCTAGATAGTTTAGGATGGACGGTATATTTGTGGGGTTGGGTATATAAAGACCACCACCCATCTGATTGACCATCTCTCTTTAGGGTAATAAGCCATCTGAATACATTAAGGGTTAGAGGGAAGTTCTGATATAACATAACCCAAACTGTAGCAATAACGGCACGAATAGTTTGAGGGGTTAACTGAACCAGGCAAACGTTCCAAGCCTTCAAGATTTTAGCAACAAAGGGATGTAGAGGAAAACGGAGGCCAAAATCCAAGTGCTTCATGTAAACAGCCACGGAACCAGCTGGACAATCCAACACTGAAGCTCCAGATGGAGGGAGAGACAACTCGTACCCATCAGGTAAGTTAAAGAACTTTTTCGCACGACGACAATAGTCCTTTGTAATTGCCGTTTTCCTAAAAGCTTCACTTATCTTTTCCTTTGCAACTTTTCCGTCGTTGCCAAGAACTATAGGTTGTCGGAACTCAGCCCTATCAGTCTCAGAACTATACCCCTCGTCCAAATTCTCTTCCTGGATGACCTCAGCCGTTAAATCAACAATGTCATCCCTACTCTCATTATTTACACTGTCTTCCTGAGCGTCGTCATCTCTTAAAACTGAGTTGACGGCAGAATCATGAACAGGAGATGACGGACCTTCTTCAGGGGTCAAAGGGATGTCATCCTCAAGTTCTTCTTCAGAAGAACTTACAACCTGACCTTGTCCAGGTCTTTTGCTAGATTCCGCTGCCTTGGCGGCCTCAGCTGCTTTAGCTGCTTTGGCGGCCTCAGCGGCTTCACGGGCAGCGGCTCGGGGTTGATAACTTGTACTCTTTACCCTTGGCATAGTGTTTATACCTATATTGCCAACGTTAGTGCCGTATTGATTAAAATATTGTCTCCCAGTAAAGCTGCGTAAGTGATAACGGACATTAACAGGTTCAACGTCAAGAATTTCAGTATCGGCAGGGATATCAGGGTTAGTAGGGTGAAGGGCGCTTTCACGGTGGGCAATGGTCCTATGTATCATAAAAGCGCGTTTTTCTTCTTCAGAAGTTAACGTCTCAAAAGGGTAGTCAATGTTATCAGAAAGGGAAGACGAATTACCTTGATTACTACCGGTTTCTTTACCTAAAGATTGTCTAATTAAACGACGCCTAGCAGTACTAAGGTTAGGAAAATTCTCTTCGACACTATCTTCAGACATTTAATTGAATATAAGGAAATAAAAATAGCATGAAAAATCAGGGGTTAGGGTACGAAAATACCTTCAATGAAAATCGCGGATTTAACGCCTCTAACTGATAAAGAAACGACGAAGAAAAAGAAGGTACGCCCGAGGAAATGGAATGCACAAACCGAACGCGAGGAGGATAAGAAAGGACAGAACTGTGGTCAGCCACTTAAACTTTTTCGAGAGAAAACTGGGAAGGAATGCAAAGCAGTAAGAAAATGGCGGAATTGTGATCTAAAAAGGGGAAGCTGAATGGCCAATTGAAGTGAAAGGCGGTTCAGAGATCCGACGGCTGTTAATTGACAAACTTTTTCAAAAAGCAGCGGCAGGATTTGTGACACGTGTAAAAATTTTCCCGCCCAAGCAAAAAAAAAAAAAAAAAGGGGGGGGGGGGGAAAGAAGAAAAACGGTTACACTACCATAACGTACCCTTTGTAATAAATTGACCTTGTAAGCTATCGGCATACAAGGTCACTTGGGGAGGAAAACGGAGTTTTTCGCTCCCAGGGTTTTTGTAATAAATTGACCTTGTAAGCTATCGGCATACAAGGTCACTTGGGGAGGAAAACGGAGTTTTCCGCTCCCAGGATAGTCCGACAAGGGGATGCAGGAGTACCACCGTTATCTACAGGAAGAGTGGATGTGATAACGGGGGGGCCGATTTATGGAGGGACGATTAGTGGAGCGAAGAAGCATCTAGCGGAGCTCCGTCATCTAGTTTGTGCTTTAGATGTAGATAATCGTCCTCGGCCGGCATCAATACCACAAGTTGTATTTACGGAAGAAGATGCACGAGGTGTAGTGTTCCCACATGATGATCAGTTAGTCCTGATAACCAAGATCAATGGGGCTGACATCAAAAGGGTGCTGGTGGATGGAGGTAGCTCAGCGAACGTGTTGTTTATGCAGGCTTTTACCGAAATGAATATAGGAAGGCAATACTTGAAACAGGTATCATACCCTGTGATCGGTTTTAATGGGTCGACAGTGAGGCCAGAAGGGAGCATTGTGTTGCCTGTAAGGATTGGTGATGGACCACAAGCGAGGGATGTGATGGCAGAGTTTTTGGTGATAGGTGTCAAGTCGGCTTATAACGCAATTATCGGCAGACCGATAATTCATGACATGCAGGCTGTTGTATCAACATACCATTTGGCAATAGCCTATGTATCAAACTTGGGAGCTGTGGAAAAGGTGTATGGAGGTCAGGTTATGTCGAAAGCCTGTTATGTAACAGCTTTGAAGAACCCAGTTGGTGATGCCGCAGTTCCATGCAACCCAACAAGGGAAGGTGAACCGACAGTGCAAGATTTGACAATGAAAAACTTTAATGCAAGACCTGAAGAAACACCAAGGCCGTTGCCCGGCGGAGAAACCGTCCAAGTTGAATTGCAGCCAGGCAACCCCAGTAGAACAGTGAAAGTTGGGGCAGATATGGATGTGGAGACCAGGTGTAACCTGATAAGTTTATTGCGCGAGAACGCCGACTTCTTCCCCGGATCACCCCGGGGTTAGCTAACTTCTTCTCATTGTGTAGGTTCTCAGCTTGCCGATAGGGGTATCAGAATCTCAGGTTCGAGTTCCTGGAGGAGTCGGGATCAGACAGAAACAGCTGGCATCATTATTTGGCAACTTGGCTGACTATGTTGATAATGCACTATCATTATTTAAATAAAATTATATAAATATATGAATATTTTTATATTTATATGTACATATATGTATAATTACATACATATGTATATATTTCCGTGAAGTGCATATTCACGTAAGCAGGGTATACGAACACTTGCATGTGAGTTTGTATATGAAAGGCATGAAATGCCCAATCTTTCACTACGACCAAATAGTAATAGCAGCTCAAACAATCATAAAAAAAATGATTGGTATAAAGGCCGAGCTCCTTGTAGGGGCAACCAGACTTCTTTATTTCTTGGCAGCCTTAACGCTGAGCTAAATTAAAAAGCTCGGTTTCATGAGCAAAGAGATGCGGCTTTTGATGGTCGTACAAGCACAAATGCTGGACGAAATTGCAAACCATGGTGGCTCAAAGCATAGTAACTCGGCATGCGCAACTTACAAGCTCAGCGCATGGCTGCTAAAGTCCCCTCATGCCGAGTAAAAAGTCGAAGCACACACCTTCTTAAACATAGTAGCTCGGCAACTGAGCAGTTAGTCCGAGTAGCATGGACATGTGCCAGGCCGAGCTGCCCCTCACTGAAGCATTATGCTACCCTTTTGGTACGGCCACCCATGGTTGAGAAAATTATCAAAGCATACCCTTATAAGCATAGGAAATCGGCCAGGTTAATGTGCAGCCTGACCGAGTTGCCTGGCCAAGCTATTGAGCAACCATCAGATGCCTGATCGAGCAGCCAGCCCCCTAGCCAAGCAGCAAATTGCCGGTCGACCTGCCCTTCAAAGACGAATCATGTTCTTGATTTTAGGCAGCCTGCAGTCTGTCCGAGCTGCTTGTCCGACCAAAATGAGAAAGCTCTCCCTTGCAAGCATGCCTGGTCGGCCTTAGAAGAGTGTCCGACCTGCCTTTCAAAGAAGCACCAAGTCTCCTATTTTGTGCGGCCAACTGCCTGTCTGAGCTGCCCAAAAGACCGAGTAAAAACTCGAAGATGGTCCTCGTGAGAATAGGTGGTCGGACGATAGACGAATTGGGTGTCCGACTTGCCTTTGTGCACGCGACTATCTAATGAATTTCAGGCGAAAAAGTGGCCAAGCTAAAATAGAAGCTTGCTTTTGCGTCTACTTGATGATAAAGAAAATCGTCAAAAATATAGGAAATGATTTCTACTAGTCGGGCTTACGGTGTCAAAATGCTTCATAAAATACCTTTTCGGAAATGGAAATGGGCCAATGAGTCCAACTTACCGCTATGCCGTGATTAATAGGCTTTTTTCGTTTAGGACCCAAAAATGGCCTTTAAACATTTTTTCAAGACAAAAAAGATGAAAAAATCGAATGATGGCCGAGTAAAAAGGCAGAATATGCCATCCCTTGCATAGCAATTCGGCCAATAGCAGCCTTAGCCTACCCGAGCAGCCTTGGCTTGGCCAAGCTACCATCACGCAAACCACCAAGTTCTTACTTCCATACGGCCAACTACTTTGTTGAGTTGCAGCCTGGTCGAGGTCCCCTTAAGCAGCTCCATGCGGACAGCAACCTGGGCTTGCTGTCTGTCTGGGCGAGCTGGTCTAACAGCCTGACCGAGTTCAGTGTAGGCCGAGATAAATAATAATAAGATAAATGGGCAATAACTTGGGTGTGGTCCGAGTTGCACTTCAGGCCAGCATTACCTCTTCACTTCAGTGCATAATGCTTATGCTAGAATAGCTGGTCGGCTAAGCAATATGACCAAGCTAAGCAAGATTGGTCGAGCTTCTATTTCGCAAAGGTCTAAGTCTTAACTGCTAAGCGGCAGTAACATGGCCAAGTACGAATTTGCTAAAGGCCGACCTGCATATTTTGATGGACCATCGTCATGATTTTAGACGGCATTAAACAAAATTGCTAATGTATTGAATGATTGCTGGGGCTTTCCCGAGTACCCTGGCCGAGCAACAGTGTGAATAAGCACCCTAACCAAGCTGCTGCATGAACGAGTTTCTATGGAGCAAGGGTACAGATTTCTGCTTTCACACAGCCAACAACTTCACCGAGCTTCTTGGCTGAGTAACATGGGAAAGCTCGCCTTATCAAGCATAAAGATGGCTTAATGTTCGACCTGCCTTCGAGCAAAGAGGCACCTATGCACTTTTTTGCACCAAAGATAGTCACGCGCTGCCAGCACGTGGCCGAGCAGGAAGCAATCAGGCCGAGTTGCACATCACCGAAGCATAACCTTCCCAACTCTGTGCAGCTAGCAACCTGACCGAGCTGCCTGGCTAGACTCGGCAGTAGCATCACAGAAGTCTGGCTGACCTGCTATAGAGCAACAGCACAGGTTCCTACTTTCATACGAGCAGCAACGTGGTCGAGCTTCTTAGCCGAAAGGATATCCGAGTTGCCTTTGAGTAAGGAACTACCTTATCCCTTTTAGGCGGACACATGTCTTCGAGCGATGAAGAAAATTGGCAAAAATTTGTACTTCTCATAATGCCTCAAAACATATATTTTCGGAAAAGGAAACGAGCTTACGAGTCCAGCTCACTGCAGCCTTTTTAGCCATTCAAGTTCGTTTAAGGCCTTAAAAAAGCACTTAAACATTTTTCGAGCCAAATAAAATAAGAAACTTCGATGTAATGAACAAGTGTCAAGGCCGAATAGTGGTATTACCATGAGGCGACATCATTATTATGATTATGAATATTATTAAAAAATAAATAAATAAATAAAAACCTTATCCGAGCTGCCTGGGCGAGTTCATAGATGGTCGGTCATGGCTAGGTGTCCGAGTTGCTATTGAGCAAGGGACTCCCTAACCAATTTCAAGCGGACAGGTACTAAGTCGGCCATTGCTAGGTGTCCAAGCTGCTATTGAGCAAGGGACTTCCTAACCAGTTTCAGGCGGACAGGTACTGAGTCGGCTATGGGTCGAATGAACTTGGGTGTCCGAGCTACTATTGAGTACGGGACCTCCTAACAAATTTTACGCAGATAGCTAATGTATCGGCTAATGTGCCAAAACATCAAATAATGAAGGGCTTAAAGCCCATCGAATAATGAAGTTTGCAAAAAAGATGAGCAGATAATTAAGAAGCTATAAGCGGCATGACAAATTGGCCTAACCGAGCATAGTTAGCCAAGAGGCTCTCAAGATTGGCCCAAATGGTCGGAGAAGGCAGCCGAGGTAGGTGGTTGAGCTGCTATTGAGCAAAGGATCACTTTCTCATTTTTGTGCGGCCAGCAGCCTGACCGAGCTAGGTGTACGAGCTGCTATTGAGCTATGGACCACCTTCTCATTTATAGGCGGACTTTGTCTTGCCAAGCTAGTTGGTAGAGCTCACTATTTAGCTAAGGGCCACCTTTTCATTTCTAGGTGGATTTGTCTTGCCAAGATAGTTAGTCGAGTTGCTATTGAGCTATGGACCATCTTCTTATTTCTAGATGGCCTTTGCCTTGCCGAACTAGGTAGTCGAGTAGCTATTGAGCAAAGGAACCTACTTCTCATTTCCACGCAGCCTTTGCAAAAGAAGTTAATCAACACAAACAATTTGGCACCAAGGTAGAACGACTAGCTACTGGTTCCCTCGCCGAATATGGATATGAAGCCAAGCTGGCTATAAAAATGAAGCTATCTTTGAGAAAATTGGCGGCAAGAATGATATTGCCAAGCATATGGCACAACCATTGCCAAGTGGGAAAGAGCTAAGGCCGATCAATATCTTGTCCAAGCAGACGTTGCGTGTCATTTCTTGAATATGGGCATGCAAGAAAACTCTAAGTTAAGAGCTTAGCTACTAAGTAAGATGGTCGAGCTTCCCTTTAATGAAGCCTACCTACCTCACATTCAAATGGCAATATTGCTAAATGTTGTGCAATTTCTAGTGGACGACATTCTTTAAAAGACTAAGCGGCACACATGCCGAGCTGCCAAATGTAGTGTCCTAAGGCTTGTAAAAAGGGCAAGGGGCAGCAAAAGAGTCATTTAGACTTAGTATGCTCTATCCGAATGACATTAGTACTGAGTATCTAGCAACATCAATGGCAAGGCGTTAAGGTCCTAGCCAAATCATGCAATCAGTCATATGCTGGCATGCAATATATGAAGTTGGGCCTCTTGAGAGTCGTCCGGCAATAAAGTGACACCGTGCACAAAGATCAAGCCTGTTCGAAAACAATCAAACAGCCATGAGGCCAACCAAGCGTAAAGTCCTAATGGATAGGGGCTAGTACATAAAAGATAAAAAATCTTATTGCACAACAGAGCTATTGATCGAGTTGGTCGACCGACGCATAAGCCAAAAGGCCTAGCTTAAGCAAACAATCCTCCTTTGGAAAGATAAGTTGGAAGAGTTAAAGTGTCGACCAGCTAATGAGCAAACAACCTTCCTTTAGGAAGAGAAGCATCACTTGTGACAAGCCAAGTGGACTAGGACCATTAGGCCTCGACTTATTACTAAAGATCGCAAGTGGAAACTAATTTCTAAATCTTAATGAAATTAGGCCGAGTAGGCCCTCTACGAATTCAAAATGTCTACTAACTGTCCGACCATCTATGCAAGCGTTCAAAATAGCTTCAAGGTTGGGTGTCGTTGCAATATAATCAAGTTGATGATCAAAGATAGAAGAGATCCTATCAAAGATAGATGGGGCAGCCTCTTCATACCAAATGCTAGCCGTCACATTCTATTCAGGTCTTTGAAAGACAACCCACCCCATTGGGGCAATAAGGAAAGACTAAGGTCCAAAAATTCCTTATTGAGTAGCCGCTTCATGAAATTAAGGACAAATTGTCCCCTAATATAAGGCTTCGGCCCAATAAATGTATTAATACCTTCGGATAAGCCTCCCTCAATAGGGCAATGTACAGATCCTTATATGGTCCGAGTGTATATTGAATGGCTCCTTCATCCGAACAAGTATAAAAAACACTAGAAGAGGTAAAGCTGTTCATACAACACCCTTCCAAGTCCAAGTAAGACTTGTCATAAAAAAGAGAAAAACGGCACATGTGCCGAGCCCCTATGTAAGAAGTGAGCCAAGATGGAAGATACAAACGGCTGCATTGCCAAGTATAATCTCCAATACAATGGTAAAACACCGAGTATAATCCCGAAGATTTACTCGGCAAAACACATTGTATAGCTTAAACTCCCAAAGTACAAGGTTTCTAGGCGGCAGAAATGTAAAATAGAAATCTCAAAGGTACTCCAAAATGCAGGTTTTGTAAGCCTATGCGCCAAATAGAATTCTGAAAGCAAGGACATGAAGTGACAGATGCTCATCTTTTGCCCCAATTAAGTCCGAGCCCAATTGAGTCATAAGTGACAAGGACATAGGATGAAACTTCTCGTTAATAAGAACTTGAAGTTATTAAGAGGGCCATAAAGATAATATCAATTGACCTCTCAAAGATTAGTCCAAGCGACTAAAAAATTGTTGGACGCCTAGAAAATAGAAAGGAAGAATTCATCCCATGTGGCATAGAGACGAGACTAAGAATCTCGACAAGTGCTATATCTAATTTGGCACAGATACGAGGCAAAGCCCTTCGACAAGTGTTAAATGTTTATCGGCATTTGCCTAGTCCAAGTTAATTGAAACCTTATAGACTAGATGTCGAATGAATGCAAAAGAAGAATCTAAGCCTAATTGGCCATTAAAGAAAAAGTTGTCTAAATGGCAATGTCTTTTAACAAGCCTAGGTCCAAAAATAATCTTTAAAAGGGATAGACCAAATAGGGCAAACCTCATTCAAATGAATAAGAGGAGTTTAAAAAAGCTTAATAGCCAATAAAACCTTGTAAGAAGGTATTTTAAGTAACCCATTAGTCGTAAGACAATCAAAGTGGGGCTTAAAAGTATAAGGATCGACATCTGTCTAGTTCAAGGGCAATCATTATTATGATTGATTAACTTAGAAAATATCATATCGGCCAAGGTATAAAATTTTCCAAGTTAATCAAACCTTTTTAAATTGAACTAGACATGATGCCGAGTCTAAAGAAGTAATAAATTCATTTTCGAGAGGTATAATCCCTCTTGAGAAGAGAAATTACCCCTCTCAAAGGGCTTATGTTTCGGGGTATTTTTACCCCCTTTTTATAGACAAATGAGAGACCAACAAGTGGCCCAATAATAAGCCGGCACGTGACATCCTGCTCAGCTAAAAAAAGGCCAATAAGAGCATGACACGTGGCCTAAAGAGAGATATATCAAAAAATGAAGGGCTCAAAGCCCATTAAGGAAACATGCCTAGTATGAAGGAATCCCTAATACACGTGTCTACCACATATAGGACAGTCGTTCTTCCTAGGTTATGAAACCCTAGGAGCATGATCTCCCATTTTCCTATAAATACCCATCATTTCATGGTGGAAAAAAACAACACACAATTCCTAAAGGCACTCTGCCCAAAAATATGCTCTCATTTCTCTCTACTTTCTTTCTCTAAAATTCTATTTTCCGGTCACTAACTTGATCGGCGGAGGCGGATCGTCGGTAAACCGGAGATCCGTTATTTTGCAGGTGTTCAGGCCGTACGAGTGTTGCATCCCGGATCTGTCTCCCGCGGGAATCCATACCCCCCTTCAGGAAATCACAAAAATCCCTGAAACACACCCCATTCACGATCAAATAGATCACTAACTCTATAGTGGTCCGAAACGATGACTCGATAATCAGAGATGATAGTACGAATCCAACCTAAAAGAGATTGACCAAATTTTTGCTCGTTTAAAAATTAAGGTAATTTTTCTTCCAAGATTTATAGCATTGTTATATGAATCATCCATGACTTTTTGACTACTAAAAATAGCTAGTAAAAAACTGAACATAATCAATTATTAAAAAAATGAAAAATTAGGATCGAAACCACTCTTTGACATTGTTGAAAATTTAAATGGAATGATAGATGGAGGGGGAGTTGTCATATGTAAAGATATAGTAACATTGTACGCAGTGATTTAATTTATGAAGTTATTAAAAAAAAAATGCACTATAATGTAGATATGTACATGGATGATCGTCATACATTAAGATTTATTTATATAATAATACATATAGAAATATATATTAAAGATATATACATAATACCGATGAAATAGGTTTTGGTGTGATTAAGATAAAGGGCTTGTGATATCTCTCATTCTCATTTGTACTATGTACCTCTTTGGCTCATTCATACTAAAAAGAAAAGAATTTTGTATGATTAGTCTTCAAATTTGTTACTCCCGATTCATTGTGTTTTGATTGATTGATATATAATTGGAGATACTTTCAATTTTGCATAATTTAGGAAAAATTAATGTCGATTATCATTGATATTTTGGTAGCTAGTTGTGACTTTGGAAAATGAAAGCAATTAGTTTTGGTTGATTAAGAAATTGATGGCTTGATTAATATTTATTTTGACTTAGAGTTGTTTGAATTTTTTTTTTTTTAAATTTGTATGTAATTAGTAAGGTATGAATGTAACTTTATAAGGGGACACCATTGCTCCCCCTTCCCTTATAGTATAGAGATATATGATGATTTCAAAAAAAAAAAAAAAGTTTCATTTTTTTTAGGAGAAGTATTATTTAAAATCTTTGAAATTTTTTATTTTTTATTTTTTTTTAAAATAACTTTGTTAACTTAACAATTTAACTTATTATTATTTTTTTTTTTTAAAAAAAACAACTTAGAATTAGATTAGACTAGTTTTTGCCCTGTGCCATGCACGGTTACATAATAATAAGACTTGTAAATCATAAAATTAAAGTCAATATATAACTTAATATATTGTACGGAGTAACTTTTAAAAACCATGTTATTTTTTAAGGGGGGAAAAAAAAGAAATGTGATTACTGCGATATTATATTATTATTTCAAAGTTTATAGTAACTAACCTTTTAATTTTTTTAATCATCAAAAGTTTTAATTTTTTTATTTAATAATTTAAGAGATAACTACCAATTGAAAGAAATATCCAATCTTTATATTTACGTTCAATAATACTATAACAAACTTTTTTTTAGAAGATAACAATTTTTTTTAAAAAAAAAATGTAAAAAAAATTAAAAAAAAAACAAACTTTGGGCGGGAAAATTTTTGTTGAGAAAGTGACACGTATATTAGGGGATAATACCAGTGATTACTTTAGTATAGTAGTATAGATAGATTGTACTCCGGAGTTGATTTTCGCACTCTAAATATTTCATAATACCAAACCCCTTGGGTCATTCGACCCAATTAATGACGTCTCTCTCTATCTGTTGTTGCGCTGTTGCTGCTGCTGTTGCTGCGTTAACGTTGTGGCCCCAATCGACACCGCTATTGTTGTTGCGTTGTGGTTGTCCTTAATACCATTGTTAGGGTTTTGCTTTTATAAGGTATTCTTCTTCTTCCCCCCAATTTTGTGTAGAATTGTTTATGTACTTTTAATTTTGTTCAAATATTAAGTTTTGTTTGAATTATTTTGCTAATTTTGGTTGAGTTTTGTTTGAATTTTGTTGGAATTATGAGTTTTGTTTCAATTTCGTGTTGAAATCCCGAGATTTTTGTTTGAATTCTATGTTCTATTGTATTCTGTTTGGATTTAAGGATTTCATTTAAAATTTTGGAATTGGGCTAAATAAGTTAAAAATTTAGGATTTGTATTTAGCCCAAATCCAAGCCCTTAGTAGCTTTAAGAATTTGAAATTCCAATACAATGGACGTTATTTCAAATCCTGGTATTTCTCACCACCACTGCCATCAATCATCATAGTTGCTACCACCATTCTCCCTTCTCCACCATCGCTTAAATAGTTCAACCACTAGGTCCAATCACCAGACTCCATTGCAAAACCGCCTAAGCCACCTTTGCCGTCACAGCCGTTGCAGCAAAGCCGCGCCGCCGCCTCCCCCAAATACATCATTACTTTGTTTACATGATTGTTTTTTTTCGATTGAAGCTTTAATTCATCTAAATTAAGTTACTTCAGGTAATTTCATCGTTTTCATTCTACTAATCAAATTGGGGAAAAATTAGTGTTAGGAATATAGAAAAATATGTTATTGTGATATATTTTTCACATAGATCTTATGATATTATATTTAGGATAATAATATATCTTAGTGATATTCAAAGATAGATTTATGGAAGTTTATATGATAGAGTTTTATATTGTGTAGGTTATCTTTTGTAAGCTATAAATATTAGCCAAGATCATCAATACAATTAAAGCTATTCTCTCATAAATAATTTTATATGGTATCAAGAGCAGGTTAGATCTTGGGAGCATTTACAAAAAAAAAAAAAAAATAAAATAAAAAATAAAATAAAATAAAAAATAAAATAAATAAATAAATGAAAGGAATAGTGTCCTTCGAACAAGTGTATTGTTCCGATAGGGGGTTCGGAATTATTAGAAAGCTAATTTTTTCAGTGAGGTCAAGTGATCGGAATGCCTGGGTGGAGGCCGCTTCCGATCAGTAATATTAATGCATAATTACTATTTTAGCTTAATCTTGACTGAACCCTTCGGGTCACACCCAAGCAACTAACGAGCCGAAGCAACAAATTAATTAGTAATTAATTAATAAGTGAACCGAGTAATTAATATTTAGACGTCGGAAATTCGAGCTTGGAGCGTCGAAACCGAGTGTTGGAAGTCGAGTCGAAAATAGTAAAAGACGAGACGTGAAAATAATAATAAATCAACAATGACCAAAATACCCTAGCATCGGAATACCGAGTGCTAGGGGCATAGCCGAGCTAGCAGCCCGCACCAAGTGCGGGGCTTGCTAGCACGCTGCAGCTAGCAGCCCACACTAGGTGCGAGGCATGCTAGCACCCCGCACTAGGTGCGAGGCATGCTAACAACAAGCCTCGGTAGCAGTAGCCCGCACGCAAGTGCAAGGGCTTGCTGGTCGAGGAAGCTAGAAGCAGCCCGCACCTTACGTGCGAGGCCTGCTAGGGCGAGGCATGGACAGCAGCGCTAGCAGCCCAGGTGCTCTAGTGGGCTGCCACGTGGCGCAAAATAAATGGGAGTTGGGGTATTGAGGTGGCCGGTTATGGGAGAGGCAGTGGGGAGCGAGTTTGGTCCCCCCCCCCTTCATCCAAATGGTCCTCACCTACTCTTCCTTATGAGTTTGCCACTTTTTGATTTATTATTAGTTTGATTATTAATTTTATTTTTTCTTTAAAATAAAATGAAAAATCAAATTCTCCCACATTGATGGGAGAGCTTTTCACACTATTGCATTTCCCTATAAATACCCAACTTGGGGTATTGGGAAGAGAACTTGAGTAAGAGTTAAAAAAGGCATTACCATTGTGAAAACCTTTGAACTCATTAATTACTCGGGTTAAGGTCGGGCCTTGCTAACTCCAAGGCATTGGACCCTTGTCGGTATTCGAGTTGTGGGTGGACTTCCGTTGGAGGTCGTCGTAATTTTGAGGCTAGCTTTCGAAGTAAGAGCCCCTCGAGGTCGGGCAAAGCACGCGTCAAAGGTATAATTATTACCTTAATCTTGTCATTAAGTTAATTATATTTTATGATTTTATTTATTGCGAGTGCAGTCTTGTTTTTGGGTTTGTTTCCGCGATGAGTCGGACTCACCAAACCCCAACAATAAATAAAATAAAATAAAAACAAAAATAAAAATTCTCCTACCGATGGGTTAGAAATTTATTAAACTAACTCACCGGTTGGATTCATGAACAATTTTTTTTTAAGTATATTGTGCGTTTGTCTTTGATATTTTCTAAATGTCATATTGGTTGTCCAACTACATTGGAAAATTACTTGCATTATCTTTGGGTTTGAGCTTCTTGCTGCACTAATCTAGTCGTGATGGAAGGTGACTTAGAGTCTAAGCTTTGACCCGTGATTCTTTAAATTATTATTAAAAAAAAAACATGGAATCTAGCAAAGGGGTGTGGGAGAAGATCACGGACACCAGCAAAGGGCTGTGGTAGAAGATCACATACACTAGCAAAGGGCCGTGGCAGAAGATCACGGACACCAGCAAAGGGCTGTTGCAGAAGATCACGGACACCAGCAAAGGGCTGTTGCAGAAGATCACGGACACCAGCAAAGGGTCGTGGCAGAAGATCATGGACACCAACAAAAGGTCGTGGTAGAAGATCACGGACACGGACACCAACAAAAGGTCGTGGTAGAAGATCACGGACACGGACACCAACAAAAGGTCGTGGCAGAAGATCACGGACACCAACAAAGGGTCGGGGCAGAAGACCACGGACACCAACAAAGAGACATGGCTGCAAAAGTTTGTTTTTTTAAAATAAAAAATTTTAAACGCGATTTCACCAGATTAGTCCATCTCGACTTCAACATAGTGAAAATTTCCAATCGCAACGTTCGTGTTATTATCGTTACAATTGCGAGAGGGTGTTAGGAATATAGGAAAATATAATTTATAGAAGTTTATATGATAGAGTTTTATATTGTGTAGGTTATCTTTTGTAGGCTATAAATATTAGCCAAGATTATCAATACAATTAAAGCTATTCTCTCATAAATAATTTTACAATTAGGGTTTATAATCTGCTATGATGTTTTATTCATATAAAACAATCAAACTACAATTTTACTAATAAAAAAGAGAACAATATTATTAAAATTGATTTTTTTTTTTTTTTTTTTTTGAAGAAATTGACTATAATTAAACGTTCCAAAACTTTAAATTGATAGTCAGTACATTTATAACTTAGTCAATTTTGTTTGTTAATTTTCTTTTTTAATTTTGTTCGTTACTTCAATTAAAAATTATCCAGGAATTGAAATTCTACTATTTCCCAAACAAATATTTCAGAATTGAATTCTAAGAATTCAAATTCTTGAATTGAAATCTTTTTATTTGAAATGAATCGAGTATATCCAAACACAACCTTATTGGTGTTTGGGTGGTTTTGGGGGTAGAATTGGCTGTAGTTGTGCAAACTTTTGGGGCTGATTTTGGGCGTTGGTTGCTGCTGTGTTATTTCTGCTTCGATTTGTCTTAATTTGTTTGTATTCCAATTAAAGGAACACTACAATAATCAGTACGAAAAACAATTCAAAGTTTTCCATCCTCCACCAGCATTCACTGTTGTAATTAACTTTGATTTTATAATGGTGAGATGCAATGATTGGTATACATACAGTGATGAAAAAAATCTTGGTAAGAATAACAAAACGATTAAATGCTTTAATAAATACATGAGTGTACAGATTTGCTGGGTGTTCATTGTAGTTTGATCATTGGCAATAGCTTGAGTTATGTTTGTTTATGACATAAATACAACACTATGTTGGCGTTTTAACAAAAGTTGTTGTTTATATTGAAAATTTCTCCCCTGGTAGCAAAATTATCTTGCATACAACCTGAACAAAGCATCTACTTTGCCAATTTTTCAAATTCAAGTCTTTAGAATATACTTCCTTCGTTTGACTGATTTTGTGGCAATTTTATTTATTTATTTATTTTTTCAATTTTATTTTATTTATTTGGGGAAATCGAACTTTGGCTTTTGTTCTATCCATCACCTTAATTAATTGATTCTTGCTTTTTTCTTTCTCAATTTTTCATCGGATCGAAAACAAAATAATTATCAGACCATGGATACGAACAAGGACTACTCAATCAAGGTGAGTTGATTTTTTTTATAATTTATATTGTACTCCGTACTTACTAAAGATATCAGATATGGCTTAGGCTCTTGATTTTAAGTGTTGTTAGGAAGGATTATGCATGTTTTATATTAAATTAACATACATTCTGATGGTCAAATGAATGTTTATTTTATAATATTGATTGATGCATACTCACTCTTAGGAGGCCTTCCCAGTAGAAAACTGTGATTCAATAGCTTACTGAATCACGGGGTATATTTGGAAAGCTATGGGATAATTTGGTCTTTACATGTGCAAACGAGGGGTGTTTGATAATATGGGATAAGTGATTTTTTGGTTGTTGCATCACAGTGATTATTTAGTCATTTTTCCACTCTTTGAGTCCTAGTCTAACAAACTGATCAAAATTTTTGAAAATGAATTAATTGCAGGCAACTATATATCTATTCTTGTGTGATGGTAATGTGCCTAAGGTAGTTATTGAAGAAGGGTTGAGCTATAACACTACCATTAAGGTACTAAAATTGAAGCTCTGCAGCTTAGCAATCGATATTGGGCATGAATAAGTTGATCCTGACAAAGTAAAATTGATTTGGGATTTGAACAAGTTGGAGGACAACATGACTCTAGGATCTCTTTCTTCTTCGTCCATTCTCGACAAAATGTTTCTACTTCCATATATTACTTGGACACGATGGCAGGAGGAGTCTGAGGAGGAGCAACGACGGCTAGACATTTGCACCCACGTACGAGAGGAAGAGGAAGCACGATAAGATGAGGGGGTTAAGTCCTTGTTTAGAGAGAAGAGACCCAAAATCAATGGACAACTCCCTTTTGCTCAGTTTGGAGGCCTACTATTTGATGATGGCTGTCTTGAGTTTGGGAGTCATGTTCCTGTTGTCTCTAAGATTGAGAATTTTGCCTACTCCTTTTCCACTGTTGCTTCTGTTGTTCTTCTAGTTCCAAATATCCGCATCTTTAACACTGTGTTGTCTTCCTTGCCTAGCCACTCTATGTCTAAATACTTGGTTCTTCGTGTCAGTTGGGATGTATTATCCTATGTGTTTCTTAGGCGGATCAGGGTACGTTATCCTAAATTGCCTTTTGTTGCAGTCACCGATTTAGATCCCCACCACCTTGACCTCTTCACATTCCTCGACACCCCTCCTTTGTCTGTAATCAACTGTTATGGCTGGCATCTAGAGTTGGATGCTGATGATGAGGAAACATCCTTTATTGATGAGTATGAGTTTGTGGAAATTGCCTGGCTTGGTTTGAGGCCTTCTTAGTTGCATGAGCTCAAGCGTTTTGACAGCCAAGTCCCTTCATCTTCCCTTGCCCCTGCCCCTGATTTTAGCTAGGTCATTCGTATGCTTGAGGTGAATCCCTATTTGCGCTGCAAGAAAACCTGGTTAGAAGAATTGGGACACCTCGAACACTATGGCAAGACTGTGTTATTGGAGCCTTTAGATGATAAATTTATTTCCAAGAAACTATCTGAAGAGGATTGGAAATAAGAACAAATTCATCCACTTCATTCGTAGTTGCTTAATTATGATTTTCTTTCATGTACTCGAGTTTTAATTTGTTCTCTTAATGACTTAGTTTGTGACTTAAATTGCAGCATCTTTCATGTACTTGTATGCAGCATCCTACTTTGGTTATGGATCAATTGAGACTTATATGTTGGATCATCACTGGGGTTTGTACTGTTTTGCCAATCCAATAGTATTGTGATCATTATCATGCATCATTTGTATTCATAATATCAAGAGTATGAACCAGTCACAAGATTGAGAGAATTCAAATTTGCTCAATATACTAATACAAAAGAATATAATATACTAATACAGGTATTCCTAATATATCAAAAGTCAAGTTTAAGAGAATTCAAATTTGCTCAATATACTAATACAAAATAATATACTAATCTAGTTTTGCTCAATATACTAACACAAAGCCTTTTGGGTGCGGCTTAAGCCTAAAACGGACAATATTGTATAGTGTATGTGTGAGCGAAAAAATAGGCAATGTAAATATGGGGCCATCTCTGCCTACTTAGGGAAGAGGATTTAAACTTGTGAGTTGTGACTATATATGTGATTAAGTATTTATATCCTTTCACTGCTTGTTTTTACTATGTACTGATATTAAAGTTGAGATTAGTCATACATTAGCAAGGTTCTTGCCATAGAGAATCACTAATCTCTATGGTTAAGTCATCAAAGTACTCTGATCCCTAAGTGATAGGATGTCAATTAATTAATTGCAATTTTGCATTTACAACTACTAGTTGTTGCACCGCGCACGGTGCCCCGGACGGTGAAACATGGTAGTTACTTGAAAGAGTGTAGCACATGCAAGTTCTAAAAATTCATCTCATCAAGTCCGATCTGGTCTGGACCAGAATTATAACCACTCTGGTCTAGGTCCACGCAAAATAGCAAATCTGGTCCACTCTAGATTCATGTCTGGACCGGTTTATGTTCACCCCTAATCTGCAAAATCTAAATTGATAGACTATTTGGAGTATTGTGTTCGAGCTCCTACATTTTACCTAGACCTGGCAAATGAGTCATTCGGGTCGGGTCACTTTCGGGTTAGCTAACATTCGGGTCGGGTATGGGTCGGGTCGAGTCGATTCGGGTTTCAGGTCAACTTCAGGTCAGGAATCGGGTCCAGTTCAGGTCGGGTATGTTCGGGTCAGGTCAATTTCGGGTCAAGTATGTTCGAGTCATATTCGGGTCAAGTCAAAATCTGGTCGGGTCATATTCGGGTTATTTCATTTGTAAATCAAGCTCAAATCAATAATTTTATACTCAGTATATATTTTGTTATTG
Source organism: Chenopodium album (assembly GCF_948465745.1). Taxonomy (NCBI): domain Eukaryota; kingdom Viridiplantae; phylum Streptophyta; class Magnoliopsida; order Caryophyllales; family Amaranthaceae; genus Chenopodium; species Chenopodium album. Next base: position 20,222,715 of record NC_137846.1, read on the forward strand.
TTATAACAAACACTACCAATTCAGTTTATAAGCCTATCTACGATTAAAGATGAACAATTTGAGTTATTTTTGGTACAAGACATTTTAATTTCAATTATAAAGTAATTTTAGTTCAGGACATTTCGAGTATCGGGTCTGTTCAGGTCAATTTCGGGTATCGGGTCTGTTCGGGTCAAACAATTCGGGTCAACTTCGAGTCGGGTCAGGATCTGGTCAACTCCATTTTCGGGTCGGGTATGGGTCAGCTCGGGTCAATTTCGGGTTTCGGGTCATTTTCAGGTCAACATTTTTGGGTCATTTTCGGGTCATGGGTCAGGTCATTCGAGTCGGGTCATTGGGTTACCAGGTCTAATTTTATCAAGTTCAGCAAAAAAATAAAAAAATAAACTTGATCAATGAAGATGTGAAGTCCATGATTTAATATATTTAAAATTTCATAGTTGGAAATAAAAAGACATTTTTCACAATTTACATATCTCATATTCAAATACGGATTTGTGTAGCTCTGAACTAAACCTATTATATACAAGACCTACACTTGCAAATAAATAATTTTTGTTTCCATTTAGCCTACTTCCACCAAAGGATCGTAGAGTTAAGTAACAGACAAGAAGATCACGGGAAAGCAAATTGCACATACGTAAGTTACTGTATCACGATTGCATTAGGGCATCCACAATAAGAGGTTTGTCATTGGGTTTGTAGGAACAATTTTGAGGTTTGTTGACAAACCTCTTATTGTGGGAAGAGCAAAATGAGCAACAGGTTTGTATATACAAACCGGTTCATTTTGCTCCAAATGGCCCACCTTCTCCTTTTTTTTTTAAAAAAAAAGAATAAATCTTGTTAGGGCCTATTTCATTATTTAGATAAATTTAATGAGTTGTAAGTAGGTCCCATATACCTTTGAACAAGTTTGTTTATTGTTGATGAAAGGTTTGTTAAGTGTGGGGTTTGTATGATGATGATGTGGCAAGTAAACAAACCTCTTAGAGGTTTGTTCTATTGCTCATGCACTTATATGCTTCCTAAGATGAAAGACATAGTTCAATCAAATTGTCTTATTCATATGTAACATGGACAACATTTGTTTTTTTTTTTGACAAGAACATGGACAACATTACAAGGAACTATTAATGGTGGAAAAAGTACTCAGCATTTACTCTTATATAGCATATTGTGCGTAAAACTTCCATATAAACATCACAAATTAACAATGCAAAATTATAACCTTTTTTTTTTGAAAGAAAACTTGTTGAAAACCATCTTATAAAAACCAAGTTTTGTTGAAAACCATCTTATAAATTTTTTTTTTTGTCAAAGCACACCTGTTTTAAAAATTATTTTGTTGAATCCCACCACTTTTCGGATTTCGACTATCGATTGACATTTCCGGCGTTGATTAGCATGTGCACCTCACGTGACCTACTTAACCCCACTTTTCTATTATTTTTCCCCCCCTTTTCCCTTCATTCATTCTCCCTTCGTCACTTACATTTCCGTGCAATTATATAAAAGGCTATAAAAACCAAAGTATGATGAAAAGATGACGAAGAGGGGAATGAATGGAGGGAAAGGGGGGAAAAATAAAAGAAAAGTAGAGTTAAGTGGGTCACGTGAGGTGCACATGTTAGTAAATGCCGGAAATGTAAGTAATTAGTCGGAATCCGAAGAAATGGTGGGACTTAACAAAAAAAATTTTAAAACAGGTGTGCCTTGACAAAATTTTTTTTTAAAACAGGTGTGTTTTGACAAAAAAAAAAAAAATTATAAGATAGTTTTCAACAAAATTTGGTTTTTATAAGATGATTTTTAACAAATTTTCCTTTTTCGAAAATAGAAGTATACATTGGAGCATTTATTACAGAACACGTAAGAAAGCACCAAATAAAAAAAAAATAATAATAATAAAAAAAACTGAAAATGGAAAGAAAACAAATAGTATGTGTTTCTTAAAATGAGTACGATCCATTGTTTGTGACTCACGAAATCAATTAAGCACCTCCCTTAAGAATCTTTGTGATAGAAGCAATATACTTGCCCTGGTGGAAAGCCTGTTGTAATTCAAGCTTTGTTGGCTGTCTTGAACCATCAACGGCGAAAGTTCCAGCACAGTTGGGGCTTCCACCCTTGACATTCTCTATCTCGAACATGCCAGCACTAAATGTGTAGCCAATTGGGACAAAGATCATGCCATGGTGAGCCAAGTAAGTGATAGCGGCCAAACTGTAACAAGTATTAAAATAGGACAAAACTTCATAGTAAATGATTTTTTTATAACAGTTTACATGGGTGAAAACAATCAATCATGAAGTACACTAGTAATGAACTTACGCAGTTGTTTCTTGTCCACCACCTTGAGACCCAGTGCTGTAAAATAGCCTTGCAGGCTTCCCATCAAGTTGTTGAGTTCTCCAAAGACCCCCAATTGAATCGAGGAAAGCCTTAAATTGAGCAGGCTTCCAATGAAAGTTGGCAATATAAAAAATAGAATCCTTCATGCTTATAAATCTCAATAGCCATCAGTATCTACTAATGAATGCTTCAAGTGAGGGAAGTAAGCTAAAACAGGAGATCGCCAGTAGATGATAACCTAACGGTTAACGGTCCTTTTTGAAATTAAAATTAGTTACAGCAGAGGTGTGTCACCTTTTACTTACCTTAGGTACTCCATTAGAAGAGTCTTATTTACATTCAATGTGTTCAGCTTTACTACATTCTACGTCACCTAAAAAGCGAGTACAATCAAACAAGGGTAAAAGCATAACTGAAGTTTACCTGCCACAGTTTAGCCTCTACACCTTCTACAGATGTAGCTCCTTTCAGAATCTCCTCTGCTAGGCTAGCTTGTGTACATGAGCACACATATACCTGGAGGCAAATTCCCAAAGTGAGTAATCAATCCTCATTCCTCTTTGCAATGAAATGTGGTCCATGGTAATTTATGCATAACATTTAACATTATACACTACATACAGCCATATAGGCATATAGCTCAACAACAGCTATGAGGCTATTAGCAGACAAAATCCAGGTGTAAACAATGATGCTATATACTAAACACTCCATTGGGACAAATTGAAAATAAGTTTACTTACCTATACAACTGAAAATTCTGAGTGGATGAAGAACTGGAATTGGAACCGAAACCAGAACCATCATCGAATGAGTTACACGATGAAGCACCACAGCCATAGCCGGATAATGGCATATACTGAATTGTTGAAATTGCATTAGCTGCAACAGCAATTACACGACGATAAGCAATACCAAGGAGTGCACCTCCATGCAAACCAATAACTTGATTAGAAAAAAATAAAAAAAAGCCTTTAAGATTTCATATGACTGCGACTAAAATTGAACAGATCCTCTACTAGAGCTATACAAACTATATAATCTGAACTTTGACATTAAAATTTCATCGACACCTACAACCTAATTCTATGCACCACTAGTCACATAGAATAACATAAGATAATACGAATCATTTTAGTTCTTAGAATACCAATATCTTATTCCAATGAAATTTTGGTTGTTTACTTTGTAATTGACTTTTCTTGCAAATTTTTTAGAAAGTAATCAACATCTGCTTCCTAGTTCTTTATCATTTACCTCCCTATTATGTCAAGTGCTATGTTAATTCATGGTATGAGGATTAACATTAGCTTAATAAGGATAGAGCAAGATGATGCAAATGATGATAAGACTCTATGTTCAACTTAATTGCTTATCACATTGTCTTTTGCTCCATAATTAGTAACATTTCTACCCACTTGCCAAAACAGAAAAAATGTCATCCAATGAAACCCAGGTGTGCAATAATGTAATTCGGAAATCACTATTGAATATAGAGAGTCTGAAATAATCTACTCAAACATACCCATGTGGCCACAACCCAGAGCAAAGGCAAAGGCTTTAATCCCATTATATTTGTCTTTTGGTAAATGTTGCAAGTAAAAAGAAATGGAGGAGGAGGAAATTCAAAATTGGTATTATGTAATATTATCCAGTAGCTTTGGGCAACACTATTCTAAAAGCTTGTTTTGATAGCTTTTGTGAAGCTCTAATTCAACTGCTAAAACCTACCTTCCAGTTCCACCAGTAATTTGCCATCACTAATCATACCAAGTGTTGTGAATTAGTCAAAACTCTAACAAATACTTGAAAAGCTACTGCCAAATACGCTACAAATAGCTTTCACTAATTTCATAGTTTACCAGCAAAAATCTATATCCCCATCACACTCTTGCTATAAGTAGTGAATACTGCAAGGAGAGACTTCAATTGACACCAGAAGCTCAAAAAGTTTAAATCCAACCATACCCTCCAAGGTGGGTCAGTAATTTTCAACATCTCATACATATAAACTACCTTCAGCTAGTTCTAAGAACAAGAGCCTCATTCAAAAGTTCACAGAGACAAGAATTATCTACATAGTACATTTATAAGAGAATAAACACGTCGTCGATTTGTCTATCCCTAAATCAAATTCAAGTTATTACACTAAACTAACCTAATACAAGTATATGGCAAGAAGAGGGGTCGAACCATAGGGAACAGTTAAGCACTACCAAATGCTATCGACAACTAAGATAGTCCGGGATAGGGAAAGTTAATCTAAAATCTAAAGACACTAAAACAAGAAATAAAACACTAAGGGAAATGGTTTAAGTATAACATCCACTCAAGCATAGCAAAGGCATAGAAGTTGAATTAATCATGAACTAAACATGCTTGAATATCGAAGTAAGGTCCAATCTAGCCACCTATCGGGGTCAATTGGATTCTCCTAACATAGTCTCTATGTTGTCACATTAGAACCATATACTAGGAAGTGAAATCAAGTATTAATCGATACAAATGAATCTTGCTAGGTCCGCTATTGCATCACATAGCATCAATTCGCCCTCAATCAACTAATAATGTGCACTTTGCAAGAAGATTGAAGAACATCAAGCAAATAAAGGCTTTAATCACAACCAAATTAATTCCAAACCCTAGAACATGCTTAAGATCCAACTAAACCACAACCATCCCCTTAATGGGGGAACTACTCACTAATCATGCTAATAACAAGATTAATCAACAAATTAACAAGCATCAACATGATTAATAATTAATATTAACTACTAAAGCAATAATAAAAAACAATAAACAAATAAGAGAAGAGAAGCTAAGGTAAGAAATTGCTCATTGATTGAAATTGGAAATCTTCAATACAGGTACTGTTCTTGAATCTTCAACCAAAATCCACCGTTGATTTCCTCACTTTCTCTCTCTAAAAACTACTCTTAAAGCTAACCCTAACCTAGAGAGAGAAGCTCTTCTAAAACTAATTAAGATATAGAATACTTGTTGATTGTCTAATTACCCAAAAATGGGTATTTATACAAAGCTAATAAAAGAAAATAAATAAAATGAAGAGAAATAAAAGGAAAATTTGCAAATTACAGCCATTTAAAGTTCGTATTTTGCAAATTGCAGCCATAAAAAAATTGCAAATTGCAGCCCAAAAGTTCGTATAAATTGTAAATTGCAGCCCGATTCAACTTTTTCATCTGTTTACATGTCGAAAAATCTTCGTTTAAGGTTTTAGGGGTCATTTTAGTTCTTAGGGGTCCGAATTCAGCTCGAAATTAGCAAAAAAATAACGTGTCTCATTTTAATAGTTTCCCACAAATTGATACATTTTTGTTACGCAAAACAAGGCACTTGCGTTATTTTTTTGCTAATTCCGAGCTAAATTCCGAATCTCTAAGGACTAAAATGGCCCCTAAAATCTTAACCGAAAATTTTTCGACATGTAAACCGATGAAAAAGTTGAATCGAACTGCAATTTACAATTTATACGAACTTTTGGACTGCCATTTTCCATTTTTTGTTTTTTTAAATGGCTGTAATTTGCAAAATACGAACTTTAAATGGCCGCAATTTGCAAATTTTCCAAAATAAAATAAAGGGAAATTCCCATTGGTACACCCGTGGTTTTGACTTTTCCCATTGATACACTCCAAAATTTTTGCCTTCCCATCGGTACACCCATGGTTTAGTCTTTTTCCCAACCGTGACTAACACCGTTATAAAGTATTTCATTAAGTTAAAATAATTAAGGAAAAGACTATAATACCCCTTTTAAATATATAATGTCTCGATTTGCGTGTCGAAAATTATTCGGTTAAAGTTTTGGAAGTCATGTTAGTCCTTAAGGATCCAAACCTCGAAATTAGCAAAAAAAAAATAACGCAAATGTCTCATGTGCGTGTCAAAAAAGTCTCGGTTTACGTGCTATTATTTTTTTGTGATAGTAATCGTTCAATTAATGTTTTAGGGGTCATTTTGACCCTTTAAGGATCTAAATCGAACTCGAAATTGTCAAAAAATTAATGAAAATGTCTCGTTTTGCGAGTCATGACAAAACAAAATAGAAATATCATGACGTGCAAAATGAGATATTTTTGTTAGTTTTTTGACAATTTCGAGTTCGATTTAGACCCGTAAAGGGTCAAAATGACTCCTAAAACCTTAATCGAACAATTATTATCACAAAAAAGTAATGACACGCAAATCGAGACATTTTTTGACACGCATATGAGACATTTGTGTTTTTTTTGCTAATTTCGAGGTTAATTTGGATCTTTATCGACTAGGACTCCCAAAACTTTAACTGAACAATTTTCGACACGCAAATCGAGACATTAGATGTTTAAAAGGGGTATTATAGTCTTTTCCTTAATTATTTTAATTTAATGAAATACTTTTTAACGATGTTAGTCACGGTTGGGAAAAAAGACCAAACCATGGGTGTACGGATGGGAAGACAAAAATTTTGGAGTGTATCAATAGGAAAAGTCAAAACCACGGGTGTACTAATTGGAATTTTCCTAAAATAAAAAGAGGAAATAAAGGAAGAAAGGTAAGATAAAGGAAGAAAGGTAAGATAAAGGAAAAGGGAAATAAAAAGAAGGGAAATTCCATTGATACACTCCAGGTATTGACTTTTTCCAGTGGTACCACATTTTTTTTTGACTTCCTGTTGATACACCCAAGGTTTTGACTTTATAATTGACGTGATTAGTCTGTTAATCAGACGTTAATAACTTAGTAAATTTAGGTTAATAGCTGAGTTAGGTTACTAAAGTAGGAAAAGACTAATTTGCCCCCTTTTAAATCCTTCCCTCCATCATCCATAATTAAACCCCTTCCCCTTCCATTTATGTCGATTGGACTTAAACCAAACTCAGTTTCAAATTTCATCTCTCTCTCCTCTGCTCTCTGGTGAATTCACGAAGCAATCACAGGTTTTGCAAGGGAAATTCGCTAATTTCATTGGTCTACAAAGCCATTAGAGGGAAATCTTGCATAATTAAGGTACTTTAGCACTACTACAGTTCATTTATGCAGGATTTGGTGCATTTGTTTGATGTTCTGATTTTCTATGCGATTTTAGGTTTAATTCATGATTTAAATGATGTATATTAGTGTGATTTTAGGGTTTTTTCATGTATATTAGGTGCGTGATTATGTTTGTTCAATTATTTGTTTAGAGTATGGAATTAAATTGGATGAAATGCCATGATCATGTTTCATTGACTGTTGGATACCTGCATTGGAATTTATTTGCATGTTGTAAGTGTGTACATTGTTTTCAATATTTTGCAAAATGGGTGATGTGGTGTTAAGGTTTCATTACTTTGATAAACATGTTGATATTGGTGTTGACTTCGATAGATGTAATTTGATGGATTTGATTATGGAATTTGAGGACACTGCTGCATTAGACACTGAGTTCCCTTTAATCAACCCTTCCTTTGGTTATGGTTACAATGAAAAGAATCACCCTTTACTAGATGATGCTGATTTTTTTAAGATGATTCATACCCTAGGTGAGTGTGAGATGTATCACATTTGGGTTGGGTTTACCAAGAAACCAAGTGCCTTGAATAGAATGATCAACAGGTTAAAGAACAAATCCAAATCTGCACAACCAATTGCTGCACCTTCCCAAACTGTACCACCCCATATTGATGAACCTTCCCAAACTGTACCACCAACTGATCCACCCCCTCAGAATGAAACACTCCAAACAGATAAACCCACTCAAAATGAAACAACCCAAACAAAACCATTCCAATTTGATCCTTCCCAAATTGAACTTCAGCCTTCTATTGATGAGATAATCCTAAATAATGAGTCCTCTCCACCTAGGTATACTGAGGGTTATGATTCACCTCAAGATGAAACAAGTAACAATCAATCTGCTGCTGAGTATACCAAGGGTAGAATAGAGTTTGAGAAAACTATGGAGAAGGTAGAAAAGTCTAGGAAGGTTAAGGCTGCAAAGACTAAGAAGAGTGCTGCCACCAAAACAGCCCCAATGCAACCACCATCTCCTAGGTCACCAAATACTGTTTTCATGGATTTAATACTAAGAAGGAGTCCTAGATTCTCACCTTTGGCAGTGACTGATACACCTAACACTTCTGATGTTGAACCATTGAAAAAAGATACACAGACCTCTGTATTTAGAAGAAAGGTTCCTAGATCCACAGCTATAAGAAAGGGGTTAATGAAAGGTTCAACTGTGAGTGAGAGAAGGATGTTAGGTGTTGGTGACACAGTGAGTCAACTGCAAGGATCAGCTTCTAGGGTGAATGTGACTTTGACTGAGGGCAGTAGTTCTGGGGTGAATTTGGGTCAGATGCAGGGCAATTATTTTGGGGAGAATGTGGGTCAGGTGCAGGGCACATCTAGTTCAAGTGTGAGAAGAAAAATGAACTTTGTTGTCCAAAGCTCTGAGTCTGTTAAGACAGAGAGCATTCCTAGTTACAATCATGGTGAAGAAGAAGAGTACTCTGATGGAGAAGTTGCACCAAAAGGTTCTATTCCTGCAGATGAGAAAGTGCAGCTTAATAGGATTCCAAAAGTGAAGGACAACTGGAAACCATCAAAATGGTTTGATTTTTTTGATGATGAAGATGATGAGGATTATTTTCAGAGATTGTACAAGAATGGTGAAATGTATGAGGATGCTGATTTTGGTAAGATATCTCTCAGACCATGGATGATTTTTACAGACAAGGCTCACTTTAAGGATACTTTGAACGATTTTGCTGTTCAAGAAAGGTTTGCCATCAATGTAGAGTATGCTGACAACAAAAGATATAGTGTAGTGTGCCAATCTGAATGCTGTGATTGGAGATTGCATGCTAGTAGACTGTCAGATGGGAGAACTTGGGCAATCAAGAAAATTTGGCCTAATGTACACACTTGCAGGGGCTTAGAGACATGCAACCCCATATGCAATGTAAAATGGGCAGCACAAAAAGTCATGGAAGACATTAGAGCTAACCCAGACATTCTTGGGAAATCACTCAATGAACTACTTTTTCAGAGATATGGCATCTACATGAGGCAGTCAACCTTGTTCAGGTTAAAAAGTTATGTAATTCAGCAGTTGTTTGGAGGACATGATGAGTCATATAGACTACTGCCAATGTATGCTAAGATGTGTATAGAAACAAACCCAGAATCCAAAGCTTTTTGTGCATGGAATGAAACTGAGTCTATCCCTAAACAACTTCAATTTTCCAGAATTTTTATCTCCTTCACCGGACAATGGAAAGGTCTTTTAAGGGGTGTTAGACCTTTAATTGGTGTAGATGGGACCCATCTCAAAGGGAATCATGGGGGGGTATTGCTCTCTGCTGTGGGAATAGATGGCAATAATGAGATCTTCCCCATAGCATATGCTGTAGTTGGGCAAGAAGACAAGAAATCATAGACCTACTTTCTCTGGCATTTGTTGAATATTGTGAAAGATTCATCAAGGGAGCATTGGACCATTATTTCTGATAGGCAAAAGGCAAGTGACTTCCTCTTATTATTTCAATTTTTTGATGTTTTTTTTTTGTGATTTGTAAATATTCACATGCTTATGGTGCAATCATTGTATCAGGGAGTTGAAGTTGCATTAGAACAAATCTGGCCAAAAGCTGACAGGAGGTTTTGCTGTAGGCATCTCGGTAGAAATTTCAAGAAAGTTTTTCTTGGGCCAATGATGTATGTTCTATTTTGGAGAGCTTGCAATGCAAGCTCAGCTTTCACATTCAGGAAAGCTATGGAGAAGTTGCAGAAAGTAGGAGGTGATGATGTCATGACCTGGTTTGCAGACTTGGGAGAGCAGTCAAAATGGAGTAAGCATGCATTTGACCCTAATGTTTGCAATGACTCCAATACATCTAATTTTGTAGAGAGCTTCAACTCTACACTTGGGGTGAATAGGTGTAGGCCTATTTTGACTTTGCTAGAAGGTATTCACTATCCACTTGCTCTGTTATCATTGTCATTTCTAATTTATGTGGTTATATGTTAATTAAGATAATGTATGCAGGAATAAGAAGGGTTTGTATGGTGAGAATTGCAACAAGGATGGAGAATGCAAGGTCTTGGAAAGATGAAGACATTACTCCTAAAATTGTGAAGCTAGTGAAAGAGATAGGTAAAGCTAGCTCAAAATGCAGAGCTTTCAAGTCCAGCCCAGGAGATTATGAAATTCATGAGGGAAGATCACAATTTCCTCTAAGCTTAAACAAGAAGATTTGTTCCTGTGGGGCATGGCAACTGACAGGTGTGTCATGTAGGCATACCATTAGGGCTTGCATTGATGCAAAGCTTGACCCACATGACTTTGTCAGTTCCTGGTATTCTGTGAAGACTTACAAGCAAGCTTATAGTGTCTGCATTAACCCAATTCCTGACACACAGCAATGGCCTGCAGATGAGTCAGGTACAATCATCATGCCTCCTAAGATGAAGAGGGGAATTGGAAGACCAAGTAGGAATAGAAAGAGGGAAGAAGGTGAAGAGCAACCTGGAAAAAGGTCAAAAACAGTCAAATGTAGCAAATGTGGTTGCTTTGGCCATAATAAGACAACTTGTAAGGGAGGCTTAACTGGGAAAGAACTGAAGTCAAATGAGCCTGTTGTCATCAAGAATCCTAGGGTCAGAGACTAAAGTAATGCAGCAAAGGCAACTAAGGCAGCAAAGAAATCTAAAGCAGTTGGATCTCAGTCTGCAGCAACTCAACCTGCAACATCTCAACCTGCAGCATCTCAACCTGCAGCTTCATCTAAACAAGCAAAGGGAAAGAAGGGCAGACCCTGAGCTGAGCAAGAAATAGTACTGACAGCTTTACAGTTGCCTAGCCAACCAGTGCCTATGTCTCAATGAAACTCAAATTCTCCAAGCTCCTAAGTGTTCTGTTCTGGAGTATAGTAGCATATGCATTTTGCTAATTTGATAGAAAGTCAAAGTTTGTAGTTAACTCTATTTTTTGGTCATTTTGGATGATTTTTGCTGTTGTCAAAATGAGTCTTTTTTCGACGCTTCAGCTTCGACGCTTAGGCAAGGGCGTCAGGTGGTAAATATAATATGCGTGTTTTTTCGACGCCTAGATTGAATTTCGACGCAAATAAGCGTCGAGAACTACACGTGCAGGGCTCGTGAGTTTATTTGGCTCTACCCACGGTTTCAAAACTTCGGAAATACTAAAACCGCCCATAGTACTAAACTTGAAAACCCTCTTTACTTCTCTGAGCTCCCATATCTTAACCCTAACAATTCATCTCTCCTTCATCTTACAAAATTTTGCAAAGTGATTAAGAAAATCATGGATTTCAATGTCATATCTTCAATTCGTTCCCTTTGCACCGCTCATCAGTAATTTTGCTTACCTAATTTTCTCTTCCCGCCGGCCTTCAATGGTGTTTAATTTCGTCTTCTCTTTGCCGATAAAATTGAGGTACATCCTTTCCTTTTGGGCTTCAGTTTTTCTTCGAATCGAGTCCTATAGCTTGTTTATAGAGTTTATTTTACAATAATTTCACAAAAATTTGGTCTGAAATGGGTTTGATTCATGAGCAATTGATATTTTAGGGTTTGTTTATTTTAGAGATTCATGGAGTCATTGCTTAGATTTCGAATTCAGATCCTCTTTCTCTTCGCGTTTCTAAAATTCTATCACAATAATTTATATATCTTGCCAAATTATTTTCTTTCTCTCATATCTGGTTATTTGCTTTGAAGATGGATTTGCGGCAGCTATTGCTCTTGTTCTCCTCACAAGGTACATTTTTTCATCACTCTTTGTTTGTTTTTAACTCCTAATAGTAATTCTTTCATTTTTTTGTGTGAGTTTAATTGATACTTGTAAGTTGCAATTACCAAATATTACTCGTTTCAAAACCTAGGTTCTAGATCTTGTTGAAATCACTGAATAACTGTCATGAATCTTGCAGATTCTATAATGTGAGGCATCAACATTAGCCCATCCAAGTAACAATGGCGATCAACAAAGGAAATCTCCAGGTACATATGAATTTTTTAATTAAGGGCCACGAGAATCAAATTAATAGTTGAATAAGTAGTTATTTGGGAAATATGTATGCTCAAATCATTGTTTGTTGACCGCGTGCTTCCTAATGAATGGATGGTGGGAGCTACTGTTGGTTTTTGATCAAGCCGTTCATCTTGTCTTTTTTAATTTTAATGGGAATAATTATTTTTGTAAATTACTCTTATTTGCTGAGAATTCATCAAAGTCACAAGTATTTCATGGTCTAAGGTTAATTTCTTCATATCCCTCTGTTAGCTATAGTTTTGTTTGTGGTTTGGTCCACGTTTCAATATTTTATAAATAATAGATAAATCATTTTACTTTAGAAATTATGCTCTTAAATTACGAGTTAGCAAAATTTGAACTTTGATTAAAATTTACACTCTTAAACTGAATTGGAAGATTCCCGTCAAAAAAAAAAAAAAAAAAAAAAAAAAAAAAAAAAAAAAAAACTGAATTGGAAGATGTTTTGCTTAAGCTGTATGTTGAAACAATTTTGGTGTGGGCCTTGTCTTAGAGTGCTTGTATATATAGAATATCATGAATGTAAGTCTATGTTGTGACTATTTAGCTTATGTATTGTAATTGAATGGATAATTGACAAGGATAGATGTATATCTCGCACATTTGTGAATTAGGTGATAATAACTATTGTTTTGTGTGAGAAGTTTGGTCTTTGATATGAGAACCTGGTTGTTCATTATTTTGTTCCGAGTCTTTCTTTTTTACACTATTTTGTATCTAGCATTTTATTGTTGTGCAATTATTATTAGCAAAATTTTACTAACCTTTTGTCAAAAGAGCTAATTTTATTATATTAATTCAACTTAGCTTTAAGAAAACAAGCTCTTGATAACTCTTTTTGCTTCAAAGTTGAGAAAAAAAAAACTTACTATAATTCATTGGGTTAAAGGTTAATTTCTTCCCACTCTATCACTCTATCAGCTATAGTTTTGTACGACGTAGTTATTTCCATGTTTCAATAGTATATAAAAAAGAGAGAAATTATTTTATTGTAAAAATTGTACTCTTGACATTACAAGCTGCTGTCATCTAGCTCAAATAAAACAAACCAAATTTTCACATGCATTATGTCTGTTCTTCTCATTACAGGAGTTGGTTTCTTTTCATTTATTTTGTTTGGTTCTCCACTTGCACCTGTAATTGGATCCATTAGGTTGACTCCTCTTCTAGCAACAGTTTATGTGGGTGTCTTGCAAAATATTTTCAGCTAGTGTGAAGTACAGTTTGTTTGACCTTTGCAAAGAAATGGCTTACATTCCATTGGACGAGGACACTAAGGTTTCATCTAATTAATCTCAAATTTATACCATCTTTGTCTTTTGGTTCTTCAGATTTCCGGTTTTTATGTTTTTTTTGTTCTGTTTCTTACCTGCCTAATGAATTTGACCTTCCTGTTAGTAATTGCTTTGTCTGTATTGTTTTAAAATATTTGATTCATAGACAGTTTATATTTCAAGAATTTTTCATGTATATAAAGTATTATTATGTTTCATTGTGCTTCTATTTTATGTCTATTCTGAAAAATTTAGCTTTTTGTTCTGCATTTGAAGCACGATTATGATGACTTTTGAGTTGTTTGATAGCCTCTTTTCAATAATTTTTTTATTTTGTTTAATTGTTTTTGGTTCCGTATGTATTACGATTTTTTAGGTAAAATTCAACATTCTTTAATCTTTTTCTCTTTTGTTAATTGTATCTCTAGCTCAGGTGGCCTCTCACACTATTAGCCATGTTCTTGTCAAGGGAATGCATCTCCGGGTCTTTTAAACAAAGCATCTAAATTCTTAGGAAAGGCAAAACATCAGGTAACAAAGTCACATTTCTCTTTATACCTGAAATCAGAGCTGAAATCCATAACTAAATTCAGACCTGAAGTTCAGAACTAAAAATCAGATCTGAAGTTCAGAAATGGAAATCAGAACTTCAATCCGAAAATGCTTGTGTGATGTGTGTGTGTGTGTGTGTGCGTGCCCTGCTCCCCTGCTACTGCTTGTCTGCCCTGCTCCCCTACTGCTTTTATTCTGCTTGTCTGCCCTGCTCCCCTGCTGCTTTTATTCTGCTTGTCTGCCCTGCTCCCCTGCTACTTGCTGTATTGTGTAGTAACTTGCTGTATCGTGTATTGTAACTTGTTGTTTACTATATATTCCTAACAATTTCAGTACTGAAATCCAGAACTAAAAAACTCTTAAACTTTTCAGATCCTATATTGTGTAGTAACTTGCTATTTACTACACTCATAGAAGTATTTTGCTGCTAGTGCTAAGTTGCAAATGATTGACTTTTCTTTTATGATAAATGAAAAGGAAAAGTGGATTACCTACTGTGATGTGCTATTTCTTAATGTGATAAATGAAAAGGAAAAGTGGATTACAAGCTGATTATTTAATGCAGATATGCTGGTTGATTATTTGATTGTGATTACCTACTGTGATGTACTATTTCTTGACTATCTAGTTGCCTACTTAAATTGATTTAGTCTGCATGCCTACTTAGAACTAATATTTTTATTCGCAATTAGGAATATATGCCTATACATTTACTTCACCCTTCAATTATAATATCAATGAATCACTGAATATGTAATCATTTTCCCTTGCAAGAATCAGAAATGCTTGTCCATTGCTTTCTGTTCCATCCGGGAAAATTAGTTTGGCTGAAAGTCCCATCTTGCTTGCGAGATAGTGAAACTAGAGATCTTACATTCCTTGTGGAAAATTGTTGATACCCAATATAATTCTTTATTTTGTTAGCAACTGGGATAGTTTTGGAATGAGAAAGTGATGTGTGTGTGTGTGTGTGTGTGTATAAGACAATATAATTTTGAGCTTGTGTGTGTGTGTGTGTGTGTGTGTGTGTGTGTGTAAGGCTATATTGTGTAATGTACTAATTTATACTTTGTTATTTTTTTATTTTTTTTTTTGAAGATTGAAAAAGGCAATGTAGGAGCAACAAGAGAATAGGTCGGGACACTTGAGCATCAAAACACGCGACTGTATCGTCTATAACGCCATCATCTATCTGTTTGGGTTTTTAGTCTTATTTATATTAGTGATGTATTTATTTAGGGACAAGCTACTATAATATGCGACTTTTATTATTTTAGTTTTTTTTTTGAAACCTTTTTAATTTAGTTAATTGTGTTGATGTTTTCTTTTATTTATAAATTTGATAATTGTTAGCAACATACTCTTATTATTGTTGATTAATTATTGTTTTTTTTTTTTTTTTAATCTGATCTTGTTATATTGAATATTTGTTTATTTTAATTTTAATGTTATTAATTTAATTTATGATAAATTTAAATAACTATAATGTATGTATGATGGTAATAATTTAATAAAAGAAAAAAAAAGAAAAAAAAGCTTAAAAAATAAATCTAGACGCTTTTTAATGTCTACATAATTGCACATTTTCAAATTTCAAAGTATTTCCCGCCATACCATAGGCTGACACGAATAAACGCAAGACAACAAAAAGCGTCGCTAAATTTGATTATGTGGACAGGAAAAAGCGTCGCTAAAAAACTACATACATTTGGGATAATGCGCGAAATACGTAATTTTCGACGCTTCGTATATTAGTTTGGACACTAAAAAGCGTCGAGAATCTCGACGCTTTTTTGTGTCCTGTAATCATTTTCGACTCATGGATTTGCGACGCTTTTTTGCAGCGTCGAGAAATAATTTTTCGACGCTTTTTAGTGTCGAAAAAAGGCCTAAAAAGCGTCCAAAAAACACGCTTTTTGTAGTAGTTGCATTAGAACAAATCTGGCCAAAAGCAGACAGGAGGTTTTGCTGTAGGCATCTCGGTAGAAATTTCAAGAAAGTTTTTCTTGGGCCAATGATGTATGTTCTATTTTGGAGAGCTTGCAATGCAAGCTCAGCTTTCACATTCAGGAAAGCTATGGAGAAGTTGCAGAAAGTAGGAGGTGATGATGTCATGACCTGGTTTGCAGACTTGGGAGAGCAGTCAAAATGGAGTAAGCATGCATTTGACCCTAATGTTTGCAATGACTCCAATACATCTAATTTTGTAGAGAGCTTCAACTCTACACTTGGGGTGAATAGGTGTAGGCCTATTTTGACTTTGCTAGAAGGTATTCACTATCCACTTGCTCTGTTATCATTGTCATTTCTAATTTATGTGGTTATATGTTAATTAAGATAATGTATGCAGGAATAAGAAGGGTTTGTATGGTGAGAATTGCAACAAGGATGGAGAATGCAAGGTCTTGGAAAGATGAAGACATTACTCCTAAAATTGTGAAGCTAGTGAAAGAGATAGGTAAAGCTAGCTCAAAATGCAGAGCTTTCAAGTCCAGCCCAGGAGATTATGAAATTCATGAGGGAAGATCACAATTTCCTCTAAGCTTAAACAAGAAGATTTGTTCCTGTGGGGCATGGCAACTGACAGGTGTGTCATGTAGGCATACCATTAGGGCTTGCATTGATGCAAAGCTTGACCCACATGACTTTGTCAGTTCCTGGTATTCTGTGAAGACTTACAAGCAAGCTTATAGTGTCTGCATTAACCCAATTCCTGACACACAGCAATGGCCTGCAGATGAGTCAGGTACAATCATCATGCCTCCTAAGATGAAGAGGGGAATTGGAAGACCAAGTAGGAATAGAAAGAGGGAAGAAGGTGAAGAGCAACCTGGAAAAAGGTCAAAAACAGTCAAATGTAGCAAATGTGGTTGCTTTGGCCATAATAAGACAACTTGTAAGGGAGGCTTAACTGGGAAAGAACTGAAGTCAAATGAGCCTGTTGTCATCAAGAATCCTAGGGTCAGAGACTAAAGTAATGCAGCAAAGGCAACTAAGGCAGCAAAGAAATCTAAAGCAGTTGGATCTCAGTCTGCAGCAACTCAACCTGCAACATCTCAACCTGCAGCATCTCAACCTGCAGCTTCATCTAAACAAGCAAAGGGAAAGAAGGGCAGACCCTGAGCTGAGCAAGAAACAGTACTGACAGCTTCACAGTTGCCTAGCCAACCAGTGCCTATGTCTCAATGAAACTCAAATTCTCCAAGCTCCTAAGTGTTCTGTTCTGGAGTATAGTAGCATATGCATTTTGCTAATTTGATAGAAAGTCAAAGTTTGTAGTTAACTCTACTTTTTGGTCATTTTGGATGATTTTTGCTGTTGTTATTTGGTAATTTAGTAGACAACTTTACTATTGAAAGTTGGATTTTTGCAATGTTCCCAAATAACTTGGATATAATAATGAATGTTGGCAACTGATGCCATTTTATCTATTTCAAGTGGTCCCACATTTTGGTCAATTTGTCTTTTTTAGTTGATCTCAATGGGTGATTCAATGGTAACTTATCAAAGAGCATTAAACACATTAAAAATACACAGTCAATGATCTCAATGCCTTTTATTTATCAATTTCCATTCATAAACCAAGAAACTAAAACCTTCCTAGTCCTCTTACTCTCTGATGTACATGGCAATGGCAACTAAATACACAGTTTTAGGATTTCAGTGCTACAAACAGTAAAATTAGATACATAACAAGACCAATCCTAACAACCATATAAACGTAGCTTGCAAACTCATATGCTCTGTCTGTGAAATCAATAAATTCCTCTCTTAATAATCTCAAATTGGATGATTCATCAAGGTTTCCTATAATTTGATCTTTAGAAACCCACATGAACAACCCACAATGCGTGCACTTGTAATATGTCCTCCCTGGATTCGAAATTGAGTCAGAAACCCTAATATCAGCATGTCTTGGTGGATTGCAATTGCATTGAATTCGTTTGACCCACATGGACCTCCCAAATTTGCTGCCAGAAGAGGAACCACTACCTGCAGAACCAGCCATGTTAGAAGAGAAGAGAACAAAAACAGAAAAAAAAAAAGGAGATAAGATAAATTTGCAGCAATGGAGGAGAACTTTAATGGAGAATAGAAGAGGAAAAGTGGCATTTTATAGGGAGGGAATAGGGTTTGAGAAGTTGGAGGGAAATAACAGACAAATTAAGGGGGGAAATTTGGAGGGAATGGATTAAAAACGGGGTATATTAGTCATTTCATCTTTTACTAAGCCTATTAACCTAAATTTACTAAGTTATTAACGTCTGATTAACAGACTAATCACGTCAATTATAAAGTCAAAACCTTGGGTGTATCAGCAGGAAGTCAAAAAAAAATGTGGTACCACTGGAAAAAGTCAATACCTGGAGTGTATCAATGGGAATTTCCCTAAAAAGAAAATAAGGAAAGGAAAATAAAAGTAAAAGAAATTAAAAAGCAAACAAACAAATCCCACAAACCAACGTCAGACCCCCCCAATTCTCCTCCTTTCGAATTGAAGCTGCTCTAATGGGGAATGATCCCCTACACCGCACTTCACCAAGCTCCACCATCAATGATCGTCATTGAATCACCACCATCCGATCTCAATCAAGCACCAAATCAACGGCTATCATCACCAATTGCATCATCATCATTATAATTATTAGACCGGTTGATCTTCATTAAAATCAAGTACGAAGCTCGTGAGACGGTTCAAAATTGACCCAGATTTGTGCGCCCGCGAAGACGTCGCGCAAAGGCCGCGCAATTCTACTGCCTCGATTCTGATTTCAAGACTCCCACAGCGCGCCTTCTCACAAGGCTGCGCGCCCGCAACGAAATTAGATCAAAACTAGGTCTAAATTGAGGTTGCTTGATTGTTTTCGAATTGGTGAAGAGTGGTGGCCGGAATTTGTTGTTGTTGGCCGATTTTGGTGTGGTGGAGTTTGCGGGGTGATGGAGGAGCAGGTGGTGCGCTGATTGGTTGTGTTGGTGCTCGGTTTGGGTGACTGAAATTGGTGAGTTTGAGCTGGGCATGCCGGCTGGTGATTGATGTTGTGGTGGAGATGCGGATGGTGTGCTTAATGTTTGGGGTTATTGGTGGCGATTGGAGGCAGCACTGATGGTGCAAGGCTGCTAGGTGGTTATGTCCATTGCGGCTAGGCAGGTGGTTAGTGTGGCTGCTCTGTTTGCGATTGGTGCCGTGAAACAGAGGAAATGAAGGTTGTAGGTGGATCTGGTTGTGCGGTGGTTGAAGGAAAGTGGTGTAGGAAAAAGAGAAAGGTGGGGTGAAGGATATGAAGTAGCAGCTTGGAGGCTGGCGGCATGAAGCATGGTAGATTTTGATGCCCTTATCTTAAACCCGAAACTCACTCCATTTGGATATTGTAGCACATGCCTTGAACCTCGAACACACCTACAAACACGAGCAAGACCGAGGAGAGGATTGGTACAAAATCTAATCTAATATATATAAATAAAGTAGGAATTTTTGCAGAGCATTCGACGCGCCACATAAGCAAAGGTATATTTTTGACCAATTAAAAATTAGATTTCTATTTTATTTTAGAATTAAAAAATTCACTTGCCACCTAAACAAAAGTGACGAATGAAATTTAAGAATTTTGCCACGTAGTTAAAAACAACGAATAGTGATCTATAAGGATTTAACTTATTTAAAAAACTAAAAATTATCTTTTAAGAAAACTATTATCTTTAGATATAGGATTTATACATCTAAGATAATTTTGATGGTGTTTATGATAAGAAATAAAAATTATTTCTTAATAATAATTAAATTAAAAATTTTGATGCCTATCACTATAAATTGACACATCTTACAACACCAATAAAATTTCATATCAATACAAAACTAAATCAAGCGAATTTTGTGTCATAATTTTGTGTCAGTTTTACGTCATCAGTGGCTGCGTAATTTTTAGTTTTATTTTTAAAATCCATGTTTAAATGTATATTTGTGATTATTGCTTATATTGTGTTTATTTGGAAAAATGCTTAATGATTATATGTTTATGTTTTGTTTTCTGAATTTTGTTTTTATATGCAGATCTAATTTAATTAATCAACGAATTAAATTCGAGCAATAATGATTGGAAAAACAAAGTATGATAAGGTATTATATCTACATAAATCGTTTACATTTATTAAATTTTTTTATAAACCTTTTTAGTTTTTATTAATTAATTTTATGATTAAAACAATTCTTTTCTGATTTAGGTAGCTTAATCAAGTCATCAAATTAACTTAATTGAACAAATTAACGTTCATGCCTCAATTAAAGCCAACTTTGTATAGTTTCGTCCAAAATTAATTGAAAGAAAAGTTTACTCCATTAGTTACTTTTCAATCGTTACAAATAAGAAGCGGTGAATGGGGACGATTAAAAAATTCCAATTCATAGATTTGATGTTGTACAATTACAATTTTAGATCAGTTTTACAAAAAATTTATTGATTTATTTTATAAGACTATAAAGATTAATTTTATACAAATTTTATTTTTTCTAACATGTTCTATTTATCCAGTTTTATTAGATGAAGAAATAGAAGATAAATAGTATACATATTTTTATTATTTTTTAATATTTCTATTTTAAAAAAAAATCAACGAATAATTTAGGATTTAAATATGTAAAAAATAAAAAAAAAATAAAAAAAATCTATTCACATTAAAGATTTTATCCTTAGTAACCGATAAATTATCATATTTTTAATTTTTTTTGAACGATAATATCATATTTACAATTTATTTATATTTTTAAATTCAATTGTCATATAGCTAACAACCACAAATAAAATACATAACAACAATAAATAAAGTCGCATTATAAATTACATTAAAAAAAATAATACTTTTGTAATAGGCAATAACACTTTAATTAAATTATTATTATTATTATTATTATTATTATTATTATTATTATTATTATTATTATTATTGTTTTGTCTGAAATTATTAAATAGAAAAAAAATCAAATACGAAAATATCTTTTTTTGAGATTTAAAAAAAAAATCATCTTTAGATATAGGATTTATAAATCTAAGATAATCTTGATAGTTTTTATGACAAGAAATAAAAATTATTCCTTAATTATAAGTATTTTTCAATTCGGGGTGAATGATTGATTGCGTTCATGCCTCAATTAAAGCCAACTTTGTACAATTTCGTTCAAAATCAATTCGAAAGAAAAGTTTACTCAATTATTTACTTTTCAATCGTTACAAATAAGAAACAATATCGCACGCATTGCCAGTGACAACAAAATAATGATTTAATTTTTCAAAATACTATTGTTCGGGCGATTGGGGACGATGAAAAAATTCTAATGCATAGATTTGATTTTGTACAATTAAAATTTTTAGATCAATTTTACAACAATTTTTCACGTCCTGGTAAATATATTGATTTATTTTATAAGACTATAAAGATTAATTTTATATTAATTTTATTTATGCTAACATGTTTTATTTATCCATTTTGATTAGATGGAAGAGATATAGGTGTGAACAAAGTTGGTGATTCAATCGAAATAGAAGATAAATAATATACATGTTTTGGTTATTTTTTAATATATTTATTTTTTAAAAAACAACGAATAATGATTTAGGATTTAAATTATTTACAAAATAAAAAAATATCTTTTCACATTAAAGATTTTATCCTAATATGTAACCGATAAAAATATCATATTTACAAATTTTTTTTGAAAGATATTATATTTACAATT
Source organism: Chenopodium album (assembly GCF_948465745.1). Classification (NCBI taxonomy): domain Eukaryota; kingdom Viridiplantae; phylum Streptophyta; class Magnoliopsida; order Caryophyllales; family Amaranthaceae; genus Chenopodium; species Chenopodium album. The sequence continues at coordinate 20,244,688 of NC_137846.1, forward strand.
TATTCATATTTTTAAATTCAGTTGTCATATAAATAAAAACCACAAATAAAATACAAAACTACAATAAATAAAGTCGCATTATAAATCGCATTAAAAAATATATACTTTTGTAACAGGCAATAACACTTTAATTAAAATATTATGTGTGTTTTTTTTGTCTGAAATTATTAAATAGTAAAATAAATCAAATAATTAAAAATAAAAACTTAGAATCTATACGAAAATATATTTTCTTGAGATTTATATATGGATAAACCGTGCATCGCACGGGCTTTCATCTAGTATATATATATAAAAGAGAGTTTTTTCCGAGATTTTAGAAAGTCACGTAGGATTTAATTTTTTCAGGGCGCCATGTAGGATAATGAATTTTAGTGGTAGTCAATTAAATACAAGATTATTAATTTCTTTTAGAATTAAATAATTTAAATGACATGTAAGCAAAATTGAAGAATGAGATTTTCCAGTTTAAATTAATTATATATAAAATATTATCTTTTGTATATAAAGGGGAGTTTTTTCCCGAGTTTTTAGAAAGTCACATAGGATTTAATTTTTTTCAGCGCGCCATGTAGAATAATAAATTTTAGTGGTAGCCAATTAAATACGAGATTATTAATTTCTTTTAGAATTAAATAATTTAGGTGAGCTAAACGCAACCTAGATTTACTTAACGCAACCCTTTTCCCCTTATTTTATAACCCTAATAGAAATATAAGTTTATTTTTTCTCCTCCTCTCTCAACTTGGTAAAACATATTAATAAATTTAAATTTTTTCTCACAAGAGTACCAAATTCGATTTAAAATACTAATTGGGATTGCAATGGATGACAATTTTGACCTAGAAGATCTCATAATTGATGTAATTTTTTCGTTTTTTTGTTATTATTTTCGAGTACTCTTCGTGCTGAACTAGTGAAACAGGTTGATCTATTTCGGCTAAATTGAACAAAATTGATGCCTCTATTTTGCACATATTTAACATAATAGTATACTCTATTTCATACACATTGAACAACATAGTATACTCTATTTTGTGCATATTGAACATAATAGTATACTCTATTTCGTATATCTTGAACAAAATAGTACACTAAATTTCTTACATATTAAACAAAACAATAAGCACTATTTCATACAAGTGTATAGTATCAAGTTGTATGGTTCTTCAAGTCCTATAAATTGGAGCAGCTGATTTACTAGTATATATGTATACAGATTCATGCTAATATAAATAATCAAACTTTACATGGTCTGCGGGTGGGGGGTTGCGGCCTCTGGAGGACAGTTGTAGGGTGGTTGTGGGGCACTCTGCTCCATGACCAAGTGAGCAGTAGCAGGCCACAGGCAGGCTGCGGCAACACTCACCTAGTCGCGGGCAGCTTGCGGTGTGGGCTGTTTCCCCCCTCCCATCCCAAGTGGAGCAACCAATCAACTTCAATTTCATGATATAAGTGTAGGCTACATGACTTTGTTTGCAATAGGAACAAGAAGCAGGGGATCATTCAAATAAATAAAAGTTAGATACCATGCATAATAGGAACATAAGTGCATAATATATAATTAGATACCATGCATTAACACAATTTCAAGGGATTCAAAATAACTAAAATTGGGAACTCAATGCAATAGTATAACAATTTTGAATGACCCATATGAACTAACAATACTTGTTAAGAAATAGTCTATACAACCTAGTTATACAAAGCAGCCAGAACTGTTATATCCCAGTTATATAAAGCAGCTACTACTATTACATCCCAATTATACGAAAGAAATTCCTCTATTTTAGCCCAACCATACAAAATAGTCAAATCCATTTCATACCAGTTACACAAAATAGGATAAATTGCATTAGCCAATTTCTCTAATACGGTAATACTACCCAATCCCAATTCGATTTTTGTCAATTGAATGAAAATTTGATCCATACAATGATTAAACAACCATAAATAGAATAAAGAGTATACAAAAACCCCAAAATTCATTATACTCAAGCATTAAAAAAAAATCGAAATTAAACCCTAAATTAATTTGTAAAATGGAGCAACAAAAATTATAAGAGATTGTGAAGATTACCTTGGCAACAACAACGAACAATTTGTAGGGAAGATCAAGTGACAAATTTCGTTTGAATAATGATAGCACAAGTACTCAAATTGATTTGAGTATTGAATGAATTTTTTGATTGAAAATTTTGGGGTTTTAGGTTAAAAGAGAGGAGAACGTAAGAAATCAGAGGGACTTTGAGAATGAGGGTATATTTGGGTTTTTAGGGGGGGTGTGCTCAGTAAATGAAGGTTGTATTTAGCAACCATGATAATGTAAATAACAAGTAAACAAAATTGGCGAATGAGATTTTCCATTTTAAATTAATTAAATATAAAATATTATCTTTTAATATCAGAAATTTTATCTAAATATATAACAGATTTTAGCACATAAATATATATATTAAAAAAAATTATTTAAAAAACTCAAACAAAAATCGTACATCGCACGAGCTTCATCTAGTATAAAATGAAATGAAAATAAAATGAAATGAAATAAAAAGGAAACAAATAAAACACAAACCAAAACTAAATAAAACTATGAAAGCAAATAAAATACAAAAGTAAACTATAAACTAATAAAAACTATGAATTAAATTAAAGCACACTAAAAATACCAAATAAAATAGAAACTTTATTAAAGAGAAAATAATATAATAAAAGTCAAATAAGAGAAAATAAGCACGAAAAAAACTCTAAAACTACTCTCTAAGAGTGACATAAATGTCACTCATCATACATACAATAACTCCAGAGTTACTTTCCTAAGAATTACTCCCTCCGGGTTTTTTTTTTTTTTTTTTTTTTTTTTTTTTTTTTTTGCATCACTTTGGATTGCACAAAGTTTTAGGAGAGTAATATAATATTGTGAGTGGGTGAATAAATTATTATAGTAAAATTAAGATGAAGACCATAAAAGAGAAAGTATGTAAAAGAGGATAAATATTTCAATTATTTTAGTGGGACCATGAAAGAGAGATAAATGATAAAATAAGTTGAGTGGGGTTTAAAGTAACAGAGAGAAATGATAAAATATAGTATAAAGTTACCAGATATAGAAGTGATGCATTTAAAAAAAACACCCCAAAAAGAAAAGTGATGCAAATAAAAAAAATGAAGGGAGTAAATGCTAGTCTTTGTAAGACATAAGCTACTGGCAAATCAGTTTCAGCGAATAAAAATCATTTTTTATCGGTAAAATATATTCTCTATCTTTCTCCTCTGTTAAATCCTTATTCATAAACTTATGCCAAACTCGTGTGTAAAACCTATTACAGGGTGAAAGGAGTAACTTACGATGGAGTTGTTTGTAACTAGCACATCCAACTACCAAAATCCCAATCATGTAACTATTTCTCCTAATCTTAAGGTTTTATTACTTTTATATATCCAATGTGAAACTAAAGCTAGAGGAAAGAATAGAATACAACTATAAAAACATAGTTTTACACAATTATAGCAAAGTAAGCAGAAAAATTCTACCTAAATGACAATGACATAAGCTGTATAGAAACCAATAATCTTCTAGCAGTAAAAGAAAAGATAGTAATATAAAAAGTATACAAAAGAAAAAAAACAAGATATCATCTGGCTACATTAAGTAGTTGCCAGTGGCGAATCTATCATCTTTTATAAGTGGGTTCAAATTATAAAAAATATCTTGATTCAATTACAATAAATTTAATTATATAAATCATTAAAAAAAATATTTAAATGCATTTTTCTAATGACTTACAAAACAAAATATAATTCAGTGAGAAACAACAATGTATTTTGTTATGAAAATAATTATGAGCACAATTTTGTTTTATTAATAATTACTTTGGTGTACGTAAATGTAATCTATGCTCATATAATAAATACGGTAACTCTAATATATTTATATAATATTATATATATTTAATTTAAGCTTGTGTAATCCATCAGTATTATTGTTGAAATAAATTAGTTATTAAAATATGAAATATTAAAATAATATTAAAATTATTTATGTATTAACAAATTACGTGAAATTATTATAAAATAACAAATTATGTGTAACTGCGTGAATATTATATCTTGCATATTAACTCATATAATTTTTAGTTAAAGACAAGTGGGGTCAATTGACCTCGTTGCTTTGAACTTAGATCCGCCCATGGTAATGACGATGGGATGGACTAGGTCATTGGTATAACTAATCCTCCTATAGCCAAAAAAAATTTGTAAACACTTAACAAACCCAAATACAAGTATAGAGGTAAATCAAGGATCGAACCCAATGGATTGCTAAACTTGGTTTGCTGATTTGATGATTGTTACACTTAATCTCCAATTTCCTTGATAAGTCCAATTTCTTTGATGATTTGATGTTTGTCGATGAATGCTTGATCTCCAAATACAAGTATAACGGTAAGTCAAGGAAGAAAAGATACTCATCAATCCAGGAAATTAGTCAACATCATTAAAATATCCATCAACAACAAACCATCAACACAACATCATCAATAGATAGAAGCTCAAAATCATAGTTGAAGTGAACCACAAAAACAAAGAGGAAACAAATGAAGCACATCCAAACACATGAATACTCCCTGTAGACACCCTAATGTGTCTTCCCAAAACCAAACCCAGTGATGAATACCTTTCACGTCATTTGATTATCAAACGAAGTGAAAGTGTGAAAAGTCTAGTGATGCGGTTATTTTTATTAAAATATCACTCTTTCTGTTTTTGAAAATATTTCTTTTTATACTTATAGACACTCAAATGTGTCTCCCCAAAATCAAACCCAGTGATGAATACTTTTCACGTCATTTGATTATCGAACGAAGTGAAAGTGTGAAAAGTCTAGTGATGTGGTTGTTTTTATTAAAATATCTTTCTTTCTGTTTTTGAAAACATTTCTTTTCTTACTCTATTTATGAAAACATCCAGTCCAGTTTAGTTTGGTCCATGATAAGGGTCCAATAATAGTGTAGTTGGGTCGGGCTCAAAAAGAGCTTTCCAACGATATATTATAAGCCCAATTCCGATGAAAAAAGAGGAAGTGATGGCCTAAATACTAAATTGGGCTCGAAATGAATTTTATATGCGGCCCGATGACCTAGAGGAGGGCCTATTAATTATTATTCCTAAAGTTATTAGGATTGATTTTAATCTTTAATATTTAGAAGGTTCCTTTTGATTCTAACGGAATTAGGATTGATAATTATATTTTTAAAGAGTTTTACTTGGAATAAAATAAGTGTTTTATGATAAACCTGATTTTAACCTGATAAACACGGGATTTGCTGCTTAAAATATTAAGAAGAGGATTCCGCGTACAAACGCGTTTTATCTTTTAATTAGCGCCAAACGACAGAGTCTGTCGCCTGGCGCTAACATCTGTCGCCTGACGATTATGTCTGTCGCCTGGCGACAGATGTACGTTTTATTCTGAATAAGACTTGTTTTGTTTCCGGACTATTTTTCCTATAAATAGGGGTCGTGTCTCCCCGTTTTCATTCTTTAACAATCATCAACAATTCACAACCATCTAATTCTATTCTATCTCTAAAAGTTAGAAGCTTATTCTCTCTCTATTCTTTTTCTAAACCTTCCCTCTTACAAAATTCCACATTCACAAGTTCTAGACACACCTAGCCAAGTTCGAAGTTGCCTTTGTCCTAGACGTGAAAGGTTGATAATTTTTGAGGGTTTGGTCCCAAATCCCTATTTCAATTATTTAATTTAATTGTTTATTATTTTCCTTGAAGTTACTAACGTGTGTATTTTGTTATTAGAAAGAGATACGAGGCATCGAAGTAAGTACTTTAATTGTTTTATTGATCTTTTGATATAGAAATCATGCTTAAATTATTTTGTTGATTCCTAGTATCATGTTAGGATGTTATATTGCTTCCTAGTATCATGTTTAGGGTAATAACTAAATTTTCTAATATCATGTATATTATTATGATGCTTCTTATTTTTTCTTTCCAATATCATGTTAGTACCATGTTAGGGTTAAAACTTTGATCTTTATTGTTTAGTAACATGTTAGGGTTTGTTATTAATCTTATTAGTGTCATGCCTAGGATCTTGCTATTATTATTAAGCTTTCATGAAATTGAGAATATTATTATGATTGATGATTGTGATTATTATGTTGCTTGATATAATATATATTATTGTTATTGCTTGATCACGCCCTCTCTTGCAGGATTAAAGGGAATTTGTACTTGTAATCACGCTTAATAAGGTAATTAATAATATTGTTTAGGCTAATATGATCACAATTCAAGTGAACGCCAATAATAGTTTTGATTGTGCATTATATTCAACCAACATAGATTAAACAGGTTTAGGGTTAACCTAATGATTATATGTTAGTCAGAAAGCACACATGAATACGAGAAGAATAAAGTAGAGGCTTATTATTAGGGCAGGTTCAATCTCTTTTAGGTTGGATATGTACCTTTATCCCCGAACTTCCAGTCATGGTTCCAGACCTATGGAGTTAGCGATCTCATGGATCGTGAAGGGGTGTAACCTTCACCCTAGGAACGGTTTACAAGTTCTTAAAACTTATTGGCGACTCTTTTGCTATAGCTTCCTTCCCTTTGGATGCCACCATGCTTAAGTGTATGATCATAGTGGGCCTCAAGTGTGGGATGCTTGAAATATTCCCTACAATACTCTATTTATGAAAATAGCCGGCCCAATTTAGTTTGGTCCATGATAAGGGCCCAATAATAGTTTAGTTGGATCGGACTCGAAGAGAGCTTTCCAACGATATATTATAAGCACAATTCCGATGAATAATGAGGAAATTGTAGTTAAAATACTAAATTGGGCTCGAAATGAATTTTATATGTGGCCCAATGATCTAGAGGAGGGCCTATTAGTTATTATTCCTAAAGTTATTAGGCTTGATTTTAATCTTCTAGAATATCTAGAAGGTTCTTTTAAATTCTAATAGAATTAGGATTGATAATTATTATTTTAAAGAGTGTTATTTGGAATAAAATAAGTGTTTTATGATAAATTTGATCTTAAAACTGTTTAACGCGGATTCTAATTACTTAATTATATTAGGAAAAGGATTCCGTACAAAGTGCGTTTTATCTTTTTATTGTCGCTAAACGATAGAGTCTGTCGCCAGACTATAGCGTCTGTTGCCAGACGACAGAACCAATTTTATTCCGATTCGAATTCTTACTCTTTCTATCGGTTTTCGGACTGTTTTCTTATATGTAGGGTCCTAGACCTCCATTTTAAAATGACCCAGAATTCTTTAATTCTCTCTCTTCTCTCTCTTAAGCAATAGCTTATTCTTTCTCTCTCTAGTTTTCTAAACTAGCTTTTTCACAAACACCTGTAAACACCCATTTGTGTCTCCCCAAAACCAAACCCAGTGATGAATACCTTTTGCGTCGAATGATAATCGAATAAAGTGAAAGTGTGAAAGGTCAGGTGTTGCGGTTAGTTTTTATTAAAAATTCTTTCTTTCTGTTTTCGAAAAACAACTCTATTTTATGAAAATAGCCAATCCAGTTTAGTTTGGTCCACGACAAGGGTCCAATAATAGTGTAGTTGGATGGGGCTTGCAAATAGCTTTCCAACGATATATTATAAGCCCAATTCCGATGAATAATGAGGAAGTTATGGCCAAAATACTAAACTGGGCCCGGTTTGATCTTTACATGCGGCCCGATGATCTAGGGGAGGGCCTAATGTTAATTATTATTCCTAAAGTTATTAGAATTAATTATAGACTTCTAGAATTCTCTTGAAGGTTCTCTTAAGTCCTAATAAAATTAGAATTAATAATTATATTTTGATAAGTTTTACTTGGAATAAAATATTGTTTTATGAAAAATACGATTTCAGTTTTCATACGGACTTTACAAGTTAATTTTGATTGATAAGTGGAGTCCGTGTTTGAAAGCGCGTAGGAATTCAGGCTGTCGCCAAACGACAGGCCTGTCGCTACGCGACAAGCCTTGTCGCCATGCGACAGAGCTTGTCGCTAAGTGACAAGTTTGGTTTTGCGGCGACAGCGTGGAGTTTTATTCCTTATCAAATTCTACCTATTTCCGGACTGTTTTCTTATAAATAGGGTCCTGAACCTCCGTTTTTATAAATCTACAATCAACAATTAATCTATTCTCTAAATTCTCTAAGCTCTCATCTATCTAGCTTTTCACAAACACAATTCCGCATACACGAGATCTAGAAACACCTAACCAAGTTCGAAGTTGTCTTCGCCCTAGATGTGAAAGGTTATAATTTCTAAGGGTTTGGTCTCAAATCCAGTCTAACTCTTTTTAATCTTTATTTAATTTACTTCTTTGATTTTATACTTTTCCTTGAAGTTACTAACGCGTGTATTTTGTTATTAGAAAGAGGTACGAGGCATCAAAATATGTAATCTTATTGCTCTATTCTTGTAGAAAACATGTTTAAATATGTTTAATTCCTAGTATCATGTTAGGATGTTTCTATTGCTTTCTAGTATCATGTTTAGATTGCCTTTTACTCTTTTTTAATAGCATGTTAGTATCATGTTAGGGCTAAAGCTTTAATCTTTGATGTTTAGTGACATGCTAGGGTTTATTATTAATCTTGTTAGTATCATGCCTAGGATCTTGCTATTAATATTATGCTTTAACATGATTATGATAATTATGATGATTGTTATAATGATTATTATTATGATGATTGTTATTTTTGTTATTATGTTGCTTGATGTTATATATTATTATTATTGCTTGATCACGCCTTTTATGCATAATTTGTTTAAAGGGAATTTGTACTTGTAATCACACTTAATAAGATAATTAATAAACTTGTTTAGGCTAATACGATTTTAATTCAAGTGATCGTCAATAATAGTTTTATTTGTGCATTAAATTCAACCAACTTAGATAAACAGGTTTAGGGTTAACCTAATGTTTGCATGTTAATCAGAAAGCGCACATGAATACGAGAACAATGAAGTAGAGGCCTATTATTAGGGCAGGTTCAATCTCTTTTAGGTTGGATTTGTACCTTCATCCCCGAACCCTATTTGGTTCCAGACCTATTAGAGTTGACGATCTCATGGATCGTTAAGGGGTGTAACCTTCACCCTTTGAACGGTTTACAAGTTCCTAAAACTTGTTGGCGACTCTTTTGCTCTAGCTTCCTTCCCTTTGGACGCCACCATGCTTAAGTGTATGATCACAGTGGGGCTCAACTTTGGGATAATGCTTGAAATATTCCCTACAACACCATACAACATACATTATTTCTAGACACACCTAGCCAAGTTCGAAGTTGCCTTTGCCCTCGACGTGAAAGGTTGATAATTTCTGAGGGTTTGGTCCCAAATCTATATTTCAATTATTTAATTTAATTGTTTGATTTATTATTTTCCTTGAAATTACTAACGTGTGTATTTTGTTATTAGAAAGAGATACGAGGCATCCAAGTAAGTAATTTAATTGTTATTATTTTGATATAGAAATCATGCTTTGATTGTTTTGATTCCTAATATCATGTTAGGATGTCTTTATGATTCCTAGTATCATGTTTAGGGTAATAACTAATATTTCTAATGTCATGCATATTTCTATGATGCTTCCTATTCTTTCCTTCTATCATGTTATTATCATGTTAGGGATAAAGCTTTTATCTTTATTGCTTAGTGACATGTTAGGATTCGTTATTTATCTTGTTAGTATCATGCCTAGGATCTTGCTAATATTATTATGCTTTATTGAGATTATTAAGATGATGATTATTTTATATTGCTTGCTTGATCACGCCCTCTCTTGCAGGATTAAAGGGAATTTGTACTTGTAATCACGCTTAATAAGATAATTAATAATCTTGTTTAGGTTAATATGATTATAATTCAAGTGATCGTCAATAATAGATTTGTTTGTGCATTAAATTCAACCAACATAGATTAAACAGGTTTAGGGTTAATATATTGATTGTATGTTAGTCAGAAAGCACACATGAATATGAGAAGAATAAAGTAGATGTCTATTTTTAGGGCAGGTTCAATCTCTTTTAGGTTGGATTTGTACCTTCATCCCCGAATATCCAGTCATGGTCCCAGACCACTATGGAGTTAGCAATCTCATGGATCGTGAAGGGGTGTAACCTTCACCCTATGAATGGTTTACAAGTTCCTAAAACTTGTTGGCGACTCCTTTACTCTAGCTTCCTTCCCTTTGGACGTCACCATATTAAGTGTATGATCACAGTAGGGATCCAGTGTGGGATGCTTGAAATATTCCCTACAGTTTTTGACGACTCAGCTAGGGAGGATTTCTATTTTAATTCCTGAAATTTATTTTGGCAATAATTTAGAATGAGTGGATGAGACTCGAAAAGTTCTAAGTATTTCATGTGCGTAATTTTGGTTAACATTATTGGAATAAGCATAAAAAAAGGTCCGCGTTAGAAAGACGATCCGTAATGCGTCAAAAACATAGGATTTTTACACGTAGGAAATTAAAGAAATATCTTTCACAACTAGAATCGAAATAACGCTGCGAAAAACTGGAAAATTCAAGAACAAAAAGCTGCTGAGGCATGTAGGAACTAGCGCTAAGAAAACAGTGCCATCGCCATGCGATGGCTCTGTTGCCTGGCGACAGAGCTATAGTTTGGCGACGGGCCCTGTAGTCTCGCGCCAAGTTCTTCCAATACCGAGCCATAAATCTACCTTCTTGTTTCGACCAGTTCTAGTACTGTTTGCTCGGTTTTACTTCTTGATTGAGTTTTTCCCTTTTTAATGAACCCATGTGTGTTCTACATATGGCCATAACCCTCTGGGAATTCACGCTCCATCTACCCAATCGAACGCTCCTGGCAACGAAGGGTACATCCGAGTTTGTTGAATTCACCAAACCTGGCAATGAAGGTCCCATCCACTCGTGCCAATCCTTCCAAAGGTAAGGCTTCCGCGCGGTGCATCCGGACTCATAACCATAAACCCTCTTTGACTAACCCATATCCTGAACTTTAGAGAACTAGAGCCATGGTTAGGTTGCAAACTCATTGCATCATATTGTAATTATTTAATTACTTGTGCATTATTTGCTTGTGCATACTTACTTGTGATTAAACTAACCATTTGGTTTAACTTGTAATTATAAATATTCTTAAATAAACCAACCAAGGACTAAAAGACTTTGCTTAATTAATTGATTAATTAATTTGAGCTAATAAATATGTCTAAAATCGAGTCATAGTTCCTTTGAGTCATCCCAGATTTTTATTTTCGTATACTGCACAAACGTGAACTTGTTTTGGTCATAACCGGAGTTCTAGAATGAATTACGAGTCGTACTACCTATGATTCTTTAGCCCTGAGTTTTATATTTCATTTGGCGTTAATTTCGTCCAATTCGGATTCACAAATCAAAAGTTATGACTAAAATACTACAGCGTGTCCAGTTTAGTGCACATATGCGAAGTCTTAACTTAGTCTTTGTTTGAGTCTAGTTACATAGTCTAGTCACATGGTCATGACACAAGTATTAACATGTCACTTACACTCACTAGTCTTAGCACACACTTTGTATATGTCACCATGACCATGTTTTTAGGTTCATGCATAAGTCGTTTTTCCGTCATTTGAGTTAGGGGCCTATTCTATTCCTAATTCTTCCATATTTCTCTATCAACATCATTTTTTCATTCATATCATTCTTCTTTGATCTCTTCTCATTTATTTCATGTTGAATAGAGATTGAGTAAAAAAAAAAAATTTACCCCCAATTTCCCTTTCCACAATACTTGGTCAAGGAGAGAAGGATGTTTAATCAAGGATAACACTTTTGTCCAAGTACTACTTTTTGATAAACCGATTCGACAAAAGAGAAAAGCTAAGAAGAAAATGGCTTCTCAGGAAGAAGTCAACGAACTTAGGAAGGACGTGGCTAACATGACTGAAATGATGAAGGCTATGACACTACAAATTAATGACCCTGTGAAGCAACAACAAATGGAGCTCATGCAAGAAAGCTTGAGCAAACTCTCCAATGACTATAGGTTCCAGGGCATTAGCTCACAAGGGGTCTCGGTGGACAGGGAGCTTCTTCCGCAAAAGTTCAATGCCAATGACATCCCTAAGTTCAAGCCAACTGACAATCCTTACTTTCACTTAAGGGTTTATGAAACTATAATGAACATTAAGAGGATTGATAGGAATATTTTTCACTCTTTGTTCTCACTATCTCTAGAAACCGTTTGTCAACATTGGTTCTTTTCTCTTGATAGAGGGAAGACCTCTACTTGGGATGGAATAATAAATGCTTTCATTGATAGATATAAGTGCAACATTCAAGTTGAAACAGACCATAGACAACTTGAGATGCTAAAGCAAAAAGAAAACGAAGGGTTCACCTTTTTCTTTAACAAGTGGAGAGAAACTTCCGCTAATATGGTCGAGGTCCCTACTGAAAAGGAGTCTGTAAGGATGTTCATCAAGAACCTTCAAGACAAGTATTCGAAGCATTTGAAATATCAACATAATTTGAATACTTTGAAGGCTGTCTACGACATAGGTATTGAAATCAAAGATGACCTTGCAAAGCAAAAAGCTACTAACAATAGCAACAACAGTGGCTGGAAAGGAAAGAAGAATGACAATCCTTCTTTTTCTGAAAACACCCACTCTAGCAACAACGTTAGTACCTTTGATCTCAATGAAGTCTTAGCCATGGATAACCAAGGATCTAAAAAGCAATTAAGGAAAGAGTTCACTGCTATTGGGATGAGCTATGATATTGCCTTCGAATGATTCCATGCTAAGGGACTCATTACTCCCATCGGACCTATTCAAGATCCCGTACCTGAGAAGAGATTGCCTAGTTGGAACCCAGATGCACATTGCAAGTACCATCAAGGTAGGGGTCATACTACTGATAGCTGTTGGAAGCTAAAAGAAGCCATCCAATATTTGATCAATAATAACAAGCTTCCCATACCTCCAGTCGGCAAGAAGACCAATTGATGATAAAGCACAAGACACGAGGTGAGCTTCAACGACAAGATTTCGTGACTCTTTTTTCTATTTCTTTGATTCTTCCTTTCCCCCAATAAGTCTAGCATAGGCACCCTTTATTTTCCTTAGATTTATTTTGTAGGATTTTTTTCTTTTTTCCTTTTAATAAATGAGCATTTCTTTTCTTGCATATGATCATTGCATCGCGTTCTAAAAAAAAATAATAAAAAAATTCTAAAAAAAATAATAAAAAAATTAAAAAAAAATACATGCCGAACTAAGCACAAGGTTTACCAATGATTTGAGGCACCCCTTGTAGCCTATCATGTCACCTTCAAATATACAATCATTTCTTGACAAACTACTTTGAGCCTCGTCTAACGATAGACCTTTATTTTTTCAACCCACCTCTACCTAACCTTGGGAATGGATGCAACTTATGCAAATACAAAAGCTTGAGTGATTTTACCTAGATCTCAAAAAAAATTCAAAAAAAGCAAAAAATATAAAAGTGTGCATAAGGGCAAGTGTTCCAATATCTTTGATATGAACATGTCTTTGATATGAACACGTCTCAGATTGCGTCTCTTATCAAGTGCTCGATACCGTGCCTGAGAAACATGAATGCCAAGTGAGTGATAGATCGACCACATGATCGCGATTGCCCACGCTTATGAAAAAGAGATTTGAATTTGAAAAAATGATAAAGCAAAATAGAGAGAGCAAAATATAGACAAAAGAGAGTTAAAAAGTGAGGAAACCTCAAGCATAAAAATATAAAGATTTCAAAAGCTTATCTAGGGTCTTGAGCCTTTATCCCCTTTCTTCTTTACCTTTAGCCTAACCACGTTACAACCCTCAAAAGACCTCTTTGAGGTATACACACACTTTTGCGAGGTTCGACTAGAGCTATGTTCGGCCTGATTCCTAACGGATACGTAGGCAACCTCAAATTGGGGTGCGACCGTAATAAAATGCATTCATTCATATATACATTCATGCATGATAATATCAAGGGGTCTCCTATGCTCATCCCTATCCACTTAGAGTTAGGCTTGGGGGCTTGATCCCTACATCATTAGCTTACCTAGCCTAAGAGTCACCATCATTTGACTCTTCTTGAAATAATATTTTTCCATACCGTTAGCCTTTGCAACCTAGCTTTAGTGTCACTTTCACACACATCACAGATATATAGACAAATAATCCTCCCCTTAAGAACATTTTGTCATGAAATCTCAACACGACGTTGAAGCATGCCTCGTCATCTTAGAGTCCTTCATCACTCACTCATCATTGCATCACAAAGTATGAAGTGCTTAGCCTCCATGCTTAAGTTACCTAAATACTTGCATCATCAAGTCAACAATTGAGATAGCCTAGGATGAACTAATCCTTTGCACTATGAGATACAACATTAACACATGCATTCGACTAAGTTCATTCAACATGCACCTCAAACACTTCACTCCTTTCTTTTTCCGTCTTTCTTTTTCAGAGAAAGTCGGTACCCTCCACAAAAATGACAGAAATTTTTTGCTTTTCTGCATATTTAGTCAAGCACATCACAATACAATGCACACACGAGTCATGCACATTGAGTCATGCATGTCATATCACATCAACTTGAGTCTAACACACGTGTCAATCACCTTGAGTCATGCCAAGTCATATGTGGTCTTGCATATTAAGTTGAGTAACATCAAGCCTTATGTCAACCCTAAGATAATTAAAAACATGAGCAAAGTCCTATAGTCCAAGAATATAGATGCAGGTACAATCACAGGCAATTGGATTGAGCATAAATGAATGAGCAAAAAAGCTCGGACTTGGATTAAAGCACAATGCAGCAGGATGCACCCCGGTGCAGGACGATACACCTTGGCGCATCACTATACTCTTTGACACGGCACGACAGACCTGCCGCTACACGAAGACTTTGATTTTTTTGCGCCGGCCTTTGATGGTCTCACGACTTTGATTTCGAGCCTTTTTGAAGAACATTTGAGCAATTGATAGATATTTGATCAGTAGTCCGCCCGATTACGATCTTGATTGATGATCGTCCTGATGACAATCAAATTATCGATTGCATATTGATTAAGCGAATTTGAAAACTTATTTGAGTAGTTAGTGATTATAATCACAAAAGATCCCTAGGATGGATATTTCTACAGAGATTGACTTGAAGATCAAAGAATCTTAAGATGAAGTTCTTCCCAAAGCTAGAAAGGCCGATTACTCCTAAAAGTAAGGACAAGAAGATTTGAAGATTCAAGATGAAGAAGCTTTCAACAGAAGGCTTCAAAAGAGTCTCTCGCTTAGATTTGAGAAGGACGGTTCGAGATGAAATGACCTTCGATAGCTTTCACTATGATTGGGGAGGTTATTATTTGATTTGAGAAAAGAACGATTCGGGATGAAGTGGTTTTTGATAGCTTTCGCTAGGATGGTGGAAATTATCACTAGATTTGAGAAGATGGCACGAGATGGGTGGTCTTCGACGACGTTCGCTAAGATTGTGGAGGTTGTCACCCAGATTTGAGAAGATGGCACGAGATGGGCGGTCTTCGACGGCATTCGCTATGATTGGGAAGGTTGTCACCATGATTCAAGAAAATAGCTTGAGATGTAGCAGCAATGATAGACGGTGTTCCCTAGGATGTGGAAGATTGTCGCATTAACCCTAAAGATGGCAACAAGCAGTCACCTTCGACGATGTTCCCTAGGATATGGAGGATTGTCATAAGTAGTTGAAGATGGTTACAAGCAACGGTCTTCGACGATGACGTTCATGAGGCACTGTGGAGGTCGTCACCAACAAAAATGCAGCAACAAAATTGGTTACTCTAGAGACGTGTGCCTGACGGTGCAAGATACGCGTTTCTTAACTCTTTTATCTATTTAACTAATTCTAGTTTGCAGGTATCGGCGTTACAAGAATGATTTAGGATCGCAGAACGTTCTTAATCATTCTCCGTCCCTATCGCTACTTTGACTTTCGTTTTCGAAACTTGCGTTTCTCCAAACTCAGTCAAAGTGGGGGCTTCTATAGACACCCAAATGTGTCTCCCCAAAACCAAACCCAGTGATGAATACCTTTCACGTCATTTGATTATCAAACGAAGTAAAAGTGTGAAAAGTCTAGTGATGCGGTTGTTTTTATTAAAATATCTCTCTTTCTATTTTTAAAAATATTTCTTTTTATACTCTATTTATGAAAATAGCCGGCCCAATTTAGTTTGGTCCATGATAAGGGTCCAATAATAGTGTAGTTGGATTGGGCTCGAAAAGAGCTTTCCAACGATATATTATAAGCCCAATTCCGATGAATAATGAGGAAGTTATGGTCAAAATACTAAATTGGGCTCGAAATGAATTTTATATGAGGCCCAATTTAGTAATGCGGGCACAGTTGGCGCATTAAGACTAATGAGATCTTCTAAACCCAAATTGCGAGTGAACCGTCGGACATCTTCATCAATCCCAAGCTTTGTTATAGTTGAGGCATTGTAGAATCTTGTTAAAAGGAGTTTCCAAGAAGAAAGACGAATGAAATTTTCTCAATGCTCTTGTTTTATGAATTCTAAACCATAGGTCTCGCTTACATTGGAAGGGGGTGGCACAACCTCCCTAGAAGTAGATCTTCGTGCTCTCTTGGGTCGGGGAAGCGATGCCATCTACAACACAAGTAAACAAGAACTAGGTTCAAAAGCATGAAAGGAATAGTGCTCAAAGATATTGCATAGTAAGAGTAATTAATCCAAAAACGAACATTGAAAATGAAATGAGTAAGTTGACACACAGCAAGTATAGAAGCACATTCAAGCAACAACATTGGCAAGAATTCATAAACCATCAAGTATTAACAAAGAGCAACAACATTTCAAACAAGCATCCATTACCATATACAAGGAAGATGACCAATAATGGTGGTACCAAATTTGTAATTAGTCAAGCAAAATCATGGCAACATTAGTTCACATAATCATCAATAATCACCATCAACACAAAATTTTGAAGTCATGAACTGAGCAAGGTGGAGACACTTTTGGAGCATGAACCAAGATATTCAAATTTAACATGAAAGTTCAAGGTGAGAAACTTAACATGAAAATCAAGGGAAATAAAGAAATCATACCTTGAATAAGTGGAAAACTTAATTGAAATGGAACAAATACACCACTACAAGCTATCAATCTAAATTTGCAAGTTTAAAAACCCCAATCAATAATACCCAAAATCCCAACTTTTGGAGAAAGAAAATCAAAGGGAAAGCATAAAATTGGGAATTTAGAGTAATTATCAACTAATTAAAGTGAACAATGATGATTGTATGATGAAATATAGCAACAAAAATGATAAAAATGTTTGAACACAACAATAGAGAAGGGAAGGAAATAGATGAAGAATGAGATAGAAAGGAAAAGGGTGCGTTTAAGAGTGCATGCAGCAGCACAGGCGCGCCCGCGCACAGAGGGTGCACGCCTGCACAGGGCCTCTGCTTGCCCGCAAAGAGCTCGCGCGCACCTGCGCAAGTAAGAGTTGCGCAATGCCTTGGACTCCTTCGTGCGCTCGAAGGTGGGCTCATCGAACAATGCTCATGATGAATATTAAACATGGCAGTCCCTAGACCCCTTAACAGTGGGTTCAACATCCGATTTTCATGAACCCACCAAAACTCAATTCTAACTCATGTCTCCAAATAAGCATATCAACGCTCCATCCTCAAAATCGGTACCAAGATTGTTAGCAATCGATCTTCCATCATAACAAAACTACCTAGAATCATAACAAAAGAAAGAAATCAATTACACCATAAGCATAAAAGAACGATAAAAATCAAAGGAAAATGAAAAGAAGGTCAGAAAGTCGGGTTGCTACCCGAAAAACGATTGTTTAATGTCATTAGCTTGACGTTCTCCACCCCTTTCAAGGTGGATCATAGAGAGTAATCTTGTGAATGAGGCCGACGAAACACCATCATAATAGCGCTTGAGTCTATGGCCATTGACTTTGAAAAATCTTGAGGAATTCGAAGGAGCGAATTCAACAACACCATTAGAGAAAAACTTCTTAAATGTGAAAGGACCGCTCCATCGAGACATAAGCTTTCCGGGAAACAACCTCATCCTTGAATTATAGAAAAGCACATTATCACCAACATTGAACTCCTTTTTCTCAATAAGCTTGTCATGCTCTTTAGAATGGGATTTGTATATACTAGCACAATCATAAGCATCCAAGCGAAGCTCTTCCAACCATGGATATCAACCCAACGTTGTTCTCCCGCACTAGCCAAATCGAAATTGATCTTCTTAATAGCCCAATGAGTACGGTGCTGAAGCTCAACCGAGAGATGACAAGACTTCCCATAAACCAAGCGGTAAGGAGTAGTTCCAATAGGAGTTTTGAAGGCCATTCTATACGCCCATAAGGCGTCATCAAACTTATCCGACCAATCTTTCCTATTTCTTGCAACCGTCTTCTCAAGAATTACCTTGATTTGACGATTAGACACCTCAACTTGTCCACTAGTTTGAGGATGATATGGGAGGCCAAAACGTTGATTAATTCCATGCTTTCTCAACATCCTTTGAAAGCCATTATGCACGAAATGTGAACCATTATCACTTATCATCGCATTTGGGACACTAAATCTTGGGAAATTAATCTTCTTGAACATCTTCATTACCACCTTGTGATCATTTATTAGGGAGGAAATAATTTTAACCCACTTTGACACATAGTCAACCGCAACAAGGATATATTGGTTCCCATAAGATAAAGGAAAAGGACCCATGAAGTTAATTCCCCATACATCAAAGACTTCTAGTTCAAGAATGGGTTGTTGAGGCATCTCAGTCCTATTTGAGATGTTCTTAGTTCTTTGACATCAATCACATGTCTTGACAAATTCCCATGTATCCTTGAAAAAATGTGACCATCATAAATCACATTGAAGAATCTTGGAGGCGGTTCTAGGAACACCCATATGACCACCACTAGGATCCGAGTGGCACATTTTTAACACACTTGGAACCTCTTCGTTTGGCGCAAAACGACAAAGCAAACCATTTATGCCTCGTTTGTACAATATGGGATCATCACACAAGTAATGCCTAGCCTCTCTCTTGAGCTTCTTCTTTTGATTCTTAGAGAATGAAGGTGGAAACTCCCCCACATGCAAGATGACTAAATCGGCAAACCATGGGAGTTCCTTCACATCAATAACATACAAGGAGTCATCTAAAATTCTATCCTCAATGGAAGACCCATCATCTTGGACTCGGAAATCCTCAAGACAAGATAGATGATCCGCTACAACCTTTTTTGCTCCTTTCTTATCTCTAATTTCAAGATCAAAAGTTTGAAGTTCAAGCACCCAACAGATCAACCTAGGCTTTGATATCTTTTTGCCCAAGAGATACTTAAGAACCGCATGATTCGTGAAAGCAATGGTTTTGGAACCCAACAAGTAACAACGGAACTTCTCAAAAGCATGGATAATTGCCAAAAATTCCTTCTCGGTTGTCGTGTAATTCCGTTGAGCACCATTAAGGGTCTTCGACGTGTAGTAGATGACATGAAACTTCTTATCCACCCTTTGACCTAACACTCCCCCAATGTTCGTGTTGCTAGCATCGCACATCAACTCGAAAGGTAAATCCCACCTTGGGGCTTGAATAATGGGAGTAGAGATTAAGGCTTTTTTCAACTTATTGAAAACTTCCAAGCATCTATCATCGAATACAAATTCAGCATCTTTTTGGAGAAGATCATTCAGAGGTTTTGCAATAAGAGATAAATCCTTGATAAATCTTCTATAGAACCCGACATGCCCTAAGAAAGATCTCACACCCTTTGCATTAACCGAAGGTGAAAGCTTTTCAATCACTTCAATCTTCGTTTTGTCCACCTCTATACCTTTGTGAAAGATCTTATGAACAAGAAAAATGTCTTCCTCAACCATGAAATGTCATTTCTCCCAATTCAAAACCAAATTCACTTTCTCATATTGAGCTAAACACTTCTCAAGATTCTCAAGACAAGCTTCAAATGAGACACCACCTACCGAAAAATCATCCATAAAGACCTCCATTTCTTCTTCAAACATATCTCCGAATATGCTCATCATACATCGTTGAAAAGTGGCGGGGGCGTTGCAAAGCGCAAATGGCATTCTCCTATAAGAAAATTTTCAATATGGACAAGTAAATGTTGTTTGCTTTTGGTCATCCGGGTGAATAGGAATTTGGAAAAACCCGGAATAGCCATCAAGAAAACAATAATACTTGTGCCTTGTTAGTCTTTCAAGCATTTGGTCAATGAAGGGAAGGGAAAAAAGATCCTTTTTGGTTGATGTGTTTAGACGTTGATAGTCTATACACATCCGCCATCCCGTGATCGTCCTTGTAGGAATGAGCTCACCTCTCTCATTCTCTACAACGGTCATGCCTCCTTCCTTTGGGACAACATGGACCGGGGAAACCCATCTAGAGTTAGAGAAGGAGAATATGATTCCGCATCCAATAGATTAATGATTTTCTTCTTGACTACCTCCCCCATTTGAGGGTGTAGCTTCCGTTGCCTTTCAATTCTAGGTGAGGCGCCCTCCTCAAGAGTGATATGGTGTGTACATAAAGCCGGGCTTATACCTTTGAGGTCATTAATTGTATATCCCAAAGTACATTGGTGCCTTCTCGAAACACCACATAACTCTTGAGCTTGACTCTCACTCAAGGAGAAGCTAACAATAATGGGAAAAGTAGAGTTGGGGCCCAAGAAATCATACCTAAAGTGTGATGGAAGAGGTTTGCACTTTACCATGGGGACACCTTTACCTTCCTTTATTGAGGCTGCTTGCAATGCATCTTGGCTTGACATTCCCATGAAAATATGATCATCACCCTTTTCCATGCTCTCATCAATGATTCTCTCAAAGAACGTCATTTCCTTACCATGTTCACCTATCTTTTCCTTATTCAACAAAACACACTTAAGTGGATCATTAGATATGAGCAAGTGCTCATGCATGGAATTCACAATATTATCTAAGACTTTTCATGCAATTTTCAAGTGAAGAAGAAGGACATTTCATGCTTTCATTCAAATCAAATTCAATAACCTCTTCTTCAACCTTGAGGGAAATCTTAGTACTTTTAACATCAATCATGGCACCCGAGGTATCAAGAAAAGGTCTACCAAGTATGATAGAAATGTTGACATCCTCATCCATCTCAAGTCCTTCTTTTCTTTAGAAGCTTCCTTCTTCTTTTCAACTAGGTCGGCCTTCACCATTAGTGTATCTTTTGTAGCTCGAACCGTCACATCTTTAGTTGAACTTTTACCCCTTTCACCCTTTTTATAGTTCTTAGGTTTTTTCTCCCTATAAACCATCTTTTCTTTACCGTTTCCTTTTACATAACTCTTCTTCTTAGGCATTATAGGATTCTTAAATTCAATTCCTTGTGTCCTCATACCTAGACGACCATTAGGAGGCGCCTTCTTACTTCCAAGTCGACCCTTCACATCAAACTTACGTGATCCAACTTGCTCCCTCCTACTTCGAGGATTCAACCATGCCTTGTATGCACTAGACAAGGGGGGAGGAGCTTGGTTGCTCGCAGAAACAGTCCACATAGGCCTTCCAATCCTATAGGTCTCATACTTGTGAACATTACTTTCATGCAATGATACTTCACGAGGACTATCATTATAGCGTGGAACTACTTGTTCAAGTCCATATTGTCGCATCAATCGGGAAGGGCAATAAAAGGTCAACTTTGAAATACTAGGAATATGACATTACGGAGTATCATTTGTCCCAACCATCCTAGTGAGCCTACACCAAGGCACCACCCATTGAATGGAAAATTCTCTCTTTGCAAAGAACACCTTCCAATCATCATATGACATGTTTGCAGAGTGATTCTTCTTCCTACGAACTAGATCACTGGGACCATATTTTTCAATATTGTCGGGGGCTTCAAAGAGTTCTAAAAGCCCCATCAACCAAATCTGCAAAAAAAAAACAAAAAAAAAGGAAGGGGAGCACCGTGACACGGCAGAGAGCACCGTGTCGCGGCAAGTAGTACCGTGACACGGTGCCTGCCACGTGTCACGGTGGTTAACTAGAGCGCGTTTTTACCTGCAACAGTACTAGAGAGCCCTTCCTGATAGCTTTCCGGTCATATTTTGCTTCATCGAGACCACGCAGGGTTTCTCCAAGGCAAGTAGGTATAGCGGATCTTCTAGATTCAACATGTTCAAGCACAGATGCTAAACTAGCATGTCCTACTCTACCGTTTGCAAATAAAAGCTTGCTAAACATGCAAAAAATATAAGCCCTTCTACGGTATACATGATATGACTCAGAGACAGGACGATTAAAATATAAATTTGCAAGCTTTTCTAGATCTACTTCATTACCACACACAATTCTATTTAAATCTTGATTTGTTAGATTTAGATAACGTTCAAAATCCTGGTAATAATATTCACGCAGAGTAGGCATTGCAACGAGATTCCTAGCAGGGAAGCCAAAGATATCACCAAGTTCCTCCGACAAAGGATAGATTTCATCATAATCAAACTTGAAACAATGGGTTTTCGGACTCCAATAATCTAAGGCTGCTCTCAAAAAGTGATGTTCAATCGCTACATGCCTTAATGCTAATAAAACTCTGACATGAAACAATTCCAGCTCTCTTTTGTCTGCATTAGTCAAACAATATGACCAGTCACGCAATGTATTATCAAAATTATGAGACATTATTATTATTGAAATATGAAATTCTAGCTATTTTATGTTTCATAATTATGCTTATATCACGAATTAACTGGTCGTAATTTATAGCCAAAAGAGTTCAGAAACGCGAAAAATCTATCCAGTTACACGCGCAAAAAGCATCGCTACACTGTTTAAGCGCCGTGACACAGTAGGAAATACCGTGACACGACAGTATCCACCCAGGCGCGGTAAGTAACCCCGTGACACGGCATAGTTCCACATGTCACGGTGGTCACATGTTTTTAATTTTTATCCTTGACCTATTTTTATTCGGATTTTGGTTATATTTTTACCCTTCGATCTCATTTTTCGAGAGTTTTATTCCTAATAAAATTCTCCCTTTATTTTATTTTTATTTTTATTTTTATCTTGGGGAAGCTGGTAAACTGCGTAGGCTAACTCCAAGATGTAGGAAGCGTCGATGGAGGCATCGTCCCAGACAATGGAACTGAAAATAAGCCCTGGTCCGCAGGAGCAATAACCGGCCTAGACTAAGGCTGTGAAGGCCGGAATGGCTGGGAAGACAGAGGATGCTGCCACTGAGTCTAAGAGTGCTGGAAAGGCTGAGAGGACAGAGGTTGCTGCCACTGAGTCTCCTGAAAAGCATGAGATGACTGAGACTGCTACCACTGAATCTAATACCCCTGAAATGGCTGAGAAGTTTGAGGCGGCTGCCACTGTGTTTGAGAATGCCGACGAACCTCAAGGGATTGTTTGCGGCGACTAGGCTCCCCCGGTATGCCTCGAGCGCGAGCGAGACCTCCTTCGCCTCCGTCGCTCTTGAAAGACACAAAATGAAAGGATATCAGTGATGTAACAAAAGGTAAACATGGGAAAACAGGTGAATATACCTCGTGAACGTCATCTGAACCACTCTAACAACTCGCACCGCATCGTAGCTTGATGACACAATGCTTTAGAGCATCAATCAACTTCATAAAGCCCATCATATCTGAGTGCGTGACCTGAAAGCAAAAAGTCAGTAACAAGAAATATTAAGAAGGATGAAAGATAGTCAGAAAGCTTACCGGCTCGAACTCATCGGGCAGGGACTTCTGCCCCTGTCTAAAACCCTTGGGTACATCAGCAATACGATTCTCAACCATGCCAATCGGCCCCAGGTAACGGATCGACTGAGACGGGATCTCGACCTTCCCTCTACGAAGAACAGTCGCCTAAAACATAATTGAATAATAAGGTTATTCGACGGTTTAAATAGGGACTAAGTAAAATAAAATTCTAAAAGAAAAGAAAACCTCGGGAAGACGGGGCGGAGGAGCGAAGTAAGGAAGCAAGTCCTGGGAATAATCGCCGTCCATGCGCACGAACTCCTGCCAAGGAAACTGGTAGCACTCCCTCCTTTCCAACAACTCCCCCAACAAGCGTGAGTGCGACATCGACTCAGGTGGAGGCAGGGCACCACAAAGCGATCAAGGCTGTGCTGACAAACAACACGCTTTCCAAGGTACCAAACAAAACGTGATGTACCGAAGAAGACTGTGCGACACGCCGAAAGCTCCGAAGCCTCGGGAAGGTTGGTCATGTCATCCTAAGGCCGATACTGGATCTCGACAGGGACCTGAAAACCATAAGAGAATGCAGTGAATGCCGAAAAAATAACACCAAAGTGAAAAAATGCACTGTGAAATCAACTCTTACGCTAATAGTAGAGGTACCCCGACGCAGCAGCCTTAGCAGACTCGATATCGACTCCACTCGTGACTCGCCTCGGTCACGCCAGCTGGCTCCGACAGGAAAATCATGGATCGCTCCGCGACGCCGTCGAGGGGCTAATCCCGGAAAGTACTCATAGAACCACAGCTGCAACAAGAATAATCCCTAAGCACATGAGCTAACCCGATAAAAACAAAACACAAAGAGGAAAAGATCGTCACCTCTACAACTCTCCATATACCATAGACAACAACAGGGGCCTGATCGTTCAGCTGTCTATAGCCATGATGTAGTGACGAGAGTAGATCAGCATACCCCACACTAACCCAACTAAAGGATCCTATCTCACCAATCCTGGTCAGAGACGGCAAGTAATAAATAAGTGCACGAGAACTCCTATCATGAGAAAGAGTCCTAGAAATAAGGATCAAGATAAAGATCCGTACTCGCTGCTCAGGCGTCATCTCAGTTATATCAAATCCATGGGCAAGAACAGAAGCCAACTCTGATCGCGACTCTTAGGACCACCCTGAGGCACCGGTCGAGTCCTAATATGATGAACGATAGGACCTAACAACTCCGCTACCTCATTCGCCCCCAAGTGAGGTCAGGAATCTACCGGACGGGCCTCTCGGTGAAGCTCGCTTCTTGTCTTGTGTCTTATCAATACTTGCTCTTCTTGCCAGCTGGAGGTATGGGAAGCTTGTTATTATCGATCAAATGTTGAATAGCCTCTTTTAGCTTCCAACAACTCTTAGTAGTGTGTCCCCTACCTTGATGGTACTTGCAATAAGCGTCAGCGTTCTAGTTGGGTGACCTATTTTCGGGTGCTGGATCTTGAAGAGGTCCAATAGGAGCGATGAGTCCTTTGGCATGGAGTCGATCGAAAGCGGTATCGTAATTCATTCCAATGGGGGTGAACTCTTTCCTTAGCTGTTTCTTAGGTCTCTGACTATCCATGGCTAAGGCTTCATTGAGATCAAAGGTACTAACATTTTTGCTAGAGTGGGCGTTTTCGAAAGAAGAAGGATTGTCGTTCTTCTTTCCTTTCCAGCCACTGTTGTTGCTATTGTTAGTAGCTTTTTGTTTTGCAAGGTCATCTTCGATTTCAATACCTATGTCATAGAAGGCCTTGAAAGTATTCAAATTATGTTGATATTTCAAATGTTTCGAATACTTTTCTTGAAGGTTCTTGATGAACATCCTTACGGACTCCTTTTCAGTAGGAACTTCAACCATATTAGCGGAAGTTTCCTTCCACTTGTTGAAGAAAGAGGTGAACCCTTCGTTTTATTTTTGTTTTAGCATCTTGAGTTGTCTATGGTCAGTTTCAACTTGAATGTTACATTTATATCTATCAACGAAAGTGTTTACTATTCCGTCCCAAGTAGAGGTTTTTTCTTTGTCAAGAGAAAAGAACCATTGTTGACAAATAGTTTCAAGAGATAGAGAAAACAATGAATGGAAGACTTTCCTATCAATCCCTTTAATATTCATTATGGTCTCGAAAGCCCTTAAGTGAAAATAAGGATTGTCCGTTGGCTTGAACCTAGGGATGTCACTGGCATTGAAGTTTTGCGGAAGAAGTTCCTTGTCCACTGAGACCCCTTGTGAGCTAATGCCCTGAAATCTATAGTCATTGGATAGTTTCCTCAAGCTTTCTTGCATGAGCTCCATTTGTTGTTGCTTCACAGGGTCATTGATTTGAAGAGCCATGGTCTTTATCAATTCAGTTAAGTTGGCCACGTCCTTCCTAAGGTCGTTAACTTCTTCCTGAGACGTCATTATCTTCGTAGCTTTTCTTTTCCGACTAATTGGTTTGTCAAAAAGTAGTACTTGAACAAAGGTGTTGTCCTTGATTAGTCTCCCTTCTCTCCTTGACCAAGTGCTGTGAAAAGGGAAGTCATGAATACTTTTTGTTAATTATTTCATTGATGTAAGGGGGTAGGAAAAATGAAGGTTGTGATATGGTGAAAACATGTGGAGAATGGAAAGACGATGTAGATGGAGAGGTATGAAAGAATTAGAAATAGAATGTACCCCCAACTCAAATGACGGAAAAATCGACTCATGCATGAACCTAAGACATGGTCATGGTGACATATACACAAAGTATGTGCTAAGACTAATGATTGTAGGTGACATGTTTTACTCGTGTCATGACCATGGGACTAGACTATGTGACTAGACTTAATTAAGGACTAAACATGACTTTTGTCATTAATAAACTAGTTAAACTGATTAAGTAAATTGATTAATTAGACTCGTCGTGAGGACTCGAGCAAAAACATGGACTGTCGCCGGAACAACAGGACTGTCGCCAAATGCTAAGGAGTAGCGCCAGACGACAACATTGTCGCCTGGCGCTAATTACAAGCGCATGGTGCTACAGGCCAAATCTCTACGCCATTGCTGGAACATTGGTCTGGGACTGTTTTCAGTAGTTTTACTCTAAGGGACAAGCCTAAAGTCGTACTAAGTCAAGTTTGATCAATTTATTTAGACTTTAATCATTTATTAATTAATTAATTTAGCAAAGTCATTTAGTCATTAATTATTTTATTTAAACTCATTCACAAGTCAAATAAACGGTTAGTGTAAACACATATAGGTTATGCACAAACAAATAATGCACAAGTAGTCAAATAGTCACAATATGACGCAATGAGTTCGCAACCTAATCATGGCTCTAGTCGAAACAAGAAGGTAGATTTCTGGCTCGGTATTGGAAGAATTTAGCGCGAGATAACAGTGCCTGTTGCAAGACGATGGCTGTCGCCAGACGACAATTACTATCGTCAGGCGACAGAGCCATCTCTTGGCGATGGCGCTGTTTTCTCAGCGCTAATTCCTACATGCCTCGGCAGCTTTCTGTTCTTGAATTTTCCTGTTTTCCGCAGCGTTATTTCGACTTTAGTTGTGAAAGATATTTCCCTAATTTCCTACGTGTAAAAAATCCTATGTTTTTGACGCATTACGGATGGTCTTTCCAATGTGGACCTTTTAATGCATATGCCAATAATGTTAATCAAAATTACGCACATGAAATACTTAGAACTTTTCGAGTCTCATCCACTCATTCTAAATTATTGCCAAAATAAATTTTAGGAATTAAAATAGAAATCCGTCCCCGGTGGAGTCGCCAAAAATCTGTAGGGAATATTTCAAGCATCTCACACTTGAGCCCCACTATGATCATACACTTAAGCATGGTAGCGTCCAAAAGGAAGGAAGCTAGAGTAAAAGAGTCTCCAACAAGTTTTAGGAACTTGTAAACCGTTCACAGGGTGAATGTTACACCCCTTAACGATCCAGGAGATCGTTAACTCCAATAGGTCTGGAACCATGACTGGAAGTTCAGGGATGAAGGTACAAATCCAACCTAAAAGAGATTGAACTTGCCCTAAATAGGCCTCTACTTTATTTTTCTCGTATTCATGTGCGCTTTCTGATTAACATACAATCAATAGGTTAACCCTAAACCTGTTTAATCTATGTTGGTTGATTTTAATGCGCAAATAAATCTATTATTGGTGATCACTTGAATTATAATCATATTAGCCTAAATAAGGTTATTAATTAGCTTATTAAGCGTGATTACAAGAACAAATTCCCTTTAAACCTGCAAGAGAGGGTGTGATCAAGCAATAACAACAATAATATATATCAAGAAACATAATAATAACAATCATCATCATAATAATATTCGCAATCTCAAAGCATAATAATATTATTAGCAAGATCCTAGGCATGATACTAACAAGATTAATACCAAATCCTAGCATGTCACTAAACAATAAAGATCAAAGCTTTATTCCTAACATGATATAAAGAAAAGAAATAGGAAGCATCATAAACACTCATAATATCAGAAATATTAGTTAACCCTAAACATGACACTAGGAATTAACAAAATAATCTAAGTATGATTTCTATATCAAAAGATCAATAAAGTAATTAAATTACTTACTTCGATGCCTCGTATCTCTTTCTAATAACAAAATACACGTGTTAGTAATTTCAAGGAAAATAATAAATCAAACAATTAAATTAAATAATTAAAATAGTGATTTGGGACCAAACCCTCAGAAATTATCAACCTTTCACGTCTAGGGCGAAGGCAACTTTGAACTTGGCTAAGTGTGTCTAAAACTAATGTATGTGGAATTTTGTAAAAGGGGAAGGTTTAGAAAAAGAATAAAGAGAGAAAACTTCTAACTTTAGACGGAGGAAGAGACGATTATTGATTGTGAATTGTTGATTGAAAACGGGGAGGTACGACCCCTATTTATAGAAAAATAGTCCAGAAACAAATCAAGTTCTATTCGGAATAAAATTGGCATTTGTCGCTAGGCGACAGACGTCAGCGCCAGGCGACAAGATTAGCGCCAGGCGACAGATTTTAGCGCCAGACGACAGACTCTGTCGTTTGGCGCTAATTAAAAGATAAAACGCGTTTTGTACAGAATCCTCTTCTTAATATGATTAAGTAGCAAATTCCGTGTTTATCAAATTAAAATCAGGTTTATCATAAAACACTTATTTTATTCCAAATAAAACTCTTTAAAATATAATTATTAATCCTAATTCCATTAGAATTTAAAGGAACCTTCTAGATTATTCTAGAGGATTAAAATCAATCCTAATAACTTTAGGAATAATAATTAATAGGCCCTCCTCTAGATCATTGGGTCGCATATAAAATTCATTTCAGACCAAATTTAGTTTAAGCCATAACTTCCTCATTATTCATCGGAATTGGGCTTATAATATATCGTTGGAAAGCTCTTTTTGAGCTCGATCTAACTACACTATTATTGGACCCTTATCATGGACCAAACTAAATTAGACTGACTATCTTCATAAATAGAGTAAAAAAGAAATGTTTTCAAAAATAGAAAGAGAGATATTTTAATAAAAAACATCCACATCACTAGACTTTTCACACTTTTACTTCGTTCGATAATCAAATGACGTGAAAGATATTCATCACTGGGTTTGGTTTTGGGGAGACACATTTGGGTGTCTACAAGTAGGATCCCCTGTGATGATCTTGTATAGCCGGGGAACCAAGTCTCCAGCTCCTGAACCATGATGGCGAAGCACACCATCGATTATTCCAGTAAGCGGACGGTGAGAAATATGGTTCTCACGACAGAAAACCAACTCTTCTGGTGTCCACGAATATGGAGTCCACCTACCCTTACTCGTAGAGGGGTGAGGCTCGGTCTCCAAGGCATCATCTATATCCTCGGGAACCGTGGGAGTGTCCTCTCGGAAAGCCTGACACCGGCCATGAGTAGAAATATCTCGATCTCGTTGTCTAGGCATGTTATTATGTTCAAACAAAAAATCTAAATACTTAGCATCATTTCCTAAGTTATTTAGTTATTTATTCAAAAACAGCTTAACAGCTACCTCAAGTTGCATATTCTGTTATACGCTAAATTTTTACCTTAAGGCTAGAAATTAGCAAAATAATAGAATTATTTCTAGTACTTAGTTTCTCCATGACAAACTGATACTACAGTTCTCCTAATCGCATGATACCATGTTCTCCATGACAATGTAGTACATACACAAAAACAGAGCGTGTTCGAAATTGCACAAAAATAATAGATCGGCACATCATAGCATGTTTTACAAGATCTACAACACTTCTATCATCATTTCAAGTGTAAAGAAATAACAAGAACAACAAGAACACCATTTCACAAAGTAGTACCAAAAGTGGGGATTTGCTCATTTCTTCACCAAATCATGCAAACTTGGTCTCAAATTGCTCACAAACCAACATACATTCATATACAAGCTAATTCATGGCAAGAATTTTGACATAAAACCTCAAAATCAAACATCCCCAATTCGATTTTTCAAAAGTTTTTACATGAAATTACTCATTTGAAGCAAAATTCAAGACAAAAGGCAAGAAAACTCACATGGATCCTTATAGGAATTCCAAAATGGGGAAGTTTGCAAGAAATTTGAGTGAAAATGGTGAAGAAATAAGTGAATTAAGCTCGAAAAACCGCAGAGGCAGTAGCAAGGAAGTCGAACAGCAGCAGCGAAACTAAAATGGAAAAGGAGCCGCGATTTTCGAATTTAAAGCAGCTCAAATGCACCGTGACACAGTAATTCACGTCGTGACATGGTGACACGTGTCGTGTCACGGTGCAGTCCCCACGCGACGCGGTAATGCATCAGGTCAACGGGCGCAATATTCGAGCACGCTGACTGTTTTAACAGAAAAAGCATTAATGTACCATGCAAAATCATGCCGCGTGATGGAGAGCACTGCCGTGTCACGGTGTTCTGCCACGTGACACGGTACATATGCGTGACCTGCACCCCTCATAATCTATCAGTAGCAGCTTTGACCAATTCAGCAGCACGAATAAAAAAAAATGCTCTCTGACGGCAAATTATGCCGTGTCACGACATACTACCACGTGGCAAGGTGTGCATGCATGTCCTGCCCTTTTCCAACGAATATTCCTGCAATATGCCAGGCATCTTGGACCAAGTTTGAACGGTTTTCCACAACTTTGGATAGTTATTTTTTCCACCGGAAAACTTGCGGGAAATTCTAACCGATATTAAAATGGTACCAAAATTACCATTTTACCCCTACCAAGCATCAAAGTCATATTTCAAGCATTGGTCGGATAACCGACTTGAAGATCTGATCATCTACGGCTCACGTTCGGGGACAATCGAACCACCATCATTTCACGGCATAAGGTTCTCGATACGCAGACTTGCAATCTCATAATTAGACAAGTTTTTCCTCAAGCATGGAAAGTATTATTCGGTGGATTTCTTCAAGCATAGAAACCACCAAATTCATATGTCGACTTTCCTCAAGCATGGAAAGTATCATCCGGTAGATTTCTTCAAGCATAGAAAGCTACCGAGCTCATCTGTCGACTTTCCTCAGGCATGGAAAGTATCTCAACAAACCGTCATTCGGTGGATTCCTTCAAGCATAGGAAGGTACCAAACTCATTTGTCACCAATACACTGGTGTTAGATACGCATTCTATCCCTTTACTCTTTTATCTGTGGAACTAATGTTTTCTGCAGGTATCGGCGTATAAAGAGTGATTTAGGATTGTCGAACGTCTTAAATCATTCTCCGTCCCTATCGACTACTTTGACTATCATTTTTGAAATTGACGTTTCTACAAACTCAGTCAAAGTGGGGGCTTCTGTAGACACCTAAAAATGTCTCCCCGAAACCAAACTCGATGATGAACAATCTTTCACCGCCATTATTGGTCGGGTTGAGTATTTAATCCTGGGAGTGCTTAGAATTCATATTCGATCAAACTCAATTCATAAAATCAGTCCTAATGTTTAGTTAAAGAATAGTCCAATTTATATTTTGGCCCAAACCTTTTAATTCATTTCGTATTATTTATTATTTAGGCCCAATTAATAAATAATAAATCGAAATAGCCCGAAATTATGAAACGACACTTAAAAATGCTGAGCGTAATTAGGGTTAAAATGAATCTGGACATAAAAATAGAAGCAGGGTCTACCGTGTCACGGCAACTTGTGCCGCGCCTCGGGAACTGTTGTCGCGCCACGTCATATTTTCCCGTGCCACGGGGCACATGCCGTGACACGGGATTGTTCCGTGTTTTCACCACATGAAACCTAAATGCGTTTTATCCTCTGTAGGTCTATTTCTGCCCCGCGTCACATCAAAGTACTCCGCGTCACACTAAAGCGTACCGTGTCACGTCATATTTGTTGTGTCGCGGCATGCTGCTGGTGTGTTACGGCAACCTTTTTTAGGGTTTTTATTTTTTAGGGTTCCGTGTGTTCATTTTCCCTATAAATACCCCCGCATTTCTGTAGTTCGGGGCATCAATTAATTTTCTCTTCTCTCTTCTATGCTCTAGCCTAAACACTAGCCTACCTTATTCTCTCAAAATACTTCCTTTAAGCACTCCAAGGAGTCTGTACTTTACTCGAGATTTTGTCCTTAAACCAAGGCGTGAAAGGTAGAACTGTTTGAGGGTTTGGCCCCAAATCAACTCTATTTAATTTAATTTTAATTATTGTTTTATTATTTCCTTGAAGTTAATAACTCGTTTATTGTTTTATAGTTGCAAGCAAGCAAAATCAAAGTAAGGAATCATGTTCCTTTTATTTCTATTATTTTTCTAACGATTTTATATTGTTGGATTATTGTTAAATTGCTTCCAATATTAATGTTTATTCTAATATATTTGTTGATCACCATATTGCATGTTTAAAGGGAATATGTAATTGAAAATCACGCCTAATAAGATAATTTGGACGACCGGTTTAGGTTCTTTTTTAATCTTGTTATTAAATCAGGTGATCACCAATATTTTAGAATTATGTGTTGCATTAATATTCAACCAATTTAGCCTAATTTTAGTTTGGAGCGAATTGAATATCTTGTTTGCATGCCTTTGAGATCGCAGGAATCACTTTTCACAATAAGAATCGAGTAGAGGCCAATACGGGCGAATGTGACTCCATGACTCTCTTCGTACCATCATCCCCGATCCTCCTTTCGTGGTTCCGAACCATATGGAGTTAGTAATCTCATGGATTATGAATGGGGTGTAACCTTCACCGGTCAATCGTTGTTGCCTTTGGTTATCCCTTAATCGTGGTTGCCTTTTATGATCCATGAACGGTTTACAAGTTCCTTAAAAACTTGTTGGCGGCTCCCTACTTTATTTGTCCCTAATCGTATACGTCAATTCCCACTTCCTATGAGTGCCAAGCATATTCACACATGCTTAACGTAGGCGCACTTCGAACGACGCCTACACCAATTTGAACTCTCTCAAAAGGCTATAATGCTTTGTTACTCCTTCAATGAATATACTAGAAATAACCTCAAAGGAGTCCAAAGACTCATGGATAGAAGGGTCACAAACATGCAAAGTAGATTCATCAAGATGCGGAAAGGGGTTGGAATCCTCAAAATCGAAATTTTCTTCATTCTCAACTCCTCCACCATCACTCAAGGGACTCTCAATCTCTCTTGGTAGCTCAAACTCATCATCATCATCCTCATGAAATCCCTTATTAAAAATTGAAGATGGCTCACTCACATCCTCGCTAAGGGAAGCTCTCAAAGGGGGTGAAAATGGGGAAGGATGGCACTCAAGCTCAAATAGGGAATGAAAAGGATCAAAATCCTCAAAAATCCTCTCATCACAAGAAAACCTTCCCTCACCTTTACACCCTCATCCCATATCATCCTCAAAAACACTCACACTCCAAATGAGGTTCCTCACATCCATTTACATCAATCCTAGCACTCATCACTTAGGCAAGTATCACTTCTCTCAATTTTTGTTCTTCTTGAAGCTCTTGGACTTGTTGGGTGAGATATTGTAGTTGAGAAAGAATTTGGGCATCAATGTTATTGGGTTGAGGTTCATGATCAAAATCAAATTTCATATCATCAAAATTAGCACAAACCTCATCACAATGAGCATAAGAGGGAAAGGGGTCAACATGCATATTTGGATCATCACAAGGCATATTAGAAGCATCAAGAGAATTCATACAAAAATTAAAAGAATCTTGACATTGAGAATCAAAACAAGAAACATGGCATTCTCTATCATAAGAATCTCTAGCAAGCCAAGTGAAGAAATTCCAAGCATCATGCATAGACAAAAGATGGAATCTACCATTATACATATTCTTAACCATTCCCCTAGTATACTCATTCATGCCCCAATAAGCTATACTACAAGCATCACTAAGAGAACACCCATGGGAATTAAGAAAACCATCTAATGTATCAAAGTAAGCATAGAAGGGTTCATCATCAATCAATCAATCAAAGCCTTAATCCCAAAAGTGGGGTCGGCTAACATGAACCAAATTTGATTATTCCGTGTAGTCATCAGAAGGGTTCATCATCAAATTGAGGAAAAGATAAGCATCCCAGTTTTTATAAAAAAAAAACAAAGAAAAGCAAACTAAAATCAAATAATATACAAGAACCTGGCTAATCTAATCAACACACATTAAAGAACGCCTTAGTCCCCGGCAACGGCGCCAAAATTTGATCGGGGGTAGAATAGGTCGTTGGGACTACTAACCCTAACCAAATTAGAAATTTATAATACCTAGTGGTAAGTAAAGGGTCGAACCATGAAGACTAAGTGTATCAATCTATGCTAATTAGACTACTAGGATGATCGAGATATAGAGAGAGGAACATCTAAAACACTACTTAGATCAAACAACGAAAACTAGGGAAAGTGGAATCTAATTACATTAATGCATTCAACAACAACATTGCAATTAGATGAACTTGACCTCAATTACGAACAATCAACACACTCAACTCACTCTCGTGCAATTAAGCATGCTATTTATCCTACTAAGCTAATTCACTATTGTGCAACTAACCTAGTATAGGTATGGAGGAATTTAGACTCTCAAACAACTCACTTTTGCACAATTGATTGAAAGCACAATTAAGAACATAGAATCAATTAGCTAGAAAGATTCTAATCCATATAAGCATCATCCATACACAATAATCAAGAATCAATTGCGTACAAATCACAATAAATCATTCAATTCATCAACATAATTCCCTAGCATAAAATCTAAACTAACATGATAAAGAAGAACATGAAAAACAAAGTAAAACTAGAATTAAAGTTAAAATTAAACTATTCAACTAATAAACAACTCTAATCAATAAACAATTAGACAAAAACAAGAAATAAAGGAAAGCAATAAAGATGAGAGAAATTTAGGAAGACTCATTGAATATATGAGAAGAAAATCCACAAATAGCTTCTTCCCTAAAGAGCTTTATGTTGATTTAGTGCAGTTTTCCTAGTGAACACCCGATTGACAGTAACACAATAATGGGTCATTTGGGGGACCAAATGAAACCCAAATGAGCCCAAACTTAGGGGTCCATTGTTTTTGGGCCCAATGAAGACAATGGTGTAGCCGAATTTTTGAGGAGAAGTCCGAAACATTCCAAAACGTGCTAGGAGTCTCAGGATTCGTCCGGAAGCTTCTAGAACTTTCTAGGATGCTCTTGTACATTTTTGTAAAGCCTAGAGTATGGCAGAATACTTCGGATTGTTGTACATAAGAGATGAACCAGAAAATGTATAGAAGAATCTAGAAAGCTAGGCTTCTAGGACCTTCCATTTGAGGAGGTTAGAATATTCTGGAGTGGAACTCTCTAGGTACTTAGGAGGCCTATAAATAGGGATCGTCCCCTCATTTGTAAGGCATCCAAGCATTTTGTAAACACTCCATTCTCAAGCAATACAAGTTCTCTTAACTTACTCTCTTGTGCTTACTTACTTTCTCACTTACTTAAGCTTTCGTTACCTCACTTGCTAAGAGCAATACTCGGGATTAAGCCTTGACTAGCACAAGACTAGGGGAGTTAGTCCGCACGTGACAATAAGTTGTCATAATCAAAAATTTAGGCCCAACTAAACAATGAAAACCACTTGATTTTGCCAACTCATTTTCGAGAGTATGGTCTTGAAAAAAGAAAAAGTAATTCTTTCTTTTAATCTTTGATTCCCAAGAGCCATGCCTTTGTCTTTTCCTATTCATAATAAATGTCATGTGGGCTTCTTATTCTAGAGTACGCAGGAAGGCTTTATACCCGGGCGTAGGTACCTTGAGAAGGACTCGAGAGCTTTATACCCTAGGCGGAGGTGCGTTCAGAAAAACCCATGAGTTTTATACCCCAGGACGAGGTATTTATGAGAGAACCCCCAAAGAACTTTATACTCCGAGCTGAGGTACTTTCAACAGATGTACTTTAAGAAATAAACCAAGCCTAATACACCCCTTGGCGAAGGTACTTTGAAAAATAAACCAAGTGACTTATACCCCAAGGCGAGATACTTTGAGAAATAAAAGGCCAAGAAGCTTTATACCCCAAGCCAAGGTACTCTTCAAAATAACCCCAAGAACTTTATATGTAAACACCCTAGAAATTCATTTCCTTTAAAATACCTATTTTTCCCTTTTTAAAATACGAAATAGGAAAATTTAAGACATTATCGCCACCGTGAAAATGGCTAAGGCAATTATCAAAGACACACAGAGGAAGACTATATTTACAACCATTCAAAACAAGTCAACTTAAAAGTCAAACCAAACGAAAGTAAAGTCAAACGAAGTCAACCTATAACTTGGAACCATTGTAGGCCCTTATTAAAAACCGAAACAATACTCAAAAACCTTTGTGTTAGTCTCACAAGAATAATATAATATAATATAATATTCAAAGCGTTTAAACTACATCATATTCCTATGGAAACTAAGCATGATTCGCTCTTCACTCATGCCCATCATGAATGTGCTTCATCACCTAAAAAGCTCATTTTTAATTGTCCCCACTACTCGCCATTAGAAATGGGTCGTCGTAGGGCCAAGATAAAGACAAGGCCAAACAAACATACAAACACACAATCAGTAATGCTGAGTATGTAAGCGTAAACAAACACACTAACATGCTTTATTCCTATCAACACACAACTTACCTTATTGCATCTGTATACAAGCATACAACACATTCAACAATAGCTAGACCAATACAAATGCTCATTTAATTTGATTACGCATCGAACGGGTTTCCAACCAAATCCGTACCCCAAACTACACCGGGAGCTAACCGGGTAGGCAAATGTCACATGAAGTGACGGATGTCCTGCGCATAATAATAATAATAAAAGGAAAATACAACATCTTATATTCCCAGTAGAAGTTATGGTTAAATATAAAACCTCATAACTCCCCTCATATGTTCATACTCAAGGTATATACATTTCAAGAGTTTTGGTGCATAATCTCTTTCACTTTACGTTGTTTATATATTTTTAGACTTGGTGATGACTCTTAAACCATAACACAATCAATCATAATAAATCATTCAAGCAATCAAACATACCAATTTAATTCTTGAATAATTAGTGACCACATAATTTAGTGTTAAACCCTTTTAAACTACCTTGGCGTTAAATAACACCTTAAGTGTATAAAGCATCGCAAATCCTATCCCTTCGTGTTTAGAACACCTTAAGTGCACATAGGCACCGTAATATAATTTATTCCTGTCTACTAAGACACTTAATAGTTCAATTCCCATTCTTAAAGCATCAATAAAAATTATATGAACTATAATAAAATTTCCTTTTAATATTCTAAACCAAATTAAACATTTAGTTTAATTAAACATGCCATCAATCATGCTAATAATAAAAGTATGGTTCATATCCAACGTGTCAACATAATTAATTCCAATCATCAATTCACCATATATAATCCAAACTTCACAAATCATTCACCAACATCAACCGTACAACAATTCCAATCAATACCTATCATGATGCTACCTTAGAATCAATTAATCAAAGTCTAACATGCTTCTAAATACTCAAGTAATTACCAAGTACCGAACGTACCTTGTATATGATCTCAAAATCGCCACGACTAAATAAAGTCACTTGGAACTCTCCTACAATCCAAAATTACAAAGAGGCAATAATACCTATTCCACATAAATTTTCGAAATATATACACTCCTTAAATCACTCATAAATCCTCTAAAATAAGTTGAAATTTAATTTAAAACCCTTACTTTTATTCCCAATTAATGTGCAATTAAAAATCCTTTCAAGAAACATAATAAGCTTACATACAAAAATTCCAGCTTTATTAAAACATGTAGAATTGTGTTTTAAAACATGAAATTTAATAGTTTCAATCACCTATATAATCAAATTCCAACAATATACATTAATTTAAAATCCTAGGGTTTTCAATTTAGGGCTTTTTAATTCGAAAAATTAATCTGAAAATTATATACATAATACTTATAATCAATCATCATAAAAATCATCACACAACCCAAAATCAACAATTAATTCAGGCTAGATTAGGATTAAAACAAAAACACCACCATGGCCAGGCTGCTGCCGCGCACCCGCCGTTGTCGGCGTGTGCTGGTGGTGGCAGCTTGCCAATGGCCGGCTGTGGTGTTGGCCGGCTAAGGCTGTCAAAAGCTGACACGACACGATAACCCAACATGAAATAAGCGGGTTTGAGTAAAGAATTCTCGACCCGTTTAAGTAATTGGGTCAACACGAACCTGACATGAAACTAAACGGGTTAGCTTCGGGTTGAAATTTTCAACCCGAAAACTGACACACATAACCAGATTATATTAAGGGTTGAACGTTAATTCATTAACCTGAATTCGACATGCTTAACTTGTCTATTGAAGTAGTCAAAATTATTGAATTTTCTTATGCTAATCTTACTACCTTTCTAACTATATAATTTAGTAATATACTTCCTCTATCTCAGTTTACTTGCAACATTTTGACTGGACACGCTTGCCTATGTGCATGTTTGACCGTCGATATCTTTTATTATATATTTATATAAGATATAAAAAGTTTATATTAAGAACCTATACATTAAAAATAGATTCAACAACATCTTACATGATTACATGGCTTTCATATAACAACTAAAAAAGATGGTCAAAGTGAGATGTGTTAATAGTGCAAAAAGTCAAACCGTTGCGAGTAATTTGGGACAGTGAGAGTAAAAACTTTAGTAAAAACTTTTTGCGGGGCAAATTTTTTTGTTTAGGCGGACAAATCTTAATGCTCTTTCACTATAAAGTCTTATATAACTTTGACTTACCTTTAGTCACCCACCCTTAATTATTACTCTTTTTTATAATTTTAAATACGAATATTAATTAGTTTATTTATACAATGTATATGTATGAATTAATAAAGTAACTGGGTAAAAGGTTACACAACTAACCGGTTTAATAAGCGAGTTAGGTTTGGGTCAAGGGTTTTCAACCCGTTTAATAAATGGGTTAGGTTTGGGTCAAGGGTTTATCAACCCATTTAATGTTGACACGAACACGAACCTGACACGACACAACCCGTTTGACAGCCCTATAGCCGGCCGGTGGCGCGTCTGTGGTGGTGTAAAAATAAAGGGGAGGGGAAAAATAAGGGAGAGAGAAAATAAGAGGAGAGAGAGAGTTTACCTTTGGGTATTCTCTACCTTGGGAAACGTTCAATTTGCCCATGTGATGGGTATTAATACCCTCTCTAAAAACCCTCCTGAGCTTAAATCCCTTCCTACACTTAATGATCCCTTCTCCTATTCAAACTAATATTTTGACTTTCTTTAAAAACCCCATTGACTTTTAGAAATTTCCTTTTATAAAATATATGCCCCAAATTTTACAAATCATGAAATAAAATATTTTCAAGATTGTTAAATAATTAAAAATAAAATTTTAATTAAAATAATTCTTTTAAAATTAATGAAATACCATAAATAATTCATTTCGAATTATTTAAATACTTTATGAAATACCAATTTAATTAAAATACGGGGTATTACATTATGCCTCGTGCGGAGGGAGTCGATGTTGAGAAAGTGACTCAATAGGCCGAGCAAAGAGAGACCAAGCTGAGAAAGTGACTCAATAGGCCGAGAAGAGGGAGGCCAAGATGAGAAAGTGACGGAATAGACCAAGCGGAGGGAGGCCAAGCTGAGAGAATGATTGACTAGGCCGACGGAGGGAGGCCAAGCTGAAAGAATAACTCAATAGGCCGAGCGGAGGGATGCTAAGCCGAGAGAGTTTATTGAATAGGCCGAGCGGAGGGAGGCAAAACTGAGTGAGTCACTTGATCAGAGTAGGTCGAGCGAAAGGAGTTAAGGGCCAACTCTGTGGTGAGAGATGCCGAGGGCTTGGCTTGTCATGCTTATGGCCAAGCCCATTCTAGGTTGAGGACCTTGCTTCACGTACCAAGAGCGTGTTCGAGCTAGGCCAATTAGCTAAGAGCTCTGCATGCATTATCTTTGCTAAAAATGATCCAAGGTTAAGGGGTGATATAGGGGTGTGCTTGACTTGCATTGAGTAGATCCTCCAGCCTTGATGTTTAGACATTTGCTTTGCTTGGTGATGTATTTAGATATGTTGACTCGTACTTGGCATCATCCCTTTTATATATGAGACTTTTATTCTGATTTGTAAAATATTCATGCCCCTCCGCTTGGAATTTCTCTTTTTTGGCATGAGGTTTACCCATCTTGATGGTTCTTCATGAATTTTGAAGTATCAAGGGGCTAAAAGCCCGTAACACTTTAGTAAGGGCTAGGCATGCCTCTATCTCAAATATTATGATAGTTGAGGGTCAATGAGCCTTATGTTTGAATGAGAGCTAAACAAAATGCTATATCGAATTTTAAGATAAGCCGGAACCAAACAAGCCTTAAGTTAAAAGTAATGGATGAACGGTGCGCTATTTTTAACATTGAGATAGGATAAGGGCTAAAGAAAGCCTCTTGATGAAATAGATGAGCGATATTCTATTCCAACCATTGGGATAGGTTGTGGGCTAAACGGGCCTTATATTATTGTTCTAAGAGAGGTACACTATCCCAAATCTTGAGATAGGTTGAGGGCTAAACGAGCCCCTAGTTATAAATGACCGAAAGGTAGACCATCTCAACTCTTGGGATGGGTTGAGGGCTAAACGAGCCCCTTGTTATAGATGTATGAGAGGTAAGCCGTCCCAACTTTTTGGATAGGCTGAGGGCTAAACGAGCCGTAAGTTAAAAATGTGTGATAATTGAGGTATCCCAACTTTTGGATAGCACCCTAGAAATTCCTTTATTTTAAAATACCTGTTTTTCTCTGTTTAAAACTCAAAATAAGAAAATCTAAGACATTACCGCCACTATGAAAACGGCTAAGACAACTATTAAAGACACACATCGGAAGACTACTTTTAAAAGAACATTAAAAAAGACTCAAATTAAAAAGTCAACCAATGAAAGTAAAGTCAAACCAAAGTAAAACAAAGTCAACCTACAACTTGGAACCATTGTAGGCCCTTAACAAATCCGAACCAATTCAAAACCTTTGCGTTAGTCTCACAAACATAATATAATAAAATAATGAAAGCAATAAACATATCATAAACTTATGAAAACTAGCAAGATTCGCTCTTCACTCATGCCCATCATGAATATGATTTAACACCTGAAAAACTTCTCTCTACTTGTTTCCACTACTCTCCATTAAAAATAGGTCATCATAGGGCCAAGGTAAAGACAAGGCCAACAAACACACAAACACACAATCAGCAAAGCTGAGTACATAAGCGTAATTAAACACACTAACATGCTTTCACCTATCAACACACAACTTACCTCGTTGCACCTATTTACAAGCACACAACATACAACAAGACTTCTCAACTAAGTAACTAAATAATTTATTTAGTATTGATTACGCATCGAACGGGTTTCCCCCTAACTTGCCCCAATAAAGGGGTACTAACAGGGGAGCTAACCGTGCCAGTATAAAAGAACCACTTATAAGTGGCGGAATTCCTGCGCATAATAAAATGGAAAATACAGCGTCCTGTACTCCCTGCAGAAGTTATGGTCAAATATAAAGTCGCATAGCTCCCCCCATATGTTTATACTCAAGGTATATACGTTCCAAGATTTTTAGTGCGTAATCTCTTTCACTTTGCGTTATTTACATATTATTAGACTTGGTGATAACTCTCAAACCATAACACAACCAAACATAATAATTATCCAAACAACTAAACATTCCAATTTAATTATTGAATAATTAGTGACCACATAATATTTAATGTTGAACCCTTTTAAAATCTACCTCGGTGTCAAAGATACCTTAAACGCATAATGCGCCACAAATCCTATCCCTCGGTGTTGAAAACGCTTTAAGTGCACTAAGGCACCAAAATATAATTTATTCCTTGTATTCAAAGACACCTAAATAGCTCTTTCCTCATGCTTAAAGCATCAATAAAAATTATATGAACCATAATAAAATTCCTTCTTAATATTCCAAACACAATTAAACATGTAGTTTAATTAAACATGGTTTCTATCATGCCATGAATAAAAGTGTGGTTCATATATAACCTGCCAAAGTAATTATTTTCATTCACTAATCCATTGCAAATAATCCATGCTTCATAATTCAATCACCAACATCAACCAAATAATAAATTCCAATCAAAATCTATCATGATACTATTTGGAATCAATTATTTAAAACCTAGCATGTTCCTACATCATCAAATAAATACCAAGTACGTGAACGTACCTTGAATAAGATCTTAAAATCGCCACGACTAATAGAAATCACTCACTTTAAAGTCTCCTACAATCCAAAATCATAATATGGCATTAAAATTTACTCCACACAAATTTCCAGCAACATATACTCTTATTAAACCACTCATAATTTAATAAAAACAAGCTGAAAATTAATTTAAAACCTCGTATTTAATCCCAATTAATGGATAGTCAAAATTCCTTCAAGAAAGCTTAATTTTTAGCTTATTAAAAAAAATTGCAGCAATATTAATTCATGAAAACTTGCTGTAATTATACTTTGAAACCCTCAAATTAAAGGTTTAAACCACCCTAAATTATACTCCTTCAATAATCAATTATTTATAAATCTAGGGTTTCAAAATTTGGGCTTTTTAATTAAATTTAAAATCTGAAAATTAATTCACATCATACTTAAAATCAATCATCATAAAACCATCACAAAACTCATAATTTATAATTAGATCTAGGATTAAACAAAAGAAAAATAAAAAGAATAATTTTTTTTTTCCAAAAGGGAGGCCGGAAAGCAGTAGCCACCACGGCACGGCTGTGCTGCTGCCACGCCCTGCCAGTGCCGCCGCGGCTACTGGCCATTGCGCCGATGGCTGTGGTGGCGGTCGGTGGTGTGTGGTGGTGGCCGACCGTGCAAAAATGGGAAAGGGGAAAGAAAGAAAAAGAAATAAAGGAGAAGGGGGAGAAAGTTTACCTTTGGTATTCTCTACTCTGGGCAAAGTTTAATTTGCCCAAGTGTTGAATATTTATACCCCTTTCTCTAGAAACCCTTCTTACCCAACTTTCCTTTTTTTTTTAATCTTTCCTAATCCCTTTCCTAATAAAACTTTACTAAAATAAAACTTTCCTAAATTAAATCCCAACTTAATAAAATAATTAATTAAATAAAACTTTTCTTTTATAAAATATTTCTAAACTTATTTAGAATAAATAATTAAAATGCCATAAATAATTCATTTAAAACTATTTAAATACCTCACAAAA
The DNA here is from genome assembly GCF_948465745.1 of Chenopodium album. Taxonomy (NCBI): domain Eukaryota; kingdom Viridiplantae; phylum Streptophyta; class Magnoliopsida; order Caryophyllales; family Amaranthaceae; genus Chenopodium; species Chenopodium album. The sequence goes on from NC_137846.1 coordinate 20,288,376, forward strand.
TACTTATTTAAAATAAAATACGCATAAAAATACGGGGTATTACAGTCTACCCCCCTTAAAAGAAGTTTTATCCCGAAATTTGGGAAACGAAATTCAAACTTTTTCCTCACTTTGTATAATATTGTTGTACTTTTTGTCATACCTTTACCTTTTTGTGTCTCTTTGAGATCACAATTACTCAAAATACTCGTTAAAATTGTGCAAAAAGCACAAAAATAACTAAAAATATAGGGAAAAAGCGCGAAATTCTACCGCATTCTACCCCCTTAAAGAAAACGAGTTACGTCCCCTTAACTCAATATACCTGAAAAATTATATCTTCCTTTATGAAGATAAATGAAATTTCTATCACAAGATTCAAAATTTATGATTCCAATCAACTTAATACATGATTAAATCAAAAGTTCAACCAAAAATTCATGGAATTTAGTAACTCAAAGTTTCAATCAATTAAAACAATTAAAGATTGAATCTTTAGTACTTGGAAGCAACAAACAACAAACTTTTCACACTTAATGCAATTAATTTGCATTTATGTGAAAAATAAAACCAAAATTTCAAGAACCAATTACTACCAAGTAACCATGCTTAAAGAGGTTTAAAATTGCATATAAATTAAAACCAAATTTTCACCGATTACCACCATAAATATGCAATAATATTTCAAGGTTAGAAAGACTTAAAATTTTTCGTCGAAACAAAAAATCCCTCAAAAAGTGCATTTCTGGTCGTTTTTTGGCTAAAAACACAGTTCTATAAGGGTAAAACCATTTTCAGAACGCCTTTTCCACCCAAAATTCACTATTTTTGGGCGAAAATCTAGGTTTGGGGTTGAAATCAGCTCTAATACGAGATTAAAATTAATAAAACCGAGCTACTAACCTAATTAGCAACTTAAAACCAGAAAAATTAAGCCATAAAAACACCTTGAAAAATATGATTATAAAAATAAATGAGCAAGGCTCCGATATCGCTGTTGGGTTTCGGTGAGTCTGACCCACTGCGGAAAGAAACCCGACCCCCAAAACCAAACTCACAATAATTATAACCATAAGCATAATTAACATAAACACAAGACTAAGTAAGAGATTACTACCTTTGTAGTGTGCTTCGCTCACCAAAATGAGCTCTTACTTAAAAGCCCTTTAGCTCCGCTCACACGGAGACCTCCTTCGAAGTCCACCCGCAACGCGAGCACCGAACTCGGTCTATTGCCTTCGAGTTAGCAAGGCCCGACCTCAAAACCCAAGTAATTAGTGTTCAAAGGTTTTCACACTATGATGCCTTTTTCAACACTTACTCAAGTGAAGAATTCCCAACTTCCTAGGTTGGTATTTATAGGCAAAGGCTCTCAAAATTCCCATCATCTTTCCATGTGGGAGATTTTGATTTTATTCATTTTATTTTAAATCTAAAATAAAATAAATAAGCAAGCTACTAATAAATCAACAAGTGTCAAGCTCACATGAGAGGTTAGGGGAGGACCATTTGGAGGAGGGGGGGACCAAACTTGCTCCCCACTCCCTCTCTAAAAATCGGCCAACACACCACCTCACTCCCCTCTTGGCTTGCGCCACATGGCAACCCTACTTGGGCACCAAGGCACCCCAAGTGGGCTGCCATGGCTTGCTGCCACACACTCGACCCAGCAGGCCACGCACTTGGTGCTTGTGGCATAGCTGCTGCCTAGCAGCATGCTAGCACGCCACGCACTAGGTGCGGGCTGCTAGCCGCAGCTTGTTAGCAAGCCTCTCACTTGGTGTGGGCTGCTAGCTTCGGCTTGTTGCTTGTGCTGGGCGTGGCGCGCCATGCTGCAGCTTCCCTTGGCTGGCCCTACTCGCCAGCACGCATGCACTGCTAGCAGTGCTAGCACGCTAGCGCTCTGCTAGCTAGCTAGCATTGCTAGCTTGCTGCTGCTAGCAATGGTGCGCTAGCACGCACCAGCCAGCCTAGGCTCGGCTTGGTGCGCTTGCTAGCCACCTTGCTAGGCCATATGCCCCTGGCACTCGGTTTTCTTGGGGCATTCCGATGCTAGGGGTATTTTGGTAATTTTGTTGATTTATTAGTAATTTTCTCGTCTCGTCTTTTATTATTTTCGACTCGACTTCCGACGCTCGGTTTCGACGCTCCAAGCTCGAATTTCCGACGTCTAAATATCAATTACTCGATCGACTCATTAATTCCTTCCAAATTAATTCGTCGCTTCAGTTCGCTAGTTGCTTGGGTGTGACCCGAAGGGTTCAGTCTAGATTAAGTTGTAATATTAATTATTCATTAATATTATTGATCGGAAGCGGCCTCCACCCAGACATTCCGATCACTTGACCTCACTGAATAATTAGCTTTCTAATATTTCCGAACCCTTTATCGGAATAATACACTTGTTCGAAGGAAACTATTCCTTTCACTACGCACTTTACTGTCAAGAATCTTGACAGGTCTTTCCTCATATGTTAAGTTTTGATCTAACTCAATGGTTTCGGGTTGTAGCACATGAGACTTATCAGGGATATATCTTCTCAATTGAGATACATGAAATACATCATGCACTTTACTTAGCTCCATAGGTAAGGCCAACCTATAGGCTACTTTGCCTATCATTTGCAGTATCTCATATGGGCCAATATACTTTGACTAAGCTTTTCCTTCTTTCCGAACCTCATTACTCCCTTCATTAGTGACACCTTTAGCAACACTTTATCACCAACTTCAAACTCCTCTTCCCTACGCTTCAAATCTGCGTAGCTCTTTTGGCGATCTTGAGCTGCTTGAATTTTAGCTTGAATTTCCTTTACTTGCTTCACTGTATCTTCGATCATTTGAGACCCTAGAATCATTGTTTCACTTATGTCGTTCCAACAAATGGGACTACGACACTTTCTTTCATACAAAGCCTTAAATGGAGCCATACCTATGCTCGTATGATAACTATTATTATAGGAAAATTCAATTATATCCAAGCTATCTTCCCGTCCTCTTGGAAGTCTATAACAAAAGCTCTCAACATGTCCTCCAAGGTTTGAATGGTTCTCTCAGTTTGTCCATCTGTGGTAGGGTGAAACGCTGTACTCATCTTAAGTGTTGTACCAACGTTAACCTGTACACTTTTCCAGAAATTTGAAAGAAACCTTGAATCTCTATCAGACACAATACCCTTTGGAACTCCATGTAACCTCACAACATTTTTTATGTAAGCTTTTGCAAGTTGTTCCATCTTCCAAGTCTCCTTCATTGGTATGAACACTGCAGATTTTGTAAGTCTATCCACCACTACCCAAATGGTGTCATTTCCACTCTTTGACTTTGGGAGGCAAGTCACAAAATCCATTGAGATACAATCCCACTTCCATCCAGGAATTTCCAATGATTTCATAGTCCCTCGGGGTCTCTTGTGCTCTATCTTCACCTTTTGACAAGTCAAACACTTTGCTATAAATTCCGCAACTCATTTTTCATCCTAGGCCACCAATACACCTTTTTCAAATCCTTGTATAACTTGTCCCCTCCTCGGTGCACCGAGTATGGTGTATTGTGACCCTCGTCCATTAGTTTTCTTTTAACTTCCTCACATTTATGTGGTACACACCATCGAACTTTGTATCTTAAACTCCCAACTTCATGAATTTTGAAATCTGTAGCTTTGCCTTGTTTTATTTTCTCGCGAATCCTATCCAACTTCACATCCCCTGCCTGATTCTCCCTTATTTCATCGAATATTGTTGGTCGGATGGTTAGGTTCGCAAGTATGCCTGCTGGAACTCCCCATTCTACAACTTCTAGATTCATTTTCCTCATCTCTCTACATAACTCATTAGCCATTACTAAAGTATTTAATCCATGACTGGTCTTACGACTTAGAGCATCTGCAACTACATTTGCTTTCCCTTCATAATACTATATGTCCAAGTCATGCCCGTCGTGTACTCCAACCATCTCCTTTGGCGTAAGTTTAAATCCTTTTAAGTGTAAATATATTTCAAGCTCTTATGGTCTGTATAAATCCTACATTTCACTCCATACAAGTAATGCCGCCAAATCTTTAGTGCATATATGATTACAGCTAATTCCAAGTCATGAGTCGGGTAATTTATTTCACGAGTCTTTAATTGCGTTGATGCATATGCAATCACCTTTCCATTTTGCATAAGCACACATCCCAAGCCATTCTTAGATGCATCACTATACACATCATAGATTCCACTATCGTCTGGCAGTGTAAGCACCGGTGCTGTAATCAGCTTTTGTTTTAAGAGTTGGAATGCTTCTTCACACTTCTCATCCCACTCGAATTTTTTGTCTTTCTTCATTAGAGTAGTCATAGGTTTAGCAATCTTTGAGAAATCCTTCACGAAACGCCTATAATACCCTGCTAAACCTAAGAAACTCCGAACATCAAATACTATTTTTTGCGTAGGCCAACCTTTCACTGCCTCGATCTTTGCTGGATCTACTTCCACTCCATTCTTAGACACAAAATGACCTAGGAATGCTACCTTCTCCAACCAGAATTCACACTTAAAGAACTTTGCATAAAGGTTGTTTTCTCTTAGTGTTTGTAGAATTGCCCTTAGGTGTTCTTCATGCTCTTCTTTGTTCTTTGAATACACCAATATATATTCTATGAACACTACGACGAACTTATCCATAAATTGATGAAACACCCTATTCATCAAATCTATAAAGATTGCCGGTGCATTTGTCAATCCAAATGGCGTCACTGTAAACTCATAATGTCCATATCATGTCCTAAATGCAGTTTTAGGAATGTCTTCATCTGCAATCCTCAATTGGTGATACCCAGACCTCAAATCAATTTTAGAGAACACCGTTGCACTTTTTAGCTGATCAAACAAGTCATCAATCCTTGGTAATGGATACCTGTTCTTTATTGTTACCTAATTCAGTTCCCTGTGATCAATACACAGTCTCATACTTCCATCTTTCTTTTTAACAAATAAGACTGGCACTCCCCAAGGAGATGCGCTCGGTCTAATATATCCCTTTTCCAATAAATCCTGCAGTTGCTCCTTTAACTCACTCATTTCAGGAGGTGCCATACGGTATGGTGCTTTAGATATTGGTGCTGTCCCTGGGAGTAAATCTATTGTGAAATCAATTGCCCTCTTAGGTGGCATTCCAGGGATCTCCTCTGGAAATGTATCCAGGAACTCATTCACCACTTCTATATCCTCTTGTTTAGTTGCCTCCTCGTGATCCATGTTTCTCACACTATAGAAGTACACTAGATGTCTCTTCTTAATGTACTTTGCCAACTTTAGCACGGATATCAACCTTGGGCACTTGGTTTCACCATGCATCCAATAAGTCACTGACTCATCCTCAATTATGTTCATTTTCACCTTCTACGATTGACAACTGATTTCTACACTGTACTTGCTCAACCAATCCATTCCCAGAATGAGATCAAAATCACTCAACCCAAACTTGATGAGTTCAGACAGAAAGACTTTCCCTTCAATTTCTAAAGGCACGTCTCTAAAGGTTTTGGTACATTTCACTACCCCACCCATAGGAATTGTTATAGGTAGGTCTACTACTTCTACTGTTTTCAAACAGTCTTTAAGTTTTGAAACAATACCTTTTGAAATCACTACAATAAATCATCACTTGTGCCACAAATTATGCCACGGGAATTCAAAATTCATGGCATAATTTCATCTAGCCATGGGAAAAATAAACTATGATACAAACCTACATTAGGAGACTAATTTATGTCATGGGTATTTATTGTCCCGTGGAAAATATCGCACTTGTGCCACGAGTAGCTCTTTTCCTGTGGCAAACTTTACACTTGTGCCACAAAGTAGTTTTTTTTCCCATGGCAAACCTTACACTAGTGCTACGAAATATTGTTCTCTTGACATTTGATTGGTATTAATATCGTAAATAATACACAATGGTTCTCTTGACACATGATTAGTATATTTTTAAGTTTATTATTAATTTTGAATGGATATTAAAATTACCCTTAAATGAATTAAATTATCAATGTGGTCGGCTAATTAAGAAATAATAATTGCATTATTATTCTTCACTATTACCTCTTTCATTATTCTTCTAGAAAAGAAAAAATTTAATTTTAATAATTCAAACTTTAACCCATTTAAATAATCAAACTTTTTGTTTTTGAAACAACAATCAAACTTTTAGATTATTCTTGAATAATTTATATTCCAAGTTTTAGAGGTCTTCAATACCTATTATGAATAACTTAATTTTTTTTTCAATTTGACAAAAAAATTAAAAAATAATCTCTAGTCCTCTTTCCCAACCAACCCTCAACCGTGCCCCCACACATTCCCCTTTCCCCATTTCTCATCTCTCTCCTTGAAGCTCTTTCTCTCTTTTTCCTCGCTTATGTCGTCTTCTTTGTTGAGACCTCCGTCGAAAATCAACGTCCACCGCAGCCAAACCTAAATTCAGTGCCAGGTTATGTTCTCATTTAAATTTTGTTTAATTTTCTAGGGTTTTAACTGTAATTATAAATTCAAGATTGAATAAACTGTGTTTTGGTATGCAATCTTACGGGAGTAATTGATTGAATTATGTAGGCCAGGTGCCTGAAGTATTTTGCTGTGAGCCGTTATGTTTTCGGAGGGGGTGTAGGTAAAGGGTAGGTGATTTCATCGGGTATTCTGCACCGCTGCACCGCCGCACCGCCACATCTCTGCACCGCTACGCCACCACTGCACCATCTAAGTAAGCTTTCGAATTTTTCTTCTCCTGCAGTACTTTAATTCGAATTTCTCAATCTAATTGCAGTATATAATCAATTAAACTATAGATATAATGCTATCATAGTACTCATCGAATGACAGTAATTTGCCTTGAATTTAGGTAGATTAAAATAAATTTCAAAGTTATAATTTTAGGGAATTGCATTAATCATAATACTCATCGAGTTTTTTTAGCGTAATCAATTCAATCGAATTATAGTAATTTCAATCAAATTGCACTTAATTTATTCGAATTACATTATGTCATTGTCAATCAAAATGATTTTCGCTAAATTAATCTTACCTAGGTTAAATTTAGAACCCTATTTGAATAATGACAGGAGATAGGGGCCGGGAATTTGATTACCACTGAATTATTGTATTGCATTGACTATTGTATATGCATGTGATGTTAAGTTTATTTCTGTGATAACAAATTTTAGCATTTTAGGTATATTACTTGACTTTTTTCTTTTTTATTTTTATTTTTATTTTTTTATTTTAATGTAGGTGTTGTTTATGAGATCTTAGTTTGTGATTGAATTTTTGTGAGAATTAAATTTGGTTGGTCATTGACTTTCATTCCTCTAGATTTGGGTTTGTGTCACTGTTAGTTCTAGATAACTCTTGTTGCAGTTCATAACACACTGTCTCCCTTCATTCCTGACAACTTCATGAACCACAAAGTGCAGTAGACTGATCCTCCCATCATTGCTTTTGTCATCAGATAGCTTTCATTTTGGTAAATCTGTAAGGTTAAGAGCGTTTGCATCCCCTCTTGCACTCCTAGCATTAAGCCGATTTCTGACTTATATATGATTGAACTGAAAGAGCATATTAACTCGAGTAAAGGCTGAGGGAACAACCTTGAGCTGGTGATAAAGGAAGGATTCTGCATTAACAAGCCTAAAGCCTCCTAGCATCTCCATCAACTTATTTTCAATTGTCTAGAGATAGTGTGTAACCTTAATGTGCAATCTTGGGTGGTGTTTTCTTCTTAAATATTCAACACATTGTTGGCGTTGACTAATATTGTGGTAATGGTTGAAAACTCTAACCAATTCTGTTTTATTGTATTTGTTCTCAATGATTATCACCAAACTCCACATAAAAAAGCTTATCCCCAATATATTACTCTGTATGTATGGGCTAACTCATGGCATAGTACCTTTTTATCCACAAGTTATTTGTTACTGCATCTTTCTTCTTTATTTTTATTTTCTTAAAATTACATTCATGATAAATATCTTTAGAAATGGAGGCTGACAAAGTTGTTGACGTTGATGACAAGTACATGGATCCTCAGTTTTGTGCAACCACAACTTGTGATATTTACAAGCATATGCGTGCTTCCTAGGTTTGACATTTCCCTTTACTGTCAACCAATTCAGCTCCATGCCAAATCTTTTTCTCTCTTCTGATTGCATTACTTCCCTTATTTTTCAGACATTGACAAGACCTTAAATCGACTTCATAGAGAAGATTCAAAAAGATATATTAATGCATGCCAGTATGTGAGCTATACTCGCTGACTGGCTTGTAGAGGTAGCTTAGTTTTCTTATCTGATATTTTTTTTACATGAAAATCTGTATAATTATTTTAGTGAATGGGAAATATATGTCAGGTTTCACTTAATATTATTGTCCAGATTCATTCTGTTAGAGTTCTATAAAACTGAATTATTTCTTCTTGCTGTAATAATCATTGCAGGTTGCTAAAGAATATTGCATAGTCCTTGATACTATATTTGACCGTTAACTACATTACGAATTATGTGCTTTTTTTTTTTTAAAGGTTTTGATTAATGTTTCTGGGGTTGATTTTTTGTTATGTGGGTATTGATAATTTAATTGCACTTATATATTTAGCTATTCTACGTAGAAACTTAATTCTCTTCCTCTCTCCCCCTCACCCCCTCTCTTTTTTATCTATCTCAATGTGAGAGTGTGTGCGATTGACTGTTTGTGCCTTGGTTATGTTTGCTGCATTCTCTCTCTTTCTCTCTCTCAGCTTTACCTCACAAACTCTCTGCTTCCACTATATTTCTTCGTACTTATATATTGGGCTGCCATGACGTAGAATATATATATATATATATATATATATATATATATATATATATATATATATATATATATAAATTAGATTAGAATTTAAATAAGTTAACATTTGCTAATCTTCCTTAATGCTGGGATGCAGGCATTTGCTATACAGACTTTATGGAGTTTATAGTTCATTGCATTCTAATCCTATGGCTGTAGAGACAGTGGGGTATGTTTTACTTGATAATCCTGTATGGTTAGTATGTAATTTAATATTTACACTTCTTTCAAGCTTAGCATTTTCCTTTTTTTTTCTCTGAAATATCCTGAACCTAATCTGTTGCAATCAAAAAATTTGTGGTTTCAAAGTGCTCATATAGCTTCTCAAATATATATATATATATATATATATATATATATATATATATATATATATATATATATATATATATATATATATATATATATATATATATATATATATATATATAATCTTTTTTATTTTTGAAACGAGCTTCTCATATTTTCTTCTAAGACTTTAAACTTTTGAACACTAAGTTTATCTCTGCATTTTAATCTATAGTGGATGTATTACTGAGGTGCAATTTTAGAGATATAGTATACTCTAATGTTCTATTTAATTTTTTTTATAAACTTTTAGGAATACAGATGAGAATGCCTGAAACTGAAAATTAACCCTGTTGCCTCTTTGCTATAGTGTAGCTTTCAAAATTAATCTCAAAAACATGAAATGACATTTTATATGTTAATGGCATGCAGCTATGTAAGGCTGCATGAAGTGTTAGCTGGTTTTTTATTTTCTTCCTCCCTGCAGTTGTTAGCACTAAAAGCTCACACATTAGCTTAAATTTGAAATTTCTTCTAATAGGCACATGTTTGTTGTTTGCTGCAGTTCCTAAACCAAGAGAAGTCTCTGAAGAAGTTGCCATATATATGTCAATCATCAAAGCTTATGCATCATATGCTGGTCACCGCATGCTGAAGCTAAAGTTTTTAAATATGAGTTGTTAAAGAACAGCAAACAAGCCTAACTGAGATATTTGGATTTGTTTATGTGTGGCACAATCTTAGTACAACAATTGAAAAAAGACGACCACTTTTTATGCAGCATGAATAATGTTATAATAATGTTATATGTTGTCTTTTTTTTTTGTAATACAAACATAAATTGTATGAGATTTTGAACTTTTATATGTAAATATAATTGATTTGCATTAATTAAGCATAAAAAAAGGGGAAAAAAGCATTTAATCTTGTTAAATTATTGGCTACCACAACTAGTGCAATTTTAGTTGTCACAATAATATTTGTGGCAAAAAAAGCTTATTAGCAACGTTAATATTTGAGGCAACAAGGTTATTAGCCACGGTAGAATTTGTGCCAAAATTATTTTTAGCCATTATAGTATTCGTGGCAAAGGAATTTTTTTGCCACGTGAATGCCCGTGACATAAATTTTAAAATTAGCCACGACATCAATTTTCTCATGGCATATTCCTAGATACGGCCTCTTGTGCCACGAAAGTAGATTTTAAAATTCCCGTTCTCGTGGCATATTCCTAGACACGGCCTCTTGTGCCACGAAAGTAGATTTTAAAATTCCCGTGGCAAAATTGCATAGCCACGGGAAATTTAATCTTGTGCCACGATTTTACTCGTGGCACAAAGGTCAATTTGTTGTAGTGAATAAAAGAAAAAGTCGCACCAGAATCAAACAAAACTTTACCAGGTATAAAGTTAATAGAAAAAGTACCAGTGATGACATCCTTCGTGGAATCGGCCTCATGCCTATTCAACACATTCAGTTTCCCTGTAGCTCCACCTTTCTGTTGATTATTCCCACTGCTATTGTTGTTGCTCTTCGCTCCATTCTGCTGCACTCCTTTATTCCTAGAAAAGTTGTTGTTCTCTTGAAAGTTCATTTGGGTTCCTCCGGAATTATTATTCTGCTTATTCCCAATTAGGATTTTTGGAGAAACACTCGTACTCCCTATGCCCTAGCTTATTACAAACACGACAAGTAACCAGGTTGCCTTCACAATCCCTCCCAGGATGGTTATTCTTGCATCTCTTGCAAAAATAACGCCGCTTATTCTTGTTATTCCCTTGGTTATACTTTCTAGCCCCTCCATTGAAGTTTCGTCCTCCTTGACTATTGTTACCTTGGGAATTATTGTTATTGTGGAAGTTATTGTTGTTATGGTGGTACTTCTGCTTCTTAAAGTTGTTCTGGTTACCCTGTTGGTTTCCAGAACTTTGTCCCACCTCTTTCATCTTCTCCTTCCCTTCTATCTCAGCTAGTTCTTTCTTCTTCTTCACTTCTAGTGCTTAAAGGTGTGCGACTCTCCCATACACTTCATCCGAGGTTTCAAACACTTGCCCACACAACTTCAGCTGCAAATCAGTAGTCAAACCACTCTCAAACTTTCTAGAATTTGCCTTCTGTGTAGCAACAGACTCTTCAGCAAAATGAGACAGCTCAATAAACTTTGTGTAGTATTCAGTGACTGACATCTCCTCCATCTTAATGTTTGAAAACTCTTCAGCCTTCTGCTTCTGTAAGAAGCTAGGGTAAAACTTATCTCTCACTTTCTCTTGGAACTTAGTCCAATTGAATCCAGGTAATGCCCTAATGGTAGCCTCGTTTTGGTGCCACCAAAGGTCAGCTTCACCCCTCAGATAATAAGTAGCACAACCCACCTTAGAATTTTCTGGGCACCCAACTGCCCCAAATAATTTCTCAAACTCCCTTAACCAATTTTCCAGTAGGTAGGGTTAGGCTCTCCCTGATAGGTTGGTGGTTTTCTTTGTGCCACCTTTTTGAAAAGCTTTCCTTAAGCATCCCCATTGTTAGTCGAGTTCCTTGCCAACTGTTGGGCAACCGGCTGCCAATTGCCTCACAACTTCACTCAACTCTCCTCCATCATTATTGTTACCACTTCCCCCTGCCATCTTTCTTCTCCTGAATTAAGAACAAGGGTCTATATTAGATATGGTCTTGGTTAGCTCAACACCCTTGAAACTTTTGCAATAAATTTGAAGCTAACAAATTAGGATAGCAAAAGCTAGAATTCCCTAAATTTGTAGCTTTGTCAATCAATTATTGATTGCTAACCAACCATACATTTAATAAAGCATCACATAGATAAATAAAAATAATTCCCATAAATTCCCATACCATAGAAATAATTTATTGGAGTGCTTTCGATTGAGGATTGTCTCATTAGAATGGTGATATGAAATGAACAATTTTGAGAAGTGAAATGAATTAATTGTCAATAAAATAAATTAATTGAAAAGGAAATAAATAGAATTTCATTAGTAATAAAGGAAATAAATAGAATTACTGAAATAAAAATGAGTTCTAAAAACTTATGCTTTACATAAGCTCACTGACTCACTGTGGTCATGCCACTTATTACTTTACTAAAAGTGAAAGGAATGATAAACTGAAATGAAACTAAGAGTCCTTAATTAAAAGAAACCATAAAGGTCTAATCATTTCGAACATTGTCCCTCTTATCAGTGGACTGTTTATAGCTTCCAAGATCGAATTCAGGATCACCTGTCTCCTCCATGGGTTCGGGTGACTCTAGTTCAGGCCCTACTTGAACGAACTCTCCCTCTTCCTCCTCATTAGATGAAATATCAATTATTATTGGGGTTGGAGGTGGATTTGGATCCATAAGGGAACTGTCAACAGTGTTGTTACTCTCGTCCATCGCTTCTCCCTGTTCTTGCTCTCCATTTGCCCCTAATTGATTTCCCGTGGAAGAAGAACTACCTAACTGATGGCTAGAAGAAGAGGGATTAGTCCCTACTGGATTTTCATAGTAGTAATCTGGATAAGGAATATGCATATGTTGACAATGGGCTTTCTCGACCCTAATGAGATAACTAATAAAGAATCGGTAATCTTGATACCACTGACCAAAGAAATCCTTATGCTTAGAGTAGTTTGAGATGTTCCCTGGAAGGTAGAAATAAGAGAACTTTGCCTTGACAGCAAGATATGGAGGTTCATCTGGAAGGCAATGAACGATCACAACAGAGATACGATCAGGGAGGTCTTAAAGTTTGTTTCCAAGGACGTTACTCATATAGGAACAATAGTAGCGAATTTTCACCACATAATCGTAGGGGTGTTCATTGTTTTTCTTGACTAGAGTACCAATTTGGGTGTTTTTGGAAGGGAGGTTCGACATCCTGTAAAGGAAAAGACTTAGAAAAGAATTCCCTTTCCCAAATAAAACAAAATAATACAGTTCTTGCATGAATTAGGTTCAATGTTCAATCAAACAATTTTCTTATTTCTAATCACATAATTACATGCTCACAAGCAATCCATTCACATGATTAAACATCACAACCTAAATATTAATGCACACAAGAACATGATTATTTCTAACTTATATGCCCAAATTCTTTCCTACCCAATCTCACCAACATGCTTTTAAAAGCTTTTAATACATAATACTTACCTCAATCCTTGCTTTCCTGCAAAATAAACAAACTAATTTTTTTTTATTCCTTTCCTTAAAAATTTTCGGCCCTCATAAAAAAAATTCAGACACCCTCTAATTAAAAAAAAAAAAAATCGGATGTCCTTATAAAAAAAATTTCGGACCTCCTCAAAATAAAAAAAAAAACTTAAAAAAAAATAAATTTGGTCATTCTTAAAATAAAAACAAATTAAAAATAAAAATAACTCACTTTAAAACCGCTTAATTAAATAAGCACTTGACCAAGTTTTAAAATAAAACACTTTAAAATACATTTTTGGGTTTAGTGGTGATAATAATCTCAACCAAAGCTCCCAGATACTACTTTGTTACACCCTAGAAATTCCATTCTTTTAAAATACCTGTTTTGCTCTGTTTAAAACTCAAAATAGGAAAATTTAAGACATTACCGCCACCGTGAAAATGGCTAAGACAACTATCAAAGACACACAGCGGAAGACTACTTTTAAAAAAACATTTAAAACGGCTCAACTTAAAAAGTTAACCAACGAAAGTAAAGTCAAACCAAATTAAAACAAAGTCAACCTACAACTTGGAACCATTGTAGCCCCTTAACAAATCCGAACCAATTCAAAACCTTTGCGTTAGTCTCACAAATACAATATAATAAAATAATAAAAGCAATAAACATATCATAAACTTATGGAAACTAGCAAGATTCGCTCTTCACTCATGCCCATCATGAATATGATTCAACACCTGAAATGCTTCTCTCTACTTGTTTCCACTACTCTCCATTAAAAATGGGTCATCATAGGGCCAAGGTAAAGACAAAGCCAACAAACACACAAACACACAATCAGCAAAGCTGAGTACATAAGCGTAATTAAACAGACTAACATGCTTTCACCTATCAACACACAACTTATCTCGTTGCATCTGTTTACAAGCACACAACATACAACAAGACTTCTCAACTAAGTAACTAAATAATTTATTTAGTATTGATTACGCATTAAACGGGTTTCCCCCTAACCTGCCCTAATAAAGGGGTACTAACAGGGGAGCTAACCGTGCTAGTATAAAAGAACCACTCGTAAGTGGCGGAATTCCTGCGCATAATAAGATGGAAAATACAGCTTTCTGTACTCCCAGTAGAAGTTATGGTCAAATATAAAGTGACATAACTTGCCCCATATGTTCATACTCAAGGTATTTACCTTCCAAGAGTTTTGGTGCGTAATCTCTTTTACTTTACGTTATTTACATATTAGACTTGGTGATAACTCTCAAACCATAACACAACAAACATCATAGTTATCCAAACAATTAAACATTCCAATTTAATTCATGAATAATTAGTGACCACATAATATTTAATGTTAAACCTGATGAGCGTCATTTATCGCGCTCAAAAGAATAAGATTTAGGTTCATTTTTTATATTTTCTTTTATAATTTTCATATAATTTTCTTAGTTTTATTTGATTTTCCATTTTAATAACTCATTTTGGTTTTCGATTAGTTTTTACGAGTTTTTCATATTTTTGGTTCTTAATTCGTAATTTTGGTTTTCCTTTTGTAGGTGTTTATTCGGGGTCGAGTTGTGTGTTTCAAGTCCATTTGCAAGTTCAAGTTGCCGCGCTCTCGTGATTGCGCTCTCATTAATTTTGGTGATGAACACGCAAATTTTGTGATATTGGGGCTGCCTTGCTCGTGAGCATCACACGAGCTTGATGCTCGAGAGCGCAGACGAGCCGCACCGCTTCACACCACCAACTCACACCAAATCAGCCCATACTCATCTCTTCTCCCCTACTCACCCTTCCCTTCACCATCATCACACAACACCAACAAACTCCGGCAGCCCACACACCTCCAGCCGCAACAACCACCGCAGCTCCTCGCACTTCCCCTGCTGCCCCTAATCAGCCTTCTTCCCACCAATTCACACCACCACCTTCGCACACCTTCCAGCCGCAACGAACTGACCCCAATTCCGCCACCTTCGCACCACATCTCCAGCCGCAACCGATCACCACGCAACCACCACCTCACGTACCTCTAAACCAGCCACCATCACCACGCAACACCAACAGCCCCACCTTCCCCTGTTTTCCTCCGCAAACCACCACCTTTCTCACCTCCAAAATCAGCCACCAATAGCAGCCCGCCATAACTGCAGCTGCTGCCCCCTGCTCTAACCAGCCACAACCACTAATCCTGCCACCAGTTGCACCTTATTGCCGCCTACATAGCAGCCTCGCAACAACCGCAACTAGCAGCCCAAGGAGATGGTGCGTGCGTGAAGACCCTCAAGTGCGTGAGCGTTTCTGGTTTAATTTTCGTCCATTGATATTGATTGACTTATGATCGAACGGTTGTGATGGTGTATGATTTGGGGTGATGTGCTGTGCGTGGCAGGGGATAAATTCCCATCCTCAAAGAGCAGCTTAATTCGAAGTCAGTGGGATTTCGTTTTCTTTTTATTTATTTTTTTCAATTAAATTCTTAAATAGACCTGGTTCACACTAATTTATTGTGCACCACCAACATTAGAGACAATATAATTGTTTTATTAATAAAAAAAAGTATTAAATTAAAATAAAGGTTATTATGTTGAAATAAAAGTTAGTTTGACATTATAAAAGCTATAAGAGGTTAATTTTTTTAATGAAATTTTTAACATAATGATCAATATGAATAATAAAGATCACTATGTTAAAATTAGGTCACTATTCAACATAATGTCGTACTTTATGTTCATTATAACATTAAGGTCACACAAGATTTAAAAAAGGTTACTATGTTAAAAATAAGGTTACTATATTAAAATTAGGGGTCACTATATTGAATATAATGCCAGTTACGTGTGTATAAACCTTAGGTCCACAATAATATTATTGTGGACCAGGTCCACGCAAGATTTTCTGTCTTTCAATTTCTTTTATTTTCTTTCTATTTTTATTTAACTTTGACTTTCCCTTTCTTTTCTTATTTATTTTATTTTTCTTTTCTCTTTTATTTCCTTTTATCCTTGTAATTATAAAGACCCATTTTTGGGGTAAATTTAGGAGAACAATTTTAGAATTAGAATCCAATTTTAGATCTCATATTTTTAGCTTAGGTTGAGAACTTCTCTCTCTAGATCTAGGGTTAGTTTAGGAGTAGTTTTAGAGAGAGAAAATGAGGGATTTCAGTGGTTATTTGAGAGATTGAAGATTCAAGATGACAATTGTATTGAAGATCTCCAATCAATGAGGATTTCTCACTCTCTCTCCTCTTTATTGCTTTGTTTAATTTCATGATTGTTTGGTTTAACTTTGATGTTTGATTCTTGATTAGTGTAATTGTTCATGATATTTTGTTGATTCTTGATTTGTTTAGTTGTTTGTTGATTGATGATGATTTTTGAGTAGTTGTTTGGCTAGGAATTGGGTAAAACTTGTATGATTGATTGATTGTGATTAATTTGGGAATTGTGTTGATTGATTGTTAAGATTAAAGTGATTAATGAAGATTTGCATGTGTGTAATTCGATTAGGTCTTGAGAATTATGCTAGATTGCATTGTAATTGCTAATGACACGACCAATTGATTTAGGAATTGCAATTATCGATTGGTTTGGATTGTGATTCTCTTAGTTTGTTATTCATAGTGAACACTAGCTTAACAATTAGGAGATATCTCTTTGATTCCAATTGATAGCTCTTATCATTAGTCTTCACAACCTTTGATTGGCATGATCTTCCCAAGTTGTTGCAATTGTCATGATTACTTGTTGATCTCGTTCCTAGTGTTTTATTTGTTTGGTTGTTTGTTTGTTAGTTGTTAGTGTTCCTTCTTCACCTTCGACTTCGACCTAGCTTAGACGCATAATTGAGAGTGCTTGAACATTACCGTTCCTTTGGGTTCGACCCTTGACTTACCTCTATACTCGTATTTAGGTTTGTTATGTGTTTATAAATTTGTTTGGCTCTTGGGAAGATTAGATAACAACCTACTTTTCCCTACGTTAGAACCCTTTTAAAATCTACCTCGGTGTCAAAGACACCTTAAACGCATAATGCGCCACAAATCCTATCCTTCAGTGTTGAAAACACCTTAAGTGCACTAAGGCACCAAAATATAATTTATTCCTCGTGTTCAAAGACACCTAAATAGCTCTTTCCTCATGCTTAAAGCATCAATAAAAATTATATGAACCATAATAAAATTCCTTCTCAATATTCCAAACTCAATTAAACATGTAGTTTAATTAAACATGCTTTCTATCATGCCATAAATAAAAGTGTGGTTCATATATAACCTGCCAAAATAATTATTTTCATTCACTAATCCATCGCAAATAATCCATGCTTCATAATTCAATCACCAACATCAACCAAATAATAAATTCCAATCAAAATCTATCATGATACTATTGGAATCAATTATTCAAAGCCTAGCATGTTCCTACATCATCAAATAAATGCCAAGTACGCGAACGTCCTTGAATACGATCTTAAAATCGCCACGACTAATAGAAACACTTTCTTCAAAGTCTCCTACAATCCAAAATAATAATATGGCATTAAAATCTATTCCACACAAATTTCCAGCAATATATACTCTTATTAACCACTCATAATTTAATAAAAACAAGATGAAAATTAATTTAAAACCTCATACTTTAATCCCAATTAATGGGTAGTCAAAATTCCTTCAAGAAACTTAATTTTTAGCTTATTAACAAAAATTCCAGCAATATTAATTCATGAAAACTTGCTGTAATTATACTTTAAAACCCTCAATTTAAATGTTTAAACCACCCTAAATCATACTCCTTCAATAATTAACATCCTAACATGATACTAGGAAAATAATAATTCCTAGTGTCATGTTAGGATGTTAATTATTGCTTTCTAGTATCATGCTTAGGTTGCTTCCTATTTCTTATATCATGTTCGTATCATGTTAGGGTTAAAGCTTTGATCTTTATTGTTTAGTGACATGCTAGGATTTGTTATTAATCATGTTAGTATCATGCCTAGGATCTTGCTAATATTATTATGCTTTCATGAGATTGAGATTATTATTATGATAATGATTTGTTGTTACGTTGCTTGTTATTATTGTTATTGCTTGATCACGCCCTCTCTTGCAGGATTAAAGGGAATTTGTACCTGTAATCACTCTTAATAAGATAATTAATAATTTTATTTTAGGCTAATATGATTTTAATTCAAGTCATCGCCAATAATTGATTTATTTGTGCATTAATATTCAACCAACATAGATTAAACAGGTTTAGGGTTAATATATTGATTGTATGTTAGTCAGAAAGCGCACATGAATATGAGAAGAATAAAGTAGAGACCTATTTTTAGGGCAGGTTCAATCTCTTTAGGTTGGATTTGTACCTTCATCTCCGAATATCCAGTCATGGTTCCAGGACCAATATGGAGTTAACGAACTCTAGGGTGGTGAAGGAGTGTAACCTTCATCTTGTGAACGGTTTACAAGTTCTTAAAACTTGTTGGCGACTCTATTGCTCTAGCTTCCTTCCCTTTGGATGCCACCATGCTTAAGTGTATGATCATAGTGGGGCTCAAGTGTGGGATGCTAGAAATATTCCCTACAGTTTTTGGCGACTCCACTGGGGAGGATTTCTATTTTAATTCCTAAAATTTATTTTGGCAATAATTTAGAATGAATGGATGACTCTCGAAACGTTCTAAATATTCATGTGCGTAATTTTGATCGACATTATTGGCATAAGCATAAAAAAGGTCCGCATTGGATACACCATCCGTAATGCGTAAAAAACATAGACTTTTTACACGTAGGAAATTTGGGAAATATCTTTCACAACTAGAATTGAAAAAAACGCTGCGAAGACTGGAAAATTCTAAGAACAAAGAGAGCTGCTGAGGAATGTAGGAACTGGCGCTGAGAAAACAGTGCCCATCGCAGTGCAATGGCTCAGTCGCGACGCGATAGCAGTATCGCGGCGCGACAGGGTTATCGTCTGACGATGGTCCCTATTGTCTCGCGCTACGTTCTTCCAATACCGAGCCAGAAATTTGCGTTCTTGCTTTGACCGGTTCTAGTATTGTTTGCTCGATTTTACTTCCCGATTGAGTTTTTCTCACTTTTCTGAACCCATATGTGTTCTACATATGGATAACCCTCTGGGAATTCACGCTCCATCTACCTAATCGAACACTCATTACAACGAAGGGTACATTTGAGTTTGTGAATTCACCAAACCATGGAAATAAGTTTAACTTGTGGGGTCCCATCCATATGCTCGAACCCTTCAAAAGGTAAGGCTTCCGCGCGATGCATCCGAACTCATAACCATGGACCCTCTTTGACTAACCTTTATCCTTGAACTTTAGAGAACTAGAGCCATGGTTAGGTTGCAAACTCATTGCATCATATTATGCTTACTTGACTACTTGAGCATCTTTGCTTGTGCATACTTACACTAACCGTTTGTTTCAATTGTTTAAGAGTTTAAATAAACTAATTAATGACTATATAGGATTTGCTTAATTAATTAATATGAATGATTAAAATCTAATAAATTGATTAAATCGACTTAGTACGACTTTAGGCTTGTCCTGTTAAAGTAGAACACTGGAAATAGGCCCAGAACGACGTATCAGTTATGACACGAAGGTTGGACTTAAGGCGCGACACGACAGTGTCCATCGCGACGTGATACCATCATCGTGCCGCGATGGCCCCTGGCATTTCGTGACAGTCCCTTTGCTTCGGCGATAGTCTAGTTTCTGGTTGAGTCTTCATGCTGAGTCTAATTAACCAATTTATTAACGGCAGAAGCTGTATTTAGTCCTTGTTTGAGTCTAAGCACATAGTCCCATGGTCTTACACAGGTGTCTAAGCATGCCACTTTCACTCACTTTCTTAAGCACACACTTTATAACTATGTACACCATGGCCATGTCTAGAGAGTCTTGTGTGCGCGTGTTTTCCGTCATTTTTTTTAGGGAGGTAAGTCAGATATTAATCCTCCAAATTAAAACCATGTTGCTTAAACCCCCAATACTCAACTCCCAAATATATATACCCTATTTTTGCTTTTTTCCTTTAAAACCAATAAAGTCAAAGTCAATTTGATTCAAGTCATTAAGTCAAATATGGTTTAATTTACAGCTCTTAGTCAAGAAAGGAAGGGTGACTAATCAAGGACAACGCTTTCATCCATGTTTTACTCTTTGATAAACTGATTCGACAAAAGAGAAATGCTAAGAAGAAAATGGCAACTCAGGAAGAAGTCAATGAACTTAGGCAAAAGCTTGCTAGTTTAACTGAGATGATGAAGACCATTGCTCTTCAAGTCAATGACCATGCGAAACAACAACAGATGGAGCGAATGGAAGAAAGCTTAAGCAAGCTCTCCCATGATTACAAGTTCCAGGGAATTAGCTCACAAGGGTTCTCGGTGGACAAGGAATTTCTTCCACAGAAATTCAATGCCAATGACATCCCAAGATTCAAGGCAACTAACAATCCAAATTTTCACTTAAGAGCTTTTGAAACAATAATGAATATTAAAGGGATTGCTAGGAAGACTTTCCATTCATTGTTTTCTCTATCTTTAGAAACTGTTTGTCAACAATGGTTCTTTTCCCTTGATAAAGAGAAAATCTCTTCTTGGGATTCAATAAAAAACGCTTTCCTAGATAGATACAAATGAAACATTCAAGTTGAAACCGACCATAGGGAACTTGAGATGTTGAAGCAAAAAGAGAATGAAGGATTCACTTCCTTCTTTAACAAGTGGAGGGAAACTTCTGCCAAAATGGTTGAGGTTCCCACTGAAAAAGAATATGTAAGGATGTTCATCAAGAACCTCCAAGAAAAGTACTCTAAGCATCTCAAATACCAAAGCAATTTGAGTACTTTCAAGGCCGTCTATGACATAGGAATCAACATTAAAGACGACCTTGCAAAACAAAAAGCTGACAACACTTCCAATAGTGACTGGAAAGGAAATAAGAACGACAATTCTTCTTCTTCTAAAACTACCCACTCAAACAATGTTAGCACCTTTAATCTGAATGAGGTCCTAGTTATGAATAATTAAGGACAAAAGAAGCCATTTAGGATAAATTTCACACCTATTGGCATGAGTTATAACACAGCATTTGATCGTCTTCATGCAAAAGGTCTCATAACTCCTATTGGACCATTTGGAGATCCACCAATCGAGAGAAGGACGACTAATTGGAATCCCAATGCACATTGCAAATACCATCAAGGCAGGAGTCACCCTACTGAAAACTGCTGGAAGTTAAAGGAAGCAATTCAGGATCTAATTGAAAGCAATAAACTTCCATTGCCTCCTACGAGCAAGAAGCCAAGTATCAATAATGCTCCACTTTCGGATTCCTTGGCCATTTCTGATGAGGAAGATCACGCTGACCCATCACTCCTCATCAAACCAATTAAAGAAACTCATGCCAGTGAAGAAGAAGAGGACATTTTCTTCGATGCCATGAGTGATTTTCCTCCAAATAAAGAACCAACTTCTTAGGAGGATACATGGGTTCTCATAAACATAATGAGGGCAGCAATGACCCAACTTCACTATGCCCTCCATGAAGCAAAGGAGATGGAGAAAAGGCGCATGGCTGAAAAGATGACACCCACTAACACTACCGAATGAAAACCCTTTTCTCTCAAAGTAGTCAAAACAATCAAAAGGAGTAACAAGTCATATACACCTATTGGGACCTCTTATGCGAACATGGTTCAAAATCTCTTCGAGAACGGGAAGATCAAACCTCTCGAACCAAGACCATTTGAATCACTTAAAAGGACGGATAGGTTCTACTGTCCCTATCATCAATCAGGAGGACATACCATAGAGCACTGTTTTAAATTTAAGGACCTAGTCCAAGGATTAATAGACAGTAAGAAATTGGTTCAAATTCGACTAGACAAAGAGGTATTTCAGAATTGGTTAATGGAGTGTGAGACAATGATGATGAGGATGTTTACCTCAAAGATATAGAAGACACTCCACTTTCCTCAATTTATTCGGTTGATGACATTTGGAATGAAGAGGATTCTCTTATCAATGTCGTCACAATATCATGACTTACCTTCAGAAGGTGATAAACACAATAAAGCCTTAAACCTCACAATGATCTGTAAGAGAATGAATATCCCAATGACTCTTGTAGATAATGGGTCAGCAATCAACATTTTCCCACTTCGAACTGCGAGGATGCTAGGAATAAGAAATGAAGACTTGTCTCCATCTGCGTAAGGCATAAGAGCTTATGACAACACTCGCCGCCAAGCTCTTGGAACCATAACAATCAATGTCACGGCAGGAGTCATCGAACTTGCTACCACCTTCCAAGTTGTAGATATTAAAGCCTCTTTCAACTTATTATTGGGATGCCCTTCGCTTCATGACCTTAAGGTCGTCCCTTCGTCTCTTCATCAACAAGTATAGGATATAGTTGGAGGAATTCCCATCACTATCGATGCATCCCCAATGAGGATCAAGGCAATTGACAAACCCCTTATAAGTATGGAGCATGACGAGAATGATGAAGATTTATGGGGCTTTAATGCTGAATAGGTCTCTTTCATCGACGAAGATGAGAAGACCCCTTTTCACTACGACCTCCATTCAAACATGATAGTCAATGGCATACTCCGAAAGTAAGGACACTTTCCTGGAAAGACTCTAGGAAAGAAGAAGGGAGTAGCAACACAAATGGGATCGCCTGGCCTTCTTAAATTAGATACTTTTGGACTTGGTGTCGAACCGACTCTGAAAGACTATAAGCAAGCCCGGAAGAAAATTAATGCACGGAGGAATGCTCGTACCCAAAAGAAATAAATCCCAATGGACGAATATCCTCTCACTCTAAATGGTCAATTCATAAAAGAGGGTCAAGATTATCCATGTTACTAATTTCCTAAGCCTTTCGTCAAAGATGCGGTAAAACAACCAGGAGTCGAAATCTTCATGATTCCAACCCCTATTCACAAAGAGAAAGCACCCCCATGTTTTGACTTTAATGTCACGGGATTATTCTTTGGCTACGAGAAAAATGAGCCTAAGCGCATCGACGTTAATTCTGCGCTTATCCAAACGACCTTGCATAGCGAAGACTTCGATCCCACAAAGCTCATTACTCCGGCAGAGGGATTAGTTCGAGGATGGCGAAAGACTGTGAAGGTGACTACACCAAGTGGAAGAAGGAACTCTATAACAACAGGCTAAGGACCAATGTTCGATGAGTCTGAATCGTCTGAGTCTGAGTCCGAGTCTCAGTCTGAATTCAAGTCTTCTGTAGTCGAGTCCTCTAAACCCTCTATAGTAGCATCTCATTCTCTCCCTTCTACTTCAAAATCTACTCCTAGGATAGTTAGTAGTCAAGTCCCAACGGACATTTCCTTATTTGATGTAATGATTTCTGAATTCAATAACATGTCTTCATTGGCTTACTCCTCGTGTCATTCCCTTACTCAAGATGACGAGCATTGCTTAACTAACAATGAAAGTGATAAAGAGATAATTAAGGCAATGGAAACACTTGAAAACAAAACACCTGTAATTGAAGACACCGAAACAGTTCATATCTCAAAAGATCCAACCATTAAAAGTGAAGTTAAAATTTGTCTAACCCTTAGTAAAGAAGAAAGGACCGATCTAATTAATCTACTAAAAGAATTCATTGATGTATTTGCTTGGTCATATGAAGATATGCCAGGAATAAATAGAGATATAGCTCAACACACAATACCACTAATTCCAGGAATGAAACCTGTAAAACAAAAGTTACGTTGAATGAAACTCGACGTAGCTCTTAAAATAAAAGAAGTTCAAAAACAAGTAATTGCAGGTTTTATCAGGGTATCCAAATACCCCGCGTGGGTCGCAAATGTGGTGCCAGTTCCTAAGAAAGATGGAAGGGTAAGAATGTGTGTCGACTATAGAAATCTAAATAAGGTAAGTCCAAAGGACGACTTTCCTTTACCACACATCGACATTTTAGTAGATAACACATCAAATTACGCACTTTTCTCATTTATGGATGGGTACGTGTAGACACCCAAATGTGTCTCCCCAAAACCAAACCCAGTAATGAATACCTTTCATTTCATTTGATTATCGAAAGAAGTGAAAGTGTGAAAATTCTAGTAATAAGGATATTTTTATTAAAATATCTCTTCTTTCTGTTTTTGAAAATATTTCTTTTCTCACCCTGTTTTATGAAAACGTCCAGTCCAGTTTAGTTTGGTCCATGATAAGGGTCCAATAATGGTGTAGTTGGATGGGGCTTGAAAAGACTTTTCCAACGATATATTATAAGCCCAATTCCAATGAATAATGAGCAAGTTATGGCCAAAATACTAAATCGGGCCCAAACCGGATTTTACCTACGACCCAATGATCATGTGGAGGGTCCAAAGGTTTAATCCTATTCCTAAACTAATTAGGATTTAATTTGAAGCTTCTATAAGTTTCTAAAAGATCTCAATTATCCTTTTTGAAATGATAAGATCAAAGAGTTTGAAATTGAATAAAACTTTCCTTTTTTAAAACTTTCCTTTTTTAAGTCCTAATTGTATTTGAATTTAAAGATGTTCAAAAACAGTCAGATATTATTTTCTTGCCTCATAATTTTTATTCAAATCTTATATGGTTGGATAGATCTTGAAATTATCTTTCCAATGATATATTATAACATTAATTCCGAGCTATAACGAAAAAGATATGAATGGAATACGAAACTCTATCCAAAACTGACATCCTTCCACTATTTCGGATATATCTTTTTATCTACAAAATATTTAAATCTGATTCCAATTGGGTTGCAAATTAGACTTCAAGAGCTTTCCAATGACATATTATATGCCTTATTTGGACTTCTGGATCAAAATATATGATAAAAACAAAATCCGCAAAAACTGTCTTGTTGCGCCGCGACAGCGTCGTGTTTTATTCCTTTTCGAACTCCGATTCCTTTTTTATCATATCCGGACTGTTTTCATTATAAATAGGGTCCTTAGACCTCCGTTTTCAATCATCTACAATCTACAATCAACAATCATCTCTTTCTTTCTCTCTCTAAAGCTAGAAGCTTTCCATTTCTCTCTATTCTTTTTCTAAACCTTTTTCACAAACAAAATTCCGCATTCACAAGATCTAGACACACCTAGCCAAGTTCGAAGTTGCCTTCGCCCTAGACGTGAAAGGTTATAATTTCTGAGGGTTTGGTCCCTAATATCTATTTCAATTATTTAATTTGATTGTTTGATTTTATTATTTTCCTTGAAGTTACTAACGTGTGTATTTTGTTATTAGAAAGAGATACGAGAAATCCAAGTAAGTGCTTTAATTGTTTAATTGATCTTATGATATAGAAATCATGTTAAGATTGTTATTTAGGTTTCTAGTATCATGTTTAGGGTGCTTCCTATGCTTTTGAATATCATATCAATATCATGTTAGTATCATGTTAGGGCTAAATCTTTGATTTTTATTGCTTAGTGACATGCTAGGATTTGTTATTAATCTTGTTAGTATCATGCTTAGGATCTTGCTATTATTATTAAGCATTATGATTATAATTATGATGATTATTGTTTTTATTATTATCATGTTGGTTGATGCTTATTTATTGTTATTGCTTGATCACGCCTTTTATGCATGATTAAAGGGAATTTGTACTTGTAATCACGCTTAATAAGATAATTAATAATCTTGTTTAGGGCTAATATGATTATAATTCAAGTGATCGCCAATAATAGTTTTGTTTGTGCATTAAATTCAACCGACATAGATAAACAGGTTTAGGGTTAAACTATTGATTGCATGTTAGTCAGAAAGCGCACATGAATACGAGAAGAATAAAGTAAAGGCCTATTATTAGGGCAGGTTCAATCTCTTTTAGGTTGGATTTGTACCTTCATCCCTGAACACCAGTCTTGGTTCCAGACCTATTGGAGTTGACGATCTCATGGATCGTTAAGGGGTGTAACCTTCACCTTGTGAACGGTTTACAAGTTCCTAAAACTTGTTGGCGACTCTTTTTCTCTAGCTTCCTTCCCTTTGGATGCCACCATGCTTAAGTGTATGATCACACTGGGGTTCAAGTTTGGGATAATGCTCGAAATATTCCCTACAGTACGCAGGGTACAACCAGATTCTAATGGCGGAAGAAGACATGGAAAAAACTACGTTCATAACACCTTGGGGCACTTACTGTTACACGGTAATGCCATTCGGGTTGAAAACGCGGGTGCTATTTACCAAAAGGCAGCGACTGTTTTACTCCATGATATGATGCATAAAGAAGTTGAAGTCTATGTGGATGTGTAGGCGTCGTTTGAAGTGCGCCTACATAAGCATGTTGTGAATATGCTTGGCACTCATAGGAAGTGGGAATTGACATATACGATTAGGGACAATGATTAGGGACAAGGAAAGTAGGGAGCCGCCAACAAGTTTTTAAGGAACTTGTAAACCGTTCACGGATCATAAAAGGCAACCACGATTAAAGAAACAATGATAGGAAACAACGATTGACCCGTGAAGGTTACACCCCATTCATAATCCATGAGATTACTAACTCCATATGGTTCAGAACCACGAAAGGAGGATCGGGGATGATGGTATGAAGTGAGTCATTGAGTCACATTCGCCCGTATTGGCCTCTACTCGATTCTTATAGTGAAAAGTATTCCCTGCTATCTCAAAGGCATACAAACAAATATTCAATTCGCTCCAAACTATTATTAGGCTAAATTGGTTGAATATTAATGCAACACATAATTCTAAAATATTATTGATCACTTTATTAAACAACCAGATTAAAAAGGAACCTAAACCGGTCATCCAAATTATCTTATTAGGCGTGACGTTCAATTACATATTCCCTTTAAACATGCAATATGGTGATCAATAAATAAAATAAAATCAACATTAATATTGGAAGCAATTTAACAATAATCCAACAATTAATATATGACAAACATAATAAAAAAAATCGTTAGAAAAATAATAGAAATAAAAGGAACATGAATCCTTACTTTGATCTAAGTGAGGGGTTATGCGCATAGCCGTGACTCATGCCAAGTGTTACACCCATAGCCTAGAATCTGCATTCGCGTAGCACTCCCTACAGGGCGTGCTTGCGACACAAGCCACGAAGGCCACGCAAGCTTGCTGCTGTGCGCATCGTGCCACATACTCGTAGCACACCCACACGCACACCTAACCGCATCAAGCAACGCATGCACCACAAGGCTCAACCACACACAAGCAACCACGACAGCCGAGCCTACGCACAGTAGCCCACATGGTCGGCGCTGCTGCCGTGCCATGCTGCTGCTGCTGCTGTTGCTCCGGTTGGCGC
Source organism: Chenopodium album (assembly GCF_948465745.1). Classification (NCBI taxonomy): domain Eukaryota; kingdom Viridiplantae; phylum Streptophyta; class Magnoliopsida; order Caryophyllales; family Amaranthaceae; genus Chenopodium; species Chenopodium album. The sequence goes on from NC_137846.1 coordinate 20,316,037, forward strand.
GCCGTGCTTGCTGGCCATGGCAGCAGCCACGCACAGGCTGCACCTACCTCGAGGCAGCCATATGCGGGCTGCTATGCAGCCCGGCTCGCCAAGGGACGCTTTGCCCTCGATTTTCGTGCAATACCATGGGTTTTTAACCCCAATTTTGCGTGGCTAAATAATTAACTCCAAATTAATTTTAGAATTAATAAAATGAGCCGAAAATGAAAAAAATTAATACAAGTCCAACTTAAATAAAAAATTCATCAAGGTGCACATAACCAAAATTATTTCCAAGAACCATTTGTTAATAAATTGGTTTAACTTGGTGCAATAAAATGAACAAGGGTAATAACTCACTATTAATTTAATTAATTTAAATTAATCAAGAGATTTTGACAAAATAAAGGGGAGTTGGAATTATGAACACAAATATTCAAATAAAGATTCCAACTTTAACTTGTGAATCCTTGAGAAGTTATATCTTCCAACATGAAGATAAATAACATTTCTATCACAAGATTCAAACTTTATGATTCCAATCAACTTAATACACGATTAAATCAAAAGTTCAACTAAAAAATTCATGGAATTTAGTAACTCAAAGTTTCAATCACTTAAAATTATTAAAGATTGAATCTTTAGTACTTAGAAGCCTCAAAAAACAAATTTTTTCACACTTAATGCAATGGATTTGCAATTATGTGAAAATATGAACCAATCTTTCAAGCACCAATTACTGCCAAGTAACCATGCTTAAACAGGTTTAAAATTGCAGAAAAATTAAGGAAAGAACCAAATATATAGCCACCATAAATATGCCATTAAGATTCAAGGTTAGAAAGACTTAAAATCTTTCGTCAAAACCAAAAATCCCTCAAAAAAGGCATTTATGGTCAGATTTTGGCCAAAAACACAGTCCTATAAGGGAAAAATCATTTCCAGAACACCTTTTCCACCCAAAATTCACTATTTTTGGGCGAAAATTTGAAAGGAATGGTGTCCTTCGAACAAGTGTACTATTCCGTTAGCGGGTTCAGAATTATTAGAAAGCTAATATATTCAGTAAGGTCAAGTGATCGGAATGCCTGGGTGGAGGCCGCTTCCGATCAGTAATATTAATGGATAATTAATGTTACAGCTTAATCTTGACTGAACCCTTCGGGTCACACCCAAGCATTCAACAAACCGAAACGACGAATTAATTCGGAAGGAATTAATGAGTCGACCGAGTAATATTTATTTAGACGTCGGAAATTCGAGCTTAGAGCGTCGAAACCGAGCGTCGGAAGTCGAGTCGAAAAATAGTGAAAGACGAGACGAGAAATAGTAATAAATCAACAAAAGACCAAAATACCCCTAGCATCGGAATGCCCTAGCAAACCGAGTGCTAAGGGCGTATGGCCTAGCATGGTGGCTAGCATGCGCACCAAGCCGAGCCTAGGCTGGCTGGTGCGTGCTAGCGCACTCATGCTAGCATCGCAAGGCTAGGCGCTGCCTAGTGCGTGCTAGCATGCTAGGCGCAGCCTTGTGCGCGCAATGGCTAGCAAGCCATGCCGCAACAAGCTGCTGGAGCTAGCACGCTAGGCGCGCCAGCTCGCAACAGCTAGCAGCAGCATGGCTAGGCCATTGCTTGCTGCCTAGCAGCGCTGGCCAAGGCACAAGGCCAGCAGCAGCAGCAGCAGCCCGCACAAGCATGCTGGGCGTGCTGGCCAGCAGCAGCAGCAGCCCGCATGCAAGTGCTGGGCTTGCTGGGCTTGCTGGGCGTGGCTGCCACGGACAGCAGCACATGGCAGCCCACCTTGGCTGCCTTGGTGCCCAAGGGTGGGTGCCATGTGGCTTGTGGTCCTTGAGTGTGTGGGGAGTGAGGTGGCCGGTTATGGGAGAGGGAGTGGGGAGCAAGTTTGGTCCCCCCCTTCTCCAAATGGTCCTCACCTAACCACTCACATGAGCTTGCCACTTGTTGATTTATTACTAGCTTGATTATTGATTTTATTTTAGCTTTAAAATAAAATGGAAAAATCATACTATCCCACATTGATGGGGGAGTAAATGATACTCCCATCATTTCCTATAAATACCCAAGTATGGGCATTGGGAAAGATGCTTGAGTAAGAGTTGGAAAAGGCATCACAATTAGTGAAAACCTTTGAACTCAATATTATTACTCGGGTTTTGTTGGTCGGGTCTTGCTAACTCCAAGACATTGGACCTAGTCGGTTTTGTTGGTGCGGGTGGACTTCGTTGGAGGTCTCCGTGCGAGCGGGACTTGAAGCTTTCAAGTAAGAGCTCATTTGGAGCGAAGCACGCGTCAAGGGTAATTAGCTTATCTTAATCTTGTGATTAATTTAATTATGTTTATGGTTTTATTTATTGCGAGTGCGATCTTGGTTTTGGGTTTGTTTCCGCGGTGAGTCGGACTCACCAAACCCCAACAGCGGTATCGGAGCCTCGCTCGTTTATTTTAAAATCATAATTTTTTTTCAAGGTGTTATTATGGCTTATTTTTTCTGGTTTTAAGTTGCTAATTATATTAGTAACTCGTTTTTCAAATTTTACCTCGTTTTAGAGCTATCTTCAGCCCCGAACCCAGATTTCGACCCAAAAATAGTGAATTTTGGGTGGAAAAGGTGTTCTGGAAATGGTTTTACCCTTTTAGGGCTCGGTTTTTAGCCAGAAAACGACCAGAAATGCATTTTTCGAGGGATTTTTCGTTTTGACGAAAAATTTTAAGTCTTTCTAACCTTGAAAATTGATTGCATATTTATGGTGGTTATGTAAATGGTTCTTTCCTTATTTTATATGCAATTTTTAGACCACTTTAAGCATGATTACTTGGTAGTAATTGGTGCTTGAAAGTTTGGTTTTATTTTTCACATAATTGCAAATTAATTGCATTGAGTGTGAAATAGTTGTTCTTTGATGCTTCCAAGTATTAAAGATTCAATCTTTACTTATGATAAGTGATTGAAACTTTGAGTTACTAAATTCCATGAATTTTGGTTAAACTTTGTTGATTTAATCATTTTTTAGTTGATTGGAATCATAAAGTTTAAAACTTGTGATAGAAATTGGTTTATCTTCATATTGGAAGATATAATTTTTCATGAAGTCACAAGTATTAAAGTTGGAGTCTTTATTGAACTTATGTTCATTTTTCCAACTCCCTTTTATTTTGTCAAAATCTCAAGATTAATTTAAAGTGATTAAATTAATAGTGAGAAATGCCCTAATTTATTTTGTTACACCAAGTTAAACCAATTTTATTAAAGAATGATTCTTGGTAATAAATTTGGATAGTTGCTTTGGATGAATTATTTAAGTTGGACTTGTTATTTTTCATTTTTCCTCAAAATTGATTCTAAAATTAATTTAGAATTGATTTATAATGTCACACATAAAATTCGATAATTTTCGAAGCATTAGCACGCAACACGAGGCCTAAGAGCCCCGAGCTAGCTCTCGGCCAGCTGGGCTGCTCACGCAACCCATATGTGGCTGCCGAGGCTGCTGGGTGCTTCGTGCTTAGGTGCGTGGTGCTGTGCGACTGTGTGTGCGAGGAAGGGCGTGGGCTGCTGCTCGCTGCCAGCCACTTACCGCACCAGCCAGCAACAAGCAGCAGCATGGCGCAGCAGCAGCATAGTGCTGTGCGCGCTGTGCGTGCTGCTACGCTTGGCTTGGCTGGGCGTGGCGTGTGCGAGCACAAGCAGCCCATGGGCATGCTTGGTGTTGCGGGGGTGCGAATGGGTATGTTACGAGCTTGTTGTACGGTACGTACGATCCCATAATTGGCACAATAGCCCCGGGTTATTAAGGCGATGCTATTTTAAAGTTAATTTTAGCATTGCTTAATATGTAAATAAGGGCAATTTTGGGTTCCAAGTCTTAGTGCTAGGCACTTAGACATTATGGAATACGTAATTTTGCTTAGATTGTCGTTTTAATTATTTTAATTATTTTGTTTATTTAATTAAAATTTTGGAGGCTAGGCCTCGGGTTTTTGAGCGACATTTGCAAAATTAATTTTGACAAATATTTGGGTTCACCGACTTAATTAATTGGATTAGTTAAGATTAGATGCGGAATTTAGTGGGAGCGTCTCTTAGTTATTACCATAACCGGTTAAAACAACTTTGACTAGTTTAATTAGGCGAGTTAATTGAATTAACCACCTAGATTAATTACTAGTTCCCGCGCGGTTTTATGCATTGTTACTTGTTTGATCGTTGTAAAATGCATGGGCCATTCACAGATAGTGAATGGATGAATGGAATGTAAAACTCTCTCACAGGTTTTATGAAATGGCAACTAGTGGGGCCCGATTAGGATAAAAAATACGGACTGTGATCCGTGATGTATTTTTGTAAATCTAAATACGGTCTGCGAACCGTTGAGTATTTTTGTACCTTAATATTTAGATTAGTCCTAATCGTAGTAACTAGCAATTATATTATTTGGTCAAGTCTTGAAGACGGAGTTCTTAGAAGACGAAGCCATGAAGTTGCAAAAGAAGACCTTTTGAAGACTTGAAGATCTCAAGGGGTCATGCTAGTTGCCAAATGCATCTCTATTTATGTTTTCGATATATATTTATGTTTATATATTTGAATTATATGTTAGATGCATGGTTAGGATTTCGAATGTTGAGATGATTAATTAAGTTCACTTAAATCAACCAACATAGAAACCCTAGGTCCCTTAAAATTGAGTAAAACTTGCCATTCCAAAACACACTTACCAACCGAACGAGGGTAGTGATGGGCTACGCCAAAGCGAGGCATCAGTACTTCTCCAAGGAACGTAAGGCATACTAGGTATGCAAGTGGTTTTGGTTATACTCAACGATATGAGTGATGGAGTCCTAACATGTCGTGGCAAAGTGAATAAATTGTTTAGAGAGCATTGGATGCGACGATTTATTCAACCAAGAGTGGCTTGGAGCCATTAGCAAAGCATTGCTTACCTTAGGAGATTGAGTGTTAAGACAAGCCAAAGCATGCTTAACCACTCTTTGTTTCTTTGGATCTTGGAATCGACTTATTCTCACCAAAATTGGGGACAATCTTTAATGTGTGAATAAGACGTTTTAAATAAGTTTGATTAAAATGCATGATTTCAATCTTATTTAAGTATAATGAATGGTTTTTCATTTTAAATTCTTTCAAATTGTAGAATCATGTCTTCAACTAATGACAACGACCTTATGCTCCCGGAATTGCCCAAAGAGTTGCCAATTTCTCTGAACTTGGTAAACTTTAAGGAATGGGAAGAGGAACTCCGAAAGACCCTCCGAAATTGCTACCTAGAGCACATTCTGGACACTCAAATCCCGAGTTTCTACTCAAAGGGGATTATGAGTGATGAGGCACATGAGGAATGGAGTGAGGATTGCAAAAGAGTTTCCAGACTCAAGGCAAACTCCATCCCGGTACAATGGAAGGGGAAGTTCTCCAACTATTTTCCGGACATGATGCTTAAAGCTCTAGAAGATGTAGTCAATTTGAGAGTCACCAAGAGTACCAGAGGCAACTATGATGGACTTGTGGAAGATGTGACTAGGTCACTCTCGAACATGAGGATCAAGCCACCGCAAGATGGATGTCTCATCAAAGAGAGACAAGAAGTATGGGCTAAGGTCTATAATGCAAGACTTAGACCCGGGATGCCACTTCAAGCTCATGTGCTCAACATGACAAGGCTATTCACCCATCTGGAGCTAATTGGCAAACCAGTGGAAGATGAGCAAGCAGCTCTCATGCTACTAAGCTCACTCCACTCGGGGTATGTTGCATTAAAGATGCGACTTACGGCCAAACGGAACAAACTTTCCTTGATGGAAGTTGTTCAAGAGCTCCAGAAAACCTATTCTTGCAAGAAGGCTAAGGTTGCCCTGAGAACAAAGAAGAAGGAGTTCAAGAACAAAGCTAAGATGCGCTGCTTCTATTGTAGTAGACCCGGACACTACAAAAGAGAATGTAGCATGTATCTAGCAGATGAGGCGAAAGGAAAAGTAACCTCGATCTCAGGTATCATCTTTACACTTGAACATAAGCAATTTATGAGGTATTAGATACCGGAAAAATTGGCTCACTATATGCTCCTATTTCAGGAACAAAGTGAGTGATGCTTTTCAAGTGGATATGAGTACAAGTGGAAGAAGAAGATAATCTTTCAAAGAAAACTTGTAACCTCATATTTTGTCTAGATTTAAAACTTGTTTAGTTTTATCTACCATATTTTGATCTTGTGGCGTTGGACGTCATTGTAAACTTGATCACAAGACATATCATCTTGTTTATATTTATGGAATGACACGTTTGTGTATTTGGACAAATTGTTTATAATGATACCAAAAGAGCTAAGACCATGGAGTCAAATCAGACTTACTTGTGGCATTGTCGTCTTGGCCACATTAACATCAAACGCATCAAGAAACTTCTACAAGAAGGTGTTCTTGACTCTTTCGATTTAGAATCGTTTGAAAATTGCGAAGGATGTCTATTAGGCAAGATGATTAAACAGCCATTCTCCAAGTTGGGAGAAAGGGCAAGTGACTTATTGGGTCTTACACATACCGATGTATGTGGACCAATGAGCTCAACCACAAGAAATGGACATCGATATTTCATCACTTTCACAGACGACTATAGTAGATATGGCTATGTCTACCTCATGTCGCATAAATCTGAATCATTTGAAAAGTTCAAAGAATTTCAGAGTGAAGTTGAAAATCAGCTTGGCAAGAAAATCAAAGCCCTTCGATCAGATCGAGGTGGTGAATACTTGAGCCAAGAATTCGATGACCATCTGAAAGAAAAGGGTATACTTTCAGAATTGACACCTCCAGGAACTCCACAATGGAACGGAGTATCCGAAAGGAGAAATCGGACCTTGTTAGACATGGTACGATCAACAATGGGTCTTAGTGATCTTCCTATCTCATTCTGGGGACACGCACTTCTAACTGCGGCACTAACACTGAACCGTGCTCCATCAAAAGCTGTAGAAAAGACTCCATATGAATTATGGACGAAGAAACCTCCTAGGTTATCTTTTCTAAAGATATGGGGATGCGAAGCATATGTCAAGAAATTGATCTCTGACAAACTTCATCCCAAATCTGACAAGGTTTACTTTGTGGGCTACCCAAAAGAAACCAAAGGGTATTACTTCTACAACAAATCGGAGAACAAAGTGTTTGTTGCTCGCGATGGTGTCTTTTTGGAGAAGGAGCACCTTTCCAAAATGACAAGTGGGAGGAAAATCGAACTCGACGAAGTTCGTGAGGATGAGCAACAAAATCATAATGACAGTCAGAGTGCTCAAACAGCATCTGTTGACGCAGGTCAAAATGATCAAAATGTGCAAAGTCGAACCGACAATGCAAATGCTCAATCCATTACCCTACGTAGGTCTCTGAGGCCGAGATCTCAACCTGATAGATATCTTGGTTTAGTATTAACCGAGAATCAGGACATCCTGATTATGGATGGAGATGAACCGGCAACCTACAAGCAAGCGATGGCAAGCACCGACTCTGCTAAATGGCAAGAGGCCATGAGATCTGAAATGGATTCCATGTTTGATAATCAAGTCTGGGACTTGGTTGACTTACCCGAAGGTTATACACCGATCGGATGTAAGTGGATTTTCAAGTTGAAAACCGACAAAGATGGAAATGTATTCATTTACAAAGCTAGATTGGTGGCAAAAGGTTACAGACAAGTTCATGGTATTGATTACGATGAAACCTTTTCACCAGTTGCAATGCTTAAATCCGTTCGGATCCTCCTAGCGATTGCTGCATATTACGACTATGAAATATGGCAGATGGACGTCAAAACCGCCTTCCTCAATGGTTATTTGGAAGAAACTGTGTATATGACACAGCCTGAAGGTTTTGTCGACCAAAACAATGCTGGGAAGGTTTGTAAGCTTAAGAAGTCCATTTATGGATTAAAGCAAGCAAGCAGAAGTTGGAATCTGCGTTTCGATGAAGCCATCAGTAAGTTTGGTTTTATCAAGAATCCAGATGAATCTTGTGTTTACAAGAAGGTCAGTGGGAGTGACATCACCTTCCTAGTCTTATATGTCGATGACATATTGCTCATTGGAAACAGCATTCCGTTGTTAGAGTCTGTAAAGGCCTGGCTTGGAAAGTGCTTCTCAATGAAAGACTTGGGAGAGGCTCAGTACATACTAGGCATCAAGATCTATAGGGATAGATCGAAAAGGATGATTGGATTGAGTCAAAGTACTTATATTGATAAGGTACTTGCTCGATTTGGCATGGAGGAGGCCAAAAGAGGTCACCTGCCAATGTCACATGGCATAACCCTAAGCAAGAAGCAGTGTCCACAGACACCTGATGAGCGGGTAAGAATGAATCAGATTCCATATGCTTCGCTTATTGGATCTATCATGTATGCCATGATATGTACTAGGCCAGATGTGTCGTATGCCTTGAGTGCTACGAGCCGTTACCAATCAGACCCAGGAGAGGCGCATTGGACTGCGGCCAAAAATATCCTAAAGTACCTGAAAAGGAACAAGGATAAATTCCTGGTGTATGGTGGTACAAAGGATTTGGTTGTGGAAGGTTATACCGACGCAAGCTTCCAGACAGACAGAGACGATTTCAAATCGCAATCTGGATATGTGTTCTGTCTAAATGGAGGGGCGTTTAGTTGGAAGAGCGCAAAGCAGAGTACAACTGCAGATTCTACAACTGAAGCCGAATACTTGGCAGCTGCTAAAGCAGCTAAGGAGGCTGTTTGGATTCGTAAGTTCGTTGGCGAACTTGATGTTGTACCCTCTATAAAGGGTCCAATAGCCCTCTATTGTGACAACAATGGAGCTATTGCTCAGGCCAGAGAGCCTAGAGAACATCAGAAGGTCAAACATGTCAAGCGGCGATTTCACATGATTCGAGAATGGAAATCAGAGGGTGAAATCAGAATTTGCAAAGTTGGAACGGATGACAATGTAGCCGATCCACTTACTAAACCTTTGCCTCAAGTGAAGCACAACAAGCACGTTGAGGCAATGGGAATCAAGCATGTAGGAGACTGGCTTTGATTTCCTTGTTTAGTGTTTTAGTTAATTTTGAGAAAAGTTAATGTAAGACACTAAGGAAAACCATTCATGTTTTGGAGTAATATAAAATTTCATGCAACATTTTATTACTCCGTTATGCTATTTAATTGTGGTTTAGGATTAAATAATGAGTCCATTCGATTCTGAGAATATTCAAAATAGGGTATCAAGACCAGTCTTGGTAAGGAAACACCTATTAAGTGAACATTGAATATTATAATCGAAAATTATCCCTAATCAAGGTCATTTAAACGATGGACGATTAATGACCAATTGAAATTAGTGTGTAGTCTGATTTATAGCACCGTTTCATGTGCTACGAGGACATGATTGTCATAAATCATTTGCACAGGTATTGGTTTAGAACCATACTGGATCGACCTATGAGAATACTTTAAGAAATTAAAAAATTTGTCATAAGTATACTTCTCATTATGGCTATCGGAACCTATTTCCTCGACCATGAGTACTGTGAGTTCTCTTGTTTGAGTACTAGTTCGCTTTGATGTTGTCAAACGTCTGCCGTAATAGGGGATTATAACGGCAACACTCGGGCGGCTAGGTCCTCTCAGTAAGAGGAGCTACATTACAAGACTGGGAATGTCCCCCTAGTAAAATAGGGAAGATGTCTTTGTTGTATTCAAGGCCTCTCGTAGAGCGAGACTGTAAAATGCATGGCCGTGCTCGGATGGATTTTAGAAATCATCTGTTTATTGACAGTCGGACTCGGAATCGGGAAACACTTCTGGACGTAATAAGGATGACAAAATAAATCTTACCTTATAGTTCATGAAGAGACATTAAGCGACATAGGAAAGGGCTGTACACAAAATGAGCACTTGTCCGGAAGGACAAGTGGGAGATTGAAAGGAATGGTGTCCTTCGAACAAGTGTACTATTCCGTTAGCGGGTTCAGAATTATTAGAAAGCTAATATATTCAGTAAGGTCAAGTGATCGGAATGCCTGGGTGGAGGCCGCTTCCGATCAGTAATATTAATGGATAATTAATGTTACAGCTTAATCTTGACTGAACCCTTCGGGTCACACCCAAGCATTCAACAAACCGAAACGACGAATTAATTCGGAAGGAATTAATGAGTCGACCGAGTAATATTTATTTAGACGTCGGAAATTCGAGCTTAGAGCGTCGAAACCGAGCGTCGGAAGTCGAGTCGAAAAATAGTGAAAGACGAGACGAGAAATAGTAATAAATCAACAAAAGACCAAAATACCCCTAGCATCGGAATGCCCTAGCAAACCGAGTGCTAAGGGCGTATGGCCTAGCATGGTGGCTAGCATGCGCACCAAGCCGAGCCTAGGCTGGCTGGTGCGTGCTAGCGCACTCATGCTAGCATCGCAAGGCTAGGCGCTGCCTAGTGCGTGCTAGCATGCTAGGCGCAGCCTTGTGCGCGCAATGGCTAGCAAGCCATGCCGCAACAAGCTGCTGGAGCTAGCACGCTAGGCGCGCCAGCTCGCAACAGCTAGCAGCAGCATGGCTAGGCCATTGCTTGCTGCCTAGCAGCGCTGGCCAAGGCACAAGGCCAGCAGCAGCAGTAGCAGCCCGCACAAGCATGCTGGGCGTGCTGGCCAGCAGCAGCAGCAACCCGCATGCAAGTGCTGGGCTTGCTGGGCTTGCTGGGCGTGGCTGCCACGGACAACAGCACATGGCAGCCCACGTTGGCTGCCTTGGTGCCCAAGGGTGGGTGCCATGTGGCTTGTGGTCCTTGAGTGTGTGGGGAGTGAGGTGGCCGGTTATGGGAGAGGGAGTGGGGAGCAAGTTTGGTCCCCCCCTTCTCCAAATGGTCCTCACCTAACCACTCACATGAGCTTGCCACTTGTTGATTTATTACTAGCTTGATTATTGATTTTATTTTAGCTTTAAAATAAAATGGAAAAATCATACTATCCCACATTGATGGGAGAGTAAATGATACTCCCATCATTTCCTATAAATACCCAAGTATGGGCATTGGGAAAGATGCTTGAGTAAGAGTTGGAAAAGGCATCACAATTAGTGAAAACCTTTGAACTCAATATTATTACTCGGGTTTTGTTGGTCGGGTCTTGCTAACTCCAAGACATTGGACCTAGTCGGTTTTGTTGGTGCGGGTGGACTTCGTTGGAGGTCTCCGTGCGAGCGGGACTTGAAGCTTTCAAGTAAGAGCTCATTTGGAGCGAAGCACGCGTCAAGGGTAATTAGCTTATCTTAATCTTGTGATTAATTTAATTATGTTTATGGTTTTATTTATTGCGAGTGCGATCTTGGTTTTGGGTTTGTTTCCGCGGTGAGTCGGACTCACCAAACCCCAACAAAATTTGGGTTCGGGGCTAAAGACAGCTCTAATACGGGCTTAAAATAATAAAATCGAGCTACTAATCTGTTGGACTTAATGATTTTGATGATGACACAACCTCACTTACTTATAGACTAATAAGAGCTTGATTGTTTAAGTGTGTGATCAGAAGCAATGACTAGGAGAATTAAGTGTCGTGCAAAGATACCATGAGGAACAGGACAACCAGAAAAATAGAGCTATCCAGAAAGAAGAGTTCCTTTGGAGGAACTGGTGCTTTAGAAATGGATACTTAAGAAGAGAAGGTTCCCCTCAGGGAACAGAAGCTTCAGAGCAGAAGCCTCACCAGAGAAGAGAAGTTCCCCTTGAGGAACAAATGCCTCGGAGTAGAAGCTTCATCAGAGGACATGAAGACTAAATATATTTTTATATTTTAGGATTTATGTAAGTATAAGATATTAATTTACACTCGAAAAATCTGTGTGGAATTGGTCTAAAAAGATAATATTGTGCTAGCATATTTTTAGGAAAGTAGTTAAGTTTAAAACGTTTATCTTTTTCTTAACTAAAAAGATTTTATTTTATTTCTGATTTTTGAAAATATCTTTTGGAAATAAAATCATCCATGTTTTCCAAAAAATTACGACCGACTCCCCATGATCTTTTTCATATCATGGTCAAAGCACATTAAGGAGTTCATGCTTCCTTGAAATTAGGAACATGTTCATCTTAGTGGGTTGGAGTAATGGCATAATGGATTTGCTGCACAAAGGAGTATTTCCTAAACGAATTTGATCTATAAATAGTCTTTGAAATTAGTTGGAAAAACTCACCCTTGCTCACATTAGTTTTCAAGCTTTAATTCGAGTTAAGTGTCAATTCCACATAAGTGATATAGAGTGTTCTTATGTTCTTCTACTAGAGTTATTTATCTTTTGAGTTGTAATTTGGGGAATGGGGAAGTTTAAGTGAACTTCTGTAAGTGAGAAAAAGAAGTGAGAAAGAGAAGAGAAAGAAAAGAGAAAGAGAAGAGAAAGAGAAGAGAGATAGAGAAGAGAAAGAGAAGAGAAGAGTAACAAGTTGAGTGACTTGTTCCTTGGGGTTTCAAGTTCGTTGAGGAACTTGAAGTTTGAGTCTTTAATTTGTAATAGGACTATTTTCCCTATTCTAGTGAAGATTCTTTTCCCAAAATCCCAAGTGGTCGTGGTTTTTCTCCTTGTTAGGGCCAAGGAGTTTTCCACGTAAAAATCTCTCTTGCATCTTTTAGTTCCTTCAGTTTATCTTTCTGTTCCTTTAGCTTACTCAGTTTTAATTCCGCAAAAAGTTTGGCCAAACTCTCATACTAAAATTCAAGCCCCCCTTCTTTTAGTATTCATTGAAACAACATAATCTAATTAGCAACATAAAACTAGAAAAATTAGGCCATAAAAAACACCTTGAGAATTAAGATTATAAAAATAAATGAGCAAGACTCCGATACCGCTGTTGGGTTTTGATGAGTCCAACTCACCGCGGAAGAAAACCTGAGCCAAGACCACACTCACAATTAATATAATCACAAGACATAATTAACTTACAACAAGAATTAAGGAAATATTAATACCCATGACGCGTGCTTCGCTCTCAACAAGAGCTCTTATTTCGGAAAGCTTTTAGTCTCGCTCGCACGAAGACCTCCAACGGAAGTCCACCCGCAACTCAACCCCGACAAAGGTCAAATGCTTAGAGTTTAGCTAAGCCCGACCTAAACACGAGTAATTATATGTGTTTAAAGGTTTTCTCAATGGAGATGCCTATTCTAACACCTTACTCAAGTGATTTTCCCAATACGCCAACTTGGGTATTTATAGGGAAAAGCATGAGTGAGATTTGCTCTTCCATCAATGTGAGAGAATTGATTATTCCTTTTATTTTTAAATCAAAAATAAAATTAATTATGAAGTAACTAATTAATCAACAAGTGGCACATTTAGGAGAAGAGTTAGGTGAGGACCACAAGGAGAGGAGGGGACCAAACTTGATCCCAAAGGAGCTCCATATGGCTGGCCACATACACACTTGAAGGACCAATACTCGGCTGCCACGTGGAACCCCAAAAGGAGCACCAAGGTAGCCGGTTGGGCTGTTACCACGACCCAGCAACTGCGGCCAAGGCGCGGCTTGCGGCTGCAGCCTCGGCTCAGCTAGCTGCTGGACTTGGATGCTGCTGCTGCCCTTGGCCGGCTGTCGTGGCTAGCACCATGCTAGCTGTGGTGTGCTAGCATGCACCAGCCAGCCTAGGCTCAGCTTGGTGCATTTGCTAGCCACCTCGGCTTTTACCAAATGCCCCTAGGCATCGGTTTGCTCGGGGCATTCCGATCCTAGGGGTATTTCAGTAAATTGTTGATTTATTAGTAATTTTACTGTCTCGTCCTTTATTATTACAACCCGACTTCCGACGCTCGGATTCGACGCTCCAAGCTTGAATTTTCGACCTCTAAATATTAATTACTAGAGTGACTAATTAATTCCTTCTGAATTAATTCGTCGTGTCGGTCCGTTTGTTGCTTGGGTTTGACCCGAAGGGTTCAGTCAAGATTAAGCTGTAATATTAATTATACATTAATATCACTGATCGAATGCGACCTCCACCTAGGCATTCTGATCACTTGACCTTACTGAATAATTAGCTTTCTAATAATTCTGAACCCTCTATCAGAATAATACACATGTTCGAAGGACACCATTCCTATCACGGACTTCTTAGCAGATTTCCCAATAGAAGATTCGACACCATTACATGAGAATGATTTTTCCACACGAAGACTTGATGGTTACGGATGATGATACTTGGACATTATACTTTGACGGAGCCTCAAACCAAAAAGGATGTGGCATAAGAGTATTATTAGTATCTCCTAAAGAAGAACACGTCCCAATCTCCATAAAGTTAGTTTTAGACGTTACCAATAATGCTGCGGAATATGAAGCACGTGTGGTAGGCCTCAAAACAGTTTTGCCATTTGGAGTAAAGAAATTTCGAATATTCGGAGACTCTTTCATAATCATCAATCAGATTTCCAAAAGATGGAAAGTAAGGAGTGAAAGCTTAGCTCCTTATCAAACATACCTATAAACTCTTACTAATCAACTCAAAAAGGTAGAATACACATATCTACCTAGGGAAGAAAATCAATTTGCCGATGCCTTGGCAAGACTAGCCACAATGGTTAGAATTCCTAAGGGAATTGAGTAAATGCCTTTAACAATAGAGAAAAGGTATAAACCAGCTTATATCCAAGCCATAGAAGATGATGAAGTAGTTCAAGGAGAAGAAGAAGAAGAGGAGGGATAACCTTGGTTTACTGACATCCTCAACTATGTCACAAAAGGAGAATATCCACTTCACGCTGACAAGAGAGCGAAACGAGCACTAAGACTTTTGGCTTCCCAATATGTACTCATAAATGACGAGATACATAAAAGGGTACCTAAAGGTAGAGCTCTCCTATGTGTAGGTAAAAAGGAAGCTCAAGGAGCAATGAGAATAATCTATGAAGGACTATGTGGAACTCACATAAATGGCAAAATGCTAGCCTAAAAAGTAATGCGCCAAGGATACTATTGGACTACCCTGAATAAGGATTGCCATCAATATGGAAAAAGATGCCCTAAATGCCAAATATACGCTAACTTACAACACGTTCATCCATCACTTCTGTACACCTATACATCACCATGGCCATTCTCAACATAGGGAATAGACATTATTGGAAAAATCACTCCTCTTGGGACAGGAGGCCATGAATACATCCTAGTAGCAATTGATTACTTCACAAAATGGGTTGAAGCAGCATCATATGCCAAACTCACCGCAAAACATGTAGCACTCTTTATTGAAAGGAACATCATATGTCAATATGGAGTCCCACATGAAATGATAAGTGACAATGGAACTCACTTTCAAGCGGAATGTAAAGAATTGCTTCAAAAATATGGCATTCAACATCATCACTCTTCCCCATACAGGCCTCAAGCAAATGGCGCAGTAGAGGCAGCTAACAAGAATTTAAAGACTATCATCGAAAAAATAACTGAAAATTACAAGGATTGGCCTGACAAACTCCATTTCGCTCTTTGGGGTTATCGTACGTCAATTCGTTCATCCACTGCAAATACGCCATTTTCCTTAGTATATGGAATAGATGTCGTATAACCTGTAGAATTGGAATACCTTCCCTACACATCGCGTTGGAGAGTAAACTCGATGAAGTCGAATGGACTAGAGCAAGATATGAAGAGCTAATTCTACTTGATGAAAAACGGCTAGAAGCTCTACATTATACTTAATGCTACCAAACAAGAGGAAAATTTAAGCCTAACTGGTCCGGACCCATATATCGTCAAAACTATCCTATCAGGAGGTGCCGCAAAACTAACTGATATGGATGGTAATGAATTCTCAAATATGAAGAATCTTGAACAACTTAAGAAATTCTACCCATGATGACTTGAGTAAGATACTTAAAAGAGCTACGTATGGCCTGATTCCGAAGGAAAGGATACGTAGGCAACCCTTTACAGGATGCGGCCACTTTAAATTTTACAAAACTCGCACTCCTGCATCGACACGTCAACGCAGAGCGAACGACGCAAAAAATTTAAGTTTAGAGGGCCGCGACAAGATCTGTCGCACAACGACAAAGACATCGCGCCGCGAATGGGTTTGTCGCGCCGCAATGAATTTAAATTTACAGCGCTAGTTCGTTTCGTCAATCTTGGCAAATTTCTAATTTAGGAAGGGCAGGCGATCCCATTTGTGTTGCTACTCCCTTCTTCTTTCCTAGAATCATTCCGAGAAATTGTCCTTGCTTTTCGAGTATGCCATTGACTATTATGTTTGAATGGAGGTCGTAGTGAAGTGGGGTCTTCTCATCTTCGTCGATGAAAGAGACCTCTTCAGCATTGAAGCCCCATAAATATTCATCATTCTCGTCATGCTCTACATGTTGTGAGGGGTTTGTCAACTCTACTGGGGAGGATTTCTATTCTAATTCGTAAAATTTATTTTGGCAATAATTTAGAATGAGTGGATAACTCTCGAAACGTTTTAAGTATTCATGTGCGTAATTTTGATCGACATTATTGGCATAAGCATAAAAAAGGTCCGCATTGGATAGACCATCCGTAATGCGTAAAAAACATAGACTTTTTACACGTAGGAAATTTGGGAAATATCTTTCACAACTAGAATCGAAAAATAAGCGCTGTGAAAACTGGAAAATTCTAAGAATAAAGAGAGCTGCTGAGGCATGTAGGAACTGGCGCTGAGAAAACAGTGCCCATCGCAATGCGATGGCTCTGTCGCGGCGCGATAGCAATATCGCGGCGCGACAGAGCTGTCGTCTCACGATGGTCCCTATTGTCTCATGCCAAGTTCTTCCAGTAAAGAGCCAGAAATCGCCGTTCTTGCTTCGACCGGTTCTAGTACTATTTGCTCGGTTTTACTTCCCGATTGATTTTTCTCACTTTTCTGAACCCATATGTGTTCTACATATGGCCATAACCCTCTGAAAATTCACGCTCCATCTACCCAATCGAACGCTCATTGCAATAAAGGGTAAATCCGAGTTTGTGAATTCACCAAAACCATGGAAACATTTAACTTGTGGGGTCCCATCCATACGCGCCAACCCTTCCAAAGGTAAGGCTTCCGCCCAATGCATCCAGACTCATAACCATGGACCCTCTTTGACTAACCTTTATCCTTGAACTTTAGAGAACTAGAGCCGTGGTTAGGTTGCAAACTCATTGCATCATATTGTGCTAAATTAACTGCTTGTGCATCTTTGCTTGTGCATATTTACACTAACCATTTGTTTGACTTGTTTAATAGTTTAAATAAACTAACTAATGATTATATAGGACTTTGCTTAATTAATTAATTAATTATTAATTAAAGTCTTATAATTTAACTAAACTGACTTAGTACGACTTTAGGCTTGTCCTTTTAAAGTAGAACACTAGAAACAGACCTAGACCGACGCATCAATAATGACGCGAAGGTTGGACCTGTGGCGCAAAACGACAATGTCCATCGCGACAGTTCCTTTGCTTCGGCGACGGTCCAGTTTTCTACTTGAGTTTTCACCATGAGTCTAATTAACCAATTTATTAACGGCAGAAGCTGTATTTAGTCCTTGTTTGAGTCTAAGCACATATTCCCATAGTCTTACACAAGTGTCTAAGCATGCCACTTTCACTCACTTTATTAAGCACACACATTAAAACTATGTACACCATAACCATGTTTAGAGAGTCTTGTGTGCGCGTGTTTTCCGTCATTTTTTAGGGGGATAATTCGGATATTAATCCTCCAAATTAAAACCATGTTGCTTAAACCCCCTATACTTGATTCCCAAAAATATACACCCTATTTTTACTTTTTTGGCTTTAAAACCAATAAAGTCAAAGTCATTAAGTCAAATATGGTTTAATTTACAGCTCTTGGTTAAGAAAGGAAGGGCGACTAATCAAGGACAACACTTTTGTCCAAGTTTTACTCTTTGATCAACCGATTCGACAAAAGAGAAAAGCTAAGAAGAAATTGGCAACTCAGGAAGAATTCAATGAACATAGGCAAAACCTTGCTAGTTTGACTGAGATGATGAAGACCATTGCTCTTCAAGTCAATGACAACAGATGGAGCGAATGGAAGAAAGCTTGAGCAAGCTCTCCAATGACTATAAGTTCCAGGGGATTAGCTCACAAGGGGTCTCGCTTATTTTCTTCCACAGAAATTCAATGCCAATGACATCCTAAGATTCAAGCCAACTAACAATCCATATTTTCACTTAAAGAGCTTTTGAAACAATAATGAATATTAAGGGGATTGATAGGAAGGCTTTCCATTCATTGTTTTCACTATCTTTAGAAACCGTTTGTCAACAATGGTTCTTTTCTCTTGATAAGGAGAAAATCTCTTCCTTGGATTCAATAACAAACACTTTCATAGATAGATACAAATGCAACATTCAAGTTGAAACCGACCATAGGGAACTTGTGATGTTGAAGCAAAAAGAGAATGAAGGATTCACTTCCTTCTTTAACAAGTGGAGGGAAACTTCTGCCAAAATGGTTGAGGTTCCCACTGAAAAAGAATCTGTAAGAATGTTCATCAAGAACCTCCAAGAAAAGTTCTCTAAGCATCTCAAATACCAAAGCAATTTGAGCACTTTCAAGGCCGTCTATGACATAGGAAGCAACATTTAAGACGACCTTGCAAAGCAAAAAGCTGCCAACACTTCCAACAGTGGCTGGAAAGGAAAGAAGAACGACAATCCTTCTTCTTCCAAAACTACCTACTCAATTAATGTCTGCACCTTTAATCTGAATGAGGTCCTATATATGAATAATCAAGGACAAAAGAAGCTATTCAGGAAAAAATTCACACCTATTGGCATGAGTTATGACACAACATTTGATCGTCTTCAAGTAAAAGGTCTCATAACTCCTATTGGACCATTTGGAGATCCACCAGTCAAAAGGAGGACGGCTGATTGGAATCCCAGTGCACATTGCTAATACCATCAAGGCATGGGTCACTCTACTCAAAACTATTGGAAGTTAAAGGAAGCAATTCAGGATCTAATTGATAGCAATAAACTTCCATTACCTCTTGCAAGCAAGAACCCAAGTATCAATAATGATCTACTTTCAGATTCCTTGGCCATTTCCGATGAGGAAGGTCACGCTGACCCATCACTCCTCATCAAACCAATTAAAGAAACTCATGTCAGTGAAGAAGAGGAGGACATTTTCTTTGATGTCATGAGTGATTTTCATCCAAATAAAGAACCAGCTTCTAAGGAGGATACATGGGTGCTCATAAACATAATGAGGGCAGCAATGACCCAAATTCACTATGCCCTCCAAGAAGCAAAGGAGATGGAGAAAAGGTATATGGCTAAAATGAAAACACCCACTAAGACTACCAAAAGAAAACCCTTTCCTTTCAAAGTAGTCGAAACACCCAAAAGGAGTAACAAGTCATATACACCTATTGGGACCTCTTATGCGAATATTTTTCAAAAGCTTTTCGAGAATGGGAAGACCAAACCTCTCAAACCAAGACCATTTGAATCACTTAAAAGGACGGATATGTTCTACTGTCCCTATCATCAATCAGGAGTTCATACCATAAAGCACTGTTTCAAATTAAAGGACCTAGTCCAAGGATTAATTGACAGTAAGAAATTGGTTCAAATTCGACCAAACAAAGAGGTATTTTCAGAATTGGTTAATGGAGTGTGGGATAGTGATAATGAGGATGTTTACCTCAAAGATATAAAAGGCACTCCACTTTCCTCAATTTATCCGGTCGATGACATTTGGGATGAAGAGGATTCTCCTATCGATGTCCTCACAAGGTCAGGAAGAATGCAACCCCCTATCACAACGCAACCCAATCCTACCACACAACAAGTTCCCATACCAATCATTGAAGACAATGATGTTGTCAAACAACTTAAGAAGACTAAGGTCGAGATGAACGTATGGAAACAACTAGCCACATCCCGTAAGCATAGAGTCGCGGTAATGGGTGCCTTGGCTAAGGTAGGAATAGACTCAGAAACAACTCCTTAGAGGTTGATTAACTTCCTCATAAGTGATCTCCCAAGCCCCATTAATCTAATCACCTTTTCTGACAAGGACTTACCTCCAGAAGGTGATAAACACAATAAAGCCTTAAACCTCACAGTATTCTACAAGAGAATGAATATCCTAATGACTCTTGTAGATAATGGGTTAGCAATCAACGTTTGCCTACTTTGAACTACGAGGATGCTAGGAATAAGAGATGAAGACTTGTCTCCATCTCCGCAAGGCATAAGAGCTTATGACAACGCTCGCCCCCAAGCTCTTGGAACCATAACAATCAATGTCACGGCAGGAGTCATCGAACATGCTACCACCTTCCAAGTGGTAGATATTAAAGCCTCTTTCAACTTATTATTCGGACGCCCTTGGCCTCATGACCTTAAGGCTGTCCCTTCGTCTCTTCATCAACATGTAAAGTTCGAGAAATTCCCGTCACAATCAATGCTTCCCCAGTGGAGTCACCAAAAAACTATAGGGAATATTTCAAGCATCCGACACTTGAGCCCCACTGTGATCATACACTTAAGCATGATGCGTCCAATGGCAAGGAAGCTAGAGAAAAAGAGTCGCCAACAAGTTTTAGGAGCTTGTAAACCGTTCACAGGGTGAAGGTTACACCCCTTCACGATCCATGAGATCGCTAACTCCATAGTGTTCTGGAACCACGACTGGATATTCAGGGATGAAGGTACAAATCTAACCTAAAAGACATTGAACCTGCCCTAAGAATAGGCTTATACTTTATTCTACTCATATTCATGTGCGCTTTCTAACTAACATACAATCAATATATTAACCCTAAAACTTGTTTAATCTATGTTTGTTGAATATTAATGCACAAAAAAATCTATTATTGGCGATCACTTGAATTAAAATCACATTAGCCTAAAATCAAATTATTAATTATCTTATTAAGCCTGATTACAAGTACGAATTCCCTTTAATCCTGCAAGAGAGGGCGTGATCAAGCAATAACAATAATAACAAGCAACATAACAACAAATCATCATCATAATAATAATCTCAATCACATGAAAGCATAATTATATTAGCAAGATCCTAGGCATGATACTAATATGATTAATAACAAATCCTAGCATATCACTCAGCAATAAAGATCAAAGCTTTAACCCTAACATGATATAAGAGATAGGAAGCAACCTAAGCATGATACTAGAAAGCAATAAATAACATCCCAACATGATACTAGGAATTAAAATAATATAAACATGCTTTCTAAAGATATAGAGCAATAAAACAACTTACTTTGTTGCCTCGTATCTTTTTCTATCAAAACAATACACACGTTAGTAACTTTAATGAAAATATTAAATCAAACAATTAATTTAAATAATTAAAATAGAGATTTGGGACCAAACCTTCAGAAATTATCAACCTTTCACGTTTAGGGTGAAGACAACTTCGAGCTTGGCTAGGTGTGTCTAAAACTCGTGAATGCGGTATTCTGTTTGTAAAAAGGCTAGGCTAGAAAGAGGGAGAAAGAATAAGCTATTGCTTAAGAAATATAAGAGAATTAGATGATTGTTGATGATTGAAAACGGGGAGAAAGCCCCTATTTATAACAAAAAAAGTCGCGAAACGATCAGAAAAAGATCGAATTCGATTCGGAGTAAAACTGCTACCATCGCGGCGCGACAGTGTCCATCGCGACGCGATGGCTTCATCGCGGGGCGATAGAGCTGTCGTTTCGCGATGGTGAACGCATTAATTCAAAATTGTACGGAGTCCTTAATCTAATTAAATTAACCTATTTAATATCCGTACTTATCTTTTTTAAAATAAGTTTTTAATCTTTTAAAACACTTGTTTTATTCCAAATAAAACTCTTTATTTTTCTAAAAGATATAATTATCAATCCTAATTCCACTAGAACTTCAAAGTAACCTTCTAGATTTTTCTAGGAGATTAAAATCAATCCTAATGACTTTAGGAATAATAATTAATGGGCCCTTCACTTGATCATTAGGCCGTATATAAAACTCATTTTGAGCGTTTCCTTATTATTCATCGGAATTGGGCTTATAATATATCGTCGGAAAGCTCTTTTCGAGCCCAATCCAACTACACTATTATTGTACCCTTATCATGGACTAAACTAAACTGGACTGGACATTTCCATAAATAGAGTACGAAAAGAAATATTTTCAAAAACAGAAAGAAGTATTTTTATTAAAACAACCGCATCACATGACTTTTCACATTTCACCTTGTTCGGTAATCAATGACGTGAAAGATATTCATCAATGGGTTTGGTATTTGGGGAGACACAATTTGGTGTCTACAGAAGCCCCCACTTTGATTGAGTTTGGAGAAACATAAGTTTCGAAAATAAAACACAAAGTAGCGATAGGGATGGATAATGATTCAGAACGTTCTGCAATCCTAAATCACCCTTGTAACATCGATACTTGCAAACCAGTGTTAGTTTAAACAGATAAAAGAGTTAAGAAACGCTTATCTTACACCGTCGAGCACACGTCTCTATTTTTGTTGCATTTGTTGTGACGACCTCCACAGTGCTTCGTGAACGCCATCTGAAGGTAACAGTGCCTCGCTTACTTCATTTGTTTGTGACAATCTTCCACAGTACCTCGGGAACTTCGTCAAAGGTGACTGTACCTTGTCATCTCCAAGGTTGTAGCAGTACCTTTCCACGACAGTATCTCGCCGCTATAGACAATCTCCTCTTAACTTCGGGACATCATCGAAGACCGCTGTTTATAGCCATCTTCAGTTTTTCTGTGACAATCTTCCTAGGGAAGATTATCAATGACCATCGCTTGTTGATCCTCAGTTTCCTAGTGCTTTGTTTGAATACTTGCTGATATTTTGTTGTGATTGCTTGACGTGCCAGTACCTTGGCACATTCTATAATGAGCCGGTACTTTGGCACTTGGTTGCTTGTGAACTAATACCTTGGTGCTTGTAATGAGCCAGTAATCATGCGCTTAAGTAAAGTGAAATGATCGTCATCGGGCCAATCACTTATTGTGATTGTAATCGAGCCGACTACAAATCATGTCAATCTGCTTATAGGGGCTAACTGGCGTACCAAGGAACTCAATTTGTTGAATAAGGTCCACATAAACTATTATAGGCCAAGGGTTGCATCGCTGAGGAAAAGAGAGCCAGCGCACGCTTCCACGTAACATCGCGTCACGTCGGGCGTGTCGCGGCGCAACAGCTCTGTCGCGACGTGATGGTGTCATCGCGGCGCAATGGAATTGCGTTTTCCGAAATAAAACCCCTTCTTCTTCCTCATTTCGGCTGCTACTTATTTCTTGTTCGGTTTTCGCCCGAAACTTCAAATTGTTCGTTCTAGCTCGTTTCTCAACCAAATTCGCTCAAATTTGTTGAAAATCGAAGCTCTCGATCTCTAATTTGCCGATCTATGTAATTTTTGCTCAAACTCCTGTTAATTTGGAAGAATTTTGTATGTGTTCATTTGTGAATTTTTGAATAATCCGAAACTTATCTTGCTTATTTTGCTTTGTGTATCAAATTTCTTGCCATGAAATTGCTTGTTTATGTTTGTATAGCACCTTAGGAGTGGTATAAGACTTTTTTGACCCAATTTGATGAAGAAACGAACGATTTTCTATTGTTGGGCACTTTGAGTTCGTGAGAACAATGTGGCTTGTTCTTCATGTTTTTGCTAGCTATTCATGCTTAATTTGTCACAATATTTGCCATAGTATTGCAAGAAATTGTTTGATTGCTTGAGAATGCTATTTTTGCTCGAATCAAAAACATGCTCTGTTTTAGTACTACGTACTCTGTGTTTTTGGCAAACATAGTATCATGCGGCTAGGCAAACCTTAGGTACTACAGAACATTTTATTTACTGCTTGCTTGCATAATTAGCATGTCTCGACGACGTTGTTTTGACTCACGCTCTCGTGGGGCTCAGCGAGAGGACGAGCCCGTCGGTGCCGACGAGGGGACTTCCACTAGCCTTAGGGAGTTCCCTCATTGGGATGGGCATACCTTGTACTTCGCCCTCAGTTTCATATTTCAGAGCGCGTTCGGCTCATGATGACTAACAAGCGAGTTCATTGCCATGGTTCGGGCAACAACACTATTGGGCAACTATATGATTCTTACTTTTGTAACAACAAGGGGTTGCTTGCGCTGTGGGAGTCTTGTGGTTTGACGTCTTTGCTGCAGACCACTCAGGCTCACTATTCTTTGAAGTCAAGCCGTTTCTTGGTTCGTGCTTTGATGGAGTTCTTTTAGGACACCACCAATATGTTCCACTTTCCTTGGGGTGAGATGACTGGCACTCCCCTTGACTTCTTTATCATTACCAGATTGGAGTTCTGGTCAGTTGTTGTTCCTTTTGGTAGCAATACTACCCTTTTCTCTCCTGAGGTAGAGGAGCTACTAGGCCCCATTGTTATTCAGGCCCGCGGTGAGTCTTGACTGTTATAGATAAGCAGCCGGTCTAATCGTCGGTTTGTGCTAGTAGAGGCTTTTCGAGATGATGTTACTACCTCGGAGAAGTGGGTGCGCATCTTTGTTTCGATTCTTCTGTCAGGGTCTTTCTCACCTAATAAGGGTAGCCTAGTGCTGGTTTACTACTTTCCTGCTCTTCGCCACCTTTTAGCAGTCGGGAACTTTGACTGGGCTAGCCTGGCCTACCCTGACTTCTTGCTAGGATTGCGACTCGCCTATCGTCATCACAGCTTTGACGAGGAGGTCACACTTTCGAGTTTTTGGAGGATCGTAGAGGTATACTCTATTCTTCTTAACAAAAGTTTACTTTTGACGTTTAGCTTTTGCTAACGTTTCTGTGCTATTACAGGTGTGTTTCTACGAGTACATGCCATCTTTGGCACCGGCCAGGCCTTCGCCTTGAGGTCTCCCTATTGTTGCTAGCTAGGGCGGTTGTAATACTGACCAGACCGCTACTACCTTCATTCGAGAGTCGCTTCTCTTGGTATGCATTGCTTGTCATTTTCATTCATGAGTGTTCGTTTTTTGCAGGGTCTTGAGTTTAACTTCCGTCCATGGGCTGATATTTATGTTCGTGCGCAGGTTGTTTAGTACACTGCTCAACGGCGCTACTTCCAGGGGACGTATGATGTTGTGGTGTAGCTGGGCGAGAGAGTTGTGATTCAGCACTCTTCAGAGTCTGCTGTTGTTCCTACCCATTCCCCACGGCATATGATGGACTAGGAAGACTTGAGGGTTTATATGGGTAGGTTTCTAGCTGGTACGGAGTGGCAGCGTCATAACCATCCGAACCGGAGTTATGGTGAGAAGCTTTTGCCACTGTTGGCTCCACCACCTTTCCCGTCAGAGGAGGCGGAGGTATATTTTGTATCTGGTGATTTACTCTTTTGGTAGCCCCCAGGAAATTCTAATTATTTAGATTTTATTCTTGCAGGCTACGGCGACGGCTGCGGAATTTGTTCCTCCACCAGTTTCCATTACCTATCAGGGGTCTTTCAGCCTGGTTGAGGAGATGATTCCTTTATCCCCTAAGGAGTGGCGCTTTGTGGAGAGGTCGATATCTCGTCACTAGACCTGGGTGATCCATCCGTCATTATTTTGTTTGCATGGATGTTTTTTTATTGTTCCTGACTTTATTGCTTGACAGTTTTCCCGCGAGGTGATGACGAGGATTGCAAGAGGTATGGACGCCTTTCGTTATCAGCTCGTGAGGTTGAGTCACAGAGCTACCTATCATCGTGGGAGTGATGGCATGGAGGTATCTCTCTTTGACTTTTACCTTATTTTTGCTTCACTTATTTTTCTTCTATTAGACTCGGCTTATTTCTCCATTTCATCCTGTTCCTCCTTCACGTACTCGTATGAGACCCGAGGATAGGAAGGAGCGATCCGAATCTGGTTCAAGGTGTCGTCGTACTTCGGTCGGGAACCAGGGCGGTCGGGCGGAGTCGGATCAGAATGTGGTAATGAGGGTTCTGGTTCATCTTTCGAGGGTTCATCTAGAAGGCCGACTGGCCAGAGAGGCGTGACATCGACTCCTTTCGCGAGTGGTGGGTTGTACGAGTTTGGCTCGTCGTCGCACCTGCCGCACCAGCCCCAGTAGCCAGGACCTCATAAGGGTGAGCCGAGATGGGCTGGCCCTCCTCTTTTGCTCCCGACCACTAGTGATCCTGAGGCTAGCGAGGGATTAACTCTGTGGACAGTGCAGTTCTTGCATACTTTTAGGGTTCCTCCGCATTTGCGTCCTCCGGCGCTGTAGTTATGCCTGTTCTTTTTTATTTGACTTTGTAGGACTTTGCTTTATCTTATTTGACACTTACGTTAGATATGTTGTATATACATCCTATGATTACTATGTCAGTATTTATCTTTTTACATTTTTATTTTTCATTTTATGTGCATGTAAGTGTGTGCAAAATTGTGATAAATTTTAGCGCGAAAAATTTCGTAATTTTTATTACTAAATAGAGGGTATCCGACTTCCTCCCCAAAAAAGAAAAAATGAAAAGTAAAATTGAGTTTAATTAAACTTAAAATAGTCAAAAGGGGATAAGTGTTTCAAAGAAAGTTGCCAAAAATAAGGTTGATTAAGGCTTTGAAAAGAATCAAAACTGTAAAGTCAAAGTACAAATCCGAGTCAAAGTTGGATAAAACATGGTCAACTTAGCGCGTTATTCTGAAGCGGTAAAAGAAATCAAGGCATCGCGAAGCGACGCTTCTGTCGCGGCGCGACAACCCTGTCACGGCTCGATGACTTATTTCTCCGACTTCTTTTAGGATTTGGTTTGCGTCAATTTCTATTTATAAAAAGCCCCTAAATCCGTCGATTATAGTATAATTCGAGCAGATTAAAATATTTAGCTTATTAATTTTCACTCAAATAGCCATGTCTAAGACTTTTAGCGATTTTACTCATGAGTGGTGCCGGTCTTTGACTGCCAAAGAGAGAAAAGAGCTTGACTTTTTCCACTTGGGGGGTTTATATGGTATTAAGGGGGTAGATCTTGACATATATTTTATTCATATTGCCTTAGAATATTGGGATTCAAAAACCCATTGCTTTAAACTAGGTTATGAAGAAATCTGCCCTTTACCGGAAGAATTTGGTGTCATTCTTGGCTTTCCAATATTGAAAAAGCTTAAAAAAATGTGCCAGTAATATGGGACGAAGAGTGTCAAAAGACCTTTGAAAAGATCAAAGCCTATCTTGCTAATCCTCCTGTATTAGCGCCAGTGCTCACAGGAATCCCTCTTCGATTGTACCTAACAGTCACTAAAGAGACAATGAGAGTTATGCTTGCACAAGATGTAGAAGGTAAAGAGAACGACATTTACTACTTAAGTAAAAAGTTGCTCAAGTATGAAGTACGCTACATACCACTTGAGAAATTGTGCCTCGCATTAGTGTGGGCCACAACAAAGCTAAGACATTACATGCTCGTTCACACAGTCTATGTAGTATCTCAAATGGACCCACTTAAGTATCTCTTCGAGAAATCTACACTTAACGGGCGAATATCAAGATGGATGTTAAACTTAGCACAATTCGATGTAAGGTTCATGCCTCGAAAGGCTATTAAAGGATCAGTGGTCTCGGACTTCTTAGCAGATTTCCCAATAGAAGATTCGACACCAATACATGAGAATGATTTTCCAGAAAAAGACTTGAAGGTTACGGAAGATGATACTTGGACATTATACTTCGACGGAGCCTCAAACTAAAAAGGATGTGGCGTAGGAGTATTATTAGTATTACCTAAAGAAGAACACGTCCCAATCTCCCTAAAGTTAGATTTCGACGTTACCAATAATGCTCCGGAATATGAAGCATGTACGGTAGGCCTCGAAATAGCTTTAGCGTTAGGAGTAAAGAAACTTCGAATATTCGGAGACTCTTCCTTAATCATCAATAAGATTTCCAAAAGATGGAAAGTAAGGAGTGAAAGCTTAGCTCCTTATCAAACATACCTGGAAACGCTTACTGATCAACTTGAAAAGGTAGAATACACATATCTACCTAGGGAAGAAAATCAATTAGCCGATGCCTTGGCAAGACTAGCCACAATGGTTAGAATTCCTAAGTAAATTGAGCAAATGCCTTTAACAATCAAGAAAAGGCATAAACCAGCTTATATCCAAGCCATAGAAGATGATAAAGTAGTTCAAGGAGAAGAAGAAGAGGGGGAAGAACCTTGGTATACTGACATCCTCAACTATGTCACAAAAGGAGAATATCCACTTCACGATGACAAGAGAGCGAAACGAGCACTAAGACTTTTAGCTTCCCAATATGTACTCATAAATAACGAACTACATAAAAAGGTACCTAAAGGTAGAGCTCTCCTATGTGTAGGTAAAAAGGAAGCTCAAAGAGTGACGTGGGAAAATTAGGTCGTTGGACTAATCCTCCTAAGCCAAACAAAATTTATAAACACTCAACAAACCTAAATACAAGTATAGAGGTAAGTCAAGGGTCGAACCCAAAGGAACGGTAATGTCTAAGTGCTTCCGATTATGTGCCTAAGCTAGGTCGAAGATTAGGGTAAAAGAGGACACCTACAACTACTAAGACAAAGAAACCAAACAAGTAAAATGCTAGGGATTAGGATTCACTTATATTAGCAATGAACAATGCAAATTGGTTTAGGAAGTTGACTAAGTCAAGCAATGTGAGGGAAGATTAATTATGCAACCAAAAGAGCATATCAAGCTATTCTCCTAGAGGTCTAACTAGCGTCAACTACGATAAACTCTAGCTAGGAAACATCACAAGACACCTCAATCGTGTAAATGCAAGCCACAAATCAATGGTCCGTATCAATGTGAACTTACAATGCAATCTAGTGTGAATAACAAGGGTGATCAAGCCTAAATCAAACACACACATGCACATAATCAATTAACCAATTTAATCACATCATCAACTCCATCAAAATCCCCAATCTACATCAATTCATTACATTATACAAGCTTCACCAAATCCCTAACCAAACTACTACTCTAGCAACATCATCAATTCAACAAACAACTAAAGTAATCAATAATCAACAATCAAAGAATCAACAATTAAAGAAGAACAATTACTCTAATCAAACATCAATCATCAAATCATCAAAATCTAATCAAAATCAACAATCTAAACATGAATACTAAACAAAACAATAAATGAGATAGAGTTTAGAAATGCTCATTGATAATAGAGTAGATCTCCAATACAATTGTCACCATTGGATCTTCAATCTCTCAATCACCATTGAAATTCTTCACTTTCTCTCTCTAAAATCTACTCCTAAAACTAACCCCTAAATCTAGAGAGAGAAGCTCTCAACTAAGCTAAGAATATGATATAATTCTGTTGTGAAAACTTCTTACAAAAATTGGGTTCAAATAGGTATAAGAAGAGAGAGAAAATCGTCAAAATCCGATCGGAAAAGACCCACGTTGGTGCGGCCACACAACAGGGGATGTGCGCCCGCACAACCATGATGTGCGGCCGCACATCCTTCGTGTGCGCCCGCACATTCTGCGCGTGCGGCCGCACGCAGCTGGGTTTCTTCGAATCTTCAACTCTTCAAGCTCAAGGGGTGCACACATGATTTATGATGGTGATGGAGGACAAGGTAGGCAGTAGCTAAGGCTTAATATTGAGGGCACACACTTCCTTTGGAGGGAGCACAAGAGAAGAACCAAGACTTGGAACTTCCACTTCTTTGCATCTTGAGCTTCCCAAACTCCATGAACTTGATCCTAAAGCCTCTTCCACCATAATGGATCACCAAAATCACGACCCGACCCTCGTCCAATACCTACAACCACGAAAATAGAGCAAATAAAGAAGAAAAGACTAGAAAACCAACGAAATGCACAAAAGCTACAAAATAAGAGAAGAAAGGTAAAACTAAGCAACAAAGCATAAAACTAAGCACTTATTAAGCAAGAAAGCAATGAAAAGAGAATAGAAATGACCTAAATGCTCGTCAAATGTGTGCCATTTATGACACACATCAAATACCCCCAAGCTTACCTTTTGCTCGTCCTCGAGCAAAACAAAACCAAGGGAGTGGAAATGACGAGCTTATTAAAACAAACTAAAGAAGAGACGAGATGAGAATATACACTAACTCACTTTCGTAGGAATCACGGTTGTTTTTAGCTACAACAAGCCCTTTAAACCCCAAAGTCGCCTGTGAGGACGAGTGAGGTCTCGTAAGGGTATCCTAAGAGTTTGACCCATAACTCTCACAATAATAAAAACAAGGCAAAGCATGAAGAAGAAAACAAAATACAAGAAAAGCAAACAAATGTTCATGAAAGGACTTTTTGCAAATGTACATGCACAAGTGGATGCAAATCTTTCTAAACAAGTAAGGGAGTGCACGTTCCAAGATACCCAAGGTTGATTGAAACATAAATATGCTAAGCATAGGAACTAGCTTTCACAATCCACTTTCATCCCAAACGATCTTACCGCGTTCTTCCTAATAGCTTCAAATCGACCTCAAATGAGCATCCCAATGATTCCACGAAGGAACCGGAAAAAGAGAATTTTTAGGCTACTCGACATCTTGACTTTTGCATTCCCTCTCCCTATTCCTAAAACTCACATTCCTCTCCACCGATGAATGACTCAACCATTTAGGTCAAAAGGTCTTTCCCCAAGGTTGTAACGTAAGGCAATAAGGGTGAAGGTAGGCTAAAAATTTGAAATTTGGTGGTTTTCCTAATAATGAAGCAAAGAATGGCCAATTCTTAGAATCACAATCAAGTAGTCACCAATCCAAACAAAAATACTCACACCCCCAAGCTTATTCAAAGCTATAAACCACAAACATATACACAAAAAGCGTGAGAACGCTTCCCCCCAAGCTTAAATGGGGCATTGTCCTCAATGCTCAAAAAGGGAGAAAACTCACATCAAAATATTTTTGAATTTTTCATTTTTCACTTTTTTTTCTTCTTTTTTTTTTCAATAATGCTTTGTCCTTGCCTCTTTTTAATTTGGACGGCTTTTTCGATTTTGCACTTATTTGTCCATGCCTTTTATAATATAGGACGGCTTTTACTCATACACATTTGCCATTATTCACAAGGAAACCATAACACAATCTTGCTATCATAAAAAACCAACCATTCCAACTTCTCCACCACAAACTTCATCAAATATGATCAATTGCTTCACAAAAACCCAAGAAAAGAAAGAAAATGAAACAAAAGGCCAAAGATCTAAAGATGTGGCTTGAAAAGAAGGTATAAGGCTCAAATGGTTGCAAGAAGGCAAATGTAAACCCAAAAAAAATAAAGAAAATGAAACAAACTATCCTAAAAATAGAAATATACCACCCCGAAAAAGGTGCCTTTGTCCTTCCTAAATGGTTCGGTCTCGGATTCAAGATCTATGAGTCAAGTTTCAAGATTAGGTTTGTAAGAAGTCAAGGATCCATGCCGCTCATAAAAGTAAGGTAGAAGGCTTGAAAAACATAGAACTCACATGGTTGTAGCAAAAACTCACTATTGGTGTCAAATCGACTATAGGAAGCAACTACCAAACGGGCCACAAACAAGTAGAATCCGGCTTCATGTTCCCACTAGTTCTAACTAACTACCTTAGCATGCTTTATCCTAGAATCAACCAAGCGTACTCTCAAACCGTGCACACCGTTACCATTTAGGAAGAAAAGCATTCAATTATACAAGTCCAAATGTTATTATGTCCAAAGCAAGAACAAAACAAAACACATTGCAAATTTGCCTTGATAGAAAGGAAAATCTTTTTGGAGTTTTCAAAATATAAGAAACATGGAAAAGCATATACAAAGGTGCATAACACATAAGAATCAACATCCCACCAAACATGATAGAATACCCTCCCCCAAGCTTGAATGAGACAATACACTCAAACATAAATCATATAATCCATGGGAGGGGAAAACAAGGAGATCAATCCAACAATCCAACATATGTCCAACATGGCATCATCCACTAGAGAAAGAGCAAGGAAAGATATTACCGGATATTAGGTGGGTGTAAATACCCGCAAATGACCCAATTAAACCTTTCATAGCTAATTTCTCAAGAATTGAACCTTGTTTCCATGTGCTAGTAAAAATAGGAGTCAACCTTCCTTGATTCTTGATCCAAATCGAAGCACCAAAGTATATCAAGTCATGTACCTAGCAAAAGGCACACAAACATTTCCATGAGAGAAAATCTATTCTAAAAAGAAAAGGAAAATCTAATCTAAAACACGGGTTACTTCCCGAGAAAGGCTTGCTTAAGGTCCAAGCTTGACCGCTCTAGTAAAATAATATTGCAACGATCGCAAGAGCTTGTCAAATGCACTACTACACATTTCATAAGAAAGTAAGTGTGCACATGACAAAAATAAGGCATGCAACAAGCAAAGTGCACACCTATGAGGAGAGAGATGCCAAGGGAAGGAAGAAGAATCAAAAGAAAACTCAACAAAATAAGAAGAAAAAGAAAAATAAGAAGAAAAGGAAAAAGAAGGCAAACTCTCCTCAAAATATTTTGGGTGGCAACATCACCCTTTTCCCAAATTGGAGACAAATGAGCCACATTCAAATCATCATAGACAAAAGGGTCCCCAATAGGCTTACCAACAAAGGAAGGGAGAAAAATAGGGCAATAGGGGATGTGATTAAACTTTTGAGAGAAAGGGGTATGAGAAATAGGCAAAGGGTTAGCTACTCCCTCAACATAAGGTCTCACATAGCCAATGAGGGCATGAAAATCAATCATAGAATCCTCAAAAGAAGAACACTCATGATCACCATCTCCCTCAAACATCCAACTCCCAAGAGGAACCACATAATCTCCTCCACTACCTTCATGAACAAAAGCTCCCTCAACTTCCTTAAAGCCTAGAGTCTCAAAACCATGCATGAATGGAGGCAAATTCACTTCAAAATCATCTCTCTCCCATGAGGCTTTCTCAATCAACTTGCTTAAAAGGCTATGGCTATTCCTTATGCACTCAATAAACACATTTGACATAACCTCAAACGAGTCCAAATACTCATGGATAGAAGAGTCACATTCATACACTTGAGATTCATTACAAAGGGTGGGAGGGTTGGAAATTTCAAATTCAACACTCTCTTCGTTCACAACTCCTTCACCATCACTCATATGCTCACCAAAGGTATCCTCACACACTCTTAGTTGCTCAAAATCACCTTCATCATCCTCAACACACACATTGGATTTGTTATTTTCACACACAAGCATCAAAGATGACAATTGGCTTTCTAGCTCTTCATTTCTCCTTCTTCCTTCCTCAAAACTCTCCTCACTCTTTTTCATCATCTCCAATTGACTTCTCAAACAATTAAGAGTAGACTCCATTTTAGGCCCAAGATCATCACTAAGCTCAACATGCCTAATTCGAGTTTCCAAGGTAGCAATAAGAGATTCAAAAGATGTAGGAGATTGAGGTTCAATAAAAGAAGAAGAAGTACAACCAAGATTGGAAGAATCAACATTGAAATAATGAGCATGTACATCACATTGGGGGGTGGGGGCACAATCAAACATATGAGATTTGTCATCAAGGGAACGAAGCACATCACAAGAAGGCATGGTAAATAATGAAGAATATTGAAACACACCATTAGCATCAACTTGAGCATGTACTCCTTTATCATGAACAAAAGGGGAAATAGAGTTGAAATCATGTGTTCTAGGTTCACTAATGGGATCATGTGACAAATCATGGGAAATCATGCTAACATTAGAAGAATCAAGACATTGCACATCAATATTAGGAACATGATTATCCCTATTATAGGCATCCCTAGCAAACCAAACATAAAAATCCCAAGCATCATCAATTGACAATGCTCTAAATTCACCATTGTGCATGCATTCAACTTCATCCCTAGTTTGCTCATTCAAACCAAAATAACAAATCTCACAAGCCTCCCAAAGGCTACTACAATTACAATCAAGAAATCCCTCTAGTCTATTAAAATATTCACAAAAAGGCTCATTGTCAAATTGAGGAAATGAGAGACATGCCATTTTTACAAAGAAAACAAAAACAAAATAAAAGAAAAGTATACACAAAGACCTAGACTCAAGCAATCAAAAACACTCAAACATAGACACCGTTCCCCGGCAACGGCGCCATTTTGACGTGGGAAAATTAGGTCGTTGGACTAATCCTCCTAAGCCAAACAAAATTTATAAACACTTAACAAACCTAAATACAAGTATAGAGGTAAGTCAAGGGTCGAACCCAAAGGAACGGTAATGTCTAAGTGCTTCCGATTATGTGCTTAAGCTAGGTCGAAGATTAGGGTAAAAGAGGACACCTACAACTACTAAGACAAAGAAACCAAACAAGTAAAATGCTAGGGATTAGGATTCACTTATATTAGCAATGAACAATGCAAATTGGTTTAGGAAGTTGACTAAGTCAAGCAATGTGAGGGAAGATTAATTATGCAACCAAAAGAGCATATCAAGCTATTCTCCTAGAGGTCTAACTAGCGTCAACTACGATAAACTCTAGCTAGGAAACATCACAAGACACCTCAATCGTGTAAATGCAAGCCACAAATCAATGGTCCGTATCAATGTGAACTTACAATGCAATCTAGTGTGAATAACAAGGGTGATCAAGCCTAAATCAAACACACACATGCACATAATCAATTAACCAATTTAATCACATCATCAACTCCATCAAAATCCCCAATCTACATCAATTCATTACATTATACAAGCTTCACCAAATCCCTAACCAAACTACTACTCTAGCAACATCATCAATTCAACAAACAACTAAAGTAATCAATAATCAACAATCAAAGAATCAACAATTAAAGAAGAACAATTACTCTAATCAAACATCAATCATCAAATCATCAAAATCTAATCAAAATCAACAATCTAAACATGAATACTAAACAAAACAATAAATGAGATAGAGTTTAGAAATGCTCATTGATAATAGAGTAGATCTCCAATACAATTGTCACCATTGGATCTTCAATCTCTCAATCACCATTGAAATTCTTCACTTTCTCTCTCTAAAATCTACTCCTAAAACTAACCCCTAAATCTAGAGAGAGAAGCTCTCAACTAAGCTAAGAATATGATATAATTCTGTTATGAAAACTTCTTACAAAAATTGGGTTCAAATAGGTATAAGAAGAGAGAGAAAATCGTCAAAATCCGATCGGAAAAGACCCACGTTGGTGCGGCCACACAACAGGGGATGTGCGCCCGCACAACCATGATGTGCGGCCGCACATCCTTCGTGTGCGCCCGCACATTCTGCGCGTGCGGCCGCACGCAGCTGGGTTTCTTCGAATCTTCAACTCTTCAAGATCAAGGGGTGCACACATGATTTATGATGGTGATGGAGGACAAGGTAGGCAGTAGCTAAGGCTTAATATTGAGGGCACACACTTCCTTTGGAGGGAGCACAAGAGAAGAACCAAGACTTGGAACTTCCACTTCTTTGCATCTTGAGCTTCCCAAACTCCATGAACTTGATCCTAAAGCCTCTTCCACCATAATGGATCACCAAAATCACGACCCGACCCTCGTCCAATACCTACAACCACGAAAATAGAGCAAATAAAGAAGAAAAGACTAGAAAACCAACGAAATGCACAAAAGCTACAAAATAAGAGAAGAAAGGTAAAACTAAGCAACAAAGCATAAAACTAAGCACTTATTAAGCAAGAAAGCAATGAAAAGAGAATAGAAATGACCTAAATGCTCGTCAAATGTGTGCCATTTATGACACACATCAAAGAGCAATGAGAATAATCCACGAAGGAGTATGTGGAACTCACATGAATGACAAAATGCTAGCCCAAAAAGTAATGCGTTAAGGATACTATTGGACTACCCCGAATAAGAATTGCAATCAATATGTAAAAAGATGCACTGAATGCCAAATATACGCTAACCTACAACACGTTCCTCCATCACTTCTGTACACTTATACATCACCATGGCCATTCTCAACATGGGGAATAGACATTATTGGAAAATCACTCCTCCTAGGACAGGAGGCCATGAATTCATCCTAGTAGCAATTAATTACTTCACAAAATGAGTTGAAGCAGCATCATATGCAAAACTCACTGCAAAACATGTAGCACTCTTTATCAAAATGAACATCATATGTCGACATGGAGTCCCACATGAAATGATAAGTGACAATGGAACTCACTTTTCAAGCGGAATATAAAGAATTGCTTCAAAAATATGGCATTCAACAACATCATTCTTCCTCATACAGGCCTCAAGCAAATGGCGCAGTAGAGGCAGCCAACAAGAATTTAAAGACTATCATCGAAAAAATAACAGAAAATTACAAGGATTGGCCTGACAAACTCCATTTCGCTCTTTGGGGTTATCGCACGTCAATTCGTTCATCCACTGAAAATACGCCATTTTTCTTAGTCTATGGAATGGATGTCGTACAACCTGTAGAATTGGAAATACCTTCCCTACACATCGCGTTGGAGAGTAAACTCGATGAAGTCGAATGGACTAGAGCAAGATATGAAGAGCTCATTTTACTCGAGCTAATTCACTCCCTTTTTCTTTCCTAGAATCATTCGAGGAAAGTGTCCTTGCTTTCGAAGTATGCCATTGACTATCATGTTTGAATGGAGGTCGTAGTAAAGAGGGGTCTTCTCATCTTCGTCGATGAAAGAGACCTCTTCAGCATTGAAGCCCCATAAATCTTCATCATTCTGGTCATGCTCCACATTTATGAGGGGTTTGTCAACTCTGCTGGGGAGGATTTCTATTTTAATTCCTAAAATTTATTTTGGAAAAAATTTAGAATGAGTGGATGAGACTCAAAACGTTCTCAAGTATTCATGTGCGTAATTTTGATTGACATTATTGGCATAAGCATAAAAAAGTTCCGCATTGGATATACCATCCGTAATGCGTCAAAAACATAGGCTTTTTACACGTAGGAAATTTAGGAAATATCTTTCACAACTAGAATCGAAAAAATGCTGCAAAAACTGGAAAATTCTAAGATTAAAGAGAGCTGCTGAGGTATGTAGAAACTGGCTCTAAGAAAATAGTGCCCATCGCAATGCGATGGCTCTGTCGCAGCGCGACAGGGCTATCGTCTCGCGATGGTCCTTATTGTCTCGCGCCAAGTTCTTCTGATACCGAGCCAGAAATCTGCGTTCTTGCTTTGACCGATTCTAGTACTGTTTGCTCGGTTTCACTTCCTGATTGAGTTTTTCTCACTTTTCTAAACCCATATGTGTTCTATATATGACCATATCCCTCTGGGAATTCACGCTCCATCTACCAAATCGAACGCTCATTGCAACGAAGGGTACATCTTTGCTTGTGCATATTTACACTAACCGTTTGTATAACTTGTTTAAGAGTTTACATAAACTAATTAATGATTATATAGGACTTTTCTTAATTAATTAATTAATTATTATTTAAAATCTAATAAATTGACTAAACTGACTTAGTACGACTTTAGGCTTGTCCTTTTAAAGTAGAACACTGGAAACAGGCCCAGATCGACGTATCAGTAATGACGCGAAGGTTGGACCTATGGCGCGAAACAACATTGTCCATCGCGACGCGATACCATCATCGCGCCGCGATGTCCCCTGGCGTTTCGCGCCAGTTTCCTTTGCTTCGGCGACGGTTAAGTTTTCTGCTTGAGTCTTCACGCTGAGTCTAACTAACCAATTTATTAACAGCAGAAGCTGTATTTAGTCCTTGTTTGAGTCTAAGCACATAGTCCCATGGTCTTATACAAGTGTCTAAACATGCCACTTTCACTCATCTTCTTAAGCACACAATTTATAATTATGTATACCATGACCATGTCTAGAGAGTCTTGTGTGCGTGTGTTCCGTCTTTTTTTAGGGGGGTAAGTCGGATATTAATCATCCAAATGAAAACCATGTTACTTAAACCCTATATACTTGATTCCCAAAAATATACACCCTATTTTTTCTTTTTTGTCTTTTAAACTAACAAAGTCAAAGTCAATTTGAGTCAAGTCATTAAGTCAAATATGGTTTAATTTACAGCTATTGGTCAAGAAAGGAAGGGCGACTAATCAAGGACAATTCTTTTGTCCAAGTTTTAAAATTTGATAAACCGATTCGACAAAAGAGAAAAGCTAAGAAGAAAATGGCAACTTAGGAAGAAGTCAATGAACTTAGGCAAAACCTTGCTAGTTTAACTGAGATGATGAAGACCATTGCTCTTCAAGTCAATGACCTTGCGAAACAACAACAGATGGAGCGAATGGAAGAAACCTTGAGCAAGCTCTCCAATTACTACAAGTTCCAGAGGATTAGCTCATAAGGGGTCTCGGTGGACAAGGAATTTCTTCCACATAAATTCAATGCCAATGACATCCTAAGATTCAAGCCAACTGACAACCCATATTTTCACTTAAGAGCTTTTGAAACAATAATGAATATTAAGGGGATTGATAGAAAGGCTTTCCATTCATTGTTTTCACCATCTTTAGAAACCGCTTGTCAACAATGATTCTTTTCTCTTGATACGGAGAAAATCTCTTCCTTGGATTCAATAACAAACACTTTCATAGATAGATACAAATGCAACATTCAAGTTGAAACCGGCCATACGGAACTTGAGATGTTGAAGCAAAAAGAGAATGAAGGATTCATTCCTTCTTTAACAAGTGGAGGGAGACTTCTACAAAAATGGTTGAAGTTCCCACTGAAAAAGAATCTGTAAGGATGTTCATCTAGAACCTCCAAGAAAAGTACTCTAAGCATCTCAAATACCAAAGCAATTTGAGCACTTTCAAGGCCGTCTATGACATAGGAATCAACATTGAAGACGACCTTGCAAAGCAAAAAGCTGCCAACACTTCCAACAGTGGCTGGAAAGGAAAGAAAAACGACAATCATCTTCTTCCAAAACTACCCACTCAAACAATGTTAGCACCTTTAATCTGAATAAGGTCCTAGCTATGAATAATCAAGGACAAAAGAAGCCATTCAGGAAAAACTTCACACCAATTGGCTTGAGTTAAGACACAGCATTTGATCGTCTTCATGCAAAAGGTCTCATAACAATTGGAATCCCAATGCACATTGCAGATAACATCAAGACAGGGTTCACCCTACTGAAATGTCCTAGAAGTTAAAGGAAGCAATTCAGGATCTAATTGATAGCAATAAACTTCCATTACCTCCTGCAAGTAAGAAGCCAAGTATCAATAATGCTCCACTTTCAGATTCCTTGGCCATTTTCGATGAGGAAGGTTACGCTGACTCATCACTCCTCATCGAACCAATTAAAGAAACTCATGCTAGTGAAGAAGAGGAGGACATTTTCTTCGATGCCATGAGTGATTTTCCTCCAAATAAAGAACCAGCTTCTAAAGAGGATACATGGGTGCTCATAAACATAATGAGAGCAGCGATGACCCAACTTCACTACGCCCTCCAAGAAGCAAAGGAGATGGAGAAAAGGCGTATGGCTGAAAAGATAACACCCAATAAGACTACCGAAAGAAAACCCTTTCCTCTCAAAGTAGTTGAAAAACCCAAAAGGAGTAACAAGTCATATACAACTATTGGGACCTCTTATGCGAATATGTTTCAAAAGCTCTTCGAGAATGGGAAAATCAAACCTCTCGAACCAAGGCCATTTGAATCACTTAAAAGGACGGATAGGTTCTACTGTCCCAATCATCAATCAGGAGGACATACCATAGAGCACTATTTTAATTCAAGGATCTAGTCCAAGGATTAATTGACAGTAAGAAATTGGTTGAAATTCGACCAGACAAAGAGGTATTTTCAGAATTGGTTAATGGAGTGTGGGACAGTGATGATGAGGATGTTTATCTCAAAGATATAGAAGACACTCCACTTTCCTCAATTTATCCGATCGATGACATTTGGGATGAAGAGGATTCTCCTATCGATGTCCTCACAAGATCAGGAAGAATGCAACCTCCTATCACAACGCAACCCATTCCTACTACTCAACAAGTTCCCATACCAATCATAGAAGACAATGATGTTGTCAAACAACTTAAGAAGACTAAGGTCGAGATGAACGTAGGGAAACTACTAGCCATATCCCGTGAGCATAGAGTCGCGGTTATGGGTGCCTTGGCTAAGGTAAGAATAAACTCAAAAACCACTCCTGTGGGGTTGGCTAACTTCCTCACAAGTGATATCCCAAGCCTAATTAATCTAATCACCTTTTCTGACAAGGACTTACCTCCAGAAGGTGATAAACACAATAAAGCCTTAAACCTCAGAGTAATCTGTAAGAGAATGAATATCCCAATGACTCTTGTAGATAATGGGTTAGCAATCAATGTTTGCCCACTTCGAACTGCGAGGATGCCAGGAATAAGAGATGAAGACTTGTCTCCATCTATGCAAGGCATAAGAGCTTATGACAACACTCGCCGCCAAGCTCTTAGAACCATAACAATGAATGTCACGGCAAGAGTCATCGCACATGCTACCACCTTTCAAGCGGTAGATATTAAAGCCTCTTTCATGCAGGAATAAATATCATCAAAACCTTGTTTAAGTTCAGTGATTGCTTGTTCCAAAGAAAACAGAATAGTGCCAGAAGAAGCACCATATCATTCTTTAAGATTTTGCCGAATCTCTCTAGCTGTGCTAAAATAGAGAACACTCCTAGCCAAATTCTGATCAAGAACACCTAATATCTTAGTGATAATCATACTGTTGCATCTCTCCCAAGCTCTCAACAGATTCGAATCAGCCATAGGTTTCATAATCGATCCATCAACAAAGCCTATTTTATTCTTAGCTGACAAGCTAATTAGCATTGAACGTTTCCAATCACCATATCCATTACCATCAAATTTTTCAGAAACTAACTTCATACTAGGATTATCAGATGGATGCAGAAAATAAAGTGAAGTTGGATCTTGAGAAGCATCAAATATAGGAATTCGATTCTCCAATAATGAACAAGCAATCAAAGAAATTCCAGAAAAATTGAATGAACAGTCAACAAACAGGTTATGAATCACAAAAACCGATCGAACAATCAAAGAATAGAAGAATGAAGAACGAACCTCAGAAGAAAATTGAAAGAATCGTGAAGATCGAACAACAAATTCAAGATCAAAAACTCAATCAACAAGCAACAATTGAAGAGCAATCAATCAGCGATCGTTTCGAGTGGCTCTGATACCATGTTAACTTCTTGACCTCAAAACTAAGCTTCAACAATGGTGGAAGAACTAGAAGTTTCTGGAAGAGTAAATGCAGAGAAAAGAAGAAAATATTTGGGGAAATTTTTTGATTAATTGGATGAAAATGAATAGGAGTACAGAAGAGTATTTATACATCATTAATTAGCTATAACTACCAAAAAGAATAAAACAATAAATTGCCATAACAACTTAGGCTGAGCTGGCACTCTTCATAACAGAATATGTTATTAGCTGCTGACGTGGAACTTCATCAAATGCCACAGGAATTGGATGGTTCAACAAAACCATTGTACTTCGCTGAAAGATACTCTGATGTGAGGAAAGTGTTAGTTGATACTTTCTTTGGTCCTCCTGATGAAGGTGTTTATAGCCCATCAGTGCAGAGCACACTTTATCAAATGGCAAAGGTTGTTCTCAACAGGTTGTAGTCTCTACCTTACATTATTTATAGTGCATGGTTGCTGGTAGTTTGTGTAGTATTAAAACAATGTCATTTCGATATATGTACTTTCTTACTGATAAGCTCCTTCAATTTTTGAAATATCAGATTTCATGTTATATCATCTGTCAGTCTGAAAATGCCTAATCTGCATTTCATTCCTGTTAATCTATCGAGCATGCAGAATCCGAATCTAGTCAAGGTATAAGTCTTCTGTTTAAAGTTGATGATGAATTTTTTAAAATATGCTATAAGCTTACAGATGAATATGCTGATTTGCAGTTTGCCGATGATGTATATCTTCCTACTGATGAATCCCATGGATCAATTGAAGCAAGCTTGAGTCGCATTCATTCAAGGATGTAAATATCTCAGTATAATTGTATATTGGGATGGCTGTATCTACTTTTCTTCTTGGGATCCAACAATAATGAGGGAGGAACTTTCAGTACTTTTTCCCATATATCATTTGGGATTTTAGAACTCAAAGTGTTAAGGAGCTGCTTAAAGTTATATACGTAAGGTTAAAAGGTTAACAACTAGTACATAACAATTGATAAAATATAATTTAACACTGACAGTCTTGTTTTCTCTCTTAGATTCCCCTAATTGAACTTCAATTTTACATGTTTGAACTTTGAAGGATATATTTGATAATCTAATAGGTGTTTGATAACTAACCATTAGATCTATATATATATGGACATAGTGTGATCTTAATCTATGTAAAACATGCGTGAATATGTATTTATCAGGGTTTTCATACTTTGAAAGTTAACTAAAGAGTTAAGGAAGTGATGATCTTTAATTATTTACATTTTGGTTATTGTGGTTGAGAAAGGTATGAGCAAGACTGCAAGACATTAACAGAGAGGAAAAGATGAAAACTCAAGTTATGAGGAAAAAAAAATCAACTAAATAAGAAATATTTTGACTTTTTGCATTATTCATTTAATTCACTGCGGCTAATGTTAGTGATTTATACATAAGAAATAAAATAGTCTAGTGGGTATTTATTGGAATTCTCTCAATAAAAAAATTATTAATATTTGATATTAATATATTACTGATCAAAATGTTACAATGGCATGTGTGCATGAGATTAAATGTTTTCACTTAAAAGAAAAGAAAAAAAAAAAAAAAAAACCAAAATCGAAAGAGTAATACTCTATTAAGTAAAATAATTTTAGTTCAATGAAAGTAATTTTAATACAATAAAAATAAGTTCAATAAGTTCAATAAAGTAAATATAATTTTAGTTCTATAAAATTCTGTAAATTTAAAGAAAAAAATATAATAGAGAATCAGTAAAAATAATTTAAGTTTGGCAAAACTAAGGTGAAATGAATCGTGGCTAATAAACAAGGATACATTGTAACAATTAAATAACAAATTAGATTGTCATTGAACCCTTGACTTGACGTCTTGATGTATATATGTGGCCTCTGCAAACACTTTCAAACTACTAAATAAACTTTTTTATTTTTCATATTTTGAGGAAACTATTGAACTAACTTTAGTTTTTGACCCATTTTCTTTTATTGGATCTAAGTATCGTAGCTTAAGTTAATTTAGTTTACTAATATAGCTGGAAAAAAAAAAGGATTTCAATAGCCTTGTTGGTTGGGAAAGAAGCATATACTTTTACTTTTGACAAAAACACCTCAAGGTATATCATATACTTCGTATTACTGCCTCTGTTACATATAAATTGCAACTTTGGAATATTTTATCTCTCATAAATATTACCCAAAGTTGCAACTAATATGTAACGGAGGTAGTAATAGACTTTTGCCTTATCAACCATGACAATGGAAAGAACAGTAAAATGGCTGTCCTCCGTCCAAATTAACTCCGCCTGCCATGACAGGGAGAGTTTTGCAATGCAGTCTGCAACTTTATTACAATGCCTAGGAAAGAAAGAAAATAGAAAAACACAAACTTGCTAGTAGCATCAAGGATGGGAAAATTCAAGTTAATCTTCTTGATTGCTATAACATGTTAATCTAAGGGTTATATTGGTATTTCATCCTATTAAGTTGAGGATACACTTGTAAATTCCATCTCTTAACATGGACAATTAGCATGACTAATTAAGCAGCCACGTAACAACACGAACTTACAGTTGGATTAACGCCATATACAGCCGTAAGCCCGTAACTTAACAACAGACTAAGGTTAGGAAATTCCCCATAAAAGCGACGGCTTAGGGCACCCTTTTGATGGGCCTCGCGGCGTTGATCATAGAGGTTCAAGCGGCCAAACTCCATTAAAGCTGAAGTTTGAGCTTACTAATGCTGGAAATGGCGAAACAGGGGGGGTCATGTGCTACCCGTGGTTTAAAAAAAATGTTGTTTTAGTATAATTATTAAAATACAATTATAAATCACATCATCGTCAATTCGTCATTGTCGTAGCGGTAGAACTGTAGAAGCATGATGGGTTGATAATTGGAGGGTTGGCAATTTGCAAGTTCGATTCCTTTATCAAGCATCAATGTTTCATTATTTCCTTAGCCTACGTAAATTTACTTTTGTCTCTCTTTTTTATTTTTAATTATCTCTAACAGTTTATCAATTATCTTAAAAAGAAAATTAATTTCTTCTACTTTATAGAAATACATGGCTGAACCTAAATTAAATAGTGATGAACTATCCTTCAAAAATAAAAAATAAAAAATAGTGATGAACTATTGGATTAGTAGTATGAGATCTTTTGATTAAAACAATTCCGAGGCAATTATGAATAGTTACAAACTTACAGTTTGTCAATACAAGATGTTAAGTTATACTTCC
This sequence comes from Chenopodium album, assembly GCF_948465745.1. Lineage (NCBI taxonomy): Eukaryota > Viridiplantae > Streptophyta > Magnoliopsida > Caryophyllales > Amaranthaceae > Chenopodium > Chenopodium album. The sequence goes on from NC_137846.1 coordinate 20,360,489, forward strand.
TCCGTTTTTTTAGTTGACACCGTTTGACTTTTACACTATTCACGCAACACATTTTGACCGCTTTTGTGGTTTATAGATATGATAAAACATATTCACGTGGGATCTTGTTTGAATCGTTTCAATGTATATTTTATCAATATTCACTTTTTATAATTTTACAATGTTAATAATTAGAGATATTAATCGTTTAAAACATGAGTTGACAAGCGTGATTATAGAAATGTGTCAACTAAAAAAAACAGAGGAAGTATCTTTTTTCAACAAAAATACTTATTGTATTATTTTTTGTTTAATTCTCATACAGTTATAATAAATTTCTAGACTCAAATTTGAAAATTTCAATATTTTTTTGTCTAACTTAGAGCCTGTTCACATTTATTGAAGTGCGCTGAACTGAACTGAATTGAGCTGAAATGAATACTTTATGAGTTCAAGAAATTAAGAGCTGAACTGAACTGAACTGAATTGATTAGAGCTAAACTGAACTGAACTGAACTAAACTTAAGTTGAAGTGATCAGGCCCTTACTGCTTGAAAAAAGTTTACTTTAATTTTAATTATTAGAAATTTTAGTTTCTAGTGTGGTGCTACCTCTATTTGATGATTATGGATTCGCCACTGGCCCTGGTATGGTGAAATGAGAAAACAAAGAGAACTAAAAAGACTTTGGGAAATTTAAAATAGGTCCCACTATTCCACCAAATTATTAATTTGAGAAATTCATTGTGGAGAGCATTAAAAGACGACCTCAAAAATTACCAAATTGTAGCATAATGTACCCATAAAATGCCAATTTCATTCATCCATGGATAAAACTAATGGATATATATGAGAAAGATTCATCCATTTCCTATTTATTGATATTTATACCCATAACTTGCCAATTTTTATCTTGCCCTCTTCTCTCTCTTATCTCAAATCTTGTGGCGTCTAGCAAAGTTTCGATATGATGGGAAAATATTGTTATATTAAAAACAAAATATATTTTGTAAGGAGTTATTTTTTTTTTTTTTGGAGGGGGGCTTACTACTGGTAAAAACACCAGTAGAAGCCCCTACAAAGATTCACAATTGAGAACAAGAGAAAAAGAGATGGTAGAGATGGAGAGAAAAAGGAGAAGACAGAAGGAAAACCTTCAAAAAAATTGAAAAAACCTAGCAATGGAGGCTCGGAAAACCCTCTCAAGGAAAAAACCCTAGAGGGAACCAAAAAAACCCTCTCAAGGAGAAAACCTAAAGAGAACTACACTATTTTTAATATTATTTGAATAAGGTGAAGAGAATAGAACTTTAATTTTGTTACATACAAATACAAATTTAGTTAACTAAAAATGGAATAAAGTAAATTTTATATGCTTTGAAAGTTGGCTAACGCATGCATAACACACGGTGGTCAAACTATTAATATTTAAAGGTAAAAACTATCTAAGTTTATTAATTTATAGTATAGCTTTTCAAAAAAAAAAAAAAAAGTTTAATTTATAGTATACTTTAAATAGTTGAAGTGAATTTATATTGCGCATACATTGCCGGTACAGAAAATTATAGAATTTAAATTGTTGATCCAGATTTATATTTGGACGAACAATTATATTGTTCATAACTTTGATTAAGCCTATATATAAAAAAAAATTATAGTAGTCAAAGATAGACAATAAAACTACTCCATTTCGATTCACCCTTTTTGTACCATATTGTAACGTGGTTCGTTATATGAAACTTGAAATGTATCATATGATCGAACATCATATGATCGCGCTAAAATCGTATAAGATGTTATTATCAGAATAAAATTGAAAAAAGGTCTGTTGATTGGCTAGGATTAATTGCTTTTGTGAGGGAAGTTAAGGGTTCTACTCCTATTCTTAGCCACCGGTTGTACTTTACTCTTTATTTTTTTAATCTTTTTTTTACAAAACATATTTTTTACTCTTTATTGGACAGATACTGACAAATAAAGGATGAAAAGATAATTGAATGACTTGATTATTATTGATCGATAGGTAGAGTATTTATATAAAACCTACATTAATAAGAAAGACAGGAAACAATCTTCCTAAAAGATATACTAACCTAGCCATAAATCTTGAAAATATTAAGCAATTAGTATTATGTGCATCCAGAAATACGCGCACCACGTCTATACTTTTGAACATTTAGTAAAAAAAATGAACAGTTTACAAAAAATGAACATTTAGTAAAAAAAATATGAACACGTCACAAAAACTGAACATAAACATGCAATTTTTATGTTCATATTTTTATAAAGAAATGTTCATTTTGTATACAGTAAATGTTAAGTTTATATTACAAAACTATTGAATTATTACAAGTCACACAAACTTCTTTCAAATTTGTCTGACTCGTAATAATTCTAAATTTGCGATTGTTCAAATTTTTTTATTAAATATTCAAAATTTGTTATTGTTCATTTTTTTTTACTAAATGTTCAAAAATATAGGTGTGGTGCATTGCGATTGTTAAGTTTTTTTAAAAAAGTGTTCAAAATTTGCGATGTTTAGATTTTTTTACTAAATGTTCAAAATTCGCGATTGTTTAGATTTTTTTACTAAATGTTCAAAAGTATAGGCGTGATACATTGCGATTGTTCAGATTTTTTTAACTAAATGTTCAAAATTTGCGATGTTCAGATATTTTTACTACATGTTCAAAATTTGCAATTGTTTAGATTTTTTTACTAAATGTTCAAAAGTATTGGCATGGTGCACCTATTTCTTGGTGCACCATGGTGCATCTTAAATAATACTAATAACTTTAACATAAATAAACCTAAATATATCATTCTCCTGATGAGATCTATACGGAAAATATATCACACTTATATTTTCCGATAATATTGATTATCTCATATCTTTAACACCCTTCCGCAATCGTAACAATTTTTTTTGGAAGGACGAGAACATTCATAGTGCTTTTTTTCCTCCTCTCTCTCTCTCTCTCTCTCTCTCTCTCTCTCTCTCTCTCTCTATATATATATATATATATATATATATATATATATATATATATATATATATATATATATATATATATATATATATATATATAGAGAGAGAGAGAGAGTCAGGATCTGGTGAGAACCACCCTTTATGTGAGAACTCACATCTTATGTGAGGACAAATCTCAACCGCTAGATTAGATCAAATCCAACAGCTGAGATGTCATCCGCGTTTTTAACATACTAATGGTATTTTGGTAAATAATTGTATTATACCCAAACATATCTAGCGTTCTTTTTCGCTTTCTCTCTCTTCTTCATGCTTTCTCTCTCTTCCCCAAATTCTCTGTAATTTGAGACGATTTTCATGGGTTGCTCACGATTTCTTCGCTTTTGTTCATCAAATTCTAGTGCGATTCTGTTAAGGTACGCAAATTTCCATCAATTTATTGGTTTGTTGATTGCTCGATTTTTTTCCGATTAATTCGAGTTTGAATTTAGGGTTTTTTCTATTTAATTTTATTTGATTAATATGTGTTTTCGCATTTTATAGTCAGATTAAATAGTTGAAATTTGGGGATTTTTTGCTAGTTTTTGTTGATTTATTTGTGAATATTGATTGTTGTATATGCTGTAATTTTAATTGCGTTTTTTTAACGTTTGGGGGTGTACGATGTTGCAATGCAATAAGGGTAATTTTGTTTTGATTGCTTGGGGAGCTGGTTTGTGGGTCTGGTTTTAGGTGGAAGCACTTGGGGTGTTGCGTAGGGAGATGTTATGTGGGGTAGTTGCCTTGAGCTCATTGTTATTGGTGTCACTATTTATAGTCAGGCAGTAGTTTTGTGTTGCTGAGTGTCGTTGATTGTTGTTGCGTGTTTGAGCGAAGGATGTTAGGTGATGTGCTAATGTTTTAGTAATAGGGCAAACCCAAATTTTGATCCTTGTTTTTTTAGGTTAATACTAGCACTAGAAGTTTTGTAAACTAGATAAATATCAAATTTCTTTAATATTAGCAAAGATAGATTTGTGGTATGAATCTCTTTTATCAAATATAGATATAGAATATATCAAGGCAGGTAGTTACAATTGATTGAAATTGTATGCTAAATACCACTTTGCTCGTATATCAAATGAGCAAAAAAAAATTCTTTCCTCATTTATCAAATGAGCAAACAATTCTTTGTTCATTTTGTCAAATGAGCAAATATTCTTTGTTCATTTATCAAACGAGCAAACAATTCTTTTTTCATTTATCACTACATGAGCAAACAATTCTCAGTTCATTTATCAAAAATTTAAACAATTATTTGTTTATTTGTCAAATGAGCAACAATTCTTTGTTCAGTTTGTCAAATGCGCAAAAATTCCTTGTCCATAATATACAAAATGAACAAACAATAATTCGTTGCTCATTTATCAAATGTGCAAACAAATCTTTGCTCATTTATCAAATGAGTAACAATTCTTTGTTCATTTTATCAAATGAGCAAACAATTCTTTGTTAATTTATCAAATGATCAAACAATTCTTTGTTGATTTATCAAATGAGCTGATTAAAAATTTATAACTTAGAAAAATAATTTAAAACATATGATAAAACCTATTAGCTCAATTGGTAGAGCACTATGCAAATGTATAGGGGATGTAGGTTCAATTCCTACATAGGTTATCTCTATAAACAAAATGGGGGGGAGAGAAAAAGTGTGAAATAGCTAAGAGAATCTTAGAGAGATAAATTAATTAGTGCTACGAGAAAAAGAAGAATTAGCAACAATTCTTTACTCATTTATCAAATGAGCAAACAATTCTTTATTCATTTTTCAAATGAGCAAACAATTCTTAGCTCATTTATCAAATGAGCAAACAATACTTTACTCATGTATCAAATGAATTATATTCTTTGCTCATTTACCAAATGAGCAAACAATGTTTTGCTCATTTATCAAATGAGCAAACAATGTTTTGCTCATTTATCAAATGATCAGATAATTCTTTGCTGCTTTATCAAACGAGTAAACAATTTTTTGTTCATTTATCAAATGAGCAAACAATTTTTTGCTCATTTATCAAATGAGCAAATACTTAGTTGCTAATTTAAGAAATGAGCAACAACTTAGTTGCTCATTTGTCAAATGAGCAAATAGTTACTATTTGCTCATTTGTCAAATGAGCAAACATTTCTTTAATCATTCATTAAATCAACAAGCATTTTTTTGCTTATTTGTGAAATGAGCAATCAATTCTTTGCTCACTTGACAAATGAGCAAATATTTCTTTACTCGTTTATCAAATGAGCAAATTGTTTGTTGCTCATTTATAAAATGAGCAAATATTTCAAGTAAATGCTAGGTATAAATGACAAAGTATTTAAAGTAAAAACTAAAAAAAGATCCAATTTCGATTCAAATATAGCCAAACAATTCTTGTGTTTATTTAACAAATGAGAAAACAATTATTTTCTCATGTATCAAATGAGCAACAATTCATTACTCATTTATCAAATGAGCAAAAAATTCTTTACTCATTTATAAAAATGAGCAACAATTCTTTGCTCATTTATTAAACGAGCAAACAATTCTTGTGTTTGCTTGTCAAATGAGAAAATAATTCTTTACTCATCTATCAAATGAGCAATAATTTTTTACTTATTAATCAAAAGAGCAAACAATTCTTTCCTCAATTATAAAATAAGAAAAATTATGAAATGACGAAATATATTTTGCTCAATTATGAAATGAGCAATATTATTGCTTTGCTCTTTTGCAATATTTGTTTATTCATTTTAAGAGAAGGGTAATCATAATTCAAATGTAACAATTGCGACTATATCCTATTATGTTCATCAGATTAAATACAAATATAAATGTTTTTTTACTACTAGCCTATGTAGGATTTGAACCTACATCTTCTGTGCAATATAATGTAGAAACAAAGTGCTCGACCAATTGAGCTAATAGGCTAACAATTTTATCTAATCAATAACACACCAATATAGTAGGGACTTGTAAATGCTTGGATGATAATCATGGCCTAGCTACTACCAAAATTATTTTGGCTAACAATTAAGGTCAAGCAGATCTAAGACAAATAGTTAGCAATTAATATTCAAATTCAGGCCAATCCACAATCTTAAATAATGTTGTACCCCGGCCGAAATAGAAGACTTGGCCAGCTCTATATATGATCACATAGCTAGTGTACTTCTTGCTTTCTAGATATTGCTAATTGAAGAGTAGTATGTAGATGATTATTTTTAGATTTTCAAGCATAAAATTATTGCCAAGACTATAACCATCTTATGTTGTACAAAAGTAGAAAGCTACTGCTTTGATTTTTACAAAAATAAATGCTAATATTGCCTAAATTTGGGTGTACTTTTAATTTATGTAGGATCTTAGCTACTTCCTAGTTGTCTACATTGTCTACTGTTCAAATGATTGTTGTGAAGTAGCAAAAAGCATTTCTTCTGATTCCCTTACATATGATAAGTACTAAAAAAACTCCTATATTGGCCATAGCCAGAATTCAATAAAAGAGGAAAATGTCATCATTTGAGTAAAGAACAATTTGCTCATTTGACATGAGCAAATTATAATTTGCTCATTTGACAAATGAGCAAAGAATAATTTGCTCATTTGAAAAATGAGCAAATGATTGCTTGCTCATTTGAAAAATGAGCAAATTATTGCCTGCTCATTTGACAAATCCAATTACCAAGTGCAGCTTGAAACCAATTAAACCTAATAATCTTGCAAAAATCAGAACTAAGTTTGCAAAACAAGGCAGCTTGAAACCTATCATAATTACAAAGTCACCACATATAACAAGCTCCCCATGTGTACAGAAATCTCTCACTCCCAGTGCTACTGCTAGCTCCAGCTTCTATTTACTGACAGACAATATAATTGGGGTCGAGTATGGAATACAAGGGGCAACTTATCGATAATGCCCCTAATTCAAGTCTTACTACAAATTTCTTATTAAGAGGATATAATACATTTCGTCCATGTTAGTTGCCTAACTAGTGGTGAATATAGAGTTATAGAATATAATTCACTTTTGGTCGATGCACTTGCAACCCCAAGAAAAAACATTTAGGTAATGGTACCTCAATATTATTTATCATTGCATCTGCTACTAGAATATCAGGCTACCAACTAGGGTCTATATCATTCAAAATAAGTTTTCTCATCTTCTAGTATCTTCAGGATTCTTCACACCATCTATATCAACCACTATCAGAGCCTTAATACCAAATTATTCACTATATTCTAGCCTAAAGAAGGGAGTATCAAGAAGATATTAAAAAAAATCATTGAAATGAGAACTAATATCACATACTACATACTACATACTACTAAGATCACATCCCGATGATTCTTTTTGTAACTTCCACCTAAGCATTACACACCACACCTCACTTGAATAAAGACATTTAAATTGATTATACAATCAATTAGTAAAGGACATGCTATACAATGGAGAGAAAAAAAGCTCCACCACATGACAATACGAAGAACAAACATCTACCCAAAGGCAGAAATAACGCAGCTACACCAACCTATATAATTCATGGGAAGAAGCTCACTCCCTTTCTTTCTTTTAAATTCAAACTAAAAATATGAACAAACTAAATTCAAATGAGCAAAGTAAAATAAAATGAACAAACTAAAATAAATTGAGCAAACCAAACTAAAATAAATTGATACTTACATTCTTCGTTCATAGGTTACAACTGGAAATTTTGGTTCATCATTTGGAGCTTTGGTTGAATCCATTTGCAATTCGCGATTTCTAGGGTATCGGAAAAAAATTTCACAAAAACAGAATTAATGAATAACGTAATTTTGTATGAAATTTTAGCAACATTACATCAGACGAAATAACTCTATATAATAATGAATATTCCAAAAAAATATAATCTGAAAGTTCAACCACAAATACAAAATTTAGATTATAAACAAAATCGTAATTTAAAAAATGTCACAAAAAAATACAAAATTAAAATTAACAAAATTGAGTGAAACCTGAGAAATTTTCACGAAATTTACAAAATTGAAGACGAACTAACTAATTTGATGATGAATCATGTTGATTTGATCTTTCTCTAAGTGGAGCCTCTTAGTTGAAATTTTAGAGAGATAATGAGTGAAACATGAGAAATTTTCACAGAGGAAGTTATACGGGAGAGATGAAGAAAAAAAAGGTGTAGAAATTTACAAAAATGTCATTACTAATGCTTTTTTTTGTATGTTGGATCGATTTTGATCAATAGTCTAGATTTGTTCTCACATAAGTTTGGGTTCTCACATAAGAGGTGTGCTCTCATATGATCCTATTTTTTTTTTATTTTTTTTATTTTATATATATATATATATATGAGATCCAATAAGAAGGACCTTAAAATAGGAAGGATCTAAACCATCCAAATTTATTAATCCTACGTTCACAATCAAATCAAATATGAGTAAGAATATGCGAGATCATCAAATACGTCTTCGATGCTCACGATCAATACTCTGTTTATGTTTACATGCTCACCCCTCTCCTCAGTCAATTCATTATTTTTAATTTTGTTCCAAATTATTCGCTCCCAGGCCCACCATGTTCATACTACTGGTTTCTTTAATTCACCCTCCCATCAACAAGTGAGATTTGACGCAAAAATCTGCGATTAAAAACTTTGCTTTGCTACTACACATTCATATTGGAAAAGGCACAACGAAATATACTGTGGATTATTAACTATGAAAATTAGATTGTTGAATAATTTCATATTGATTATGTTTAATTTTTTTTTTTTAATGATATTATGTGTTTAAAATTTAAGCACATAATTTACAGAAATCTGAAGACCAAAAATCAAGAAATGTAATCGTGAAGTTATGAGTATGGTAGAATCACAGAGTGAATTATGAGAGGCTTGATTATCATGAATTCATGAGTAATTGAATGTCATCTATGGTTTTAAAAAAAATAATGCACCTCTATGTAATAAATTTTGCACATCTATATACCTATATACTATACTAAAATAGGATACACTAGCTTCATGACTGCCACGTGACTCTATTTTAGGTTTTTTATTTATTTATTTATTTATTTTTATGGTAAAATGTATAATTGTCAAAGATCCTATTATTAATTATACTCCGAAATAAAGCATATATTTAGTGCATATCATTTTCTTTTAGATTGCTTAATTCAAAGAGAGTATATTTTGTTATTTTTTACTTCGTACATTATATTTTGGATTTCTTTATTAGCACATGTACAACTATATTAGAGCAGGTTATTCCTTCAACCTAATTTTTTTTCCTCCCCACATTATTCCTATGGCTACTAACACCATTCCTAATGATGTTAAAGCTAATTGTGCTCTGCTGTCAACCTCACTGATATTATCAAACTCAATTCAACTAAAATTCAACTTGAGACTATACTTGTAGTATATGACCTTTTCAAGTTTCTTCATGGATCTCACCCTGGCCCCCTCCATCCATATCGTTAATATTTAAGTCACGTTTATATTACGGATTAGCAAAAGATATATTTGATTATATATTAAATGTAGATTATCACTCAAATATACAAATGTGTATAAATTATATATCTTATTTAAAAAAATATAATACAGAGTACTACCTCCACTTTGTTAAGTGTTATATTTAAACAATTTCCAATTCACTATATTTTGACCATTAATTTTTATATATATATATATATATATATATATATATATATATATATATATATATATATATATATATATATATATATATATATATATATATATATAATTGTGCATTAATTTAAATTATACAAAGTTGATATATTGAAAAGTTATAACAATTTTAATCTAATAAGATCAAACTTGATAATAATGTGTTTTCTAGCTTGTATTTAAACAATTATACATGTTGTGAATCATAAATAGCTTATAAATATGTAGATTGTGTTTTCTCTAAAAAAAAATGTAAATTGTGATACAATTATAATGACTTTACTAATTTTCTACCATATGATTTTAGGTATATCATACTTAATTTTTAAGAAAAATTATACATGCTATATATAATTCATTTGCTATAATATTTTGCTACAGAACTCCTAAGCGCAAAATCTCTTAATTATTATAATAAGTTTTTAAATTTTTGCTAAACCTATAAACAAACCATTTATTCAACAACTAAAGTCACAACACACTCATTCATAACAGCTACAAATTGTAAAAAAGTTGATTGATATATAATTCTCTATAAATTATAACAATTCTCATTTTTAAATATAGAGTTCGACACTAATTTTTACTCCATTCTTTCTATTATAACAGACACGTAAGAATTTTTTTTCACTATCTATAATATTAACATTGATTGTAGTTTATCTATTTTACTTTTTTTTTTTTTATAAATGTAATAAATTCATATTTTATCATTTTAAGTTGTTAAATAGATATTGATGTAAGGTTTTATAATTAAAAAGAATATAATTTTTATTGATATTTAATTATATAAAAACTAAGTCAAACTATTGCATCGACATGTATGTAAAGTTTGATTGTGTTAGTTATTCATCAATGTGGGCAGCTACCATAGGGTTACTTAGTTAGTGTTATAGGTGTCACTCAATTAGTGATATAGGGCTTACTTTTTTTTTTTTTAGGAAAATATAGGGCTTACTTATTAGTAAGTGTTATAATGGTTACACTGTGAGTGTTATAGGGGATACTTTATTTGTTAATTATTTAAAAGTTACTCAATAAGTATTATAAGGGGCTACTCTAATCTGTTAGTAAAATAGGGGTTAACTTGTCTGTGTCATAGGCGTTACTATTTCTTTTTACAAGCGGCCACACGGTGTGCCAGTCACATAAAAACTGCGTTGTATATTTTGTATATGTCGTCACGAGTGATATGTAAGAGTAATATGCATTTTTTTTACTTCTCTTATATCTATGTACATATAATATTTTTTTTTCACTATTATATACTTGTATGTGCAATAAAAATATCAAATGATTACATATAATAATAATAATAATAATAATAATAATAATAATAAAAGACAATTAATCAAACAATTAGGGCAAACCTACGCATCCTTCTAAGGTCATATATAGCTAAAGGTTACGATTTTTGAAAAAAAAAATTATACTAAGCAGTGGCTTTTCAGATTTTTAGACGTGCAAATTTTTAGATGTGGAAGATGCAATATGTGTGTTGTGATGAGGTTGATTCATCATGTGATAAAATTTAGTAGGTTATAAGACAAGATAATTTCATATTTATTATTCTCCACGAGGGAAAGAAAAATATGAGAACTAATATTTACATACATAATAAAACTACAACAACTTTTTGGTGCAACAGGTCACACCGTGTGGTAGGGGTTACCCGAGTTATTTTGTTAGAGGTTACCCAATTTATTCAGTTAGGGGTTACTCGAGTTACTCGGTCGGGGGTTGCTTGAGAGGTTCGGACAGGGGTTACTCAAGGGGGTCACTTGATTCTAGGGTTACTTGAGGGGTTACTCGAGGGGTTACTTGAGTTACTCAGTTAGGGGTTACTCGAGTTACTAGGTCAGGATTGTTTAAGGAGTTCAGTTAGGGGTTACATACTCGAGTAATTTGGTTAAGGGTTATTTAAGGAATTAGGGGTAACTTGTGGGGTTACTCAGTCAAGGGTTACTTGAGGGGTTTGGTAATGGATTAGTCGAGGGGTTACTCGGTCAGGGGTTACTTGAGGAGTAACTCGAGTAACCCCGACCGAGTCACTTAAGTAACCCCAACAACTCGAGTAACCCCTGTCGCACGGTACAGCAGGCCGCATACAAAAAATTGTGATAAACGTATCAAATGTCTATAAAAAGAAGTGACTATATTCATGCTATATGTAAATATAAAAAAAATTCCTTTCTTAGAAGTTACATGTTAAATTTCAAGTTTTAAAAGGCCATAGAGAAAAAAGATATCACATTATTTGTGATAAACGAAATATAATATTAATACAATGATCATGTTGTTTTATAATAGAAATTATTTTTCCAAGCATATATTAAGTTCACAAAGTTTCATATCTGATTGGCTACACTGTGTGGCCGAGATTACTTGGTCAGGGGTTACTTGGTCAAGGGTTATTCGATCGGTCAGAGGTCACTCAGTCAGTTTGGGGTTACTCGGTCAGGGGTTACTCGTGTTTTGGCGTGTGTCAACCGCGCCAGTCACGCAAAAAAAGCGTTGTATATATTGAGTTAGTGGACAGAGGTTAATCATTTTTAAAATGAGGTGGCCAGTGACTCAAGTAGAAATGAGGAAAAAAAAAGACTTAATGTAGGGATTGATTATCAGTAGTTCATTGATTGAGTTGAATTATATTTAAAAAGTTTACATTCAATTTAAGAATAAAAAAGTTGTCTTTAAATTAGATATCATTATTTTAAGAGGTTAAAAATGCATGATTAAGACATCTATGTAAGTAAATTCATTATTACTCATTAAATCGTTTTATCTTAAAAATTTGTGAAATGAATATAAGTAATAAGATCTGTAAGCCGTGCATCACACGGGTACTGTGCTAGTTTATTTAATATTTTATGCACATTGTGTTTACAAACTGTGCATATTCGATTTAAAATTTATGCATATATTTAGTTATGGAAATATGCACACTGAATCATAAAAATATGCATATATAGTTTAAAAAGTATGCACATTTGACTGTGAGGGTTGGATTTTAATTGTAGCCATCGGATGAAATATGAGCGGTAAGGATTCCTTCTCATTATAAGACCCTTCTCATTTACCCTATATATATATATATATATATATATATATATATATATATATATATATATATATATATATATATATATATATATATATATAAACGTATCTTTGCTTCTCTCTCAACCTAATGACTAATCTCTTTATTTTTCTTAACACAACATTTCGTTTGCCTAGGTGTTGCTTCCAATAGCTGACTCAACATGCTCTCACTTCAATTGCTGAAATGGTGTAAAAGATTGACATAGTAAAACAATCAAGAAGATTAACTGGGCATCCCTCATTAAGAATATCACGAACAATCATCTTTACTGGGCTTTGCTCTTGCGTAGAAAGAAGCATATACAATTACAAGCAAAAGTAGAATGATCTAGCTTGTTTTTCCTAATATGTTGTAGAACCGGAAAACTCACTACCAATCTTGAGTAAATATGCTATGGACAATAATAAGCATATTCTAATAAGTAGTCCAATCCAATAATTATTAAGCATGCTGAGATACGTGGAAACGTACTTCGGGAAAAATCACAGGTAGCGTAAGCCAGCATCAAGCCCTCTGCCTTCCATTAATCAATAATAATTATAACATAAATGTTATAATAATAAAAAATAAAAAATAAAATAAAATATAAAAAAAAATAAAAAAAAACTAAAATAATAATAAAAATGTTTTAAACAAACCATTCTCCATATCATCATTAATAAGTGGACAAATATGGAGAGCTTAGGGTTAGAGTGTCACAGATAACCAACATCCAGAGTACAAAATGGTAATTCAACCGTTGAATATGTAGCATGGGATGGCAGGAACCTTGTGTCAAAATTTGGCATCTTATGGGCTTCTGTTTAAGTGTCGATCATATGGAATACCGGATAGCTTGTATAGAAAATGCTCTTTCTCAGCTTCTTCTTTTTCTTTCTTTTTTTTTTCTTTTTTTTTTTTTAATTTTTTTTGCTTGCCTTCCCTCTGTATTTGCTTGGGATGCTTGTTGTTCTACCACATTTCCAGCAGCTCCTTTCGTGCCTTATAGTTTTTATCCAAATCTTAGATGGTTGGATAGCCCTTGAAATTATCTTTTCAATGATAAATTAATATTCCGAGCTATAACGAAAAAGATATAAAAGAAATACGAAACTTTATCCAAAACTGACACCGTCCCACTATTTTGGCTATATCTTTTATTCTACAAACAATTTTAATATGATTCTAATTGGGTTATAAAGTAGACTTCAAGAGCTTTCCAACGACATATTATTTATCTTATTCCAATTTCTGGATCAAAAGATATGATAAAAACAAAAACCGCAAAAATTGCTGCCTATCGCAAGAGTTTTATTCCGATTCGAATTCAAATCTTTTCTTAATTCTTCAACCCTTCTTTTTTCTTTATAAGTAGAGGTCATATCACCCCTTTTTCAATCATCAACAAGCTTGATCACCAAAAATCATTCTCTTTCTCCCTACACAAAAAATCATTCTCTTCTCCCTCTTTAGCCTAAATACTAGCCTCCTTAGCTTATTCTTTCATAATACTTCCCCTAAGCACTCCAAGGAGTTCATACTTGACTTGAAGTTCCATACTTAAACCAAGGCGTGAAAGGTAGAATTTACTGAGGGTTTGGGCCAAATCAACTCTACTTACTCTCCTTTCTTAAGCTTGCTCTCAAGGATATGCCTGTGGGTTTTGAACCTTTCAGTTCGGGCCTGCTCTTGAAACATATTCTGAAGTTCAAAAATGATCTCAAAAGTCGTCTCCTTCTCAAAGAAAGTGTTTTGAAGATTGGGAGACATTGTGGCCAACATGATGCATTTGACATCCCGATTGGCAGTTTGCCATCGGTTTAAGGCAGCCTGAGTGACTTCCTCATTGGGAGCCTCGGGCATTTCTTCATCAAATACGTATTCCTTTTGCTCTTGCATGAGAACTATACGCAAGTTCCTTTTCCAATCAAGAAAATTTAGCCCACTCAGTTTCTCCTTGTCGAGAATTGAGCGTAACGAAAATTGGTTGTTTGAGTTATTCGCAAACATGTTTCTACAATTGAAAGAATTTGAAATGAAAAACCATTCATGAAACAATAATAAGTTTGAAATTTAAAGCATTCATGCAAATTTCCAGCTTATTAAGTTTATCTACACATTAAATTTGTCCCCATTTGGTGAGAGTAAAACGATCCCAAGATCCAAAGAATCAATGAGTGATTAAGCATGCTTTGGCTTGTCTTAATACTTATTATTCTAAGGTAAGCAAATCCTTGCTAATAGCTCTAACCTATTCTTGGTTCGATAATACGTCGCATCTGATCTAATGCTTTATGACGTTTATCTCCATTGCCACAACATCTAAGGACTACTTACTGATATCGTTGAATTTAACCAAAATCAACTTGTATACCCGGTATACCTTACGTTCCTAGGAAAGTAGTGATGCATCGCTTTTGCGTAGCCCATCACTATTCTCATTAATTCGGTAAGTATTATTTTGGAATGGTAAATTTGACTGAATATTTTAGAGACCTAGGGTTTCTATGTTGGTTGATTTAAGTAAACTTAATTAATCATCGCAACATTCGAAATCCAAAACATGCATCTAACATATCATTCATATATAATTAAATATAAATATATATCGAAAACATAAGTATAAGATGCATTTGGCAACTAGCATGACCCCTTGAGTTTTCAAGTCTTCAAGGGTCTTCATTGCAACTTTATGGCTTCGTCTTCTTAGAAACGCCGTCTTCAAGATATCACCATCATATATGCAACTACTAGTAATTACGATTAGGGTTAATCTAAATATTAAGGTAAAAAAATACGCAACGATTCGTAGACCGTATTTAGATTTACAAAGACACATAACGGATCACAGTCCGTATATTCTATCCTAATCAGGCCCCACTAGTTGCCATTTTCATAAAACCTGTTATAGAGTATTTATTTCATTCATCCATTCACTATTTGTGAATGACCCATGCATTTTACAACGAACACAAGTAACAATGCAATATTTTGCGTAAACTAGTAACTAACTTAGGTGGTTAATCCGATTCACGCGCCTAATTAACACTAGTCAAAGTTGTTAACCAATTATGTGATTAAACGCTATGAAATTGCTCAAATAAATAATGAAGCTCCTACTAAATTCCGCATCCAATTTAATTAATCCAATTAATCAAGCCGGTAAACCCAAAATTTTGCCAAATAAAATTTTGCAAATTCCGCTCATTGTAGGGAATATTTCAAGCCATTAACCCCAAGCTTGAACCCCACTGTGATCATACACTTAAGCATGGTGGCGTCCAAAGGGAAGGAAGCTAGAGCAAAAGAGTCGCCAACAAGTTTTAGGAACTTGTAAACCGTTCACAAGGTGAAGATTACACCCCTTAACGATCCAGGAGATCGTCAACTCCAAAAGGTCTTGAACCAAATAGGGTTCGGGGATGAAGGTACAAATCCAACCTAAAAGAGATTGAACCTGCCCTAAATAGGCCTCTACTTTATTCTTCTCGTATTCATGTGCGCTTTCTGAGTAACATGCAATCAACAGATTAACCCTAAACCTATTTAATCTATGTTGGTTGAATTTAATGCACAAATAAAACTATTATTGGCGATCACTTGAATTATAATCATATTAGCTTAAACAAGATTATTAATTATCTTATTAAGCGTGATTACAAGTACAAATTCCCTTTAAACATGCATAAAAGGCGTGATCAAGCAATAACAATAATAATAAATATCAAGCAACATAATAATCATCATAATAATTATAATCATAATAACAATCATAATTGAAATAATCATGTTAACGCTAAAGCATAATAATAGCAAGATCCTAGGCATGATATTAACAAGATTAATAACAAACCCTAGCATGTCACTAAACAATAAAAATCAAAGCTTTAGCCCTAACATGATACTTACATGATATTGATATGATATTAGAAAGCATAGGAAGCACCCTAAACATGATACTAGAAAGCAATAAAGACATCCCAACATGATACTAGGAATTAAACAAATTTAAACATGCTTTCCACAAGAATAGAGCAATAAGATTACATACTTTGATGCCTCGTATCTCTTTCTAATAACAAAATACACGCGTTCACTACTAAAAATTAAGGTTTTTGCGACCGCCAAAAACGGTCGCAAAAATAGCAAAAACGGTCACAAAAAACAATTGCGACCGTCAACGGTCGTAAAGAGCTGGTCGTTATTTCCATGGTCGCAAAAAAACCAAATTGCGACCAGTAGACGGTCGCAAAATAATGGCGACCGTTTTTTTATTTTCAGCGACAAGTACTAAGACGGTCGCAAATATAAAAAATTGCGACCGGTAAAGCAGCAGTCGCAAAAACGGATATTTGCGACGGCTAAGGGCGGTCGCTAAAAGAATTAAAAAAAACAAAAAAAAATCGAGCACTGCCTGTACTCTCAGGCAGCAGCCTCACCACCATTCCTACCCAAGCAAACTCCACCTACCACCACCACCGCCGCCAGTTCCCAATCAAACGACCTCCACCCACCAACACCGCCGCCGTCCACCACCTACCCAAAAAGACCCTTGACCACAAAATATCCCACAGATTTATCAAACACCCAAAAATTTATTAAATCAAAGTAAACTAACGAAAATTTAAGAAAAAAATCAACAACAATAAATTATACAAATTTCAAACAAAATCAACAAAAACCAAAATCAACAACATTCGAACAACATCAACAAAATTCAAACGTCAACGAAAACTGAAAATCAAACCCAAAATCAACGAAATTCAAACAAAATATGAACAATATTAATGAAAATTCGAACGAATTCAACAAAAAAAATTAAAATCAACGAAATTCAACAAAAACTCAAACAAAAATCACAAAAAACGAATTAAAAAAAACAAAACTAAACCACAAAAATAGAAAATAAACAACGATAAACAAATATTTCAGAAAAAATTAACATACCTTTCCCCAAATTTCTTCCTCTTTGAGTTTATATGGTCGAATTCGACCATAAAAATTCAAGATCTAGAATTTTGAAGGTCGAATTTGACCATGAAAACCATAAGTCGTTTGTTGAAGAAGATCCAAACACCATACCTTGTTTGTTGACAAAAATACGAACACCAAAACGTTAGATCTGGAAATAATGAAGAAAAAAAAGAACTAAAATGGAGAGGCGTGAGATGCAAACAGAGAAGTGAGAAGAAATTATGAGAAACGAAAGAGAAGGAGGAAGGAAAGAGGAGTAGGAAAGAGAAGGAGATGGAGCCATGGAAGATTTTTGTGAAGTATAGAGTAGAAAGAGGGAGGAGAGATAAATGAAAGAAGAGGGATTAGATGAGCGGCGTGTGGGTTAGGGTTTGGGAGCCTAGGGTTGGTTTAGTACTCCTTTTATACCATTTTTTTTAAAAAAAAATATTAACCCTGTTGCGACCGCCTTAAACGGTCGCAAATGGTTGCAAATTGCGACCGTTTCTATAACGGTCGTAATTGTCGCAATTTGCGACCGTTTTTGGCAGTCGCAACAGAATTGTTTTTAATTTAGAATTATTTTTAACATGTATATTATTTTTAAGAAATTTTTAAATACCTTTGCGACTGTTAAGTAGCCTAAAAACGGTCGCAAATTTGCGACCGCCTTAAAAATGGTCGCAAATCTGCGACCGCCTTAAAAACGGTCGCAAATATTATATTTTGCGACCGTTTAAATGACGGTCGTAAAAAAACGGTCGCAATTTGACCGAATTTTAGTAGTGGTTAATAACTTCAAGGAAAATAATAAATCAAACGATTAAATTAAATAATTGAAATAGAGATTTGGGACCAAACCCTCAGAAATTATAACCTTTCACGTCTAGGGCGAAGGCAATTTCGAACTTGACTAGGTGTGTCTAGTGCTAATGTATGAGGAATTTTGTGAGAGAAGGTTTAGAAAAAGAATAGAGAAAGCTTCTAGCTTTTTGAGAGAGAAAGATGATGATTGTAGATTGAGAATTGTTGATTGTAGATGAATAAAAAGGAGGTTCAGGACCCTATTTATAAGAAAACAGTCCGAAAATAAGTAGAATTTGATAAGGAATAAAACTCCACTCTGTCGCTGCAAAACCGACCTTGTCGCCAGGCGACAGGGTCTGTCGCGTGGCGACAGCCTGGATTTCTACGCGCTTTCAACACGGAGTCCACATATGAATCAAAATCGATTTGTAAAGTCCGTATGAAATTGAAATCGTATCTTTCATGAAATAATATTTTATTCCAAATAAAACTTTATCAAAATATAATTATTAATTCTAATTCTATTAGGACTAAAAAGAACCTTCTAGAGAAATCTAGAAGACTATAATCAATTCTAATAAACTTTTAGGAATAATAATTAACATTGGGCCCTCCCCTAGATCATTGGGCCGCATGTAAAGATCAAACCGGGCCCAGTTTAGTATTTTGGCCATAACTTCCTCATTATTCATCGGAATTGGGCTTATAATATATCGTTGGAAAGCTCTTTGCAAGCCCCATCCAACTACACTATTATTGGACCCTTGTCATAGACCAAACTAAACTGGATTGGCTGTTTTCATAAAATAGAGTTGTTTTCGAAAACAGAAAGAAAGAATTTAATAAAAACAAACCGCAACACTTGACCTTTCACACTTTCACCTCGTTTGATAATCATTCGACGCAAAAGGTATTCATCACTGGGTTTGGTTTTGGGGAGACACATTTGGGTGTCTACACTCATAATTGAGGCCTATCCTCCATTTTTAATTAAAATAATTAAATCGGTAAAAACGCAAAATAACATAAAATCGAGAGAACTAAAGTGTGTCGGGTTGGCTATGGCTAGCAGCCCTAGCCCTCGTACGCACGCATGTGCAGTGTGCTGCCTAGCAGCTCCAGCCATGCGTGCCGAGCTGCAGTTGGGCGCTACACCATGGCGCGCCAAGGCTGCAGGTACTATGCTGTTGCCGTGCCATGTAATTCTCTCTCGCATACGCCCCCCTACGCACCAAGCTGTACCAGCCCCACGCACACTCGACGCTTGAGCAGCTCACCCCGAGGCACCACCCCGCACCCCGAGGCACCACCCCGCACCCCTTAACAGCCACATGCGGGCTTCGCAAGCAGCCTAGCTGGTCAAGGGGTTTGCGTAGGTTGTGTGCTTTGGTTTGCACGCTCTTGCCTCGAGATTTTTTCCCGATTTTGTGTGACGTAAATTATTAATTCTAAATTAATTTTAGAACTAATATTGGGTAAAAATGAAAAATAAAATAAGTCCAACTCAAATAAATTCAATTTTAAGTGCACAACCAAAAATTTATTCAAGAATCAATCTTTAAATAATTTTGGTTTAACTTGATGCCACAAAATTGAAAAGGGTTAACCTCATAATTAATTTAACCAAACATAAATTAATAATGAGTTTTGAAAAAATTAAAACAGGTAGGAAATGAAATAATCATCCAATGAAAAATAATTCCAACACTAACTTGTATTCATTTGAAAAAATTATATCTTCCAATATGAAGACTAATTACATTTTAATCACAAGTTTGAAACTTTATGACTTTAATCAACTTGGAAAAATGATTAAATCAAGAAATTTCAATAAACAATCATGGAAGTTAGTAATATAAAGTTCCAACCAACTAAAATAATTAAACATTAGATGTTTAATACTTAAGGGCTTCAAAATACAAATTTTTCACACTTAAAGCAATTGATTTGCAATTTTGTGAAAAATGAGCCAACCATTTAAGCACCAATTATAACTTAATAATCATGCTCAAAATAGGCTTATAAATGCAGTAGGTTAATTATAATAACCATACACACAAGGATCAATTAATATGCTATTAAACAATCAAGGTTTAAAGATTTAAAAAATTTCGATAAAACGAAAAAATGCCTCAAAAACAGTATTTTTGAGAAAAATTTGGCTTCTGGACAATCCTGAAGGGGTCAAAATTGTTCCAGAATGATGTTTCCACCCAAAATTCACAAGTCTTGGGTCAACATCTGGGTTCTAGAGCCAAACTTTGATTAAAATCGAGATTATAAATAATCAAAACGAGCTTCTAATCTAATAGCAAGCATAACCAGAATTTTAAAGCCATTTAAATTACCTTGAAAAGTAGTTACAATAATTAAATAAGCACTGCTCCGATACCGCTGTTGGGTTTCGTGATGTCCAACACCACGCGGAACTAAAACCCATCCTCAAGACCCGCACATAAATTAAAGCAACTAAAACATGCATATTAATTAACAACATAATTAGTAACATAATTAATTAACAAGAAAAGGGAAAAACGAAATTACCCTCGACGCGTGCTTCACTCATAAAGAGCTCTTACTTGAAAGCTAGCCGAGCTTCGCAAATGCGATAGCCTCCTACTACTTACACCCTCAAGCCCGACCCATACGACCCCTACCCCAGAGCTTAGCCAGGGCTAGACCAAAGACTTAGAGTATTACGAGCGAAAGTGTTCAAGCTTTTGGTGATCCTTTCAAGCTCACAACTCAAAGTGGATTTTCTCC
Source organism: Chenopodium album (assembly GCF_948465745.1). Classification (NCBI taxonomy): domain Eukaryota; kingdom Viridiplantae; phylum Streptophyta; class Magnoliopsida; order Caryophyllales; family Amaranthaceae; genus Chenopodium; species Chenopodium album. Next base: position 20,381,775 of record NC_137846.1, read on the forward strand.
ATTTTCAAGGTTGGGTATTTATAGAGAAAATCCCATGAACATTCCTCTCTCCCATCAACGTGGGAGAGTTGGTAAAATCCCTTTTTCTAATTTAGTTTAAATCAAAAGGAAAAGGCAAAACAATCAATAAGTGTCACAATGTGACTAAGGGTAGGTGAGGACCACCAAGGGGAAGGGACCAATTTCCCTTGCTCCCCAAGGCTCTCTCACAAATCGGCTTCCCTAGGCTCGGCCAATAGCCGCACACCAGCTAGTCTCACGGGCTGGAAACCCGCGCTAGCAAGCCACGCATCATTGCAGGCTGCTGGGCGATGCTACCTTCCCATGCGCGCGAGTGCGGGCTACTATGCGAGGTGTTGTGCGTGCAACGCTAGTAGCAGCTAGCAAGGCCCAGGACGCATTGCTAGCATGGCTGCCCTACTCTAGCCAACGCTGCTAGCATGCGCGCTGCTAGCAGCCTTGGCTTGGCTGCCATGCCCCTTGCACTCGGTTTTCTCGGGGCATTCCGATGCTAGGAGTATTTATGAATTTGTTGATTGCTTGATTTTACCGTATCGTCGTTTTCTAAATTCAACTAGACTTGAGACGCTCAATTTCGACGCTCCTAACTCGATATCCGACGTCTATGCTCATAATACTCTAACGACTCATTAATTCCTTCGGATGAATTCGTCGTCACAGGTCGGTTACTTGATTGGGTTTGACCCGAAGGGTTCAGTCAAGATTAAGCTGTAATATTAATTATACATTAATATTACTGATCGGAAGCGGCCTCCAGCTAGGCAATCCGATCACTTGACCTCACTGAATAATTAGGTTTCTAATAATTCCGAACCCTCTATGGGAAAAATACACTTGTTTGAAGGTCACCATTCCTATCCCATGTAGTGGGCCTATGAGCATATGTTTATTAAGAGATGAACTCAACACATCATCATCACAACACAACTTCACTTCTTTACTCCTATAATCAACACAATTATGAACAATAATGGGAGAAAGTGAATTACCTCAAGGAGGAATTTGACATTCTTCTTCACTATGTGATCAAGCTTCTTATGCAGCAATTTATGCAAACTTGGCACATTACCCTTCTCAAATATCTTAGCTTGCATCACGAAACAACCATTTTTCTAGCTTCTTTTCTTAAGCCACAACCAATGAACCTTTGTTGAGCTTCCACCGACCTTCATTAAAGTGACTAGCATAACCATTATCGTAAAATTTTGCAATGTAGATTAAACTAATACAGATATCTAGAGCATGGCTTACATTTGTTAGGGCTATTCTATTTGTCTTTCAATGTATATTAATATATTAAAATGCGTTTCTAAAAGCATCTCTACGCCACGTTGACCCCCTTAACTACTTCACGTCACTAACTAAACTCCTTATCATGCCACGTCATCTACTCAATTCCTTAAGATGTCACGTCATCCGCACTACCAACAATACTTCATATTGTCTCAACTATATTGAAAAAAAAATAAGGATGAGAAAGTTCGAACACTTGACCTCTTGAAAACATTATTGGTTAACCACTTAGGCTAATAGATTATTATGCTTTAATGTTGCACACTAAATAATATTATACTGTAAAAGTATTGAAAATATATACTACATACATACTATTAAATGCTCTTAAAAATTAGAAGTTGCACAACTATAAAAGTAGTATCCTGGGGCAATGCCCGGGCTACTCAGTAGTTCTTAGATGAAATGGAGTGATGGAAAGGGAAAATATGTGCTCAGATTATAGGACTTATCACTTATTGTCACTTGTTTACATTCTAAAAAGACAAGGCAGGGGCAGATCAAACGGGGGTTCAAGGGGTTCAACTGAACCCCGTTAGATCCAGAAAAAAATAGGAATTTTTGTTAGAGAAAAAAAGAAAAAAAAAACTATATAAATAATATTTGAAACAAACATATACACTATTAGGATCATAGCTCAGTTGGAAAGGTATTTCTTGAGTTGGACAGGCAGGTCCCAGGTTCGAGTCTACCATGACGCAATCTTAATTTTTTTTTTCTTTTTAACTCCTTTTTTCTCTATCCTTACACTCTCTCTAACTCTGTAACTTTTGTTCTCTTTCTTTTCTCAATTCTCATAGACAAAACTAAAACCCTAACTTTCTTTCTCTTTCTTTTTTCAATTTGCTGCCTGCCGCACCGACGTCCTTGCTAGCTGCTGGACGACCAACGACCTGCTGCCAGGTAACTTCCTCTCTCTTTTTTTTTCAATTTCCTAAATATTTTAATATGTTTTGTAATTTGTACTTGTTTAAATTGTAGATTGTTAATCTTTTTTCTATTAAGTGTTAATCTGTTTTTTTCAATCTGTTTTTGAGTTTTTCAATTTCTTAATTGTTAATATGTTGATTGTTTTGTAACTTTTGTTGTATTGATAATTGCTAAATGAATAAATGGGTAGTAGATGTAGTAGTGATTATTTTTTTATTTTTTTAAAAAAATTATTGTAGTGTGTGACTATGAAAAGTTTGGAGCATTTTTGGGTCAAATCTAAAAAATCATCAAACTTTCTCTCTTTTTTTTTTTTTTTAATTTCTTAAATATTTTAATATGTTTTGTAATTTGTAATTGTTTAAATTGTAGAATGTTAATCTTTTTTCTATTAAGTGTTAATCTATTTTTTTCAATCTGTTTTTGAGTTTTTCAATTTCTTAATTGTTAATATGTTGATTGTTTTGTAACTTTGTTGTATTAATAATTGTGAAATGAATAAATGGGCAGTAGATGTAGTAGTGACTATTTTTTTTTTTTTTAATTATTGTAGTGTGTGACTATGAAAAGTTTGGAGCATTTTTGGATCAAATCTTAAAAATCATCAAACTTTTCCTCTCCAAACTCTAAACCTATAGGTGAAGACAGTACATAGAGGATGAAAAAGACATTGAGTCACCTAATGTCATTCAACCTCCACTTGAAAGCAATCCACAACCACATGGATCATTTTATTTTATGAATTGTATTTTTACATTTAATTAAAGTTGTGTATTACTGTATCGGATCATTTTATTTTGCAATTTTATTGAAAGTTGGACTTATTTTGTTGTGTACTTATGTATTGGTATTTATTTGAATACTCTATTTTATACTTGAATACCGATTTATATCCGTGCATACGGATATCGGGTGTTTGATGAAGTTTGAACCTCCTAGGTACAATTCTTGGATCCGCCACTGAGACAAGATGAACAAAGTTGAGGGTCTGCTCAAAAGAATGGAATCAAATGGATGTAATTGATGACTGGAGACTTACGCTGTACAATTTGCTACTAACGTTGTATACAGTAAATTAGAACTGTGAGAAACAAGTTCAATCAACTTTGACTGAAATGTAAAGATATAACATGAGAAAATCATGATTCGCAATCTTACACAATCATGATCAATGGGCAGTGTGACCACCTCCATCCTTAACTAAAAGAGTATACCCTACCACCGTAACGTTGGAGGAAATATAAGTTAATAAGGCTGATGTACAAAATTGGTACATCATGGGGTAAATTGGTCATAACCTATGAATTTTGGGGGTAAATTTGTAATTTCAATCCTTTATTCCTCTATCTTCCATTCCCACATCATGGCCTTTGCAGCTAGAAATTCCATCCACCTTCTTCACACAAGCCACTTGTTAAATTGTGACTCGAAATCTAGTAGGGCTGATATTGAATCAAGATATCTCTTAAACTATAAGTGATTTTGAGATGATTCAAGCTAGAGGTCATAGCTTGGTTCAAGAGTATTACAACGATAGGTCATATGCCCAATTCCAATAAGAAACGAGAAAGTTATGGCCATTTTACCAAAACCCGACGAAACTGGAAAATTGTGACGAGCGAGCAAGCTATAGCTCACTGCTATAGCTCACTGCGAGTGAGATATAGCTCGACCCTATGAGGACTTGCGGCAGGCATGAGCTAGCTGTCAAGGTATAGCTTGGCAATTCAGTTCTTCTAATATAATTTACGGAATATTTCCTAAAATTATGACGGCTATTTGAATATACTTGGGGAACAATTTAGGGTTTTTATTAAGGTTTCCTTGTGTTATAAAAGGACACTTTAGTTGATCAATTAGATCATACCTTATGAGCCATTAGATTTAGGACTCTTTGTATTATTCTCTCGTTCTTTCTCCATTATAGTGAGAAAGCTCTCGAATCCCCCACCCATGGATGTAGGTCTAATTTGACGGAACCACGTAAATCCTTGTGTTCTTTGTTTATCTTCTTTATTGTTTTTCTCGTTCTTATTTTCATTGACTTGTTCCACATTAATCAAACACAATTACACCATTATTTCCTAACAAGTGGTATCTAGAGCCAGGTTTTAAGGTCTTAGGTTTTAGGTGTTTATAGATTAGTTTAATTAAATTATGCCAATGAAATTCGACATTGAGAAATTCGATAGGCAAGTGAATTTTGGCCTATGGCAATTTAAGATGAAAGCCATCTTGGTTCAAAATGGCTGTCACAAGGCTCTTGAAGGTATATCCAAAAAGCCTTCAGGCATGACAAAGGATACGTCGGAGGAGATCGATTTGAAGGCTCTTTCGCCAATTCAATTATGTCTCTCTAATGATGTTTTTCATAGAGGTTTCCAAGGAGATGACTTCTGCGGGTTTTTTATTGAAGTTGGAGTCACTTTATATGATAGAGCGTGACCAACCGTCTACTATCATTGTTTCCAAACACCACCATTGTTGTTTAGGTTAGTAATGTCGTGTTAAGGAGATAATTTTCTTAAGGGGTTAATATGGCCGCCATACTTTAAATTCTTTGCTATTAGGGTGTCTTTTTGTTCCACCTTGAAACAGTGTTGGAGCCATTATTATTTAGAACGAAAGAAGAAGAAGAAGAAGAAGAAGAAGAAGAAGAGGACGATGGGAAGAATAGGAAGAGGGGAAGATGGAAAAGAAGATGAGGCATTTTTGGTTAATTGGCGGGAACACAGAGAGATGATGGTGGCCGGTGATGTGATGATGAATAGGATGTATTTTTTTTTGGAAAAGAAAAATAAAAGAAGTTGCAAATAATTACTTATTTGGACATCTAATATATCTAAAAACTAGTATAGTACCCATGCAAAGGCACGGTATAATAAGTTCATTTATTAAATATTACTCTTATTATCAAGGTTATGTTCAATTCAGCTTATTTTAGAAATAATCATAGTTTATTTGCTTTTATTTATCGTTGAACAATTATATTTTCATAGTTTGAAAAATGGGGATTTTTCTATGTGCGTGGCTGGCTACACCTAGGTGGCCAAGGTTACTCGAGTTACTCGTTCAGGGTTACTCGAGTTACTCGGTTAGGGGTTACTCGAGTTACTCCTGACTGAGTAACCCCTTAAGTAACCCCTCGCCGAGTAACCCCTGACTGAGCAGCCTCTCGATTAACCCCTGTCCGAACCCCTCAAGTAACCCCTGACCGAACCCCTCAAGTAATCCCTGACCGAGTAACTCGGGTAACCCCTACCACACGGTGTGCCTAGCCACATACAACAATTTGTATTAAAAAAATATAAATTGCAAAGTGCAAATCAAATGAAATCTCATTTAATAAATTCAAATTAGATCAAATAATAATTTAGCTAGTCAATCAAAAAACTGTGGTGAATTGAACATTACCCAAGTGTGGTCAAATCTAGTAAATCAAACATAGCCAAAAAATAAGTAACCCCTGACCGAGTAACTCGAGTATCCCTGGTTGAGTAACCCCTCAAGTAACCCCTGACCGAGTAATCCCTTGATCAACCCCTAACCGAACCCCTCAAGTAACCCTTGACCAAACCCCTCAAGTAACCCCTGACTAAGTAACTGGTGTAACCGAGTTAGGTCCAATATATGAATTGAGCATAACCCAAATCTTAATAAATTAATGTAAAAAGGTTTCATTTAAAGATATACATATTTTACATTTCAAAGAAATTTAGGGTGTGTTTTGATTCTCTTTATTTTTACTTTTAGTTGTAAAATTAACTTAAGTGACCCTTTTTTTTTTTTTTTTTTTTGAGGAACTAACTTAAGTGATCCTTATTAACCCTTATCATAACTTATTGAAATTTATGTTTCGTGAGCTTATATTATCTGCGGAGCCGATTTGAGACCCGGAATTGATTCGAACTGAGACCGATTAAAAGGATAACCTTGATCCAAGCGTTCACGACCCAAATAATTCTCGTTGTGGGTCAACTCAAACTCCATCCAGCTACCTAAATTAACACTTCTAATATTGCGTTACTGTAAATGAAAGGAATGGTGTCCTTCGAACAAGTGTATTATTCTGATAGAGAGTTCGGAATTATTAGAAAGCTAATTATTCAGTGAGGCCAAGTGATCGGAATGCCTGGGTGGAGGCCGCTTTCGATCAGTAATATTGATGAATAATTAATATTACAGCTTAATCTTGACTGAACCCTTCCGGTCACACCCAAGCAACTAGCGAATCGAAGCAACGAATTAATTCGGAAGGAATTAAAGAGTCGACCGAGTAATTGATATTTAGACGTCGGAAATTCGAGCTTGGAGCGTCGGAAGTCGAGTCGAAAATAATAAAAGACGAGACGAGAAAATTACTAATAAATCAAAAAAATTACCAAAATACCCCTAGCATCGGAATTCCCCGAGCAAACCGAGTGCTAGGGGCATATGGTCTAGCAAGGTGGCTAGTAAGTGCACCAAGCCGAGCCTAGGCTGGCTGGTGCGTGCTAGCACACCATCGCTAGCAGCAGCAGCACAAGCTAGCAATGCTAGCTAGCACTGCTAGCAGTGTGTGCGTGCTGGCACGCAGGGGCAGCGATGCATGTGGTATCGCGCGCCACGCCCAGCACAAGCAGCAAGCCGAAGCTAGCAGCCCGCACCAAGTGCGAGGCTTGCTAGCAAACTGCGGTTAGAAACCCGCACCTAGTGCGTGGCGTGCTAGCTACGACAGCTAGCAGCACGCACATGGTGCGAGGCCTGCTAGCAACGGCCTTCGGCCAACAACAGCCCGCACGCATAATCTTGCTGGGTTGAAGGTGGCAACAGCCATGGCAGCCCACTTGGGGTGCCTTGGTGCCCAAGTGGGGCTGCCACATGGCGCGATCTCATTGGGTGTTTGGGGTGTGTGTTGGCCGGTTTTGGAGAGGGAGTGTGGAGCAAGTTTTGTCCCCCCTCCTCCAAATGGTCCTCGCCTAACCTCTCATGTGAGCTTGACAATTGTTGATTTATTAGTAGGTTGATTATTTATTTTATTTTAGATTTAAAATAAAATGAATAAAATCAAAATCTCCCACATGGAAAGATGATGGGAATTTTGAGAGCCTTTGCCTATAAATACCAACCTAGGAAGTTGAGAATTCTTCACTTGAGTAAGTGTTGAAAAAGGCATCACGGTTAGAAAACCTTTGAACAGTAATTACTCAGGTTTTGAGGTCAGGCCTTGCTAACTCCAAGGCAATAGACAGAGTTCGGTGCTCGTGTTGCGGGTGGACTTCGAAGGAGGTCTCCGTGTGAGCGGAGCTAAAGGGCTTTCAAGTAAATGATCGTTTTGGTGAGCGAAGCACGTTACAAAGGTAATTTTCTCTTACTTAGTCTTGTGTTTATGTTAATTATGCTTATGGTTATAATTATTGTGAGTTTGGTTTTGGGGGTTGGGTTTCTTTCCGCGGTGGGTCGGACTCACCGAAACCCAACATTAAACATAAGTTAAATTATGCAATTAGTAATTTTTCAACAATAATTGAATTATATTTTTTTTGTTTTACTTTTGTGTCTTTAATTATTTATTATTTATTTATCAGAATTGACACCTCTAATACTCCATAGTTGTAAACATAAGTTAAAATATGCAATCAATAATTTTTTCAGCAATTGAATTATATATTTTTTTCTTACTTTTGTTCCTTAATTGTAATTATTTATTTTTCATAAGTTAAAACTTGTTGTGCGACTCGAACATTTTCCAAAAAAAAAATATGAATAAATCGTTTTATTTGAATAAAAAATATGTTTTGGCCTAGTAATAATCTAGTTTAGTCTTCTTTGCTTTTCTATTTTTTTTTTTTGGAGGAAATTAAATTTGCTTTTCTATATTTTACCCACTTCTTTAATGAATCTTATTTATATTAATTAAATTTCTTTTTAAAGTAAGTGTTAATGTTTCTTCTTTATATTAATCATATTTCTTTTTAAAGTAAGTGTTAATGTTTTTTTTTGAAAAGGTAATTCCTGGTATTTTGATGGGAATAATTGCATTATTACATGCAAATTAGTTTTCCTTAATATAAAAAGAAAAAAAAATTTGGAATATTTTATTTTGGAAATTTTGTCTAGAACTACCCTAAAGATAGGGTCATTTGTGAACAACTACCCGTTTTTTTTTATTTGTTAAGAACTACCCAGAAGTTAATAAAAGTTTGGGTAACACTACCCATTAACGTTTTCCGTCCAAAAAAACGTTAATGGGGTCCACTTTTTCACTTTTTCACTTTTCCCACTTAATTAACTCCCCTAATTACCTTCTCTCTTTTCCCTAATTAACTTCCCCTAAACCATAGAAATTAAAACTGCCAAATTTAGACATCCTATCAATTACAATGGCCAATTAGACATCCTACCAACTGCAATGGCCAATTAGTAATTAAAATGCAATTGAATTCAATTTCAAAGTCAAAATAACTGAAACTTAGAACTCAATTGAACCCCTAAACCCTAGAAATCAAAACCCCCAAATTTATTTGAACCCATAAACCCTAATCCGAATCCCTAATTCACACCCTAATTATGTTAATTGTGTTCAATTAAAACTTGTATACAAATACAATAAACAATGAATTAAAAGGAAAGTGTACGTGAAGCATTACTTGAATAATTGAGAATTTGTGTTCAATAGATTGAGTATAATCTTTTGGATTATTTAGTGAGAATAGAGGGGAAGTTAATTAGGGAGGATAGAGAAGGTAATTAGGGGAGTTAATTAAGTGGGAAAAGTGAAAAAGTGGGCCCAATAACGTTTTAATTGGACGGAAAACGTTAATGGGTAGTGCTACCCAAACATTTTGTAACTTGTGGGTAGTTCTAAACAAATTAAAAAAAAGGGTAGTTGTTCACAAATGACCCTATCTTTAGGGTAGTTCTAGACAAAATTTCCTTTTATTTTTAATTAATATGTACAAGTATATAAAGGGAGAATGGTAATAGAGGAAGAAATATATAATAGTGGATTATATATCTTATAAGAAGATTTGTAAAAAAAAAGTGGATGGAAAGTGGCATACAGATTTAAAGATTTAGAATAATACTTTAATCTATGATTTCACCTTTAACACATATTTATTAATATTTGATACTATGATTCAACTTATACAAAATTAAGTTCACAAAAATAATAAATAAATAAAATAAAATAAACGCAATTAATTTGTCATATATTATTCTATAATTTAAATATAAAAAATATTGTTCAATTAGGTCACATAAGATTAAAAATATTCATTAATGTAGGAAATAATTTAAGATAAAAATAATATGAAATTTTGTCACATAAGAACAAAACTATTCATATGATTTATTGTAGGCAATAATTTATGATAAAAAAAATTATGCAATTTTGTCGCATTAGATAGATAAAAAATATTTGTAAGATTTTTTGTAGGCAATAATTTAAGGTAAAAAAATATTCGTAAGATTTTTTAAAGGCTACAAAAAAATTCAACAATATACGGAGTATATATTTTGATAATTGCTTTATCTAGAATTGGGAAAAAGGACGAAAATTTATTTAATAATGGAGTGACATGTGGAGCTTTGCATATAGTGTCCTCTGTTTTAGTATGTATATATATAGATAAATTTGTCAATTGTGAGATTACACGGTTTTAAAACCCCTATTAAACTGCACAGTACTATACTATACTTAATTAGCCATGCAATTGCACGGTTTAAGCTAACTTGAATTTGATATTGTGATTTGAATGAATATTCTTTTCTGATTCTCTGCTTTTTCACATGCATGTAATAAGATATATTCATAAGCTTTGTATGATTATTTGCCAAGTATAGGTTAACGTACCAAATTTTTCCAAGTATATAATAAGATATATACATGAGCTTTGTAAGAACTTGCCAAGTATGTAGAACCCGTACCAAATTTTTAATGGAGTATCAAAATTTGGCAAAATTAAGTTTAAATATTGGAGATAATATGTTTGAACTATCTTGATTTTATCTTCCATGCAAGCATACTGTAACACCCCCGACCCCAAACAAATTAGGGAGGGGCCTATTGTCACGAAATGCGCATCAAGGGTCAACAACTGTCCTCACAGACCAACACGAGTCCTTCCGACATATTTTGTTCTCACTCATGCGCACCTCGGGAAAACTTCCCAGGAGGTCACCCATCCCAAGACTACTCCCAACCAAGCACGCTTAACTATGGAGTTTCTTAGCATATGGGCTCTCTAAAAAGAAGATGCATCTTGTTGATATGAGTAGTATATTAAATTCCTTTAAAGCAATCATGGGTGGTATTACATACACCCCCACTTGAGAATGGCAACGCTCTCGTTGCGCCTGGAAGCTTAAGGACTCCACTATTACGCCTAATGGCAACTGGGTAGCCAAAGTGTTACATCCAGTCTGGCTACCGCCATATGGCCCTAGAATTCTTTCCCGCTAGACGACTGACATAGGATTAATTATCCACGATCAGCACGCGGTTGCAGGGTTCCTCTGATACCATTTGTAACACCCCGACCCCAAACAAATTAGGGAGGGGCCTATTGTCACGAAATGCGCATCAAGGGTTAACAACTGTCCTCACAGACCAACACGAGTCCTTCCGGCGCAGTTTTTCCTCACTCATGCGCACTCCAGGAAAACTTCCCAGGAGGTCACCTATCTCAAGACTACTACTAACCAAGCACGCTTACCTATGGAGTATCTTAGTATATGGGCTCTCTAAAAGGATGATGAATCTTGTTGATATAAGTAGTATATCAAATTCCTTTAAAGCAATCATGAGGGGTATTACATACCCCATTTGTAACACCCCGACCCCAAACAAATTAGGGAGGGGCTTATTGCCACGAAATGCGCATCAAGGGCCAACAATTGTCCTCACAAACAAACACGAGTCCTTCCAGCGCATTTTGTCCTTACTCATGCGTACCCCAGGAAAAGTTCCCAGGAGGTTACCCATCCCAATACTACTCCTAACCAAGCACGCTGAACTATGGAGTATCTTAACATATGAGCTCACTAAAAGGAAGATGCACCTTGTTGATATGAGTAGTATATCAAATTCCTTTAAAGAAATCATGAGGGGTATTACATACACCCCCACTTGAGAACAGCAACCCTCTCGTTGCGCCTGGAAGCCTGAGGACTCCAGTATTACGCCTGATGGCAACTGGGTAGCCAAAGTGTTACATCCAGTTTGGCTACGGCCATATAACCCTGGAATTCTCCCTCGCTAGGCGACTGACATAGGATTAATTATCCACAATCAGCACGCAGTCGCAGGCTTACTCTGATACCATTTGTAACATCCTGACCCCAAATGAAAACTTCCCAGGAGGTCACCCATCTCAAAACTACTCTCACCCAAGCACGCTTAACTATAGAGTATCTTAACATATAGGCTCTCTAAAAGGAAGATGCATCTTGTTGATGTGAATAGTATATCAAATCCTTTAAAGCAATCATGAGGGGTATTATACATACTATATCTTGTTATCATGCAAATATTTTATTATCTTACGTTATTGTATATTATCTTTTGATATATTTCATTCTTTAATTAGTTATCTTTTGTCATTGTATATTATTTTTTCTCAATATCTTGTAAAGATATTATTTTATCAGATATATATTTCATTCTTTATTGACATATAGTGGAAATTAGAAGGTCTTAGATGATTTAGTGAATAATATTGCTTGTGAAGGTGACACGTGGAGCTATTTTTCTAAGTGTACTCTGTTTTAGTATAGTTATAGATGTATATCCGTCTAATTAATGGGGCAGCATTGTAACATTGTTTAAATTAAGTATTTTTTTTTATTTTATTTTTTTTTTAAAGAGCACGAGAAAGAATGTTTTCAAAAAAAAAAGTACGAGAAAGAAATAGGAGAGAGAAAGATGTGAAAATGTGGCAGTAAAATTGGATTTTATAAAAAGCCACATTAGATTATAAGTTTGTCCCAAATATTTTCAACATGTTATATTGTAACTTGCATTAGAACAACTCCAATGGTTGTAATTAGGGACTTGCTTGCAATATTAACTAATTCCTAGTTATTAGTTTGACCATTGGAGCTAGAAAATGTAATTAGCTTTGTCAAGCTAATTTGCTTGGAGAAAAACTTCCTAAAAAAAATGGAATCAATAAAATGAAATATAAAAAGTTAATTAAGGAAGTGAAATTCATTTAAAATGTAAGCTAATAACTAGCCGTTGGAGTTCAAAGTAGCTATAATGACAATTACTTTGCCGTTAAGGGTTCTAATTTGAGAATATAAGAGTGAAAAGTAAGATTATTATATTGAGTCAATCAAAATTTAAAATTAATTTTAGAAGATGATCCAAAAGGCAGCGCGTTACTGGTGCGGCCAGCCGCACGATGCGGCAGGGTGCCAAGTCAGTAAACAATGACAAAGTAACCCCACTGACTTAGTAACCCCTAACCAAGTAACCTCTCCGACCTGATAACCCCTAACCCACCTAGTAACCCCTGACCGAGTAACCCCTAACCGGACATAGTAACCCCTGGCCGGACCAAGTAACCCTGACTGACCTAGTAACCCTTGACCGGACGTAGTTACCCCTGACCGACCTAGTAACCCCAAACCGAGTAACCCTTGACCGGACCTAGTAACCCCTGATCGGATGTAGTAACCCCTGACCAGACCTAGTAACCATTAACCGGACCTAGTAACTCCTAACCTAACCACCAATTCAACCGCTAAAGTAACCACCAATTACAACCACCACAACAATCAACAATCAACCACAACAATGACAGCCACAACACCACCATCATCTAACCTTCGACTGTTGTACTAACCGAACCCACAACACCACCAACTACAGTACCCACACCACCAGCCCCAGGCCCAAACGCCTTTCCACTAGCCCCTAACCCACAAAAAAACCCTGATCCAACCAAACCATTAAAAAAAAAATTAAATCGAACAAATACCTTAAAAGTCAACAATGGTTTCGAATTTCACTTTAAGTATGGCTAAAAAGGCCAAATTCGACCATGAAAACTCTATGGCTGAATTTGTCCTGAAAACCTTGAACTTTTTTTCCGGTGACGGAGTCACCAAACTAACACTACCCACCCAGCGAAATCACCATCTCCGACGAACGAACCATCGACGAACGAACCACAAAGACGACTATTGACGATGGTTGCGAATTTTGTGTTCTCAGAGAAAGTGAGAATGTGAGATGAAGGTTTTGGACTTGGAGAAGAAGAAAAGATGAGAGAGAAAGAGGAGAGAGAAGCAAGAGAAAAAGAATTTTTTTTTTAAAAAAAAAAAAAATTGTGGCTGGCCGCACGGTATGGCCAGGAGTAAGTCTCAGCCCTGCACCGTGCTATTATTTTGGGAATTTCCTAGTTAAGTGAGTGTATGCTAAAAGTATATACGTATCTAAGTACACATATAAAAATATCTCATACTCGTTTGAATAAGATTTCTCCGTTTCATCTTCTCCCCGGCTTTTAGTCTTCCCGCTTGTGTAGAGCTAATAATTCGTCCATTACAGTGGTGTCTTCTTCACTATTTTCATCCACGACAGGAGGCGTGTTGAACGGAGAAAGCCTTCGCATTTCCAATGAAGGGAAGAGGTTAGTTTAAATTGGAAGTTGTTGTAATTTAGGGTTTTAAAGTGCGATGTTTGCGACAATGATAGGGTAAATGTTGATTGAATTATCAGCGAATTGTGGAATTAGGGTTTTAGTTTTTATTGAAACACTAATTTAATTGGTAATGAAATTTTGAATTATGAACTAATCTTGAAGTTAGGGTTTTGCGAAATTGGTAATTGAATTAATCAAATAATCTGTACGTTATTTGTGTTATATATAAGATTAAGCGCATAATTGTGATGTTGAGTTTATGATACATTTTTAGTAGAAATTAATGATATTTTGATTTTGTGATGTTGAGTTTATACATAGAGAGAACCCGAATTGTTTATGTAGTTGAGTTTTTGAAGTTGCTAAATGATATTGATGCACGTAGAGTTGTATATGAGTATTAGATTTTGTGAAGTTAGAGCTGTATCTGAGTATTTGATTTTTTGAAGTTGTGATGTTGATTTTGGGAAGTTGCTAATTGATATTCATGCATGTAAAGTTGTATCTGAGTATTTGATGTTTATCTAAGTATTTGATTTGCTGATGTTGAATTTGTAAGTAGTATTGTGAAGTGTGAAGTTGTATTTAAGAGGCATTATTTGAAGTTAGTTAGTCATTCTTTGATATTGGGAGGAAAGGTAGGAGTAATGGGAAAGAAGGTATGAGAGTAGAGGCCGGGTCGCAGAAGGAAAAAAATGGTTGAGTCTAAGGTATCATCATGTAAATCAACCTCTGAATCACCATGTGGATCGATGTTAGAATCTGATTATGAGTATGAACCTGAACTAGAAGTGGATCCAGTAATGCAATATAGTGCTGTGTGTAGTGATGATGTTAGTCAATGCTACAACAGTGGTGATGAGGTAAGAGTTGAACTTGTAATAGGATCTGTGATGAGGTGAGACATGATTAAATGTATGTGGAATGATGTGTCTGTATTGATATGCAGGTAAGGAAGGTTGAACGCAAAGCGAGGAGGAAACGGAAAATTGATCCGAAGGTGTTTGTGGTGAGTTGGTTAGTTTATATGAATGGATGCAATTACCTGTAGTTGTGGTGGTATTTATGTTATCATAATCTGGTGCAGGACAATTCTAGAACTTTAGGAGGCAAGGTGAAGGAGTCTTGGACTATCATTGCTTCTTTTAAGAGCAAGAAAAAGGTATTAAATCAAAACCATTAGTGCTTTTTTGAGAAAAGTATCAATATATGCTACAAATTGGGAAGTTTTTTAGTTGTTGTTTCACTTTTTTGCAGGCAATGAATGTCAACTGCCTCGTGGAGACATTGGGTAGGATTTTATGTAGCTTTGATGACAGCAAGAAGCGTGTTGTCAGGGAAATGGGTTTGGGGGGCTTGTTTTATCTGAAGGGGCTGCCACGATAGTTGGCCTTCTAGTTGTGTACTAGGGTTGATGTGAGTAGAAAATGCTTGTTGACTGTTTACGGACAATGTTGGGTTTCGATGAGTCTAACTCATCGCAGAAATAAAACCCGAGCCCAAGCAAAAAAACTCACAATTAATATAAACAAAAGACATAAATAACAAGATTAGATAAAAGACTAAATTACCCTTGATGCGTGCTTCGCTCGACCAACAGAGCTCTTACTTGAGAAAGCTAAGCCTCACAAGCGCAACGGCCTCCGACGATATCCACCCACAATGCGACCCCGACCAGTCTCTTACTTAGAGGTTAACCAAGTCGGACCAAAACACTACTCGAGAAATTAATGAGCTTAAAGGTTTTCTCTCAAGTGTAGATGCCTTTTTGAGCTCTTACTCAATTGACTTTCTCCAAATCCCAAGGTGGGTATTTATAGAGAATATCATGAGAGAATTCCACTTTCCCATCAATGTGGGAGAGTTGGTAAAATCAATTTCCCTTTTTATTTTTAAATAAAAAATAAAAGAAAATAGCAAACATCTAATTAATCAACAAGTGGCAATAACACAAGGAGAGGTTAGGTGAAGACCACAAGGAGGGGGCGGACCAAATCCTTGCTCCCCAAGGATCCCCAAAACCGGCACTCTCACAAGCTGTCAAGTGGCGCCCCGGCACAAAGGCACGCCCAGCTGGCAGCCTTGTGCTAGGCTGGGCTTGCTACCCCGTGCCAGCCATGTTGCGCGTGGGCTGCTGCCTTGGCCTAGCAGCAAGCACGCTTGCGCGCCAGCCCAGCAAGCTTACTTGCTGCTTGCTGCTGGGCATGGCGCGTTTTGCCGCAGCACACACACGCACAGCTAGCTGGCCTGCACGCCAGCACACACACACGCACATGCAGCAAGCCACGCATGCTATGCGGGCTGCTGTGCACTTGTGTGCGGCTGGTGCTGTTAGCCTAGCTAGCCACGCACCATCTCCCATGCGCACCCAGCACCCTTGTCTTGGTGCAGTGCGCATGCTAGCCACACTTGCCCCTACCATTCGGTTTGCTCGGGGCATTCTGATGCTAGGGGTATTTTTGTAAATTGTTGATTAATTATTGATTTTACCGTCACGTCTTTTATTAATTCGACTCGACTTGTGACGCTTGGTCTCGACGCTCCTAGCTCGATTTCCGACGTCTAAATTCATATTACTCGAGCGACTCATTAATTCCTTCCGAATTAATTCGTCGTGTCGGATCGTTAGTTGCTTGGGTGTGACCCTAAGGGTTCAGTCAAGATTAAGCTGTAATATTAATTATACATTAATATTACTGATCGGAAGCGGCCTCCACCCAGGCATTCCTATCACTTGAACTTATTGAATAATTAGCTTTCTAATAGCTCCGAACCCTCTATCGAAATAATACACTTGTTCGAAGGACACCATCCCTTTCAATCTCCCACTTGTCCTTCCGAACAAGTGTGCTTTTAGTGTATAGCCTTTTTCCTATGTCACTTAATGTCTCTTCATGAACTATAAGGTAAGATTATTCGTCATCCTTATTACATCTAGAAGTGTTTCTCGAAATCCGAGTTTGACTGTCAATAAACAGATGATTTCTAAAATCCATCCGAGCACGGCCATGCATTTTCACAGTTTCACTCTTCGAGAGGCCTTGTAAACAACAAAGACATGTTCCCTATTGTTAGTAGGGGGACATTCCCAGTGTTGTAATGTCAGCTTCTCTTAATGAGAGGACTTAGCCACCAGAGTGTTGCCGTTATAATCTCCTTGTACGGCAGACGTTTGACTAACATCAAAACGGACTAGTACTCAAACACGAGAACTCACAATGCTCATGGTCGAGGAAAGAGGTTATGATAGCCATAATGAGAAGTATACTTATGACGATTTTTAAATCTCTTAAAGTATTCTCATAGGTCGATCCAGTATGGTTCTAAACCAATACCTGTGCATATTGCTTTCTCATTTTCATTCAAACCATCACAACACAAAACAAACTCTTAAACCAAAATGCTTCACAAAACTAATGGTTAGGGAAACGAAAGGTCATAAGGCTTGTAATGTGGCTCATAATCAAGAAAGGGAATAGGCTCAAAGGGGTAGCAAGATAGGAAAATGCAAAATAGAAAACCAAATTTGTAACAAAACAAAAAGAAGATAAAGAAAAATGAGAAAAGGTGCCCTTTTCCTCCCCTATAGTGGCTCGGTCACGATCTTGGGAGCTAGAGGTAAAAACAAGGATTAAGATATGCATAGCTAAGGATCCTTAATTGCTACTCAACAAGGTGATGAAGGCTAGAATAAATGAAGCTCACAAGGGATATAAAGCAATTACCAACTAAAGGGCTTCAAATCCACTATAGAGAGCAACTCCATCTTACCACATTCCCGTGAACTAAGGCTTCATGGAACCCAAAAGTTCTCAAACCGGCTACCTTAGCATATAGTATCCTAGAGTCAACCAATGACACTCTCAAACCGTGCACACATTTGCCACTTAGGAAGAAAAAAACATTCAAGAATACAAGTTCCAAAATAGAATGTCCAAAACAAGAACTAACAAAATACATTTTGCCAAAATTACCTTAAAAGTAAACAAAAATCTTTTTGGATTTTTCAAAATAAAAGAAAAGATATGGAAATGCATATACTCAAGTGCACGGCATACATGAATCAACATCCCACCAAATATGGTAGAATACCCTCCCCCAAGCTTGAATGAGACAACATGCTCAAACATAAATCATAGAATCCATGGGAGGGAAAAAGAAAGAAATCAATCCAACAAACCAACACATGTCCAAAAGTCACCAACCATTAGAGATAGGGCAAGGAAAGATATTACCGGATATAGGTGGGTGTAAATACCCGCAAATGACCCAATTTAACCTTTCAAAGCCAATTTCCTCTTGAATTGAATCTTGGTTTCCATATGCTAGCAAAAATAGGAGTCAAACTTCTTTGATTCTTGATCCAATATCAATGCATAAGTGTATATCAAGTCATGTACCTAACAAGGGGCATACAAACATTTCCATGAGAGAAAATCTAATCTAAAAAGAAAAGAAAATGAAAGCAATAAAAACTCGGGTTACTTCCCGAGAAAGGCTTATTTAATGTCCAAGCGAGACCGCTCTAGTAAATAATATTGCAATGAACGCAAGAGCTTGTCAAATGCACTACTACACATTTCATAGGATAACAAGTAGGCAAAGGACGAAATAAGAACGTGCAACAAGATTATTGCACGTAAGTGAGGAGGAAGATGCCAAAAGAAAGAAGAAAAATCAAAAGAAAAATTAAGAAAGTAAGAAGAAGAAGAAAAAGAAACAGAAGAATAAGAAAAAGAATAAAAAGGCAAAACCTCCTCAAAATCTTTTTGGGTGGCACAATCACCCATTTGCTCAATAATTGGAGGATGAAAAGGAAGAAGCACTTCAAAGAAGGGAGGGTCCTCAATAGGCTTTTTGACAAAATAGGGGAGGAACATAGGACAGTAGGAGATATGGTCGAATTTCTTTGAAAAAGAGACATGAGGAGGGGAAGGAGAAACAATGGTCTTACAAAGCCACACATCACCAATGAGGGCATGAAAATCAATCATAGAATACACAAAAGAGCACTCATGACTCACATCTCCCTCAAACAAAAACTCTCCAAGAGAAACAACCTTATCCTCCTCTCTATCACAACGATGAACAACAACTCCCTCAAGATCCTCAAAGCCTAGAGTCTCTAAACCATACATGAAAGGATATAGGTTTCTCTCAAATTCATCCCTTTCCCATGAGGCATTGCCAATGAACTCTCTCAAAAGGCTATAATGCTTTGTTACTCCTTCAACGAATATACTAGAAATAGCCTCAAAAGAGTCCAAAGACTCATGGATAGAAGGGTCACAAGCATGCAAAGTAGACTCATCAAGATGGAGAAGGGGGTTGGAATCCTCAAAATTGACATTCTCTTCATTCTCAAATCCTCCACCACCACTCAAGGGACTCTCAATCTCTCTTGGTAGCTCAAACTCACTATCATCATCCTCATGAACTCCCTCATTCAAACATGAAGATGGCTCACTCACATCCTCACCAAGGGAAGCTCTCAAAGGGGGTGAAAATGGGGAAGGATGGCACTCAAGCTCAAAAGGGGAATGAAAAGAATCAAATTCCTCAAAAATCCTCTCATCACAAGAAAATATCCCCTCACCTTCATACCCTTGGCCCACATCATCCTCAAAAACACTCTCACACTTCAAATGAGGTGCCTCACATCTATTTACATCAATCATAGCACTCATCACTTGGGCAAGCCTCACTTCTCTCAATTTTTGTTCCTCTTGAAGCTCTTGGAGTTGTTGGGTGAGATATTGAATTTGGGAACGAATTTGGGAAAGAAATTGGGCATCAATGTTATTGGGTTGAGGTTCATGGTCAAAGCCAAATCGCATATCATCAAAATTAGCACAAACCTCATCACAATGAGCATATAAGAGAAAGGGGTTAACATGCATAATAGGTTCTTCATAAGGAGCATTAGGCACATCAAGGGAGTTCATGCAAAAATTAGATGAATTTTAACAATTTATATCAAAACTAGAAACATGAGAATCCCTATGACAAGTATCCCTAGCAAACCAAACGAAGAAATTCCAAGCATCATCCAAAGACAAAGCACAAAATTCACCAGTAAACATACTTTCAACCATTCCCCTAGTATACTCATTCATTCCTCAATAAGCTATGTTACATGCTTCACAAAGAGAACACCCATGGTAACTAAGGAAACCATCTAATCTATCAAAGTAAGCATAGAAGGGTTCATTATCAAATTGAGGAAAAGATAAACATGCCATTTTTTACAAAAAAACAAAGAAAAGCAAGCAAAAATCAAATAATATACAAGAACCTAGCTAATCTAATCAACACACATTAATAACGCCTTAGTCCCCGGCAACGGCGCCAAAATTTGGTCGGGGTGAAGTAGGTCGTTGGGACTACTAACCTAAACCAAATTAGAAATTTATAATACCTAAACTTACACTAAACTAGTTAGTGGCAAGTAAAGGGTCGATCCACGGAGACTAAGTGTCAATGGTTTTAGTCGATTAAACAACTAGGTCGGAAATGAAGTTTGTAAAGAACAATAAGGAGCACAAGTAAGACAAATAAAATCAAGCGTTAAAAGCACTAGGGAAAGGGGAATCGAGGCATATTAATGAATTCAACTAACCAAATGTGTACAAATTATCATGGGCTTAATTAGGAGAAATCAACACAATTAATTCACTTTCGCACAATCAAACATGCTAATTAACTCGACTAGATCAATTCACTCCCGTGCAATTTAACTAGCCTAAACATGGATGAAATTAAACCCTTAATTAACTCACTCTTGCACAATTAATTAAGAGCACGATAAAAATCATAGGGGCAATTAGCTAGAAAGTCCCTAAGCAATAAAGTCATCATCAATGCTCACAAATCAAGCCTCAATCACAATTCAAACACAATTAATCGCTAAAAACATCAACATCCCCTTCATCCATATCCCCAAAGCAAAATCTAAGCAATCATGATGAACAAAAGCATAGAAAACAAGGTAAAACAAGAAATAAAACAAGAATCTAACAACTAATCTAATTAACTACTCAAATCAACAAACAAATAAGCAAAAACAAGAAATAAAGGAAAGCAATAAAGATGAGAAAATTTAGAAATGCTTATTGAATAGATGAGAAGAGATTCCACATAGTTGCTTCTTCAATCTCTCAAAAACTCCATGAAAAATCCAAGCTTTCTCTCTCTAAAACTACTCCTAAACTAAAGAGAGGGACTCCTAAACTAAAGAGAGAGAAAATAAAAATGAGACTAAACTAATCTAATCTAATAAGAATAATAGTTGATTAAAAGTTATAAGAGAAATAACCCTAAGAGGGGCATTTATATTACAAGCTAAATAAAAATGAAAAATAAAAAGGAGAAAAATAAAGTAAATAAAGTAAATAAAAGGATGAAATAAAGAAAGACGGAGAGAAATAAAGTAAAAGGAAAAGGAAAAGGAATAAATAAAAATAAAAGAAAAAGAAAATACTAAAACCCATAAATTCCCACCCAAAAACAATCAACCCCAAACTCTCCTCTTCGATATTTGGCTGCTCTGAACTTTCATCACCACCGCCTCACCATCATCAACGGTTCAAAGTTCAATCATCAACAAATTGCAGCCAATAATTCGACTCAATGCATCTCAGCCGTCCAATTTCATTAATCCGTACGATTAAGCTTGATAAAAACGGAGCGGCCGCTCATACCCATTGGAGCGGACGCTCGCTGCTTCTGCCCGAAATTGATGAAATTTGAGGATCGAGGAGCGTCCGCTTCTTTATAATGAGCGGACGCTCTAAAGGGTCTAATTCATTGGCTATTTTTGGGGGCGAATTGATGCGATTGCTGGTTGCGAAGCAGGCAGAATGTGTAGCTGGTGGTTGGTTGTGCGCGCAGTACGGTGCTGCTGCCGTTGCTGTTATTACAGTTGTTGCGGTGGTGAGAACAGGGGGTTGTGGTGGCTGAAATGGTGGTATTGTGACTCTGGTTGGAGGTGCGGCTGTTGGGGATTTGTGGTTGTGAAGTGAGGGAGTTGCGTGGGCTGGTGGCTAGAGAGGTGCAGGGGCTGCTGGGTATTGGTAAGGTGGTCATTGCGGTGGTGAGAGGGAGTTGGTGTTGCGGTGAGCTTGGTTGTTGAGTGGGTAATTCAGGTGGCTGGTTTGATTGCTGCTGTTCGAATTGGAGCAGCTGCTAGGTGCGGTTGGAGAAAGGGAAAATAGGGGTGTGAAGGTGGTTTGTGCATTTGGCAATTGACTTTTAACACGAATTCGGAAATCGAACTCACTTGACTTTAAATCCGAACACCTACACACAAAACCGAGGAAAGGAATAGAGAAAAATAAAATATAATAAATAATAAAATAGAACTAAATAAACTAAAATAGAAAATGAGAGAAATAAAACTAAAATTAACAAAATTAAATAAACACAAACAAATAAAATATGAAAAAGACTCAAATCTAATTAAAATAAATAAAAGTAAATTAGAATACTTTCAAGGAAAATAAAAGACGAAATAAAAAAAATCCAAAGCAAATAAATTACGAAAATAAACTAAAAACTATTAAAAACTACTAAAATACACAAAATAAAAATCAAATAAGTAAAATAAGAAAAAGAGAGAAATAAAGCCTAAAATTAAGGGAAATTATTAGAAACTAAACCGAAAAATAGGCAGAAAAATACCCTAAAAGTGACAAAAAAGTTACTTATCAATAATTTTCGATTATAATATTCAATGTTCACTTAATAGATGTTTCTTTATCCAAGACTGGTCTTGATACCCTATTTTGAATATTCTCATAATCAAATTGACTCAATATTTAATTCTAAACCACAATTAAATAGAAACGGAGTGATAAAATTGCATAAAATTAAATTACTCCAAAACCTGAATGGTTCATCTTAGTGTCTTACATTAAAATGTTCAAAAATTAATTAAAACACTAAACAGGAAAATCAAAGCCAATCTCCAACGTGCCTGATTCCCATTGCCTCAACGTGCTTGTTGTGCTTCACTTGAGGCAGAGGTTTAGTAAGTGGATCGGCTACATTGTCGTCCGTTCCAACTTTACAAATTTTTATTTCACCCTCTGATTTCCATTCCCTTATCATGTGAAATCGCCGCTTGACATGTTTGACCTTCTGATGTTCCCTTGGCTCTCTGGCCTGAGCAATAGCTCCATTGTTGTCACAATAGAGGGCTATTGGACCCTTGATGGAGGGTACAACATCAAGTTCACCAACGAACTTACGAATCCAAACTGCCTCTTTAGCCGCTTCAGCAGTTGCCAAGTATTCGGCTTCAGTTGTAGAATCTGCACTTGTGCTCTGTTTGGCACTCTTCCAATTAAACGCTCCTCCATTTAGACAAAACGCATATCCAGACTGTGATTTGAAATCGTCTCTTTCTGTTTAGAAGCTTGCGTCGGTATAACCTTCAACAACTACTTCTTCTGAGCCACCATATACTAGGAATTTATCCTTATTCCTTCTCAGGTACTTTAGGATATTCTTGGCAGCAGTCCAATGCACCTCTCCTAGGTCTGATAGGTATTGGCTCGTAGTACTCAAGGCATACGATACATCTGGCCTAGTACATATCATGGCATACATGATCGATCCAATAAGCGAAGCATATGGAATCTGATTCATCCTTTCTCGTTCATCAGGTGTCTTTGGACACTGCTTCTTGCTTAAGGTTATGCCATGTGACATGAGTAGGTGACCTCTTTTGGCCTCCTGCATACTGAATCGTGCTAGTACCTTATCGATATAAGTACTTTGGCTCAATCCAATCATTCTCTTAGATTTATCCCTATAGATCTTGATGCCCAATATGTACTGAGCTTCTCCCAAGTATTTCATTGAAAAACATTTTCCAAGCCAGGCCTTTACAGACTCTAACATCGGAATGCTATTTCCAATGAGCAATATGTCATCTACACATAAGACTAGGAAGGCGATGTCACTCCCATTGTCCTTCTTGTAAACACAAGATTCATCTGGATTCTTGATAAAACCAAACTTACTGATGGCTTCATCGAATTGCAGATTCCAACTTCTGCTAGCTTTCTTTAGCCCATAAATGGACTTTTTAAGCTTACACACCTTCCCAGCATTGTTTTGGTCGACAAAACCTTCAGGCTGTGTCATATACACATTTTCTTCCAAAATTCCATTGAGGAAGGCGGTTTTGACGTCCATCTGCCATATTTCGTAATTGTAATATGCAGCAATCGCTAGGATGATCCGAACGGATTTAAGCATTGCGACCGGAGAAAAGGTTTCATCGTAATTTATACTATGAATTTACCTATAACCTTTTGCTACCAGTCTAGCTTTGTAAATGAATACATTTCCATCTTTGTCGGTTTTCAATTTGAAAATCCACTTACATCCGATGGGTGTGTAACCTTCGAGTAAGTCAACCAAGTCCCAGACTTGATTTTCAAATATGGAATCCATTTCAAATCTCATGGCCTCTTGCCATTAAGTAGAGTCGGTGCTCGTCATCGCTTGCTTGTAGGTTGTCGGTTCGTCTCCATCCACTACCAGGATGTCCTGATTCTCGGTTAACACAACACCAAGATACCTATCAGGTTGAGACCTCGGCCTCTGTGACCTACGTAGGGTAACTGACTGAGCATTTGCATTGTCAGTTTGACTTTGCACATTTTGACCAGCGTCAACAGATGTTATTTGAGCACTTTGACTGTCAATTTGATTTTGTTGCTCGTCCTCTCGAACTTCATCGAGTTCGATTTTCCTCCCACTTGTCATTTCGGAAAGATGTTCCTTCTCCAAAAAGACACCATCGCGAGCAACAAACACTTTGTTCTTGGATTTGTTGTAGAAGTAATACCCTTTGGTTTCTTTTGGGTAGGCCACAAAGAAAACCTTGTCAGATTTGGGGTGAAGTTCATCACAAATTAATTTCTTGACATATGCGTTGAATCCCCATATCTTGAGAAAAGACAACCTTGGAGGTTTCTTCATCCATAGCTCGTATAGAGTCTTTTCTACAGCTTTTGATAGAGCACGGTTCAGTGTTAGTGATGCGGTTAGAAGTGCGTGTCCCCAGAAAGACATAGGAAGATCAATAAGACCCGTTGTTGATCGTACCATGTCCAGCAAGGTTCGATTTCTCCTTTTGGATACTCTGTTCCATTGTGGAGTTCCTGGAGGTGACAATTATGAGAGTATACCATTTTCTTCCAAATGGTCATCGAATTCTTGGCTCAAGTATTCACCACCTCGATCCGATTGAAGGGCTTTGATTTTCTTGCCAAGATGATTTTCAACTTCACTCTGAAATTCTTTGAACTTTTCAAATGATTCAGATTTGTGCGACATAAGGTAGACATATCCATATCTACTATAGTCGTCTGTGAAGGTGATAAAATATCGATGGCTGTTTCTTGTAGTTGTGCTCATTGGTCCACATACATCGGTGTGTATTAGGCCCAACAAGCCACCTGCCCTTTCTCTCAACTTGGAGAATGGCTGCTTTATCATCTTGCCTAATAAACATCCTTCGCAATTCTTAAACGATTGTAAATCGAACGAGTCAAGAACACCTTCCTGTACAAGTTTCTTGATGCGTTTGATGTTAATGTGGCCAAGATAACAATGCCACAAGTACATCTCATTTGACTCAATGTTCTTATCTTTCTTGGTGGTATTATTAACATTATAAACTTGTTTATCTAACGAAAGCACACATTTTTAGATAAACGTGTCAAGCCATAAACATATAAGCAAGACCTTTGAAACAATAGTCTTGTGATCAAAATGACGTCCAACGTCGAAAGATCAATGTATGGTTAATAACAAATAAAACTTAAATAAGTTCTACGTCAAGACAAACTATGTGATTACAAGTCTTCCGGAAAGATTGTCTTCTTCTTCCGCTTATATATCCACATCCACTTGGTAAGCTCTTCTCATTTGGTTCCTGAAATAGGAGCATATAGTGAGTCATTAATGGTATCTAATACCTTATGAATTGCTTGTATTCAAGTGTAAGTTTATAAAGAAGATACCTGAGGTAGAGATTTCTTTTCCTTTGCCTCATCTTCCAGGTACATGCTGCATTCTCTCTTGTAGTGGCCCCGCTGACTACAGGAGAAGCATCGCATCTTTGCCTTGTTCTTGAACTCCTTCTTCTTTGCCCTTAGAGCAAGCTTGAGCCTATCACTTCCGCAAGAATTAGCCTATTGAAGCTCATGGACAACCTCCATCAAAAAGAGTTTGTTTTGATTGGCAGTTAGCCGCATCTTCAATGCGACATAGCCCAAGTGAAGAGAACTCAATAGCATGTGAGCCGCTTGCTCATCCTCCATCGGCTTTCCAATGAGCACCAAGTGAGTGAATTGCCTTGTCATTCGGAGCATGTGGGCTCAAAGTAGCATTCTGGGTCTTAGTCTAGTATTGTAGACTTGTGCCCATACCTCTTGCCTCTCCTTGGAAAGGCACCCCTCTTGCGGCGGCTTGATCATCATGTTGGAGAGTGACCTAGTCACTTCCTCCAAAAGACCACCATAGTTGCCTTTGATGCTCTTGGTGACCCTCAAATTGACTATATCCTCTAGAGCTTTGAGGAGCATGTCCGGAAAATAGTTGGAGAACTTCCCCTTCCATTGTTCCGGGATGGAGTTTGCCATAAGTCGTGAGACTCTTTTGGAATCCCAACTCCATTCCTCATGAGCCTTATCGCTCATAGCCCCTTTTGAGTAAAAACTCGGTATGGGTATGTCGAGAATGTGCTCTAGGTAGCAATTTCGGAGGGTCTTTCAGAGTTCTTCTTCCCACTCCTTAAAGTTCACCAAGTTCAAAGAAAATGGTAATTTTTCGGGAAGTTCCGGGCACATTAGGTTGTTGTCGTTGTTAGTTGAAGACATGATTCTACAATTGAAAGAATTTGAATTGAAAAACCATTCATAATACTTAAATAAGATTGAAATCATGCATATTTATCAAACTTATTTAAACGTCTTATTCACACATTAAATTGTCCCCATTTGGTGAGAATAAAGTCGATTCCAAGATCCAAAGAACTAATGAGTAGTTAAGCATGCTTTGACTTGTCTTAACACTTAATATTCTAAAGTAAGCAACTCTATGCTAATGGCTCCAAGCCACTCTTGGTTAGATAAATCGTCGCATCTAATTCTCTCTTAACAATTTATCCACTTTGCCACGACATGTTAGGACTCCATCACTCATATCGTTGAGTATAACCAAAACCAACATGCATACCCGGTATGCTTTACGTATCCTAGGAGTAATAGTGATGCCTCGCTTTAGTGTAGCCATCACTACTCTTAATAGGTCGGTAAATGTTGTTTTGGAATGACAAATTTTACTCACTATTTTAGGGACCTAGGGTTTCTATGTTGGTTGATTTAAGTGAACTTAATTAATCATCGCAACATTCGAAATCCTAAACATGCATCTGACATATATTATTCATATATAATCATAAATATATATCGAAAACATAAGTAAATGATGCATTTGACAACTAGCATGACCCATTGAGTCTTCAAGTCTTCAAGGGTCTTTTTTTACAACTTCATGGCTTCGTCTTCCAAGAACCTCCGTCTTTAAGACATGACCAAAATAATGCAAATACTAGTATCTACGATTAGGACTAATCTAAATATTAAGGTACAAAAATACTTAACGGTTCGCAGACCGTATTTATATTTACAAAAATAAATGACGGAACGCAGTCCGTATTTTCTATCCTAATCAGGCCCTACTAGTTGCCATTTTATAAAACCTGTGAGAGAATATACATTCCATTCATCCATTCACTATATGTGAATGGCCCATGTATTTTACAACAATAATCAAGTAACAATGCATAAACACGCGTAAACTAGTAACTTACTTAGGTGGTTAAACCAATTAACGCGCCTAATTAAAACTAGTCAAAGTTGTAACCGATTATGTAATTAAGCGCAATTAAAATTGAAGCTCCCACTAAATTCCGCATCCATCTTAATCAATCCAATTAATTAAGCTGGTAAACCCAAATTTTGCCAAAATAAAATTTTGCAAGTGCCTCTCAAAATCGAGGCCTAGCCTCCAAAATTTTAAATAAAATTAATAAACATAATTAAAATAATTAAAATAAATAAAACGGCTAAAAACGCAAAACATAGCCTAACGCTTTCGTGTGCCTAGCACCAAGCAACAAGGCTTGGTTTGCTAGGCACCAAGCCTCGGCAAGGGGGGGTGCGAGGCTGCTAGTGTTGGCACTAGCCTTGCTGCTGTGCTGGGCTTGTGCTGCCTAGTAGCCACGCCCTCACAACCCTCGCTCACTCTCCTACCTGATGCACCAAGCAGCGCACACACACATTCATGCTTTCCCAGCCGCACATGCATTGCACAGCCACACACACACGCACAACAACACGCATGGCGCGCAAAGCATGCGAGCTGCTCACTGCGCCATGCTGCTGCTGCCTTGCTGGCCGTGGCACGCCAAGCTGCTGGTCAACAAGCACCAATCACGCATGCACGCACCAAGCAACGACCACCCCTTGGCAGCCACATGCGGGCTGCTATGCAACCCGGCTAGCCAATGGTGGTTCTTGCCTTGGTTTGCGTGCTAAAATTTCAAGATTAATTTCGAATTTTGCGTGACTTATTTAATTAATTCTAAATTAATTTTAGAATTAATTTAGTGAGCAAAATTAAAAATTGTAACAAGTCTAACTTAATAAATTCATTCAAGTGCACAAAACCAAAATTATTTCCAAGAACTATTCTTTAATAAAATTGGTTCAACTTGATGCAATAAAATGAATAGGGATATTCTAAAAATTAATTTAACCAACATAAATTAATTATGAGATTTGAAAAAATTAAAGGGGAGTTGGAATTATGAACACAAAATTCAAATAAAGATTCCAACTTTAACTTGTGAATCCTTGAAAATTATATCTTCCAATATGAAGATAAATTAAAATTCTATCACAAGATTGAAACTTTATGATTCCAATCAACTTAATAAATGATTAAATCACAAAGTTCAACAAAAATTCATGGAATTTAGTAACTCAAAGTTCCAACCACTTAAAACAATTAAATATTGGATCTTTAGTACTTAGAAGCCTCAAATAATAAATTTTTCACACTTAATGCAATGGATTTGCAATTATGTGAAATTTTAACCAATCTTTCAAGCACTAATTACTACAAAGTAACCATACTTAAAGAGGTCCAAAAAGCAGAAACATTAAGGAAAGAACCAAATACATAATCACCATAAATATGCCATTAATATTCAAGGTTAAAAGATTTAAAAAAAATTCGTCAAAAATGAAAAACCCTCGAAAACAGGCATTTCTGATGGGATTTTGGCTTTTTCACAGATCTTAAAGGGTTGAAAACTTTCCAGAACGCTGTTTCCACCCAAAATTCACTATTTTTGGGCGAAAATCTGGGTTCGGGGCCAAAAAATCTCATAAAACGGGATTAAAACCAATAAAACCGAGCTACTAATCTAATTAGTAACATAAAACCAGAAAAATAAAGCCATAAAAACACCTTGAAAATTTTTAGTTATAAAAATAAATGAGCAAGGCTCCGATACCACTGTTGGGTTTCGATGAGTCTAATATACCGCGGAAATAAAACCCGAGCCCAAGGAAAAACAACTCACAATTAATATAACCAAAAGACATAAATAACAAGATTAGAGAAAATACTAAATTGCCCTTGATGCGTGCTTCGCTCGACCAACGAAGCTCTTACTTGAGAAAGCTAAGCCTCACAAGTGCAACGGCCTCCGACGATATCCACCCCCAACACGACCTCGACCGGTCTCTTACTTGGAGGTTAGCTAAGTTGGACCAAAACGCTACTCAAGTAATTAATGAGCTTAAAGGTTTTCTCTCAAGTGGAGATGCCTTTTTGAGCTCTTACTCAAGTGACTTTCTCCAAATCCCAAGGTGGGTATTTATAGAAAATGTCATGAGAGAATTCCACTCTTCCATCAATGTGGGAGAGTTGGTAAAATCAATTTTCCCTTTTTATTTTTAAATCAAAAATAAAAGGAAATAGCAAACAACTAATTAATCAACAAGTGGCAATTATACAAGGAGAGGTTAGGTGAGGACCACAAAGGGGGGGACAAAATCCTTGCTCCCTAAGGATCCCAAAAACCGGCACTCTCACAAGCTGCCACATGGCGCCCCAGCCTTGGGCACCAAGGCACGCCCAGCTGGCGGCCTTGTGCTAGGCTGGGCTGCTGCCCCGTGCCGGCCATGTTGCGGGTGAGCTGTTGCCTTGGCCTTGCAGCGAGCACGCTTACGCGCCAGCCCAGCAAGCTTTGCTTGCTCCTTGCTGCTAGGCGTGGCGCGCTGTGCCACAGCACACACACGCTAGCCTGCACGCCAGCACGCACACACGCACAGCTAGTTGGCCTACGCGCCAACACGCACACACGCACAACAAGCCACGCATGCTATGCGTGCTGGTGTGCACTTATGTGCAGCTAGTGCTGCTAGCCTAGCTAGCCACGCACCAGCTCCCATGCGCACCCAGCACCCTTGTCTTGGTGCGGTGTAGTGCGCATGCCAGGCACACTTGCCCCTAGCATTCGGTTTGCTCGGGGCATTCCGATGCTAAGGTTATTTTTGTAAATTGTGGATTAATTATTGATTTTACCATCTCGCCTTTTATTAATTCGACTCGACTTGTGACGCTTAGTCTCAACGCTCCTAGCTCGATTTCCGACGTCTAAATTCATATTACTCGAGCGACTCATTAATTCTTTCCGAATTAATTTGTCTTGTTGAATCGTTAGTTGCTTGGGTGTGACCCGAAGGGTTCAATCAAGATTAAGCTATAATATTAATTACACATTAATATTACTGATCGAAAGCAGCCTCCACCTAGGCATTCCGATCACTTGAACTTACTGAATAATTAGCTTTGTAATAGCTCCAAACCCTCTATCGGAATAATACACTTGTTCGAAGGACACCATTCCTTTTAGACAAGTGTTACTGTTTAGGGTATTTTTACCCTTGACAAGTGGACCAATGAGGTGGTGCCACGTGTCAGAGGCTGGCAGGTCATCCTTGACCAATCTCCAGCTGACACGTGGCCTCTCCAGATACTTCCTTAGAATTGCGGCCTTCAAGGGCCCAATTCCCCAAAATCCGCTATTTGGCGGCGCAGCCCATCAGTCCTAGGTCGGAATGACCTAGGGAGGGGCACTTTTCCCAATGACCCTATAAATAGGGAGATATTCCCCCAAAATGGGGGACATTCAGAAATTTACTATCATTTATTACATTCTACTTTCTCTCTCATCAGAGAACTTCTGAGCTTGGAATCCAAGCAGATCCCCACCTAAATTTCCGCACTTTTTATTCTCCTTCAAGTTACTAACTTGAGCGTTGGAGGCGGAGCACCACCCAACCGGTGTCTCCGTTGTTTTTGCAGGTACAGAGTCAGCAGGACCAGTCTTCGAGTTGTAACTCTCCCAAGGGACAAAAACACCCAAAACATTTGGCGCCGTCTGTGGGGAGAGTACCTCAAGATGGTTCAAAATTCTGTACCGATTCTCAATTCTACCTCTCTACGTCCGGTTACTTAGACGGGTAACCAAGAGGTTGCAACCGGTTATTCAACCGGAAGGTTTTGAAATCTCTCAGCCTCCGCCTCAGCCTCAGCCAAAGGTATTCACTGAGGAGGAGGAAGAAGAAGAAGACAATGATTTGGAGACCTACATAACCAAATATGGCTCCCTCATCTCTAAATCCATTCGTTCCAGAGATCAACTGGAGCAATATCTAGACCAGGCGGGTCCAAGCAGCCGGCCCACTGGGAGGTCAGACGGGGAAACCCGGAAGACCAGAGGAGAAGCTCCAGTCACCCGGAATGAGCTCATGAAATTCATGAACTCCTTCAAGGGTGAAATCAAGGAGATGATCAACAGCAACGAAGGCTCTAGCAAGAGTCCGCCGGCTAAAAAGACTCCCAATGATGGGAAGAAGAAGAAGCCGGTCAAGGACAGGCAGCCAAATCCTCATCCAAAGGAGAAGGCAGCCGTAAAACTTAACTGGTCCAAGATTCTGATGCCCCAGAGGCAGCTCCGGCAACCCCAGCCGAAGGCCAAAAAGGCGTCTACCTTCGATGCTAGAGAAGTCATCAATCGAAGGAGGCAGCAACAGTCTGAGTCAGCTTCTACCTCAAGCTTTCCAGACAGCTTTAAGGAAGCTTCTGCAAGGAATTATATGTCCTTGCATGAGAGTCGGACAGGCAGTAAATCCGTCAACACCGAACCTCAGTTGATGATAGGGTCTATGTCATACGCACCCCAGGCGCAGTATGGGCAATATGGCCTCCAGTTCATGCAGCCACCCCTATTCGGAGGTCAGGCGGCATATACCATTTTCCAGCCACTGGACTGGCAGCTCCGGCTGATGAGGCTAGGCGAACAGCCGTCTGCCTGTGCAGCCAATATAACCGAGGCGGCTCAGCCGGCCAAAGTTAAGAATATTTTGGTTGGTGCTTATGATGGCACCACCAACCCAGAAGACCACCTAATGGCATACACCAACCTAATGTGTTTACAAGGTTGGGACGATGCCACCTGGTCCCGTTGTTTTCCGGCTACATTGAAGGGCATTGCCCAACAATGGTTTGGCAACTTGCCAGCCGGATCTATTGACTGCTTCAAGAAGCTAGCCTTCTTGTTTGCCACCAACTTCTCAATGAACATCCCTGCTAAGAAAACAAGTTTAGACTTGAGCACCATTAAGCAGGGAGAGAGAGAAGGGCTACGCTCATATGTCAGACGGTTCAACCTGATCAGAATTCAGATCCAGGGGCTGTCTGACGAGGTAGCATTTACAGATTTCTTCAAGGGTCTGAGAGACGGGTCGACTTTTAAGTTCGACCTTGTCAGAAAAGGGGCATTTACGCTACAGGCGGCCCTGAGGGAGGCGGAAAGCTATATACAAGCAACCGAACTCTGCGCGCCGGGTAGTCAGTCGGACTCCAAGAAGTCTGACAAGCAAAAAGAGAGCCGGTCTGCTCAGCCGGCCAAGAAAAAAGAAGAGAGCAAGAAAAGAAAAGAAGTCTAGGCGGTCAGTGATTCTGAGCAGCCGTCCCAGAAGAAGAAAAAAGAGTTTAAACCATACGTTCCCCGGTATGAGTTTAACAAAGACTGCAACTCCACCTCATGGAGGTGAAGGACCGGCTGTCCATTGAGAAGCCAAATCCACTGAAGAGTTCCGTCCAGTCACGGAACAAAAATAAATTTTGCCAGTTCCATGAGGAGGTTAGCCATGACACCAACGACTGCTTCAGTCTACAGCGGACGTTGGACCGTCTGGCTGACAAAGGGCTTCTAAAGTCCTATATTTCTAAGTCCCCAGCCGGGGCAAAGAAGAAGAACAAGGGTCAGTCCTCCAAGGCTACCCCCCAACCTACTAGTAGTTCGGATACCGACAAGGATCCGGTCTACACTATAGCAGGCGGATTCTCTTGTGGTGGCCCTACCATCCGGGGCACCAAAAGCCATCTTCGAAAGATGGACAAGGATGATGATGATGAGCAGGCGTTTGCCAGTTCCACCTTCCCAGACGTCCTCATAACTGGGAAGGACAGGGGCAGCGTCCGCCGTCCGCATGACGACCCGGTCGTCATTGAATGTAAGGTTTCCAACCAGCTGGTTGGACGGATCCTTATTGACACCGGCAGCTCGTCGGACATTATCAGCCTCCGGTGCTTGCAGAAGCTGAAATACAACTCCAGCAGCATGCATCCGGTCACCCACCCATTGGTTGGTTTTGGGGGTGGGATGGTCTATCCAGCCGGAAGAATTGACTTACCCATCCGGTTGGGTGAGAAAGGCCAGGGACGACATATTGTCGTCAGGTTCTTGGTTGTTGAGGAGTTGACCGCCTACAACATCATTCTTGGGAGGCCAACCCTCAACGAAGCCAATGCGGTAATCATCCCGTCTCTCATGCTCATCAAGTATGAGAGGGATGATGGTTCTGTTGGTTCCCTGAGCGGGGATCAGAAGACGGCCCGGGAGTGCTACCTCTCAGCCGTCAAGGATACTGTGGCCTCAGACGGCCAAGGGAAGGAACCAATAGACCTTGACAATGTCAAGGATGCTCCTTCACCCCCACCAGCAGCCGGTAAAAAGAGAAAAGTTGCAGAGCTGGTGGTGGTGAAGAAAGAAAAGAAATAGCAATCACTGACCGGTGAACGGTCAGAGGAGCTTCGTCCCCAACCGGCTGGTGAAAGTATTGATCTTGTTCTGGACGACAGCCGTCCAGAGCGATTTGTTAAGGTTGGGACGGTTGCTAATGTTGTTCTGGGTGCAGACTTGCACCTTCTGCTGAAAGAATTCAAAGATGTGTTTGCCTTTGAAGTGGAAGAGATGTCAGGCATCAGCCCGGATCTCGCTGTCCACAAACTCGCCGTGGATCCAAAAATGAAGCCCATCCGGCAAAAGAAGAGGAACCACGGTGAGGAAAGAAGTCAGGCGGCAACTGCCGAAGTAAAAAAGCTGTTGGATGCCAGGTTCATTCGGCCTTGTAATTTCCCCGACTATGTGGCAAACGTTGTGCTTGTAAAGAAGCCGAATGGTACATGGCGGATGTGTGTAGACTACACAGATCTCAACAAGGCATGCCCAAAGGATAGTTATCCACTTCCAAAAATTGACAACTTGGTCGATTCAACAGCTGGTCATGCCTTGATGAGTTTTATGGATGCCTATTCCGGCTTCCATCAGATACCTCTGTGGAAAAAAGATCAAGAAAAGACGGCCTTCGTCACTGATCAGGGGTTATTCTGTTATACTGTGATGCCGTTTGGCTTGAAGAATGCGCCGGCTACGTTCCAACGAATGATTAATACAGTCTTCATTAGTCAAATTGGGAGGAACGTAGAGGCGTACATTGATGACATGATAGTCAAATCCAAGCAGCAGGCGGATCACCTTGCTGATCTCCGAGAAACCTTCACCACACTCAAGCGGCATAAGGTTATGTTAAATCCTAAGAAATGCGTCTTTGGTGTTGAGTCTGGGAAGTTTCTCGGATTCCTGATTGATCAAAGGGGGATAGAGGCTAACCCTGAGAAGATACAGGCGGTGATTGACATGAAGTCACCCCGCACTGTTAAGGAAGTTCAGAGACTCACCGGTTGCCTAGCCACCTTGGGGAGATTCCTCAGCCGGTCAGGTGACAAATGCCTTTACTTCTTCCAAGCAATCAGGAAGAAGACTAGATTTGAATGGGGGGATGATGCTGAGGCGGCATTCCAAAAATTGAAAGAACACTTGCACTCTTTGCCAAGACTTGTTAGTCCTTTGCCTAGAAAGAAGTTGTACATGTACTTAGCCGTCTCAGACCATGCCCTCAGTGCCGTTTTCCTTGCTGAACGAGACGGTACTCAGCTCCCGGTATACTTCATTAGCCATGTGTTAAAAAATGCTGAACTCCGGTACCCCATGGTGGAGAAATTGGTCTCGCTCTATATATGGCCTTCAAAAAGTTGAAGCCATACTTTCTGGCACATCCGGTTGTAATCTACACCGATCAACCCCTCAAGCGGCCAATGTCCACTCTGGAGTCATCCGACAGAATGTTGAAATGGGCTATTGAAATGCAAAGTCTTGAAATCTCCTACGAACCAAGGAAAGCAGTGAAAGGTCAGGCGTTTTCCGACTTCATTGTTGAAATGACTCGTCCGGTTCTCCCGGATAATGTTGATCAGGTTTGGAAGGTGTATGTAGATGGGAGCTCTACAAAGAGCGGCTGTGGTGCAGGCATTGTTGTGAATCTCCAGAAGGAGATAGATATGAGTATGCACTACGGTTCAAGTTTCAGGCCTCAAATAACGAGGCGGAGTATGAAGCCCTGCTAGCCGAAATCCGCATGTGTAAGGCAGCAGGGGCAACAAAGATTGACGCCCATTCTGATTCTCAGTTGGTTGTTAGCCAGTATGAGGGCACTTATGAAGCGACCCATCCGGCTATGATCAAATATCTTCAGGCTGTCAAAGATGAGGCTGGGACACTTGAGGAATTCAGATTGAATCAAGTGCCTCGGTCAGATAACCACCCGGCGGATGCGCTGTCAAAGTTGGCATCATCCGCCTGTCATGATACGCCTCGGTCAGTCTTTTGGGAAGTTCTTGAAAAAAGAAGCATTTATGAAGAGCCCATTGGAATTATAGATCGAAGTTCTACTTGGATGGATGGCATCCGGGCGTATCTTGCAGACGACACGCTCCCTGATTCACCTCAGGAGGCAGCCGTCATGAAAAAGAGAGC
Source organism: Chenopodium album (assembly GCF_948465745.1). Lineage (NCBI taxonomy): Eukaryota > Viridiplantae > Streptophyta > Magnoliopsida > Caryophyllales > Amaranthaceae > Chenopodium > Chenopodium album. Next base: position 20,417,970 of record NC_137846.1, read on the forward strand.
AGCTAACTTCGAGTTGAGAAATGGAGAACTCTTCAAGGCTGGTTTTCTCAGGCCCTTGTTGAAATGTGTTACCCCAGAAAAGGGGAAAGAGGTACTCGAAGAGCTGCATGCGGGATTTTGCGTCTCCCATATAGGCGGCATTATTTTTGGCCTACCCTTGAGGCAGACGCCAAAGAATTTGTGAAAAAATGTGATAAATGCCAGAGGTTTGGCAAGCTAATACATCGCCCGGCTACTGATCTGACGGCAATCCACAGCCCAGTCCCGTTTGCTAAATGGGGCATGGACATTTTGGGTCCTTATACGCCTGCTCCAGGCGGAAAGCGCTATCTTGGTGGCTGTGGACTATTTCACCAAATGGGTGGAGGCGGAGGCAGTTAAGAATATCAAGACAAAGGATGTCATCTCTTTCATCTGGAAGAATATTATCACCCGGTTTGGGGTACCTATGTCTATGGTATTTGACAACGGCCCTTAGTTTGAGACGCCTCAGCTCAAGACTTGGTTAGGAGATCAGGGTATCCCAAGTTACTTTGCCTCAGTCGGCCGTCCTCAAGCAAATGGTCAGGTTGAGGCATTCAACAAACTCATCTCAGACGGCATAAAAAAGAAAATTGAAAGAGCCGGTGGTTTATGGGCTGAAGAGTTAATTCATGTCCTTTGGGCCATCCGGACAACTGCCAAGGGGTCAACCGGAGAAACCCCATTTCTCATGGTATACGGGGCTGAAGCCGTTTTACCCATTGAACACTATGAGCCTACGCTCAGAGTGATGCTCTATGATGAAAAGGCAAATTGGGAGGCCATGCGGCTGGCATTGGACTCCCTCCCAGAACGCAGGGGCAATGCTGCCCTGCGACATGAGATATACCGTATGAGAATGACGAGAGCCTACAACAAACGAGTGCACAAACGTCCTATGAAAGTGGATGATTTTGTGTTACGGAAAATGGAGGCAACCGGTAGGGCCAATGAGCTTGGAAAGCTAACTCCTAATTGGGAAGGCCCCTACCGGATCTGTGAAGAAGTTAGGGATGGCACATACCGCCTGGAAACCCCAGACGGTAGACGCCTGCCTAGAACTTGGAATGTAGACAACTTAAAAAAGTACTAATTCTGAGTATTGTAAAGTTTTTTGTAACAAGAAGTATTAATGAGAAATGCTTTAGTTTCATTTATTGTCTTTTTATTTCCGTCTGGGTTTACCCATACAAATGTTGTGAAGTTTAGTAGCAAATCTAATATGTGAATAAATTGAGGCCAATGGCCGGATAAAAAACTAAGTTTGATACTTAGTATATAAAATCAAAGTCCATAGTGACAAGAGGCCAATGGCCGGATCCTTAAGCTGGAGTTGTAGAAGGAACATCATCCGGAACCACAGCCTCTTCAGGTTGGCTGTCCTTAGTGCCCAATTCCTTCATTATCTCATCTAAGTCCGGCTCCTCTGTGTCCGAGACCTCAGCGCCATTCTCCAACGCCCAATCCTTGAAGCGAGGCGGAGCAGGATCCCCAAGAACCTTGGCATCATACGCCTCAGTGGCGTAGTTGTACCTCAGTTTGTAGACTTCAAAGTCTACCTTAGGGTAGAGAAGTCCCCAAGCCATCCGGAGGCGGATCTCATTATCCCGCTCATTCTCCTTGATGAGCCGTCCCTACTCAGCCTTGAGCTCTTCTTCATGCTGACTTTTTAGAGTGGCAAGCTCAGCAATCAGCCGGGACTTGTCCTTCCTTAGATCAGCATTCTCTTTGTCAGCTCCTTCCAAGGCTTTGAGGTTTGAGCCGGCAGTTTTCAGCTGGAGCTCCAGGTCGCTGATCCGGCTGTTAGCCTCATCATTAGCAGCCGTCAAGGTCTTGACCAGCTCCTCCTGTTTCAACTCGAGGGCTTTAATCTCAAGATCAAAGTTAATATATGCATATTCAGCAGAGTTGAGATTGGCTTGAGCCCTTTTCTTGGCATCAGTTACCTCTTCCTGCTTCTTCCGGAATGGCACCCGGAGCCCATCCACCCGGACCATAACCTGAGCAAGGTCATCCGGGAAACTACATACTTTGCAAAAATGAAGAAAAATGAAATGAATTGAAATGAAAAAGATAAGGGGCAAGTTTCACTTACCTCTGCCAGCTACCCCAGAATCTAGTTGGGTATGGAGTTCTTCTCCGTTTGGGTGAGAGTCCTCACCATCCGTTTTCCAAACCCCGCCAGGTCTGGGGGCCCAGAAGTAGCATCTGCAGCATAAGAAGGACTTGGTGAGAGACTAGCAGCCTATTTGGCATTCACTCTTTGCCGGCTACTCACGGAACCCTCGGAAGGGTCAGTCATAGTCTTGACGCGCATAAAATCAAGCGGCCAAGGAATCTCTATCTTACCTTTGGAGTCGACCCTCGCCGGCTCCTCCCCTGCGGCTACAGCACCACCTGCAGCCCTGGATGGCTCGCCATCCTTCGATGCTTCAGTAGCATCCGGCTTTCTCTTTGACTTCTCTGAGTTTTCACTCAGAGTTGCCATGGCTTTGGGGCCTTTTCCCCCAGTTGTTGGGTGGCCTTTGGCATTAGTGCCGGAGAGCGTCGAGGTTGCCTTCTTCCCGGCTTTGGCAGCCGGCTTCTGAAGGTTCTCATCCCCAGGTCTTTTTAAGACCTTTGTTACGGAGCGGGGGAGGATGCCAGTTGAAGCCTACAAAAACGCAGGGAAACCGTAAGTCATCCGGTATCAGAAAGAACTTGAAAAAATTCAAGAGAAGTTTGAAGATTATCTTACCCCGCCTTTTTTGGCCTCCTTGGCCTCAATGGTAGCCTTCTTGGCCATAATATTTTCCTTGCGGAGCTGAGCCGCAGACTTAGCCGGAGTCTTGGCTGGGTCAACCATTCTCCTTGCTTCCTCTGCAGAAAAACATGAAAAGTGTTAGAACAAGAAAAAGTTCAAAGCATTGAAATTTAAATTGCAGGCGGAAGACCACCGGGTGGGTGAGTGTATCTACCCTTTGGAAACATAGGGCTCAACCCGCAGGCGGACAAGAATCTCTCATCCGCAAAGAAATCCGGGTGGGGGATCTAGTTTCTTGGAACAACTATGTGAGTCCCATCCCCCAAGGGCTCAGTTGTTGTCTTGAAGAACTCCGGCTCTATTATTTGCTCCCGGGCTTTGGTAGTAAGAGCTGGGCGTATACACTTCTGGCCAACCAAAGCCGGCTCTTTGTTGTAGCGCCGGAGGATCTTGTTTATTCTCACTTGAGGGGAGGAGACCAAGTACCACTTGTCTTTCCAGCCTCCCCACTTGGACACCTTGTCCAAGGTCATCAGATATTCCGGGAGCGTGGAAATAGTGTACCACGCTCCATATCCGCCTGGGGCACTCTTGAGGTAGTGCATGTGGGCAAAGGCGGTGAAGCTGGGCTCAATGTCCTGGAGCTCGCAGGCGGCGATATAACTCAAGATATTGACCCAAGAGTTAGGCGTCAATTGCCACACTCCCAAATCATATCCCTTCAGGATCTTCCGGATGCCTCTGTGAAGGGGAAAGCGGAGGCCGGCTTCTATCACCGCCTCGTAGCAGACGAAGTAGTTGTCTGCATTGTCTATGTCATCCCCCCAGGCTAGAACAGCATCAGCCGGAGGGACGATGATATCCCAGTCATCCCCAAAGGGATGTTGTTGTTTGAAAGCCTCGAAGCCGCTTTCAAGAAGAGCCCTGTCTCCAGGCTTCATCCGGGTCTTGGTAGGATCCGGGTTTATTTCTTTCTTTGCTGTCTGGCGATAAGCCTCAGCAAGGTCCTCTCCATCAGAGCCGGATCCCTCTTGCTCTTCAGCAGCCTTTTCGGCTGGGTTATTTGGTTGGTCTGGAGAGGAGGCGGTCTCCTCACCGTCTCCCCTCGAGTCGCTGTTGCTGGAGGTAGACGGGGTGTCCTTAGCTGAACTACTTTGCTCAGTCGCCTCATAGTCCTCCTCCCTCACAACTTCACTTGTGGGCACTTCCCTAGTGCGCCGCCTGCTGGGCTTGGTAGCCGTTTGCTTAGTTCTGGCCATTGTGTCCTGCACAGCACAAAGAGGGAAGAAGCCGGAGATGAGCAAAGTACTCCAGAAACTCCAGACAAGGCACCCTCGGTTCTAGACTCAGCCGTCCCTGGTGACCGGCTGAGCGTCCTAGGCAGTGCCGTGTGTGCAAACGGAGAGTTCATTTTATTTTTGAAAAATTAATGTATACAGCCGGAAATGAGTGTATACAGGCTAAAGAAAAAGAAAAAGAAGAAAAATTAAAGAAGGAAACGGATAGTTACCTTACTTTGAGTTCTGAAAATCTGAAAACGGCAAAGTAGCCGGTGACCGGGTGACTTCGAAAGAGCACACGGAAATCTTGAACTTGCTTAAACGCAACCGGGATCAGAGCACCTCTCTCTAGAAAACTCTCTTTCTCTCTCTAAAAAGTCAAGAATTGTAAAAAAGTGAAGAGGAGGGAGGGGGGGTAAATCCCTATTTATAGGGGGTGAAACGGCATGAATCCCCATCACCTCTGTCAAAAAATAGCCGTTTTCACTGTTCACCCTTCATGGGCTGACACGTGTCACAGGCGCCACGTGGCCTGCCACGTGCCACCTGTGAGGGGCAAATGTTTAGGGTATTTTTACCCTTGACAAGTGGACCAATGAGGAGGTGCCACGTGTCAGAGGCTGGCAGGTCATCCTTGACCAATCTCCAGCTGACACGTGACCTCTCCAGATACTTCCTTAGAATTGCGGCCTTTAAGGGCCCAATTCCCGAAAATCCGCTATTTGGCGGCGCAGCCCATCAGTCCTAGGTCGGAATGACCTAGGGAGGGGCACTTTTCCCAATGACCCTATAAATAGGGAGATATTCCCCCAAAATGGGGGACATTCAGAAATTTACTATCATTTATTACATTCTACTTTCTCTCTCATCAGAGAACTTCTGAGCTTGGAATCCAAGCAGATCCCCACCTAAATTTCCGCACTTTTTATTCTCCTTCAAGTTACTAACTTGAGCGTTGGAGGCGGAGCACCACCCAACCGGTGTCTCCGTTGTTTTTGCAGGTACAGAGTCAGCAGGACCAGTCTTCGAGTTGTAACTCTCCCAAGGGACAAAAACACCCAAAACAGTTACCATTGGGACCCAATTCAGGTCCATTGTGTGTTGGGCCTTCCCTATGGTCCTAAAGTAGTACCAAACAAGGTAGTGGACCGGGAGTTGGAGGATAGACTTTGGAATACATATAGCGCAAGAACAAGATGTAGGACAAGAGGCGTAATTAGGAAGAGGGTCCTTGTGTGGATGAAGATGAGTTTAATAAGGTGTTTTTAATGTATGTGTTGAGTGTACTCTGTTCATCAACATGAAATCGTATGAAGAAGCAATTTCTTCCTGGTGTATTAGTGGCAGACAATGCCCCTTTGTATAATTGGTGTGGTTTATACTTTAAGCTAATGAAAACACTAGGACAGTTTAGTAAAAGGTTCTATGGTGATGATCTTAATTTTAATACAAGTAGTGGTGGATGTACTTTGTTCTTAGCAGTAAGTTCAATTTTAATTACAATGATAATTATGACAAGATATCAATGATTATTTACTAACAGCCTATGTATATTTGTAGGTGTTTTATTTGGACCAGCTTAATCGTTCACCCCTTAAATGGGGTGAGTTTCCTAGGATCAAAGTATGGTCAAGGCAGTAGATTAACAAGGCAATATCCATTGATCAGTTTGAAACTGGTGATTATGGAGCCCTTGGTGTAAGTGTTTACATAGTTTAGATACATGTTGTAATTACAAATATGGTTGACTCACTATTTGTGTAAAATGTGTGGTAGTGTGTTAATGTGAAGTATGGGTGGGATCACCCCTTAAAAGCAGGAGACATCTTTCCTTGTAAAAGGAAATATCAAAGGATTGTGTTGAGGTATGTGTTTTGTATATTTTCTCATAAGTGTTTAGTGTTTGTAACTGAGGTGGTGTGTGATGATAATTTTAGTTTATTAATCTTAGGTGCTAAATGCACTGAAGAGTGTACTGAACAAGGAAAGTGCAATTGATAAAGAACTGGAGGAAGAGGAAATGGATACTAATCCAATAAATGTGAAGAGGTGAAGAAAGGCAACCACCAATCGGCCGTTTGGTTGTGATCCAAATTAAGGAGAAGGGTTATTACTGCTTCCATATCTATGTAGTCAATTCAAATAATAATTACAAATTTTACAAATGATACTGTGATCATTGTGATGATATATGCAGCCCATCCAAATGATACGGACAAATTGGGTGAGGTGCAAGAGTTGGTGGTAATGACTAATGATGCAGACAAGTCCGTTCATGTACAGGATGTGGTATTGGCTAATGATATAGAGAAGTAATTAATTAGGTGGAGAATGTTGTGAAAGAGTTGAATTGTAACTCACTTCAAAAAGATTTTTATCAAATACAGAGTGAAGAGGTTAACTCAAATTCTAACTTAGATGTGAATGAGTTAGTGTGGACAGTTACTCGATGTGTAGGTGCTCCATTTACTGGTGATGCATCTATACCCAATAAGCCATACTTAGTAATCGAGAGTCCAATGGAGCTTGACATGTCTGGTAAAAAGTATAGGGGACCAAAGTATACTTTGGGTAATGATTGTACAAATTTTTGTGAAACCAATGTGTTTGATGGAATGTTCTCAAGCTTAAGGGTGGATAGCCCTGCAAGGGGTCTTCAGGAGAACAATGTCGTAGATAATGAGATAGTTAATAGATGTAATGAAGCGGCTGAAAATGCACCACATAATGCAGGTCTTCGGGAGAATGGCATCACAGAGGGAGGTGAGGTAGAGGGAGTGGATAAGGGAGAGGGAGTGGATAAGGGAGAGGGAGAGGGAGAGGAGAAAGGACATGATAAGGGAGAGGTAGAGGAGGAAGAGGAGAGTGGACAGGGATTTAAGAAGAATAATGGAGAGGGATTGGATAATGGGAAGAATGGAGAGGGATTGGAGAAGGAGAATGTGAATGAGGTAGGGGGAAAGGAGAAGGAGTTGGAGATTAATTGCAATGCAACTGGTGTCCATGAGAATGGACAGAGATTAGAGAAGGATAATGAGAAGAATGGACAGGGATCGGAGAAGGAGAAAGAGAATGAGAAGGATGTAGGGGGAGAGGAGAAGGAGTTGGAGAATGGTTGCAATGCAACTACTTTCCATGAGAATGGATAGGGATTGGATCAGGAGAATGAGAAGGAGGCAGTGGGAGAGGAGAAGGGAGTGGAGAATGGAGAGGGAGAAGGGAAAGAACATAAGAATGGGAATAGAAGTGTGGATCAGAGTGGTATGGGTGGACAGGATAATAGTCCTGAAAAATCTGATGGGGTTGTGCAAGAGATTTAATTTGAATCTAAAGATGAACCGGTAACCCCGATAAAGCTCAGAACCGCTGCCTAGAAGTACATGTTGAGGAGGAAAACTGAGCATAGTAGGAAACAATGGAAGATGATAAGGGTTCAAACGTTGCCAATAGACTATGTTACACAATGGAGGCCAAAGTATATTCGTAGGTTTTTGGGAACCATTACTCCATTATGTGATGGATAATTCCTTTGGAAGACCAAGGAGTTTGGAGTGAGTCCCTAGTTAACCTAATACCATTGTCTGATTATGTCACTTTGTCAAATGGTTTGGCTTATTTTCTTCTTGCTTTTGTAGGAATGAGCCAACTATTCTTAGCATTGATGGGCATGTTGCAAAGTTGAATTTATGTGGGATGGTTGCTAGTTGTGTAGGAGAGGTTTGTGATCAGGTAACTATTTTTTGTTTTAGAGTATAAGCAAGCACTAAATTTAGTAATGTGTTTATATTACTATTTTGACTTTTGGCTGCAATGATGTTATCAAGTATGTTAGGGTTGCTTGTAAAATTTATGAGAAGGTTTGGGAGAAGAAATTTGCTGGTAAGAGTATGCGTTTCATGCTAGATTTTCCATTTGGAGTAAGTTCAAATACCCAAGTTCAAATGATTTTCGTATTAAGTGCAATGGGTTTATGTAAATGTAATGAAACAATTTGTTGTGTTGTCCTGCAGACTATGGTACTGAACACTAAAGGAGTGTTATAGAAAATTCAAAGGACTGTCAAGTCTTACTGCAAACATATGAGGGACACCCCCAAACAGAGTGAATGTGGTATAATTCAATACGAATTAAGTATGAGTTAGTTGTTATTGTTGAACTGTGTATTTGCTGGGTTTAGATTGATATTTGGCTATTTCTGTTTGTATATATTCACTCACCAGGTTTTTGTTCCTATATGTCGTGATGGCCATTGGTGGTGTATTGCATTTTCAATGAACAGGGAGGAGGTTATTGTAATTGACTCTTTAGAAACAAAAAACGCTTGTGACACTAGGAGTCTAGAGGTTTATCAATTGGTGAAGCACTGTACGTACGACCTTCTCTTAGCAGAACAATTATACTTTAATAAAAAGTTTGATCTGAATATTGTGTGTTATGCAAGCTGTTGCAATGAATGTTGTATTCCAGACCATGGATCCCAGTTGGCCAACAGGAACCGTTGCCACTTGGCGAAGGTCATCTCTAGAAATGTCGCAATAAGGAGATATGTACGTTATACTCTTTGACCTTATTTAAAGTATATACTTTGTATGGTAATTTTTCAAGTCAGAGATTGACATACATTATTTTTCAAATAGACATAGCTGTAGAGTCCACATGATTATAACGATCAAACGTAATGCTCACAAATTCCTTAAAATTATGCCTCCTGTAAGGTTTTTTTAACCATTTTTGTGTTTTTCAAATTATGCCTCGTAATGTAACTTTTTTTTGTTGCTTGATTATATTATAATATTTTTTTTATTGATTGAAGGTTGACGATATGTTGTTGGAGAGGTCTTGGATCCTTTGTGAAGATCTGCTATCGGAGTTTAATGAATTGCGAGATGCTGTCTTTGACAATATTAAACCACGGGTTTTGTAAACCTCACTTTCTCCCCTATTATGGTTGTAGAAATACCTGTTTCTAATTATTTAATGTTCCTTTTTTGGCTATCATCTAGAATCACTTCATATAATTTACTAGGTTTAAATGGGTGGTTTTTTATCAACTTAGCTTCATATGGTTCTGTTTAGTTTTTTGAAGGTAGAAAATTATGTTGTTGATAAATAATTAATATCCATTTTTTGCGTAATTAATGTTCTTTTTTTGGCTACAGAATATATCATCTATTTTTACATAATCATTTTATCACACAGATGTATATACCTACTAAAAAAGTTTATATTAATTAGTTCAAACCTTCAAAATAACTACATTGATTTAAATACACCATAATTACTAATACTTCTGCAACATTAAGATCTAATAAAAAAGTTAGAACTACTAAAACTTGGTAAGAACTTCACTTCATAATTTGGTAATTTAAAACTACTCTATTTTTATTCTTTATACTTTTGCACTGCTTCATCACCATGATCATCCACCTTGAACACCCTCACCTGTAATATGCTGGATTAAATGTTATGTTGTCTTTTCTTTTGAATCCTCTTGGTTCTATGTGAGCCCAAACCACTACCCCATCCACGAGTCCCTCTTCTGTTATAGTTTTCTGGTCATTTAAGTCTTCTCCGGTGTACCAAAGTCGTACCCGCTGCTCATCGACATTGTGCTTAACTCCCTATTTGAGGTACATGTCTTTGATAGGAGTTTCATTTTTCATTACAAAACGATTACACTCACGCCCTCCTCCCGCAAAAGTGCAAATGCAAATATGCTTCTGGTTGCTTGTTGGTACGTTGCTGGGGGTTCGACCGGTAGTGGCTTCCCATTTTGTGCATGTAAAAGACAAAATTATTATAGACTTCATTCAAAATTAAACACTTGTTGAAATCATCTTTGGTTAGACACCCTAATAATAGAACCAATTTACCTTGTCATATGAAAGCACTAATTCATGTTGATATATTTCTATCTCAAACGGAGTATCTTCCGGTGAGATTAGACGACCCCGCCAGAACAAACGTAAGTCCTTAGGCCTTATACCAACTTTCTTGGCATACTCATAGAAAATAGTATTGAACCGGTTGTCTACGCTCATCTCGATCGGTTGTCCACCATCATCTACATCACCTCCTTTAACTAACAAATCACACTTGAGAGTGAGTGGCTTGCCTTGTATGACAACGCACTCATCTGTTTCGTCTGTTAAATCGAGTGACTCGTCATCGGAATCATCAAAAGATGACATGAAGGATTTGCTTTGTAGAAGGTGTTTTTCGGTTATTTTGATCTTTTAGTTTGGTTATTATGGAATGGTGTTTCCTTTGATAATGGTTTACTCGGTTATTTATAGTAGTTGGATTTAGCTAGAAATCAAATTTTTTTTATTTGACTTACTGAACAAATTCAAGTTTTTCTGGGTTGGTGGGAGGTTAACAATTAAATGCATCAACCTTTATTAAATGAATATAGGCTACAAGCATTAATGTGTTAGTAAATTTTATTACTTTGGTTAGATAAGTGTCTTGTCAAGATTTAAGTTAGTATAAGAGTAATACATGTCAGGTTGCAATTTAAAAAAATATGCTGAACAAACCAATGTTAATTTCTCTCGTCGTTGTACCATCGTGTACTATCATTTACAATTATTATATTTCTGACGTGTAAAGTTTCAAAGTACTTGTTTTTTGTTATAATTCGTAATTGCACTACAAATCCGAAATTAGGCCAAAATATTCAAAACAAAACATTTAATTACTACTATTACAAGCTAATTAGTACCATAATTTAATTAATACTATTACAAATTACTACTATTACAAGCTAATTAGTATCATTCATGGTCCAAGTTCGGTTCATAATTTAATTACTACGATTACAAGCTAATTAGTACCATAATTTAATTTCTACCTTTTCATAACAAGCTACCATTCATCTCCATTGTCCGAGTTCCTGTACTCGTCAGATTCACGACTAGAGTCCGAGCTACCCCATTCACAATCTAACAGCTTCATACCATAATTTTCGTAGGCATCCTGAATATTTTCAATATAACCTCGTGGGAAATTAGTGGCCTGAATAGGTATATTATTCACAATTCCTGTGTGCCACCGTAGGGTGTATCCCGTTCAAATTGCACATGAAGAGTACGAACTTCTTAAACTCTACCTCATTTTCAGTAAAGAGCTTGCAAAAGTCTACATCCCCAAACCGAATCCAGCTAATAATTCCCTTACGTTTCTTTTTTTCTTCTTCTCCATGATCCCCCTGCTCCTCCAGCGCCTTGGTCATCTCCTTCCTCTGACTTTAGAGCATCCAAATGAAGTGTTGAGAATTCTCTTTTAAAAGTTACCAAAGCCCACGCGCAATCACCATACTTTCCTTTTAATTTGTTTAACAATGGATTCCATTCTTGCAAATTCATGAACATATGTAAAAAAGCTGATAAGTGCCTAATACTATGATCAAAATATTCACATTTGTAAACATAGTGTTGCAAAGTAGATTGAATTGAAAATCTAATAGTGTAGAGATCGAGCATGTAATAAAGCATACAATATGCCTCCTTATAAAATTTAAGCGGGTTTCTTATTTTAAATGGTTTCAATAATGGGTACTCTGGGTGAAACTAAATGTCGGCGACATTATTCCCACTTCGAGCTATAGCGGCGAGTTGGTGACTGAACATTAGACTTCTATTTCTGGCCTTCAAGGTAAGGTAGCCCATGCTCGCTTGTAGAATCTCAGACCCCTGTTGTAATCTTTCAGTTATTTGGACAACATCGGTGTCGGATTTTGGCCGTGAACAAGGAGGCGAGAAAAATTCATAGCTGAATTTGTTTAGGGGGTTGTCCATATTGGAGGAAGAAGATGGTGTAGTGAAGAAGATAGTGAAATTAGAAGATAGTGAAATTGGAGGGGTTTTTATAGTGTATTTATAGTGGTGGTGCCTTAAAATTTTGATCTAGCGCCAACCTAAAAAACCTGCCTTTTGAAAGCGGGAATATTAAAAAAAAATTAAAAAAAGTGATTCACAATTAAGTGGGGTCGATTACATGACAATACACAACTTGACAGTATATTTTCCATAAATGACAGTATAAAAAAACAATTGAGAACATAAAATAATTGACTGTTTTGTAACGACATATATTTAGGTAATTTGAAATAAAGATATTCTAAAATGACAGTATAAAATACAGTAAATGATCACCAAAGAAAATACTGCATACTTAGAGAAAACAATACATTCTTAATATAGTGAACGACAAGGTGCACAACTGACATAATTCCTAATCACCCCTATTTTACAACACATAAAGCCGAAAACATACATAAAACACCCAAATTTAAACTACAAGCCGATTAAATATTTTTAACAAAACAAGATAGAAATTTAAAAGTACATAAAATAGCCGATAAATTCATCATACTTCATTCCGCTTTGTTACACAAATTGGACTTCGAATGCATAAGGGTTGTTGTTATCATACTTGAGTAAAACACCTTGGCCTGGATGAAGATTCATTTGCCTGAACATTGCACGAGGACCATTTCTTATTTTTTCCAAAACAATCTTAAGCTCCCCCTTGACATCACCTTTCACTGCAGCTCGGCATCCCAACACTTTCTCTTGTTGGTCAATGTGTTTATGTTGGTTTCACCTAACCCAACAAAGTTGTCTCGTGCAAATTTTAGAGGAACATTCTACAAATAACAAAATGAACCGTTAACAATAATCAATTTGTACAAATCATAACAGTAATTACAAAAACTGTTTATTTAATTAATTGAATTTACCAGCACACCCCCCCCCCCCTCAATGTAAGACTTAGTGAGAGTGACCCCAAATGCATTCTTGTCAGATTCGTGGATCAATCTAGTCAACTTCCTCTGGGTGGTTTGTTTTCTTAACTCAAATTGGACCGCCTGGCTCCTCCAAACACTAATGTTGTTTGGGTTCGGGTTCGGATTTTTGTCATAGCCAGTAATATCAACACCACCTCTAAAAATACGGCAAAAAACTTCCCACCAAATCCATAATATAATTTCAATTCATCATCATTCTAGATGTCGTTGTCGGTCACAAAATCTTTCCAACCTCGTTCGAGGAAAGGAATCATATTTGACTGATCATCTTCCACAAACAATAGGAAAACTTCCTAAGATTGGAGTGTGTCTAAACCTGATGAGTCTATTTTATACATATATTTATTCCCTGTCCCACAATCATATTTGTGCTTATTTGAGCTTTATAGAGCTATTTTTTTATTATTAATATACGTTTTCTAGTGTTTTTGTAGAGTTGGTATTATTTTGTAGGAATTTGCAAATTTATTATAATACCTGAGCTTATTGAGCCACTACGAAGATATTGGAGTTTGATCGTATTATATGACCGTATATTTAAATCCCAAGATCGAGTTAACGAAATTTAGTTTGGTGATTAAGGGCTCGATTAAGTGAAAGAGGTCCAATGTTCCTGCAAGAAATATGGACCAAGCTAATTGAGAATTTGGACTCAAGTTAACAAGGTCCAACTCTGAAACCCGATTCTCATAAGAAAATCCCAGTTCGTTGCCTAGTTGATCAGGGCCCGATCGGGCAGCCCAATATCCGATCATGCGAGCTTGTTTTCATCCACTGACTTTGTTAAGTCGATCTTCATATTTTTATGGGTTAAAAAAACCCGTAAATTTGGGAACAAAGTGGCATCTTTTATTTCTTTATTTTGAGTCTTAAGAATTCTTTCCGCGGCTTTTAGATTAGTGTCATCTTTAGTTTATGAATTCTGCTTTCTTCTACAAAGCTTTTAGAGTTTTTTTTTTCTTATGTTAATAACTCAGAATTAATTTCCTTAGTTTACAGTTGACTTTATAATTTGCTTTTTACGCAGTTTTTATTTCTTTCTGAATTAGATTAGCTTCCATTATTAACTTTAGTTTTGGTTTTTATTTTTTCAGATTCTTTTTTCTTGTACTTGGTAATTGTCAAGTTTTATGTTTTGTGTTTAATTTAATTGCTTTCTTAGTTTCATATTAGTTCATTATTATTGCTTTAATTATGTTTAATTTAATTGCTTTGATTAGTTTAGTTTTAATTATGTACGAATAGTTTAATTCTAGGGTTGTGGGAATCCATGAATAATATGAAGGGATGATTTATTATAGTTGGTTATTAATGCTTTGAATTAATTTTCTATTGATTGATTTACTACTATGCAATTAGATTTGGCGGGTTTAATTGTATGAGTTATGCAATATTGATTCGAGATTCGAGAGATGAGAATTGATGTTTAGGCTTAATTTCAATAGGCAGGTTAATTTACAAATGGTTAAGTCTTTGAGAGATGCGATTTAATACCGATAGATTAATTCTGTGATTATAATACGTAGCGAAAGCCCTTTATAATCTGGTTAATTTATGCATTGATAATTGATTGTTATGTTTTATCCCGGAATATTAATTATTGGTGAACCTATGACCCTAGATCTTCTTATTATTGCTTATTCCCTTATTTTAATTATTGTCGTAGTATAATTCTCACAATTCTTACTCATTTCTTAATAATTTAGATTATAATAATTTATTAGGAATAAAAGAACATTGTTTCCCTGTGGATTCGACCCTACTTCCCTATCTGCTTTAGTTAGAGGACTTAGGTAATTCTTTTGATTAGGTGATACAACTTTAGCCTGTCAAGATCCCTATGAATACGTCCGATACAACCCATATCAGTCAACAAACCTTGAAACGCATAAGGAACACGCTGTTGAACAAAAACATACAATTAATCACGTTTGCATATTTATTTGAAAAAACATGTATGAATGCATAAAACATTGTGCAAGAATAAAATAAGTTGCATGAATCGTAACAAATAAGGAACACGCATGTACTCAAACGTATAGACTATAAGTATTCATTAAACATTTGTATGGGATAACAGAATAATATTTGAAGATAAAACAATATTAATAAATTAAGCTAATCAAATATCTTACCACACGGTCATTGTTGTTGTGTTTGTACTCAACCGGGAAATTAGGTAAGGAATTGTAAACCTGCAAAATATACAACAAAACAAGTAACAATGAGTAGTCTATGTTAGAATGAGGACAATAAATTATTGTCACAAGAAAGAAAAATATTACCTTAGCCATGTTAAGAAGTGAGAAATTGCAAGGATAAAAAGTGTTGTAAAACAAACCCTTTATATAGACTATAGGGACAGCTATAGGAACGACAGGATAAATAACAACATTTACTACAATTCCCACTTTATGAATGACATTAATTAAATTATGTAATTAAAGTAAGTTATTCACATCACATTATATGATATTGTATGTATGATAATATTACAAGCGGAATTAGTTAAGTAATATAGTCTAATGACAGCATAATATGTATAATATAAATTAATAGTTTTAACAAAGGTTGATTAACTGTAGAACATGACATTATACATCTACAATTTGAGTTATAAATCTAAAGATGGCAATATATTTAGTATTTAACGACATTATTTGGTGAAGTACTTTTTTTAATCTTAAAGGCAAGGTAATTACTAAAGAGCTTTTATGGACATTATTTTAAACGTCAATGACACACATTTAAGTGTATATGACATCAAATCATTTGCGTTAACATTATTTAGTAAAAATAATTATAAATTATTATTAGATACTTTTGACAGTGTGTTGTCAAGTCGCTGCATATGGTCAGTCAAAGATGTGAAATTAGATTACTCGCGTGAGACACGCTTACTCCATTAGTGCCACTACTCTTTGCAATACTCAGAGTATAACTTATGTTTGGTGCTGTATAAATTTCTTAAATGACAGTATAAGTAACTGTAATGAACATCTATGTGTAAGTCTGTCAAATTTGTACAATCTCTTCTTTTAATAAAATATATTGCATTGTCACTTCTCAGAGTCAGGTGTGTCATAATTTGATTCTTTAATTGTCATACACGAGGATGCAGATTTGCATTTTTTCTTACAACGCATAATTTTTGTAAAGAAACTTGATACATATCTAATATGACAGTAATTTTCAGCAGTATTTCAAATAGGGGCATGATCAAAACTTTAAATAACAAGAACTATTAACGATATCATAATAATGTAGTTATTATGATATCATAACCGTAATCGATATCATAACAAGTACTATTAACGATATCATAAAGTAACCGAAAAATCAAAGACGTAACGATATCCATTACAATATCCATTACAATATCATAATGACTACATAACGATATCATAATAGTTTATGTAGTTATTATGATATCAAAATAGTGTATGTAGTTAATATGATATCGTAACCATAACAAATTAACAATATCATAATGACTACATAACGATATCATAAATTGAAAGGAATTTCATTAAGGAATTTACTTCCCGAGACGTATAGAATTAAATTATTCCCACATCAACCGAACAACACCTAATTAGAACGACCGTTATGATACTAATCATAAGATTGTTCGTCATTAAAAGATCGTTTGTAATAATGCTATGGTACATTAATATTATACTTATTTATATTAAACGGAACGGAATATTTATAATTTTCAATTTAAACATATATCATTGATACTATTAAAAATGGAAAAGATACTGCATTTGTTAACGTAAACATTTATAATTAGAGGATACAAAACATGAAGTTAATATTCCTTTTGATAGTACAAAATCAATTTCTTTAACTAATGTTATTTACACTAGTAATACTGTCATTGCACGTATTTATATTGTTTTAAACATAACCGATTGTGTATATATATTGTTGTTTGGACTATGTATACTGTTATTAATTGAATCTTTATTGTCATTAGTCATTTAAGGTATTTATATACTTTTTAACATAATTATATAGTGTATTCATATATTGTGTATATATAAATTGTTATTGTTCCTAATTATACTGTCATTCAATGTATAAATATTGTTAAGGTTTAATATGGGATAAACTACACACTTACTACACAACAAATGGAAGGCGAGTCAAATTGGTCAAAGTAATAATACACCTGCTACAAGGACAACACAATCAATTGCGTGTTTAGTCTCACAAAACTGTCATTTTTACTAATATAATTGTTAAATATTACTATAAATATTGTCTTGTACTCTTTCTTCTCATCACATCAGAAACAATAGTCATCCCTCCAACCTTCGGTATGATATCCTTAAAAAGGAACCGTACGGAATTCAATTCCTCGACGCGCGATGAAGACATTAGGGCCATGATAAGGAACCCAAAGGCATCTTGGCCTGACTATTATGATCCTCTACAAATGATAACAAAGGGTAGTACAATTCGTCTATCTCACCTTCCAAACTACTACGATTTGTACAGTGTTATTGAACCATCCTCTTCGTTTAATTATAAGCTTGCTTCTTTCGATTACTCTGAAATGAACACTATGTCGAAGGTTGTTCCAACCTTCTTAGTCAATATAGTTGACCCTCTACCAGTTGTCGGCCTTAAGAGTCCAATTTATCGTGTGACCAAAACAACCCCAACCGAAGCCAAAGTAGGTTATGGAACTGATGCCCTTGTTGTGTACCATGTTCAAGGCCTTTTCACCACGATTGATTTTGTGGTTCTAACTAGCCACCTAATTCCCGAAACTCCTGCTTCTCGCTTTTATGGTCTAAGACTAACTCCCACTGTTGAACCAAATTTCGTTGCCTTGCCAACAGGCACCTATTGTAGTGTGGAATGTTCATGATGTACCTAGACCTTCATTTGTTGCCAATTTCCAGTCCGTAGTTGATAAGCACAACCTCGAAATTTTAATTCTTCTTGAGAACAAGCTACCCTAAGGAACTGGAACCGTTTGTTTGCTAAAATTCTGAAAACAAATTTGCATAAGACTTGTCTGCCAGGACTTGGTTCTAAAGGGGGCATCGTTGTGTTATGGGATGCTAGTGTCGTGGACTATGAAACTATGTTCAATAATGGAGGCACAAGCGAGTTGCTCGGGTTGGGTTCTCTCAAAGTGAGTCTCAAACCATCGTACTCTACACATTATTGTCATATTATTCTCACATTATTCTCACATTATTATTCTCATACTTTATATTATGAATATCATTACTAATGTATTTGACTCAAAATATTATAAAATATAGGTAAAGGGGCAAGGTGGTGAAGATGGAGCTGGTACGTCTGCGGTGGCAAATGAGGGTTCTGGTGGTGACAAGGAGTAGCATTTATGGTGTGTTGCTACTTGTGGTGTGTTGCTGCTGCTATATTTCCTTATGCTATGGTTCTAGTAACACTACTACAAAAACACCCTACGGAGTCGCCCTTTTAGAGTCACCTCAAATTAATATGTGATGTGTAAGGTTTTAGAGTCGCCTCTTACAAAGCATGTGAAACATAAAAGGCATCTAAAAATAAATTGAAAGTCATAAATGTCAACTACACTATAATAGGTGACATGTAAACTATACGTGTCCCGTCTTTCATCATGTGTGACTCATAAAGTATTAGTTAACGAGTCTCTTTTAGTGTTGTACTATTACAGGTGACACCTTTGACAAGTTTTCATTGACAAAAAGCAAAACCCTAAAAACCTCATTCATTCCCTTATCTTTTTTGTTCCTCTCTCATCGCCTCCCTCATTCATTCCCTTACTCCTCCATACTCTTTCCTCTCAATCTCATCCCTCATTCATTCCCTCACAAACTCACCAACAACGACTACTCCTAGTCCCTTCTCCGTTGTCAGATATCTCATATTCTATCGCTCACTCCTTTTTTTCACCTCAAAAGTGACGGCGAAGTCGTCTTCATGGTGGTCACCACCTTCTCCTCCGCCGTCTACTCCAAGTCGTCCCTTCTGTTCCTCAACGATAATCAGCCCCGATGCGCCTCTCACTGGTCTTCTCGCTATCGAGGTTAGGGTTTCCATCCACAAAAGAATTAATTGGTTTTTTTTCATTATAAAAAGTTAGGGGTTCATCTATTAGTCGATATTTTGGCTGAATTTTGATAATGTATAACTTGTTAATTGAATCGTTGATTGTGATTTTTTATTATGGAATTTTTGTGGCTATGCTTTGATTTTATATTTATTTGACCAATTATTGTTTGATTATTTTGTGGCTTTGTCAGTGATTTAATGTGTACATGAATTTATATATGTTTGTTGGTTATGGTTGAAATGTGAAGCTACTTACAAATTTTGTTTTGCTTAAGTTATAGATGAGGATAAATAATTTGGGTTTGTTGATTTGTGATGTAATTAATAACGAGGAAGCCTTTATCCACTTATGTTGAAGTTCTTCCATTCCAATATTTGCTCTTATTATTTTCTTTCATTCATATTTGTGTTATATATTGCTCCTTTAATTTTTATTTATTTTTTTTTTCTGGAAATTGAACTGGAACATTACGCAATTAGCCTCACGTTGCTTCTCCAATGTTAGTCACTATATGCAATTATCTCACACTATCTTTGTTAGTATAATGTCATTCAGTTTGTTTGTAGATTAGTGATGGTGAGTAATGCCAGAACTTTTTTAACTTCATAAACATAGATAAAGTGACAAACACTTCATCTAGAAGATCATGCTCCCTATGGTCTCTATATGGGCAAAGGCTACTTAATTTTTTAATTATCTTAGCCTATGTGGCATGAAAACTACAATGTTTTATGGCTTTTGACTAGTGATAGGCCTTCTTCATGGTACATTAATCTATGGGTTTTAAATATTTTTAATTTCCTGATCTTGTACTTGATTTTGAATGTATTTTCCCTGTCAATATTTCTGTAATAGGTTCATCGGATCTATTCAATTCTTAGTAGTCATGAGTTGAAGCCAAATAGTGAGACAATAAGAAGAATTATCAACATGAATGTTAGAATGAAAGATGTGAGTTTTAAAATGCTCACCATTCTTCATTTTTCATTTTCGTACGTGTTTCAGTCTACTTTTGCTTCATTTACCAATTCATCTTTTGCTACGCTCTGTAATTTGATAATGCATATACCGTGTTGAAGGATGTGGGGAAGATTAAGAAAGTTCCTTCAGCAAGTATGTACAATGTTATATTGGCTGTTATTACTAAGTTCCTTCCTCTATTACTAGAATTTGTGATTATTCTTATATAATTCTCAATCTAAAATTAAAAATGTCAGTTATTTAATGTCATTTGATATAATTTGATAAAGTGCACAATTGTTGCTTAGCTCTTTAATTAGTTTACTCACACCATATTCTATAAACTTCGTACTAATTATTTCATTTTGGGTCCTCAATGACCTTTGAGATGAAGAATTGATTATCGTCTACATTTAAAAAATTTAAATTGAAGTTTCTTTGCCAAGAATCTGACTTTGATTCATAACTCTATTAATTTAATTTTGGACATGACTCATTTTAATTCTTCTATGGCAATATTAATTAAGATTTAAGAATAATGTGCTACTGTATGTCGTGCATGCTAGTATATATATATATATATATATAAGATTGAACCTTATTGGAATTTTATGGCTGTTTAGTTGTTTCTTTGTTGAGCTTAGAGCTTATTGTCACTTGTCTTTGTTATTTTAGGATGTCTATGTTTATGTTGATATTTCTAATGTTAGTTTTATAGAAGTTTTCAGAAGCCTATTAGCTCAAATGTGCTATTGCATAGGTCAAGTCCTACATAGGTTGTAATTATAGTAGCAAGTGTGAATTTAATGAGGAAAAAGAAAAAAAAATGTATTCCGGGCATCGCTATTCAGAATGATACTTTTCAATTACTTTACGCGTCGCCTCATAAAAACCAGAGGACTCATAAAATACACCTAACGCGTTGCTTATAAAGAAAAAGGCGACTCATAAATCAACCTGACGCATCACCTGTAATAAAAAGACGACTCATAAACCAACCTAACGCGTCACTTGTAATGAAAAAGGCGACTCATAAACCAACCTAACGCGTCACCTATAATGAAAAAGGCGACTCATAAACCAAGCTAACACGTCACCTATAATGAAAAAGGCGACTCATAAACCAACCTAACGCGTCATGTTATAGGCGATGCGTTAAGGGGTACCTATTGTGTCGGTGCCTGTAGTGTCGCCCTTGACGCGATGTGTAAAATGATTTAGAGGCGACTCGATAGGGGTTTTTTTGTAGTAGTGTAATGTAGGGTTGTTTAATTTTCTATTGATGTTATGTTATGAATTATGTCTCTATTCTATTATAATGTATTATTTCTAAATTCCGGATATTCCAAAATTCCGGTTATCGAACTACTATGTTTGTATTTCTAATAGGAGTAGTATTTTCGTACTACACCATGCACTATTAATTTCGCACTATGTTCGTAATATTAAGTTGTTGAATTAATATGTTGACTTATCCTCTTAATTATTATTTTAACATTATCATGTTAGTTATCCTTCCATATATTTCCATATATCATTACATATTTTAAATAATTATTTTATAAATACCTACATCACATCCCAAAATATATTTTTTGTAATGTTAAAATTATTTTCTAATGTTAACGTAATGATATTCATTAACATGTTGACAACTTAACATGAATATTTTGTAACATGAATACATGTTAAATAACCTTTACCAATAAATATTTTTTAATATTCCTTGCAAACACATTGGACCATTAATTTAAAGATTTAGAATAGGTCCATTAAGTAAAAATTGGACCATACCAAGTTTTAGAATTAAGTCCATTTGCAGATTAAGTTGCGGATAAAGTCCATTTGTAGATAAAGTCCATTACATACTTACAATAGCTTTCAATTCCTAACAAAGTATCATTTCCTAACTTAATGATTCATGTTGGCCTAACAGTTGCAACTCAGTCAGGAAACCCATGATTCATCTTAATGATTTATATAGGCCCAACAGTTGCAACTCACTTAGGATCCTCATTGAACACCATTTCGTTTTATGAACTCATCCTCATGCAACACCCCATCCTCAGGCAACACCCCATCAAAGTACATCGATTCCGAGTAATCGCAGTAGTCACCGGCTGTTCCATCCTGTCCAAGAAGCAACTGATTCCTCACCGTATCTTCGCTTAACTGGTCAAAGCACATACCACTTTTCGTAAAAATCAAGTTCACATATGCTACATCAAGTGACAAAGTCCAGCAGAATGATTAATATCACATAATTATATAAACTTAATGCAATTGAAATAATTTGATAAAATTACCTGCAAACTTTGAATTAAGATGTGATCAAAATCGATTTGCCTTGCAACACCTTGATCAATCAACTCATTAAAATCACCGACTGCATCTGCTTGCTTTTTTTTTTGGCTCGCTCCATTCGCCACTGCTTCTCTGCATAATTTTTCCTCCTTTCTTCCTTTTCACAACACACTTTCTTGTACATCGTCATAAACCTAGTAGCTCTAACACACCCAGGTCCCCTGTTTGTAGGTGGATCCTTAATGCCACATGCAATTGGTTGGGATACATTCACAATCGCACGTTCATCTTCACATTCAGCCAAAAGTCCACCTACAAACCAAACTCCTGCCCACAGAGGAAGGAGTATGAAATTGGGCTGAAAACAATGCATTGTTAACACTATGTGGCGTGCTCTTAGTCTTGGCCTCACCAACATTACTCAGAGGAAGAGTTGGTTTCACTACCTCCTTAATCTTCACCTCTAACTGTTGAAGCCCATCAATAACAATTCTCAATGCCTCGTCATTCTCACTTGCAAGACATGATATTGGCTCAAATGCAACATCATCTTATCATATTGAAGAACTTCCGCAGTCTTAGACAGATCATGGTATGCTACTTTTACTATGGTATGCTTGTGGTAAATATCTTTCCGCCATCTATCCAAAATGTATTTCTTTGGCACATCAGGGATTTGTTGGACCTCAAGAGCATTAATACAATGCTTGCAAAGAATCCCATTGCACTCGAACAACATGCATTCACATTCAACTTCTTCTGTTTTAGCATTGTACAATACCCGGTACATTTGCCACCTGTTTACTGGTTTCTCCTTCTTGTCAATGTCACTGAAGACATAAACTTTGTCTTTGATAAGGTGCTCATACAACCCCTCTCATATCTCCTTCATACTACTGCAATTACAATACATCAACCTCTTACACTCCCGTTGCACCTCCACGAATTTCGCATCCGTATATACATTTCTAAATGTCTCCTTTATCTTAAAATCTGTTATTAGGCCACGAAGATACATAGCATAATTCCCACCAGTTAACCGTTTTGCTTCAATGCGGTGTTCCATAGCCCTAACATATCTCTCAGCAAAATCATATAGACCAGTATGCTTATAAAAAAAAACTCATCAAAAAAATTATAGATGCTCTCTGACCTTTGAGTTGTCTTCATTCCAGCCTAAAACATGTGCTTCATTGCTGCCGGAATCCATATTTCCCTCTCCGAGTACAAAACAACCAACCACAAGTTACTCTCTAGCTTATGCGTAGGTATAAACTCCTTCCATCTCAATTGGAACTCTTCCCTACTTAAACTATCATAAATAATATTTTTCAGCTCATCTTTAAAATTCAGCATACCCTTTACACTTCCCTAACTTGCTGCCGAATTTATCAGTGATATGCTACAAACACCATCTATGCCTTGTTTGTGGCATAACTTCCTTCAACGCCTTGCGCATGGTTGCATCTTGATTAGTCAAGATAGCCATCGGAGGGATCTCCCCTACAACATCAATCCAAGTAAATAACACCTACCTAATAAAAAATTCAAATAACATCAAAATTAGAAAAATATCTCAGCAATTACATCCAAATTTAATACAATTAAGAGAGCAAAATTACAACAAAGTAACAGATCACCTACTTGAAGGTTTCAGTGTTTTCACGAGAAATAAGAGCACAACCAAGCTAGGCTGTCTGACCGTGATGATTAACACCAACAAAATTTGCAAAGGGCAAATCATATTTATTCAATAGGAATGTCGTATCAAAACAAACAACATCCCCAAAGTCTTCGTAAGCAGCTCGACTTCGAGCATCGACCCACAAAACATCTTGAAGTACACCATTCTTATCCAACCGCTGCATGTGAAAGAAATTCTTGTTGTTAGTCTGCATCATTTGAAAATAATTCATCATTGCATTCGCATCACCATCTAAATTTTAGCTTCTTCTCCCTCGACCTTAAGTTATGCAAGTCCTTTTTAGTGAAACGCATATTCTCTAGGCCATTCCTCTCACTAGCCATCAGATTATGCATAGTTAAAGTGCTTATCCCAACATCAGCAGCAAATTTAAGCTTTTTCCTAACATGAGGCATCCTCTCCAATTCTGCCAATCTATACTTCGAAACTAGCAATGCTTTGGAAGGGGTTGGATTATGGTTCTTATGCTCCAACTCCACCTTCTTCAACTCCCATTTCCCATTCTCCAACAATCCAACATATACCTTTGCAAGACACCCACATTTTTTGGACTTCTTCGTTGCTACGTGTTCCCCTTCTAACTCCCTTGCCAATCTTTTCCCACCAACTTTCTTCCTTGTAGCTGGTTT
Source organism: Chenopodium album (assembly GCF_948465745.1). Classification (NCBI taxonomy): domain Eukaryota; kingdom Viridiplantae; phylum Streptophyta; class Magnoliopsida; order Caryophyllales; family Amaranthaceae; genus Chenopodium; species Chenopodium album. The sequence goes on from NC_137846.1 coordinate 20,442,506, forward strand.
ACCATAACAGTCGCATTTCCATGTTGTAGCACGTTTAACCTTAACTCCTCCCACAACCTTATAGGCACTTTGAGCAAGCACCACCCCAAACCCTTGCTGCTTGCCATACGCGTTGTAATACAAATCCGCTTCTTGTCACGTATCAAAAATCATACCCACCTGAGGAGGCTCCACGGTAACACAGTTCATGTTCACCATAGACTTGCACTCAGCTCGTTCTCATCTGGAGTGCAATATCCTCCACTTTCCCCACTCCCCTCCTCTACATAATCCACAACCATTTTACCTTCATTGTCATCCATTTTATCATCATCAATAAACATCACTTCATCTTCCTCAAATCTTTCATCCTCTCCTTTTTCCCCCAACAAACAACCATTAACTTCTTCTGACATTTACACCTATATCGAGGTAATTCAAGGCAAATTAACACAAACACACACATATTCCACAAATACAATACAATAACAAATATTTTCCACAAAATTAGATAACTAACTACGCAAATAAATGCTTCAACCAACTAAACAATTAAATCAGAAAACTAACTAAACTAAATCAAAACAACTAACCACACAAAATCAAATAACTAACTACACAAATACAATAAAATAACAAACATTTTCCACAAAAACAGTACCAAATTAAACTAGTTTAGTTTTCAAACATCTAAACCACTCGAATTCAATTATGGATATCAGATTTTGTCATGTAGCTTCAAAACTTTACCAAAACACCAACAATTTAGCAACAAATCACTAATATAGCAACACTTTAGCAACAAACACTAAAATACCTAATGACATACAAATCTAAGATTCAACACCGATAATGGGACTTACAAATCTAATGAATGACCCAAGCAGCTTCAGCTCAAGCAATAACTCGCCTCCACTTCCGCTTCAAATGCCCATAATTAATACTTGCAATTCACCAACCATAATCGAACAAAAATGACCCAAAAAGCAGCTTCAACCCAAGCAATCATTGCCTCCACTTCCGCTTCAAACGCCAAAATAATATTTGCAATTCACCAACCCTAATCGAACAAAACATACCGCGTATCACCATTAAAATTCCCCAAACATATACCAACTAATTAAATCACCAATTCACAAAACATACCTGATTCGGAAACCTAGGAATTGAATTTTTCTTCATACTTGAATTGATAGCCGAAGAGAAGTGCAAGGAGAAGACAGTGAGAAGTGCGAGGAGAAGAACTGAGGATGTGTTGAAATTGCGAAATTCACCATTCAATTCAACAAGGGTCTTCAACGGGACATTGTTTACCAACGGAGAGCTCAAAATACGACGTACTTTGTATATTCAACACCAATACATTTACTTCGTATAAAGATACACCATGTACCACAATCGGGCCCCACAACCGTAATATTTTATTACTTTTTCATTGTGCTATTCATAGCACCGTGCGGGGAAGAGGATTACCTATGTGGCCAGACACATATGAAACTTTGTGTCCAAAAGGTGAGATTCATAATTAAAGTTGTTAGAGATAATATAAGTTAATTTTACATTCAAATACTTCGTATGTGCTATTTGAGACATTACAAAAATACGGAGTAAATACAATGTATAATACATAACAAAGAGAGTATTTTAACATTAGATTGAGATTGATTAAATTTTGTAGAGTCGTATATCGAAATTTCTTAGAACTTTCTATCACTTTCGTCATCTTCCACCCTAACGCAGGTCACCCAATCTATCCAACATTTCATCGAAAATTCACATATACTTCTCCTTTATCTTTTTTATTTTGGCGTTTGAATTTTTAATTGAAAAAGTCTACTATTTAAATTCTCTCTTTGTCAAAAAAAAAAAAAAAAAAAAAAAAAAATCGCAATTCAGACTATTTCAATTCAAATATCAAAGAAAAGCATCTTAAATTCAGCCACAATTCGCAAACATCAGCAGTAGCAGTAGAAAGAGATTCAGAGAATTTACGATGCAACGAATCTTCGGTGCTAAGAAACAAAAAGATCCTCCTCCTTCAGTTTCAGATGCTTCTGATCGGGTATTCTTCGCTAATTCATCGAATTTTATCTATGTACATTGAAATTGAATTAGGGTTTTGATTTTTGGGATTTAGGGTTTGGAATTTTGTTTAAATGTTTTTATGAATTGATTGTAATGGAGTTTAGCTTTAATTTGGTTATCTCTATATTTTTTGAGCTCAATGTGAGGATTGATTGGTTTAGTTTGAGAAAATTATGTCAAAATCTGTTCTTAATTTTATCAAGTGGTCAAATTATAGTGTTAATTTTGTGGAAACAATGCGTGGTTTTCAACTCAAGAGGGTTGGAGATAGAAATTAATATTGGAAGAATGAATTGAGCTGTTTTAAGCTGTATAAATCTGTCTACCGAGGATTTTGATGAATGCCCCAAACCGAAAATGTTAAAGAAAAAACTATGGGATCATGAAACCTGCTTTGAACTTGATATATTTACTTCCTGGAGTTTACTATATATTGTGCATGAAGTTCCATGACTGTGGATCATCCTTATTGCCTATGATATTAAGGAGGCTAGTTTTCGTGTTAAAACGTGTTACACTTCTCATTCGTATTAACAAGCCATAATCTTAGTTCATTAAATAGGGTAATTCTGAAAACAAATTAAGCTTTAGCAGTTGTTAGTTCATACTGGTTTTAGGACTAAATGAAGCAAGCTTCTGTTAATTAGACTTGTTTAAGCTTAAAAGTTACTGAAGATCATTTATATGTATCTAGTTTATTACTTTATAATGTGTCATGAGCATCACGTGGGTCCTTGTGCTTATTTTGTGGTTTACTTGTCTGAATAGACGCATACCTATTATGATTATTTGTATCGTCACCTTGATGTATTTATTTTGCATGGTGCTAGATCAACAAAAGAGGGGAAAATGTTGATGACAAGATCAAAAAGCTTGATGCTGAATTAGCTAGATACAAAGAACAAATCAAAAAGACACGGCCTGGTCCTGCCCAGGAAGCTGTAAAGGCTCGAGCAATGAGGGTCCTTAAACAAAAACGGATGTATGTCCTTTCTCCTTACTGTTTTTTGTTGCATTTTGGTGCAACTGTTTCCTACTGTTTTGAGCAGTCACTTTTACCTGTATAAAGTTAACGCTATGTTAAAAGTCGACTTTGAGAACATCATTCTATCACGATTATAGTGCAATGATCTATTTTATGAATGACCTGAAATGTGTAATGTTTTGTTATTCATGATGTTTCCAACTTCTGTTTGGAATCTGCCAGTCTGGAATAATTTCTTTGTCTCCATTGAATTCAGCAGCATTTACAGTAGCAGAGCACCTAGCATGAATCTTAATGTTGGTGAAATCTAGGAAAGTCAGGATGCACTCAGTCAAACTTCTATTTAGGAATGGTCAAAATCTTTGAACTGTTGAGTATATTAAATTAGTTTTAACATTGTGCCATCCATCTTTCTATGCCTCTTCAAAGTAGATATTATGTTGACAATTAGAAGTTCAGAAAGTTGGGCTAGTGGGCTCCCATCTGCTTCAAAGTTCTGTCACTGCTAGCTAGTTAGGAGAAGCTGTATCAGTTGTGATAATTTTTGAAAAATAGAATTTTGAAGAAAGGAATGCTACCAAGTAAAAATAAATAAAATAAAATACCCTATGACATAACGTAATAATTGTATAGGGCTATAGACGTAAATATTTTACAATCTTTAAGTTAGCCTACTCAAAAAAATAGTAAGTTAAAAATGAATTTTTTTTTTTCCACGTTATGTGTGAGATTTCAGAGCTGACAAACTCAGGCTCCATTAGGTTCATCACGTGATAGGTAAAACTTGGTATATTGTTGTTTTTTACAGAGATGGGTAAAGACTCGTTATAATTGTTGTTTAGGGTGGCCCCTAGTTCTTGATTCAATTCCTCATAACAGATATTCTAGAGATCCAAATCAGGGTTTTTATCTGGTTTATTATTCTCTGAGCCCCTTTTTGATTGGCATAAATTACCTTTAGCTTATAAACACCACTGCCTCTATTGATATACTTGATCATATAAGACCTGGAACTGCTGGAAGTCTACATATCTTGTGTAGGACTGTAGGTTAGCATTGTTTTACTTGATTATTGGCAGTCTTCCCATGAGTTGAGTTGCACCAATCTTTATTGCTTTGGATTGAGATTTTGTTTGTGGTTTTTGTGACCTGCTGCTTAGTGTAGGAAATCATTCCCTGCTGATATAATTCATTTTACGTAGTAAATCATTCAATCACTTAATTAAAAATCTCTTATGTTAACTTTTTTTCAAATTATTACCCCCTGAGAATTATAATATGCATCATGTTTTTGTGATAGCATGAATGATTAAGTCAGACTAGCTTTTTGTTAGCTCATCTTTGTTGTTTTTCTTTGTTGTATGGCTGATGTCTTTCCCAAAGTATCTATGAAATCTTTTCTTCTAAATATACATAATACTTATTCCGTTTTTCTTTTATCGCGCCGTTAGGACTTTTACACCATTCACACTATCTTCTTTGACTATCTTTTGTGAATTATCCGTAAGGAAAAACATAGCCATGTGGGATCTAGTTAAATTAGTCTTGAAATCTACTTTTTATAATTTTTACTAAAGTATAATTAAAGATATAAATAGCCAAAGTAATGCATTGGCAAGCGTGAAATCACTCATGGTGCAATAAAAAATAAAACGGAGGAAATATGACTCTCTTCCATTAGACTGATGGTGCTAAGTTAGAGGCTTTGAGGGCTCAATATTGCATATATATATGTGCATGCAAGTGAGTCGCCATTTACTGGTTTGTTATGTGATTTTTGTGGCATATTTTGCGAAGTCATTCTAATGTATAGATCTTGATCGTGGATTGTGAATAGGTATGAAGGGCAGCGTGATATGCTCTACAATCAAACATTCAATCTTGACCAAGTTTCCTTTGCTGCAGAGGGTATAAAGGATGCTCAGCAAACTGTGAGTATTATGAACTGACATTGCTTATTGCAGTGACCGCTTTTTGCATCTTATCTATGTTGGCTTGCTACCAAGGTCTCATTCATTTATTGAGTTCATGTTTCATTAGTGAAGTGGTTCAACTGGTACTGCCTGAATACAAGTTACTTAAATGTAAAAAGCTTGTGGAATTATACTTTCTGTGGAAGTTACAGTTGCATCTTAAGAAACTTCCTCTTGACTGGACTTGTTTTTCCTTATTAAGGTTACAGATGACATTAGACATGAAATTTAAGTCTCATTGTTGATGGTATTTTGTCTTATCAATATTACGAGTTTACAATGATGATTTAAATGATCAGTGTATTCTGAGTGGACTTAAAGAATAAATTCTTTTGTTGTGGGGGGCCTTTGGGTAATGAAGCCTGATATTTTCAGGATCTGTCATAAGTATCTATAATGTATGATGCCAATTAAGGAATGCATCTCTTACCCACATTGTGTGGACTGCTGTTTTTGGTATTGGCAAAGCTGGGCTGCACGATTTATCATGGAAATATCTGTTTGTCTTGGTAGTATTTTACAGGGCATGGTTCAAGTCAGTTGAAGGGCAGCTTTATGTGTAACGTGTTTGGAATATTCTGCCTACCTCATGGAGGTAGATCACTATTGCTAATGAAACCAAATTTACTTAGTCTGTGTCAGAATGTGGTTGTATGCTGTATGCTTCTGATGTTTGTTTTATGGTACATGGTAGTATATAGGTTTTGTTAGATATGATTGAAGAATTTTCTGTCTTAATTACTGCTGGTGCCATTTTCTCTTTGTTTCTCATCAGATGTCAGCATTAAAAGCTGCAAACAAGGACTTAAAAGGAATGATGAAGACAGTAAAAATTCAAGAAATAGATGTAAGCAATTGTATTTTTGCTTTATACTTGAGTTCTATTGAAAGTTTAAGTCTGCTTGGAAGCTAACTGATTTGATGTTATGTAGAACCTGCAAGATGATATGATGGACTTGATGGATATGAGTAATGAGATTCAAGAAACCCTTGGAAGAAGCTACAATGTGCCTGACGACATTGATGAGGATGACCTGATGGGTGGTATGCTTTTATCTTATAATGATGTCTTATCAACAAATGTTGTTGTAAGAATTTGCTATGCTAATCATCTTATATGTTAATAATTGTGTGCAGAGCTCGATGCACTGGAATTAGATATGGAATCTGAGAGTCATGGGGTTCCTTCTTACCTTCAGTCTGAACCTGATGTCGAGGAAGAGCTCAACTTGCCAGCAGCTCCTACTGGTTCTGCAGCAGTGCCTGGGAGAGCCAATGTTCAGGTAACTACACAATAGTCCATTTCTGCTATTGTTCGGGTTTCAAGTTTATCTAAGAGCTTTAATATCAAACTTTATTGAAAGGAAAAAATGAATTGAAGTGATTTTTGTTACCTAATTACTGTCTCTTTCTATTCCAGTCTGAGGATGAACTGGGCTTGCCCTCTGTACCCCGAGCATCCCTTCGTACTTAACAGGAATGAATTAAAGGAGCTGGTTTGATACATCTATCTACAACTCATTGTGCAGAATATTGTTGTAGTGAACTCTATTGTTCCAATTTTTTGGGTGGTGGTGGGTTATTATTGGGAGGAGGTTGGTATTTAAAGTGTGAAAATATTTTTTACGGTTTTGTTGGTAATAATTGGACCAAATGTACAATTTGCCACTTGAACAAGGAGTATATAGAGAGAAATTGATGTTTGATATTGTAATTAGACTTTCTTGCCAAAATACGCATTTTTTTGTAGCTGTTTTCATCTGCAACTTGAGAAGCCTGAATCAGATTTACAGTTGAGACTAATTTTCATTTTTATTTAAATTGAGTACGGACAGGGGTATACTATTTAGAGTAGTCCCCTCCTAATTAAGTCTGCCAATTAAGAGTCCTTAGCAGATTTGATCCTGTGACCTCGGTCATTTATCAGATTTTGCCCCATGGGCTATGGCACATGCATATATGTGTTTGCCTTGCATCCCTCTTCCCTCTTTGCTTAGACTATGGTTGTTACATTACTCCGTCCCCTTTTGATAGTCACTTATGTCATTTTAGGTCACCCAAAATGTTAGTCACATTTGCTTTTTTCAAGTATCATTAATATTATTTTTTTTACCAAAATTCTCTCATTTGCAACAAAATTTATGCAAATTTAACTATTTCATGTAAATTTTACTTTTCCAATGTACTTTAATTACTTTCTCTCTCTATTTTTTTGCATAGTCAATGTAAATTTACTTTTTCAATGTGCTTTTGCTACTTATTTATATTTATTAATTCCCGAGATTTTTTATCAAAAGTGACTATTAAAAGGGGACGGAGGGAGTAATATTTAGCTCATCTTTTTCATGCATCAAGAACTTGTCTTGTTATTGTTCAAGTACTCTAAGTTGTTCTTGATTACAATACAAATGGTGTTCACTTAAGTTAGTGATTGGTCTACGTATATGATTGTCATGCTCAAGGGCATACAAGTCATTTGAACGCTCCCATCTACTAGTATATATTAGTACTCGTATATGATAAATCTATTGATGATCCATTCCCAATTGAGTTCTATTTGAAGGTTAAGTTGTTTCAGTGGCTAATTGTTGTAGAGGTTTAGGGGTAGTTTTAACTTTTAATGGGGCATGTGGTGGATTTGGGTTAGTGGGTGATTGTTATAGAGGTTGGCCATTGGTTTTTGATGGGCGGTAGTAGGTTGTAATACAACTGTTATAGGTAAATTCCTAACAAATGTAATTGGTAAGTATAGTTGAATCCACACCGTAGTGAAAAAAATTGCATCTTTCAACCTTAAAATTGAGGTTTAATCCCCACTAGAAATAATTTGAGGGTAGGGTTTCCTTACCCTTCCCCCCTCATTCTCAAAGTGTCTAATCCACATATAGCGGACAAAAAAAGAAAAAAAAATCGCTAGGTTTGAGGTATGGTCAAACTATTCTTTCTAGCATTCGAGGTATGGAGAAATTAAACCATTTTTTAAATTATCTAGAAATTAAACAGTGTTACATGTATAAAATTCAAGGTTTAAATAATTAAAAAATGTGAAAATAGTTTAACCTAGAGTTGTAATCTACCAAGTTTATAATACAAAATCTATTAAAATATTATTAAAAATTCAATTAGTGATGTCTATCTTAGAACATGAGCACGACACGACACATTCGCAAGCTTTGATCTTGCATTATTTACCTTATAAATCTTAGTAATTACATATTTTTACTCACTATATGCTTCTTTATCTACTTTTTCTCACAATGACTTTTCTCTACACAATATCTTGAGAAACATTTATGTAAGACCCATTATACCATCATAAGACCACTTTTGTGAATCAATAAGTGACCTTGTGATAGTAAGGCAGTCTTGCTTTCATCTAATTGTCTTTCGTTTTTAGTATTATTTGTGTAATAAAGTAATCCCTTCGTTTTCTTTTAATCACAGCATATTTATTTTGTGAAATTGCAAATAAATTATAAAATTACTTTATTTATCCAATAATGCTCACCATCTCTCTCCACATTAGACGTGTTTTTCTTTTTATCTATGTCTCTATCCTCTCCCACAATAGTAATACACCCTGCCCGGCTGCCCCCCTCTCCGGTTGCAATGAAAAGAGAACGTAAGAATTACTATGTTAAGAACAATATGAATCTGAGATAGTATGTTATTCACCTTATTGAGTCAGCCTATGTTTTTTTAGTTCATAAGGAGCACCACCATACCACCATACCGCCAATTCAATTTAGTAAAATGATTAAATTTGTTGTTTAAAAATCTTTATTACTTATATTAGAGTAGATGTCAAATGGCTATTCATTAATGATATTATTCTTCTTGTCAATCAAAAAAATAAAAATTAGTACACTCTTGTTAGAAAATGAGTTTATGTCTAGGTGAATCTTGTGTATCTAGTATAATTGAATATTAGGACATCCAATTGATAGATAGATTGACTTGTTAGTACATGTTGTGGATATGAAAGGGCGTTATAATGTACATCTTGTAAATAAATGGAACCTCAATACATCTATCAAGTTTAAGATGAACCGACCAGGCTACCAAGCAAAAAATGTTCTTAGAAGAAATATACTACTCATAACGATACCCAACAGCAAAAAGATATTGAAGTAATTCACATAAGTTCTCATTCGTGCAGCTGCAGTGGAAATTATTTCCATTTTTTTTTATCACAATATTCGATCAAAAAACTGGCAAATCATTTGGATGGGAACAACCTAGCCTTCAAAGATCAGATTCACAAATGAAGTTTTGTCCAATCCAAAATCTGCCATGATACTTCTCCAGAATCAGTCTCATTTGAACCAACATATGTGTCGATTGTGCTGCTTCGAGAATTTGCCAGGCTGAGCTTTAGCCTCTCAGCTTCTTTGCTCAGGGTCTGATATTCTCCTGTCAAATGGAATTAAAGTAACGAACTTAGACAATTTTTAGTAAAGAAGGAATGTTGTTGTCAAAAATATATACTACCTCCATCAACTTTTAGTTGCAACTTTGGAATATTTTATACCTCACAAATAATAGCCCAAAGTTGCAACTAAAAGTTAACGGAGGTAGTATTATGTAGCCCTTTGCCTTTAATGATTACTGCTAAACATGAAAGGCAAAATCTGGTACGTAACAGTGTCGCAAAAATCTATTGGGAGACTAGAGTGCTATCCCACGGCCAGGGTAACTACATACTCAGTTTCAAATTAGTCAACATATTTTGACTTTAGATACCATTCACAAACTCTAATTTCTCTCATTATATAATATCTAACTTTACTTTATTCTACTTATTTATATAATAAAAATATTTGCAATTGAATTTATGCATTAACAAACGAGATAAAAGAAACATGTTAACCAATTAGGAAGGAAGCACTTACAGAGGGCAACCTCATACTTTTTAGCGTAACTTTTAGTGTCACCCTCACAAATCACGATGAATCTTAATGAGACAGTCTTACCCAAGAATTAATTGACATAAAAGAGCGTATCCAAACTAGCACTAAAACATCAAACTATTCAGTTGGCTCCAACCTTATTAGCAAAAGATGACTATATTACATAGTTGCCAACTTGACTTTATAAGAAATATTTTATGTTGAGTGGTTGCAAACCGATCAAACCTTGTGGGTATACAACAAGTTGTTGAGTGGGAGTCAGCCAGAAAAGGTCCAATGATTTGGAACCTTTAGGTTATTGAGTTTATAATAATTGGCCTGAAAAAAAAAAAAAAAAAAAAAAAAAAAAAAACTAGGATAATGGTGTCACATTAAGCATGACTTTAACATAAAAGATGTAATCTGTTACTTTGTATTTAGCAAGGAATCCTCTTAATCTTCCCAATTATGATCACTCTGCACTAGTGACTCTGTTTTTGCATTCTGGATAACTCAAGTTTCATAGAAGGCCATAACGACGTACTCAGAGAAGCTAACAGAGTTGAAGTTTTACTATATCAGAAAATTGGCTATTACTTTTGAAGAGCACAAAATATAATGTGAAGCAGCTGTTGAAAACAGGATGTATTGTCACTTGCATTCAACGTAAAAGATAAGCACAGGAAGACATTAAATAGTAACAAAGAGATTCAGGCTTAAAAAAAAAAAAAAAAAAAAAAAAAAAAAAAAACACTGATTGTTACAAAAAATTAAAACGAGGAAGTATAGGCTCACCATCCATCAACAGCTTTTGTTGCTGTAGCTTTGCCACCTGCTGCTTTAACTTGTTATTCTCCAGAGACAAACCAACTTTTTGCTGAAGCAAGGTAGAAACCCTTATTGATAGCTCTGATTGCAATGTCTGCAACACAGAACAATTATTCAGAACAGCTGACCGGAAGAGGGGGGTGAGTATGAAACAAGAAAATCCCCAGACAAGTACTACTAAATTGTTCATTGTGAACCTCTAGAACAAAAGACCAAAATATCACTAGATAGATTTTAGTGAGAGTCAAGTTTCAAATAATTAAGTTTTGCACATAGTATGGTTCTTAAAAATTTGCCTGCCTCATTGCTTAGTCATATTCCAGAAGGAAAAAAAAAAAAAAAACTGGTGCTTAGAGGTGTCGAGAAAATATAAATGTCCTCTAGTTGACTTCAATCTTTGCATATGATAAGCAAGCATTAACATAACCAGTTAAAAGTACCAATAGTCATTCTAGATCCTGGGAGACGGGGGTCGGGGGGGCAGGGGCATGCAAAACATCTGGGAAGGCGATATGGCACTTTCGAGGGTATGAATTCTGCATGCAATTGAATAATACAAAACACTTTTTGGTGGGATTGAGGACTATTCTTTAGGTAAAATACGTTAGAATGCATTCATTAAGAGTCTGGAAGACAATTTTGAAGAACCTACTACTCTACTTATTACATAATTTTTATAATATTTGGTGAACCCAAAATTGACATGAAATCAAGCATGAACATGGCCATTAAGTTGCTTTGTTAACTCTAGACATTCATATAAAGCACTGACAATGAATATCACCAAGCAATGTTGCAAGTTGGAAACTATATAGTTTACAATGGATTCACAGAAAGAATAAGGAGCTTTATGCAACAACTAGCAATAAATAAGGGCTTTCATTGTTAATGCTTCTAGTCGGTTCTCATTCATTGGTAATGGCTACCAAGGGTAATTTTAAACACCTTATGCACTAAGCTATAAAAATTCTATTGGCCATTTGTTTGTCTTTAAATGATAGTTGGCTACTATTTGTAATAGATAGGTTACCTATTGTACATAAAGTTCCTTAAATCATGACTTTAATCGAAGAAGCTGTAAGAAGGAGTTTAAGTTTCTGATAAAAAAAAATAAATAAATAATATTTTTTATTTTTAATTTTTCTAAGCCTTCACATGGAAATCTAATGGATACATGAACTTACATACAAAATCTGTTCTAAACTCATAAGCTTTAACTTGGCTTCCACTTATCTGACAAAATCCCATAGCACAAACACTTATACCATGACTGAATCTATTATGGCTAAGTCTGACTTGAGAATATTAAATTTATCCAACCAAAAAAAACGGGGAAAAAAAAAAATAACACACTTTAACTAACTGTTACTATATTTTGAGGATACGGTGATAACTTCTCCTGTCCTCTTAATCTTTCTTAGAATATACTTTTGTAATCACATAGGTTGCTTTGCCTCTCTCTGCTTTTACCTAAAATAATGTGTCATATGTAAGTGTTGTAATTTTAGTGAAATGATTATTTACAAATCACCAAATGTAGTCAAAAGTATATAATGTGCAAATACTATAAACTATACAGAGGAAGTATAAAATATGTGTCCTAACCAGAAATGAATTGCTTGAATTTCAATCATCAAGGGAAAACAAAAAGTTAGGCAAACAACTTAAAGATATCAAGATACATGTCACAGGTCAGTTCACATATGATCTTAGACTTAATGGCTAGAGAGATAAATAAGATTCACTGCAGAAAATAAGAGTAGTTACATGCAAAAGATGATTGATAATTTATGCAAGGAAGAACATAATAAGAGGAAATATCTGCAAACAGAGATCTAATTTATTATGCGTCCTTTCATTAGTAGTGCAACAAGAGTACCAGCACATTGTAAGACAGAACATTATATCTCATAGCAGAAAACAGTATAATAAATTGTAATTACATATTATACCTGGAACACATTCACAGTTCTTTCTAGTTCAGCAATGTACTGAAGCTTGCGAGCTCTAGAGCGCTGTCCAGGATGCCTGTAAGTGATGAATCACCACAATATTTAGACACGTGTCAATCATATACATTTTCAAATTCAAATGAATACAAGGAAGATAGACATGTATAGCCTAATCAAACAGTAAACAACAAATATATGATTATGACTCAGCCAAAGATAAATAATTTACCTCTTTTCACTTTTTGCATCAATATTGTAGTAACTGGGTGCATCACAAAAATCATTCTTTAAGTCCAAACAAGTCCCATAACTCTGAGGATTCTCTTTGACAAAGTGCATAGGACTTTGATCAACGTAATCAGACATTGCCAAAAGCACTGTGTTATCCAAAAACTCTACAGTGGATCTTCGACGAGGAGAATTAGGGCCATATATACAACCAGATCCCAATATGTTACCATCCTCTACTTGTTCTTCCTCATGACTTGCAGACAGAAGTAAGTTTGGGACAATACCATCCAAAACAGCAAACGAATCACTAGCTGACCTACAGTGGCGAATCCCTTTAGGAACTGAGTCCGAGTTGCTTAACAAGTCATCTAGCCACGCTGGTTGTTCCTCCAACACCGAGCTTTGAGATAACGATCTATGATGTCTAGCACTGGACTTATTAACTCCATGGGAATAAATCGAGCTAGGGTCATGGGTTTGGCGTGCAACAGCTTTCTTTTGCAATGGGCACCGAGGTGGAAGTTGGGACGGTCGTGACATCTTCAAACTAAATTGTTCAACTAATTGTCCATGGTTTAGTCACACAAGGGTTATCTGTACATTAATACAACAAAGTTAGGCAATTATTTCACTAGTAGCCTCACCACAATAACATTGCCAATTAACCAGACTATAATTGCACCTAATTTTGGTTTTAATTCAATACTTCAACTATTTATCTACAAAAATATGCCCAACTCAGCAAATAAGCACATTGAACAGGAAATAACGAAGATTTGTAGATAAAGTAAATACAGGAAAACCCAAAACAGAATTAAAAAATATAAATATATTCAAAATAAAACAATGACAAAATCCCAGAAATATCGGATAGCATATATAGAGATTTCAAATTCAAAGAATAATTTAACTCATTTACAGAATTCCCCAAAACTACAGCCATTTTATCAGTAACATAAACAACCAAAATTCAACAATCAGCAAAGCAGGTAAAGGTTATATTAATCAAAGATCAAACAATGGAATAGTAAACCTAAACCAAGAAAAAAGTATACATGTATATAATATTAAAACTTACAAATTCATTTTCAAAAAAAAAAAAATAAACAAATAAAAAAAAATAAAAATCCTAAACCCAGCTCAGGAATGTTCAAAAGATACAAAATATTCAAAAATTCAAAATCCCACTTCTAAAAATTTATTTAAGTTAAATATAATAATCAAGTAGTATCGTTGAAATATTGTGCAGGCAGAATTTAGAAAAAAAAAAAAAATATAGAAAAGATGCAGATAACAGAGAATTATCATAGTAAGAAGGAATTTCTAAGTGAATATGTTATACTTCTTAATATATACAGTAGTACTACAGAACATTAGACAAATTCTGACCTTTTAAATTTCTGCTCCCAGTATTATCAGTAATCATAATTTACATAGCATAGAATCAGATGTAAGGCAAGGTAACAAGAAAGAGAGAAAAAATTAGGATGGAGGTGTTAGTAGTGGAAGATAGGAAGAAGAGAGCTGCAAATAGCTCGCTTTTGTTATGAGGAAGCCAAAAGGCCAACTCTTTGGTATGGGCTGTGTCCTCTTTTCGCCCCATCATTGGTTCATGTTGAGGTCCAAGAGACTCCACGTGTTACGACAAATGGGTTTCCAAGGAGGTTCTCGGTAAAGGAGTCAATTCGGGTTATTGGATCAGGATCGGTTAGGTCGAGTCATATTATGGTTATTTTAAATTGAAGCATATCCGTCCCTTATTAATAGTCTTTTATGACCTAATTTAAGTCCCAAAGTGATAGTTTTATTTGTTTTTTCCAACTACTATTAATATTAATTTTTTACCAAAATTCTCTTCAATTTGCATCAATATTTGTGCAAATTTAGATTCTCTATGTAAATTTTAATTTTGCATTTCCATATACTTTTATTACTTTTTCTCTTTATTTTTTTGCATACTCTATGTAAATTTACCTTTCAAATGTACTTTTACTACTTCTTACGATTTAAGTTATTTAAGTTTCTTAATTCCCGTAAAATTTCACTATAAGGGACTATTAATAAAGGACAAATGAAGTAGATTATTGTGTATATACAAATTAAACTATGAATATGATTTTTTTTTTCGGGTCGAGTCCATCGGAATAGTTTTTGATACCCAAGTGGTCAACTTTTGGAATAAATATCATTATCATCGAGTTATTTTATCGTTTAGAATAAAGTGATATTTTTTAGAAGGCTAAGAGATGTTGCAATATAGTTAAGGGATAACTCTAATCAATTAAAAATAGAGTGCCTTTGCACTTGTAGAAGGTGGTGCACCTTCACGGCTACACTTTACAAAGAGGAGGATCAATTTCAAATTTTCAAGCTTTAAGCCCTGTTTTTTTAGAGTTTCTGGGCATAGCAGGGCAGGGGTCATCAGAGCAGAGTAGAGCATATTTCAGGATAGCAGAGCAGAACAGAGCAGATTCGGCATTATTATTATTATTATTATTATTATTATTATTATAATAATAAAAATATCAAAAAAAACCTACAAAGTCAATCAATTTACAAGAAATTGGTGGGTAGCCGAGGTACAATCTGGGCCCACCCCTCTAGCTATAGCAAACCCGATCCTACTGAAAATGTGATCAGCTGCACGAGTATCAATATCCTGAGACTTAGCGAACGCCTGAACCCGCTTCAGCAATGCAATAGCATCCTTCTCTAATTCCCCCAACGAAGAAAAGGAGAAAGGAAGAAAACCATAGCGAATAGCCCTGCAACGCGCCCCATACTTGTCCCGCTTCCGCTGAGCCGCTGCCGACACAACACGACAAGGAACGAAGTCAGACAACCCCGATTGTGTCAAAGGTGAAGACCCCGTCAAGTCAACACATACATCAAGGTCTCTATCCCAAGAATAAAGCAACACATCTGCTGGTCGTAGAGCCACGTCGTTCCCTCTAGTCAACCCAACGTTAACCTCCTTTCGAGCAGAAATCCCATACCAAAAACAAATTATTATTATTATTATTGTTGTTGTTGTTGTTATTGTTGTTGTTATTATTGTTATTATCATTATTATTTATTATTATTATTATTATTATTATTATTATTATTATTGTTGTTGTTTTGGGTATTTTTACGCTGCCACGTGGTCCACTTCGAGCTTGACACGTGTCATCCTAGGAAGGCCTCCAAATAGACCAACCAGGGGAAGATACGTGGCAGGCAGATACCCCTTCAAGAATTGGCGGCCTTCAGGGCTCAATTCCCGAGGTCACCGCAAAACGACGCAGCCCAAATCCCTAGGTCATCAAACCCTAGGACAGGGGCACATCTTTCTAGGATCCTATAAATAGGGAGATTCCCCCATTATTGGGACACCTTACAATCATTTATTATTCTCGAAAACAGAGAAAACACCTGATCTCATAATCCGAGAAGATATTTACTTTCCGCACGTTTTCACTCCGAACGCTTACTAACTTGACCGTTTGAGGCGGAACTCCGACCATCTGGAGCTTCCGTATTTTTGCGAGTGCAAACGGCCCCGGACTAATCTTGGTGTTGTAACTCTCCCGAGGGACATAAAAAACCCCGAAAGATGGTTCAAGAGTCTGTACCGCCACCTGAACCTAACTAGCTTGCAGTCGATGGGGAGGTCTATTCAGACCATGACACAGACAACGACTTTGAAGTCGAAACCCATGTGGCCCCTAATGGGTCACTTATCTCTAAACGCATCCGTCCCAGAGATAAACTGGAACGGGGCGACAGTCAACCAGGTCCAAGTAAACCTTCTGGATAACCAACTGGGGAATCCCAGACGGCTAGAGGACAAGCTCCCGTCACCAGAGACGAACTCATGAAATTCATGACTAGTTTCAAGGGAGAGATCAAGGACCTGATCAACAAAAAAACGGTTGGCTCAAGCAAGGGTCAGTTGGCTAAAAAGACTCCTTAGGTTGAGAAGAGAAAGCCAGTCAGGGACAAGCAGCCTACTCCACACCTAAAGGAGAAGGCCGCGACTGCGATTAACTGTTCCAAAGTCCTTCTGCCTCAGATGGGCATAAGGAAGGTCATCCGGCACGTTCAGCCGAATGGCAGCAAAAAATCGTTCCTGATGCTCGACACATCATCAAGTAGAAGAAGAACCAGCAACTGTCAGAGTCGTCCTCTACGTCGAGCTTCCCAAACAGCTTTAAGAATACCTCGGCAAGGCATTCCCAATCAATTCATGAGAGCCCCTCAAGTTGCAAAACCGTCCATACTGGCCCTCATATGATTGGATCAGCGACATATGTGCCTCAGATTCCATACGGGCAATATGCCCCCCCTACATACAGCCGACCCTCTTTAGAGGTCAAGCGGCATACAACGTCCAACCCTTGGACTGGAAACTCCGTCTACTTAAACTTGGTGAACAACCCTCTGCGTTCACCAAGGAGATAACCGGCCAAGGTTAAGAATGTTTTTGTTGGTACCTATGATAGTACCACAACCCTGGGACCACCTCATGACTTACACCAACCTCATGTACTTGCAGGGGTTGGATGATGCATGCTGGTGCAGGTGTTTTCCGGCTACATTAAAAGGCATTGCTCAACAATGGTTCGGCAACCTACCGGCCAGATGTACTGTAGCTTCAAGAAATTAAGTCTGGTGAGAGAGAGAAGGGCTTCGCTCCTACGTTAGGCGGTTCAATCTGGTGAGAATCCAAATTCAAGGACTGTCTAACGAAGTGGCTTACACAAACTTTTTCAAGGGTCTGAAGGACGGGTCAACCTTTAAGTATGGCCTCGTTTAAAAGAGAGTCTTCCCTCTCCAAGAGGCGTTGATGGAGGCGGAAGCCTATATATAGGCGACCGACCTCTGCTCGCCTAGTAACCAGTCGGACTCTAAAAAGTCTGACAAACAAAAGAAGAGTCGGCCTGCTCAGCCGGCTCCTAAGGCAGGAGAGAGCAAAAAGAGAAAAGAGATCTGGGCGGTTGATGACTCTGATCAGCCGTCCCAGAAGAAAAAGAAAGAATATAAACTGTACGTTCCAAGGTATGAGTCTAATAAAAACTGCTACTCCATCCTCATGGAGATAAAAGACCAACTGACCATTGAAAAGCCGGCTGCAATGAAAGGTTCCGCAAAAAATCGGAATAAAAACAAGTACTGCCATTTCCATAAGGACATCGGCCTTGACACCAACGACTGTTATAGCCTCAAGCGGCTGTTGGACTGTCTGGCTAATCAGGGGGTGTTGAAGTCCTACATCCTCAAGTTTAAGGTTACCCTAAAGATAAACCCGGGGCAGTCGTCCAAAAAGACTGCCCAGACTACTAGTAGTTTGGAAACTGATAAAGAGCTGATCTACACCATAGCAGGCGGCTTTGCTGGAGGGGGCCCTACCATTCGGGGCACCAAGGACCATCCTGAGGAAGATGGACGTCAACTATGCCGATGATGGTCATGCATCTACGAGTAAATTCCCTGAGGTCGTCATCACTGAAAAGGACCGCGGCTCAGTCTGCCAGTCGCATGATGACCAAGTCGTCATTGAATACAAGGTCACCCATCAGTTGGTTGGCCGGATACTGATCGATATTGGTAGCTCCTCTGACATGATCAGCTATACGTACTTGTCAAGGCTGAGGTATAAGCCTGACAGCCTGCACAAAGTCTCCCACCCCTTAGTTGATTTCAGGGTTAGGGTGGTACACCCAGTCGGCAAAATCGATCTGCCCATTCAATTAGGAAAGAAAGGAAAAGGACGCCATATGGTAGTCCGATTCTTGGTCGTTGAAGAGCTGACCGCCTACAATCTCATCTTGGGGCGTCTGACTCTTAACGAATCCAAGGCAATCATCTTAATAATAGTCATCTGTATTTCTTAAGATATTCTTTATATGATTTAATAACGTTTTTTACCTGAAAACATAATGTACTTTATATTTGTTTGTAATATACAAAATATTATTAACACTATATAATGTCCATATATTCATCATTATTTTATTATATCATATACTGATCTATATTAGATCTCTGAATAATTAATTTTAAATGTTCATATTGTTGGTTTTGAAAGTCCGACTTCCCGCGGAATATAAAACCCGACCCCAAGACCCGCACACAATTAATATAACTAATACATGCATAATTAACAACACAAATAACAAAGAGAGAGAAAGACTATTTTACCCTTGTAACGTGCTTCGCTCCTTAGAGAGCTCTTACTTCGAAAGCTACTTGAGTTTCGCAAGTGCGGCAACCTCCAACGGAGTCCACCCGCAAACACGACCCATCCGGCCTTTACCTAGAGCTTAGCCGGGCTTGGCCAAAATAAGACTACTCGAGTATGTGAGCAAAAGTGTTCAACCTTAGGATGATCTTTTCAAGATCAAATCAAGTGGGATTTCTCAAATCCCAAAGCTTAATTTTATAGAGAAATCCCATGAACATTCCTCTCTCCCATCAATGTGGGAGAGTTGGTAAAATCCCCTTTTTCCATTTTAATTTAAATCAAAAATTAAAAGAAAAAGGCAATGCAATCAAGAATCAACAAGTGGCATAACAAGAGTGAAGGGGTAGGTGAGGACCACAAGCCCTCCTTGTTCCCCAAGCTTCCCTAAGGGAAACCGGCCCGAACCACGTGCCGCCACGCGGCGCCCAGCCTTGGGCACCAAGGCGCGCCATGCTGGCGGCCTGGTGTTTGGCTGGCCCTGCCAGCGTGTGCGTGTGCGGGTGACAGGCAAAAGTTATTTCACCTAATCAAAAATAATTCCTAAAACCACTAACTAAAATAGATATGGAAGTAGGGTCGAGTCCACAGGGAAACAATGTTTCTTTTATTCCTAATAAATTATTATAATCTAAATTATCAAGAAACGAGAAAGAATTGTGAGAAATATACTACGACAATAATTAAAATAAGGGAATAAATAATAACAAAAAGCCTAGGGTCATATGTTCACCAATAATTAATACTCCGGGATAAAAACATGACAATCAATTATCAATGCATAAATTAACCAAATTATAAAGGGCTTTCGCTACTGTAGGGAATAATTTCAAGACTCCCACTCTTGAGCCCCACTGTGATCATACACTTAAGTATGGTGGCGTCCAAAGGGAAGGAATCTAGAGAAAAAGAGTCGCCAACAAGTTTCAGGAACTTGTAAATCGTTCACAGGGTGAAGGTTACACCCCTTCACGATCCATGAGATCGCTAACTCCATAGTGGTACAGAACCATGACTGGATATTTGGGGATGAAGGTACAAATCCAACCTAAAAGAGATTGAACCTGCCCTAAAATAGGCCTCTACTTTATTCTTCTCGTATTCATGTGCGCTTTCTGACTAACATACAATCAATATATTAATCCTAAACCTGTTTAATCTATGTTGGTTGAATATTAATGCACAAACAAAACTATTATTGGCGATCACTTGAATTAAAATCACATTAGCCTAAAATCAAATTATTAATTATCTTATTAAGCGTGATTACAAGTACAAATTCCCTTTAATCCTACAAGAGAGGGCATGATCAAGTAATAACAACAATATCAAGCAACATAATAATAATGATACAAGAAATCATCATCATCATAATCTCAATCTCAATAAAGCATAATATTAGTAAGATCCTAGGCATGATACTAACAAGATTAATAACAAATCCTAGCATGTCACTAAACAATAAAGATCAAATCTTTTACCCTAACATGATACTAACATGATAGAAGAAAATAAGAAGCAACCTAAGTATGACACTAGAAAGCAATAAAAGCATCCTAACATGACACTAGGAATCATAATAATCTAAGCATGTTTTCTAAAGATATATAGCAATAAAACAACTTACTTTGTTGCCTCGTATCTCTTTCTATCAAACAATACACACGTTAGTAACTTCTAGGAAAATATAAAATCAAACAATTAATTTAAATAATTGAAATAGGAATTTGGGACCAAACCCTCAGAAATTATCAACCTTTCACGTCTAGGGCGAAGGCAACTTCGAGTTGGCTATGTGTGTCTAGAACTCGTGAATGCGGTATTGTGTTTGAAAAGGCTAGGCGTAGAAATCAAGAGAGAGAAGGAAAGAATAAGCTTTAGTCTTTAGCTTAAAGAGAGAAAGAATTAGAATTAAATGATGATTGATGATTGTTGGTGATTTGAAAACGGGGAATAACGCCCCTATTTATAAAGAAAAAGGTCCCGAAATGATCAGAAAAAGATCGAATTTCATTCGGAGTAAAACTGCTCCCATCGCGGCGCGATAAGTCCATCTCCGCGAAACGACAGGGTCCATCGCCGCACGACAGGTCCATCGCGACGCGATAGGTCTTGTCGTTTCGCGATGGAGAACACGTTATCTAAAATCCGTACAGAATCCTTAATCTAATCAAATTAGATTAATTAAAGTCCGTACTTATCTTCTAAAATTAGATTTAATCTTTTTAAAACACTTGTTTTATTCCAAATAAAATTCTTTATTTTTCTAAAAGATATAATTATTAATCCTAATCCCACTAGAACTTAAAATTACCTTCTAGATTATTCTAGAAGATTAAAGAAAATCATAATGACCTTAGGAATAATAATTAATGGGTAGACCCTCCACTTGATCATTGGTCCGTATATAAAACTCATTTCAGGCCCAATTTAGTATTTTGGCCATAACTTCCTCATTATTCATCGGAATTGGGCTTATAATATATCGTTGGAAAGAGTTTTTCGAGCCCAATCCAACTACACTATTATTGGACCCTCATCATGGACCAAACTAAACTGGAATGGACATTTTCTATAAATAGAGTAAGAAAAAAAACATTTTCAAAAACAGAAAGAAGTATTTTTTTATTAAAACAACCGCACCACAAGACTTTTCACGTTTCACCTTGTTCAATAATCAGATGACGTGAAAGATATTCATCACTAGATTTGGTTTTTGGGGAGACACAATCAGGTGTCTATAGCTACGTATTATAATCACAGGATTAACCTATCGGTATTAAATTGCATCTCTCGAATCTTGATTTAACCGTTTATAAATTAACCTGCCTATTGAAACAAAGCCTAAACATTAATGCTCATCTCTCGAATCTTGAATCAATATTGCATAACTCATGCAATTAAACCAACGCTAATCTAATTGCATAGCATTAAATCAATCAATAGGAAATTAACCCAAAACATAAACAATTAACAATAATAAATCCTCTTTTCATATTATTATGGATCCCCAAGAACCCTAGAAATAAATTACTCTCACACATAACTAAATCTAAACTAATCAAAAGCAATTAAAGAAAGCATGATTAAAAGCAATAAAATTTAACTAAATATGAAAACAATTACAATAAAACTCATATAAAAAAACAAGGATTTTTTGACAATTACCACATACTATTGTCGTCGTTTTAGTAATTACCACCTACAATTCTCTTTTTTGTATTTTACCACCTACTATTTTAAAAAATAAAAATTTCCCACTTGATTGCCTACATGACGTCATTGTGGGCCCCACTGACGGATTTTTTCAATTTCATTCCTTTTTCTAACCTTGTTCTTCGATTTTTTGAATTACAAATCTAAAATATGCAAACAAACCACTAAATTAGGTACCTAATTTACAAAATTGTGGCTAACTAAAGATGGTATTCATCATTTAGGATTTTGAAATGAAATTAGGGGTTTGTTATTTAGTGATTAAATTATGAAATTGGACTATTTTGCATCGATTTAGCGTATTATGTCTTCAATTAGTACCGAAATTGTTATTATTGTTAAGAAATTATTACTTATTATTGATATAAAAAATTAGGGTTCATATGTATTTTAGGGATATTTTAAAATCAAGCGTTTATCTAAGATTTACAATCCTAAATTGAGCACATATATTAGTTCTATATAGAGTTAATCAATGTAAATAATGTTTAATTTCAAAAATTATCTCAGTTTGAAAAATTCCCCAAATTTGGGATAAACCCTAAATGACACATATTAGTGACTTAATTATGTTTGTGTGAGCTTGAATTTTGTTAAATCGACTACTAAATGCTTTCCCCTAATCTAATTTTAATTTATATTGAAAAAAAATATTATTGAACATGAGAATCGAGGAAGAAGAAGGCATAATGGTGTCATGTATGAGGGCTTGGGAAATCTGGTGGAAAATTTTCATGTTTTTCAAAATAGTAGGTGGTAAAATACAAAAAAGAAAAAAAATTGTAGGTGGTAATTACTAAAACGACAACAGTACTAGGTGGTTATTTCCAAAAAATCCTAAAAACAATAGTAAATAAACTTAAGCAAAACACAAAGTTCCGTAAAAACAACCAAAAACTAATTACTCAAAACTATCTTAAAGCAAAAGTAATAAAGGAATATAAAGACAAGTCAACTCCAACTAATAATCAAGAAATCCAACTACTAAAACTAAGCTTACTACCAATAATGAAAAGCTATCCTAATAACAACTCCCAAACAAAACTAATGAAGAAAAGCTCTCCTTTGATCCCCAATTTACGGGCTTTTATAACCCACAGAATATGAAGACCAACTTAACAAACTCGGTGGATGAAAACAAGCTCACCCGATCGATTATTTTGATGCCCGATCGGGCCCACTTATTCTCACGCCAAATTAGTTGATCACTTGGGGTTGGGCTTCCGTTTACTTTAGGCCCAAAGCTATCTCTAGTCACTACTTGGCTCATCTAGTAAAATATCGTGATACTTGTTTGGTCCGTACTAGTAACATGAACTTTGTAGCTTGCTTATTTAATCGAGCCCTTAATTACCAAACTAAATTTATATAGCTCGGCCTTGGGATTTTAATATGGTCATAAAATACGATCCAACTCGAATATCTTTGTAGTGGCTAATAACCTCGGAAATTGTCATAATTCTGCAAATTCCTGCAAAATAAAACCAACTCTACAAAAACCCTAGAAAACGTATATTAGTAATAAAAATAGCTCCGTAGAGTTCAAATAAGCACCAATATGACCGTGGGACAGGGGAATAAAAATATATATAAAATACTTATCAGCGGGAGCCGCACGCTAGCCCACACACCACGCAGCCCGCACGCATCGCGTGCTTGCGGTGCTGCTGTTGTGCTCATGCTAGGCTTGGCCTAGCACCCCTTATCTATGCGCGCAAGGCCTAGCACTCAATGTGGATGGCCTTGCATGTGATGATGCGGGCTGGCTGCTAGCTACACCTAGCATGTGCGCTTGGCTAAGGTAGCCCAGCCTTGCACGCAAGGCTAGCTCGGCCATGCTAGGCATGCTGAGCTTGCGGCCGAGCCTTGCCATGCCTAGTGGCAATGGCTTTGGCTATCCATGCCAGTCACCCTAGGCATCGATTGGCTAGGCCAATACAATGCTAGGATTTTCCCAAGCACTAACTTGTTGATTACTTAATTTTACCGTCTCTTCGTCTTATTAATCCGACTCGACTCATGACGCTCGGTCTCGACGCTCCTAGCTCGATATCCGACGTCTATGCTCATAATACTCGAGTGACTCATTAATTCCTTTTGGATTAATTCGTCATTACAGATCGTTTATATGCTTGGGTGTGACCCGAAGGGTTCAGTCAAGATTAAGCTGTAATATTAATTATAGATTAATAATACTGATCGGAAGCGGCCTCCAGTTAGGCATTCCGATCACTTGACCTCACTGAATTATTAGCTTTCTAATAATTCCGAACCCTCTATCAAAATAATACACTTGTTTGAAAGGCACCATTCCTATCAATCTCCCACTTGTCCTTCCGGACAAGTGCGCTTTTAGTGTATAGCCTATTTCCTATGTCACTTAATGTCTCTTCATGAACTATAAGGTAAGATTATTCGTCATCCTTATTATGTCCAGAAGTGTTTCTCGAAATCCGATTTCGACTGTCAATAAGCAGATGATTTCTAAAATTCATCTGAGCACAACCATGCATTTTCACAGTCTCGCTCATCGAGAGGCCTTGTAAAAAACAAAGACATTGTTCCCTTTATTCAATAGGGGGACATTCCTAGTCTTGTACTGTAAGCTTCTCTTACTAAGAGGACCTGGCCGCATGAGTGTTGCCGTTATAATCCCCATCTACGGCAGACGTTTGACAGAAATCAAAACGAACTAGCACTCAAACAAGAGAACTTGCAATACTCATGGTCAAGGAAAGAGGTTCTGATAGCCATAATGAGAAATATACTTATGATGATTTTAAATCAGTATTCTCATAGGTCGATCCGGTATGGTTCTAAACAAAAACCTGTGCAAATGATTTATGACAATTATGTCCTTGTAGCACAAGAAACGGTGCTATAAATCATACTACACACTAATCTCAAGTAGTCATTAATCGTCCATTATTTAAATGACCTTGATTAGAGATAATTTTCGATTATAATATTCAATGTTCACTTAATAGGTGTTTCTTTATCCAAGACATTGTTTTGATACCCTATTTTGAATATTTTCAAATCGAATGGACTCAATATTTAATTCTAAACCACAATTAAATAGAAATGGAGTGATAAAATTGCAAAAAATTTATATTACTCTAAAAATCGAATGGTTCAACATAGTGTTTTACATTAAAATATCCCAAAATTAATTAAAATACATAACAAGGAAATCGAAGCCAATCATCGATGTGTCCGATTCCCATTGCCTCAACATGCTTGTTGTCTTTCACTTGAGGCAAAGGTTTAGTGAGTGGATCGACTGCATTGTCGTCCGTTCCAACCTTACAAGTTCTAATTTCACCTTCGGACTTCCATTCCATTATCATGTGAAATTGCCTCTTGACATGTTTGACCTTCTGATGTTCCCTTGGCTCTCTAGCCTGAGCAATAGCTTCATTTTTGTCACAATAGAGGTCTATTGGACCCTTGATGGAGGGTACAACATCAAGTTCACCAACGAACTTACGAATCCAAACCCCTCCTTAGCTGCTTCAGTAGCTGCCAAGCATTCGGCTTTAGTTGTAAAATCTGTAGTTGTGCTATGCTTAGCACTCTTCCAACTAAATGCTCCTCCATTTAGACAGAATATGTATCCTGACTGCGACTTAAATTCGTCTCTGTCTATCTGAAAGCTTGCGTCAGTATAACCTTCAACAACTAAGTCATTACTACCACCATAGACCAGGAACTTATCCTTATTCCTTTTCGGGTATTTTAGGATATTCTTAGCCGCAGACTAATGGGCCTCTCCTGGGTCTGATTGGTATTGGCTCGTAGCACTCAAAGCATACGATACATCTGGCCTAGTACATATCATGGCATACATGATCGATCCAATAAGCGAAGCATATGAAATCTGATTCATCCTTTCTCGCTCATCAGGTTTCTTTGGATAATGCTTCTTGCTTAGGGTTATGCCATGTGACATGGGTAGGTGACCTCTCTTGGCCTCCTACATATTGAATCGTGCCAATACCTTACCGGTGTAAGTACTTTGGCTCAATCCAATCATCCTCTTAGATCTATCCCTGTAGATCTTGATGCCTAATATGTACTATGCCTCTCCTAAGTCTTTCATTGAAAAACATTTTCCAAGCTAGGCCTTTACAGACTCTAGCATCGGAATGTTGTTTCCAATGAGCAATATGTCATCGACATTAAAGACTAGGAAGACGATGTCACTCCCACTGACCTTCCCGTAAACACAAGACTCATCTGGATTCTTGATAAAACCAAACTTATTGATGGCTTCGTCGAATCGCAGATTCCAACTTTTGCTTGCTTGCTTTAGCCCATAAATGGACTTTTTAAGCTTGTATACCTTCCCAGCATTGTTTTGTTTGAAAAAACCTTCAAGTTGTGTCATGTACACAGTTTCTTCCAAAATTCCATTTAGGAAGGCGGTTTTGATGTTCATCTGCCATATTTCGTAATCGTAATATGCAGAAATCGCTAGGATAATTCGGATGGACTTAAGCATTGCGACTGGAGAAAAGGTTTCATCATAATCAATGTTTTGAATTTTCCTGTAACCTTTTGCTACCAGTTTAGCTTTGTAAATGAATACATTTCCATCTTTGTCGGTTTTCAATTTGAAAATCCATTTACATCCGATAGGTGTGTAACCTTTGGGTAAATCAACCAAGTCCTCTACTTGATTTTCAAACATGGAGTCCATCTCATATCTCATGGCTTCTTGCCATTTAGCAGAGTCGGGGCTCGCCATAGCTTGCTTGTAGGTTGCTGGTTCATCTCCATCCACGACTAGGATGTCCTGATTCTCGTTTAATACAACACCGAGATATCTATCAGGTTGAGACTTTTGCCTCTACAACTTACGTAAGGTAATGGACTGAGCATTTGCATTGTCGATTTGACTTTGCACAGTTTGACTAACGTCAACAGATGTTGTTTGAGCACTTTGACTGCCAATTTGATTTTGTTGCTCGTCCTCTCGAATTTCATCGAGTTCAATTTTCCTCCCACTTGTCATTTTGGAAAGGTGTTCCTTTTCCAAAAAGACACCATCGCGAGAAACAAACACTTTGTTCTCGGAATTGTTGTAGAAGTAATACCCTTTGGTTTCTTTTGGATAGCTCACAAAAAAACACTTGTCAGATTTAGGGTGAAGTTTATCAGAAATTAACCTTTTGACATATGCTTCGCATCTCCAAATCTTGAAAAAAGACAACCTAGGAGGTTTCTTCGTCCATAGTTCATGTGAAGTCTTTTCTACAGCTTTTGACGGAGCGCGGTTCAGTGTTAGTGCTACAGTTAGAAGTGCGTGTCCCCAAAAAAAGATAGACAGATCTCTAAGACCCATTGTTGGTCGTACCATGTCTAACAAGGTTCGATTTCTCCTTTCAGATACTCCGTTTCCATTGTAGAGTTCCTGGAGGTGTCAATTTTGAAAGTATACCATGTTCTTTTAGATGGTCATCGAATTCATGGCTCAAGTATTCACCACCTCGATCCGATCAAAGGGCTTTAATTTTCTTGCCAAGCTGATTTTTAACTTCACTTTGAAATTCTTTGAATTTTTCAAACGATTCAGATTTGTTCGACATAAGGTAGACATATCTGTATATACTTTAGTCGTCTGTGAAGGTGATAAAATATCGATAACCGTTCCTACGGTTGTCTCATAGGACCACATACATTGGTGTATATTAGGCCCAATAAGTCACCTACCCTTTCTCCTAACTTGGAGAATGGCTGCTTTATTATCTTGCCTAATAAACATCCTTCGCAATTCTCAAACGATTGTAAATCGAATGAGTCAAGAATACCTTCTTGTAAAAGTTTCTTGATGCGTTTGATGTTAATGTGGCCAAAACGACAATGCCACAAGTATGTCTGATTTGACTCAATGGTCTTAGCTTTCTCTGCGGTATTTTCAACATTATAAACGTGTTTGTCTAGGGAGAGAACATTTGGATAAACGTGTCATGCCATAAAACATATAAACAAGACTTTTAAAACAATCATTGTTGTAGTCTTGTGATCAAAGAAGCCGATGTCCAACGCCAAAAGATCAAAATATGTTTAACAATAAAACTAAAATAAGTTCTATTTTAAGACAAACTATGCGATTACAAGCTTGATGGACAAATTATCTTCTTCTTTTGCTTGCAAATGCACATCCACTTGTGAAGCTCTTCTCACTTAATTCCTTAAATAGGAGCATATGGTGAGTCATTTATGGTATCTAATACCTTTATGAATTGCTTACATTCAAGTGATGGTTTATAAAGAAGATACCTAAGGTGAGAGCTACTTTTCCCTGTGCCACATCTTCTAGGTACTCGCTGTATTCCCTTTTGTAGTGTCCTTTCCTACTATAATAGAAGCACCACATCTTTGCTCCATCTTCTTAGGCCTTAGAGAGAACCTAGTACCCTTACAAGAGTCAGCTTTACGAAGCTCCTGAATAACCTCCATTAATGAGAGTTTATCTCGATTGGCCGTCAAATGCATTTTCAATGCAACATAGCCCGAGTGGAGTGAGCTTAGTAGCATATCAATCGCTTGTTCACCCTCCAATGGCTTCCCAATGATGCTCCAAGTGCTTGAAAAGCCTTATGTAGGGAATATTTCAAGCCATCCTACACTTGAGCCCCACTGTGATCATACACTTAAGTATGGTGGCGTCCAAAGGGAAGGAAACTAGAGTAGAAGAGTCGCCAACAAGTTTTAGGAACTTGTAAACCGTTCACAGGGTGAAGGTTACACCCCTTAACAATCCAGGAGATCGTTAACTCCAATAGGTCTGGAACCAAGACTGGTGTTCGGGGATGAAGGTGCAAATTCTATCTAAAAGAGAAAGAACCTGCATAATAATAGGCCTCTACTTTATTCTACTCGTATTCATGTGCGCTTTCTAACTAATATGCAATCAATAGGTTTACCCTAAACCTGTTTAATCTATGTTGGTTGAATATTAATGCACAAACAAAACTATTATTGGCGATCACTTGAATTATAATCATATTAACCCTAAACAAGATTATTAATTATCTTATTAAGCTGATTACAAGTACAAATTCCCTTTAAACCTGCAAGAGAGGGCGTGATCAAGCAATAACAATGACAATATATATCAAGCAACAATAATAATAACGATAATCATAACAATCACCATAATCATAATCATAATAATAATCATATCAACGCTAAAGCATAATAATAGCAAGATCCTAGGCATGATACTAACAAGATTAATAACAAATCCTAGCATGTCACTAAGCAATAAAGATCAAAGCTTTAGCTCTAACATGATACTAACATGATATTGATATGATATTAGAAAGCATAGGAAGTACCCTAAACATGATACTAGAAAGCAATAATAACATCCTAACATGATGCTAGGAATTAATAAATAATAAACATTGCTTTCTACAAGAATAGAGTAATAAGACTACATACTTTGATGCCTCGTGCCTTTTTCTAATAACAAAATACACGCGTTAATAAACTTCAATAAAATAATAAATCAAACAATTAATTTAAATAAAAAGAAAGAGTTAAAAAGTTTAGACTGGATTTGGGACCAAACCCTTAGAAATTATCAACCTTTCACGTCTAGGGCGAAGACAACTTCGAACTTGGCTAGGTGTGTCTAGTGCTAATGTATGAGGAATTGTATTTGAGGAAGGTTTAGAAAAAGAATAGAGAGAGAAGGAAATCTTCTAGCTTTTAGAGAGAGAATAGAGAGAGACCCTATTTATATGTTGTTGAGAGTTGATGATTGAAAACGGAGGTCCAGGGACCCTATTTATATGAAAATAGTCCGGAAGCCGATAGAAAAGAGTTAAAATTTGAATCGGAATAAAACTACACTCTGTCGCCAATGACAAGGCTCGTCGCCAGAGGCGGTGCACTCGTCGCCAGGCGGCGAACTTGTCGTTTGGCGATGCAAGAGGTTTTTTACGGATTTTGTTTTTATCATATCTTTTGATCCAGAAGTCCAAATAAGTCATATAATATGTCTTTGGAAAGATCTTGAAGTCTAATTTTCAATAAAATTCGAATCAGATTAAAATCTTTTGTATATAAAAAGATATGGCCGAAATAGTGGAAGGATGTCAGTTTTGGATAGAGTTTCGTATCCGTTCATATCTTTTTCGTTATAGCTCGGAATTAATAATATAATATATCATTGGAAAGATAATTTCAAGATCAATCCAACCATATAAGATTTGGATAAAGATTATGAGGCAAAAAAATAATATCTGACTTTCTTTGAACATCTTTAAATTCGAATAAAATTAAGATTAAAAAAAAAGAAAAAAAAAAAGGAAAGTTTTATTCAATTTCAAACTCTTTGATTTTATCTTTTCAAAAAGGATAATTAAGATCTTTTAGAAACTTATGGAAGTTTCTAATTAATCCTAATTAGTTTAGGAATAAGATTAAACCTTTGGACCCTCCACATGATTATTGGGCCGTAGGTAAAATCCGATTTGGGCCCAGTTTAGTATTTTGGCCATAACTTCCTCATTATTCATCGAAATTGGGCTTATAATATATCGTTGGGAAGGTCTTTTCAAGCCCCATCCAACTACACTATTATTGGACCCATATCATGGACCAAAATAAACTGGAATACACGTTTTCATAAAACAGGGTGAGAAAAGAAATATTTTCAAAAACGGAAAGAAGAGATATTTTAATAAACACATCCTCATCTCTAGACTTTTCACACTTTTGCTTTGTTCGATAATCAATGACATGAAAGGTATTCATCACTGGGTTTGGTTTTGGGGAGACACATTTGGGTGTCTACACCTTGTCATTCAAAGCACATAAGGTTGAAGAGGCATTTCGAGTCTAAGTCTAGCATTGTAGACCTTGGTCCACACTTCGAGCCTTTCCTTAGCAAGGCAACCTTCCTCCGGGATCTTGATCTTCATGTTCATAAACGACTTGGTCAAGTTATGAACATTCAAGTCACTTGTCTCAGAAGACATAGTGACAAGCTAAGCTCCTTAATACTATTAAGAAGCATGTCTGGAAGGTATGAGGTGAATCTCCTCTTTCAATCCTTTGGAAGGGAATTCCTCATCAAAAGTGTGACCTTGTCATAATCCAAGGACCAAATCTCATGAGTTTCATCACTCATGATTCCCTTGGCAAAGAAGCTTGGAATGGGAATGCCGAGAATATACTCCATGGAACAATTCCAAAGAGTTTTCCGGAGTTCTTCTTCCCATTCCTTAAAATTGGTCAAATTTAGATAAAATGCCAATTTCTCCAGAAGTTCAGGGCACATGTAGTCGTTGTCGGTCTTAGTTGAAGACATAATTCTACAATTGAAAGAATTTGAAATGAAAAACCATTCATAAAACCAAATAAGATTGAATTTTAAAGCATTCATGCAAATTTCAAACTTATTTAAACGTCTTATTCACAAATTAAATTGTCCCTGTTTGGTGAGAATAAGGCGATTCCAAGATCCAAAGAATCAATGAGTGATTAAGCATGCTTTGGCTTTAACACTTATTATTATAAGGTAAGCGACTCTTTGCTAATGGCTCCAAGCCACTCTTGGTTTGATAAATCGTCGCATCCAATGCTCTCGTGACAATTTATCTCTTTTGCCACGATATCTAAGGACTCCTTACTGATATCGTTGAGTTAACCAAAATCAACATGTATATGATGTTTAGCTTTTGCAAACCCATCAACATACCTTACGTTCCTAGGGAGATAGTGATGCCTAGCTTTGGCATAGCCCACCACTATGCACATTAGTTCGGTAAGTGTTATTTTGGAATGGCAAGTTTTACTCAATATTTTAGGGGTCTAGGGTTTCTATGTTGGTTGATTTAAGTGAACTTAATTAATCATCACAACATTTCGAAAACCTAAACATGCATCTAACATATCATTCATATATATGATCATAAATATATATTGAAAACATAAGTAAAAGATAAATTTGGCAACTAGCATGACCCCTTGAGTCTTCAAGTCTTCAAGGGTCTTCTTTCCAACTTCATGGCTTCATCTTCCAAGAAACTCTGTCTTCAAGACATATCCATTTTTACGCAAATACTAGTAACTACGATTAGGACTAATCTAAATATTAAGGTACAAAAATACGCAATTGTTCGCAGACCGTATTTAGATTTACAAAAATACATGACGGAATGCAGTCTGTATTTTCTATATATCCTAATCGAGCCCCACTAGTTGCCATTTCATAAAACCTGTGAAAGAATATACATTCCATTCATCCATTCACTATATGTGAATGACCCATGCATTTTACAATGAAAAACAAGTAACAATGCATCAACACGCGTAAACTAGTCACTGACTTAGGTGGTTAATCCGATTAACGCGCCTAATTAAAACTAGTCAAAGTTGTTAACCAATTATGTGATTAAACGCAATCAAATAGCTCAAATAAATAATGAAACTCCCACTAAATTCCGCATCCAACATAATTAATCAAATTAATTAAGCCGGTAAACCCAAAATTTTGCCAAATAAAATTTTGCAAGTGCCGCTCAAAATCAAGGCCTAGTCTCCAATATTTAATTAAAATAAATAGACACAAATAAATAATTAAATCTGAAAAAATCGCAAAATAATAAAATCGAGAGTGTTTAAGTGCTTCGGGTTGGCCAAGGCAAATAGCCCAAGCTCTCGTACGCACGCATGTGCTGTGCGCTGAGCAGCTCGCACACTATGCGTGCCAAGCTGCTGTTGGGCATTGCTTGGTCAGCTCACACCATGCTGTGTGCCATGGCCATCTCTCAAATGTCATTCGCGCATCAAGCTGCGCACAACCCCATGCACACATCATAACACCAACACGCATGAGCAGCGCACCAGACAACATTCCTTCGGTAGCCACATGCGGGATGTGCGAGCAGCCCAGCTGGCCGAGGGAGTGCTCACAGCTATTCTGCCTCGTTTTGCGTGCTTGTGCCTCGGCATTATTTCCCGATTTTTGTGTGATGGTTTTAATCAATTCTAAATGAATTTTAGAATCAATATTTTGAGTAAACTTAAAATTAAAACAAGTCCAACTTAATAAATTCATTTAAGTGCACAAACCAAATTAATCTAAGAACTATTCTTTAAATAAAATTTGGTTCAACTTGATGCTACAAAAATGAAGGGCTATTCTCACTATTAATTTTAATATCATAAATTAATCATGAGACTTGACAAAATTAAAAGGAGTTGGAATAACGAACATAAATATTCAATGAAAAATTCCAACATCAACTTGTGAATCTTTGAAAAAATTACATCTTCCAATATGAAGATTATTTAAATTTAATCACAAGTTTGAACCTTTAATGACTTTAATCAACTTAAAATGATTAAATAAAAAATTAGTTCAATCATGGAATCTCAAAAGTCAAGATCCAACCAAATAAACAATTAAAGATCGGATCATTAACACTTTTGGGACTTCAAAATCACAAAATCACCATAAACATTCACACTTGAAGCAATTAATTTGCAAAAATGAGAACCTTCAAGTTTATGTGAAAAATGAGCCAACAAAATCAAGCACCAATTATAACACAACAATCATGCTTTAAAAGGTTTATAATTGTAGAAACTTAAAGGAAAGAACCATATACATAATCATAATTAATATGCCATTAAGATTCAAGGTTTAAAAGATTTAAAATTTTTCATCAAAACGAAAAATCCCTCAAAACAGGCATTTCTGGGAAGAATGTGGCTTTTATACAACCCTTAAAGGATCAAGACTTTTCCAAAACATCGATTCCACCCAAAGTTCACTAGTCTTGGGAGAAAATCTGGGTTCTGGAGCAAAAATTCTAATTAAAACGAGATTAAAATTAATAAAATCGAGCTACTAATCTTATTAGTAACCACAACCAGAAATTAAAGCCATTTTAAAACCTTAAAATATTAGTTACAAAAATAAATGAGCAAGGCTCCGAATCTCCGATACCGCTATTGGGTTTCGGAAAGTCCGACTTCCCTAGAATACAAAACCCTACCCCTAGACCTGCTCACAATTAATATAACTAATACATGCATAATTAACAACACAAATAACAAAGAGAGAGAAAGACTATTTTACCCTTGTAGCGTGCTTCGCTCCTTAGAGAGCTTTTACTTCGAAAACTACTTGAGTTTCGCAAGTGCGACAACCTCCAACGGAGTCCACACGCAAACACGACCCATCCGGCCTTTATCCAGAGCTTAGTCGGGCTTGGCCAAAATAAGACTACTCGAGTATGTGAGCAAAAATGTTCAACCTTATGGTTAATCCTTTCAAGCTCAACTCAAGTGGGATTTCTCAAATCCCAAAGCTTGGTATTTATAGAGAAATCCCATGAACATTCCTCTCTCCCATCAACGTGGGAGAGTTGGTAAAATCCCATTTTCCCATTTTAATTTAAATCAAAAATCAAAAGAAAAAGGCAATGCAATCATGAATCAACAAGTGGCATAACAAGAGTGAAGGGGTAGGTTAGAACCATAAGGAGGACCATAAGCCCTCCTTGTTCTCTAAGATTCCCTCAAGGAAACCGGCCCCAACCACGTGCTGCCACGAGGCGCCCAACCTTGGGCACCAAGGCGCGCCATGTTGGCGGCCTGGTGCTTGGCTGGGCCTGCCAGCGTGTACATGTGCAGGAACGATCCAGCAACTACGCGCCAGCCCACACAACACGCAGCCCGCACACATTGCGTGCTTGCGGTGCTACTGCTGTGCTCGTGCTAGGCTTGGCCTAGCACTCCGCATCTATGCGTACAAGGCGTAACACGCAATGTGGTTGGTCTTGCCTGCGATGATGCGGGCTTGCTGCTAGCTGCACCTATCATGTGCGCTTGGCTGCGGTAGCCCAGCCTTGCACGCAAGGCTAGCTTTGCCATGCTAGGCATGCCAAGCTTGCGGCCAAGCCTTGCCTTGCGGCAATGGCTTTGACTATCTATGCCAGTCACCCTAGGCATCGATTGGCTAGGCCAATATGATGCTAGGGTTTTCCCGAGCACTGACTTGTTGATTACTTGATTTTACCATCTTGTCGTCTTATTAATCCGACTCGACTCGTGACGCTCGGTCTCGACGCTCCTAGATCGATATCTGACGTCTATGCTCATAATACTGAAGTGACTTATTAATTCCTTTCGGATTAATTTGTCATTACGTATCATTTATTTGCTTGGGTGTGACCCAAAGGGTTCAGTCAAGATTAAGATGTAATATTAATTATACATTAATATTACTGATCAGAAGCGGCCTCCGGCTAGGCGTTCCGATCACTTGACCTCACTGAATAATTAACTTTCTTATAATTCCGAACCCTCTATCGGAATAATACACTTTTTCAAAGGACACCATTCCTATCATGAATGGGGACCAAAAGATGGCATGAGAGTGTTATCTCTCGAACATCAAGCCCATGGCGGCGACAGTCGGCCAAGGGGAGGAGCCAATAGACCTGGACGATGTCATGGAAGCCGAGCCTACTCCATCAGCAGCCGAAAAAAAGAGAAAGGCCAGCCAATTGGTGGTTGTGAAAAAAGAGAAGCAATAGCAATCAATTACCAGGGAACGGTCAGATGAACTCCGTTCCCAGCCGGCTGGTGATCACATTGATATTGGTCTGGATAACAGCCGTCCAGAGCGTACTATTAAGGTAGGGACGGCTGCTTTTGCAGATCTGGTTGTAGGCTTGCACCACCTACTAAAGGAATTCAAGGACATCTTTGTCTTTGAAGTGGAAAAGATGCTAAGCATCAGCCTGGATCTTGCTGTCCACAAGCTCGTCGTGGATCCAAAAAAGAAGCCTATCAGGCAAAAGAAAAGAAATCACGGCGAGGAGAGAAGTCAGGCGGCAGCCTCCAAGGTAAAAAGTTATTAGACGCTTGGTTCATTCAGCCATGTAACTGCCCTGATTGGGTTGCGAACGTTGTGCTTGTAAAGAAGTCGGATGGTACCTAGCGCATGTGTGTTGACTACACTGACTTGAACAAGGCATGTCCCAAGGATAGTTACCCGCTTCCAAAGATCGACAGTCTGATAGACTCTACAGCTAGGCATGTCTTGATGAGTTTTATAGACGCCTACTCAGGCTTTCTTCAGATACCCCTGTGGAAAAAAGATAAAGAGAAGACGGCATTCTTCACTAATCAGGGGTTATTCTGTTATATTTTGATGTCGTTTGTCTTGAAGAATGTGTCTGCTACTTTTCAACGAGTGATTAATACTATCTTCATTAATCAGATTGGGAGGAACGTGGAGGTGTACATTGATGACATTATAGTCAAATCAAAGCAACAGGCGGATCACCTTGCTGACCTCCGAGAAACATTCACCATACTCAATCCCAAGAAGTGTGTCTTTGGTGTTGAGGCTAGGAAGTTTCTCGGATTCCTAATTGATCAAAGGGGGATAGAGGCCAACCTTGAAAAAATACAGGCGATCATTGACATGAAGTCACCCTGCACTGTCAAAGAAGTTTAAAAGCTGACAGGTTGTTTGGCGGCCCAAGGGATATTCCTCACCCGGTCAGGTGACAAGGGATAGAAGAAAAGGTTCGAATGGGGGGATGATGCTGAGGAAGCCTTTCAAAAATTGAAAGAACATCTACACTTTTTGCCAAGGCTTGTTAGCCCTCTTCCAAAAGAGATGCTTTACATGTACTTAGCTGTTTTAGATCATGCCCTTAGTGTTGTTCTCCTTGCTGAGAGAGAAGACATCCAGCTCCCGGTCTATTTCATTAGCCATGTTCTTCGAAATACTGAACTACGTTACCCCATGATTGAAAATTTTGGCCTCGCTCTTTACATGGCTGTCAAGAAGTTGAAACCTTACTTCCTGGCACATCCAGTTGTTGTTTACACAGACCAACCCCTTAAGCGGCCAATGACAACCTTGGAGTCATCCGGCAGAATGCTAAAATGGGCTATTGAAATGCAAAGTCTTGAAATCAATTTCGAACCAAGGGAGGCAGTTAAGGGTCAGGCGTTCGCCGACTCCATTTTCAAGATGACAAGGCCGGTTGCACCAGAGAATCCTGATCAGGTTTGGAAAGTGTATGTAGACGGGAGCTCTACTATGAACGGATGTGGTGCAGGCATTATCTGTCAGCCTCCTAAAGGGGACAAGTATGAGTAGGCACTACGGTTCAAGTTCCAGGCCTCAAATAATGAGGCAGAGTACGAAGCCCTACTAGCCGGCATCCGCATGTGTAAGGCAGCATGGGCAACAAAAATTGACGCATGCTCTGATTCACAATTGGTCGTTAGCCAATACCATGGTGACTATGAGGCCACCCATCTGGCTATGATCAAATACCTTCATGCGGTTAAAGCTAAAGCTGGGACACTTGAAGAATTTCATTTGAGTCAAGTGCCCAAGTTTGAGAACAATCAGGCGGATGCTTCAATCAGTCTTCTGGGAAGTAATGGAAAAACGAAGTATTGTTAAGGAAGATCCCATTAGAGTACTTTATCGAAGCTCAACCTAGATGGATGGCATCCGGGCCTATCTGCTA
The DNA here is from genome assembly GCF_948465745.1 of Chenopodium album. Lineage (NCBI taxonomy): Eukaryota > Viridiplantae > Streptophyta > Magnoliopsida > Caryophyllales > Amaranthaceae > Chenopodium > Chenopodium album. The sequence continues at coordinate 20,480,397 of NC_137846.1, forward strand.
GACGGTACCTTGCCAAACTCAGCTCCAGAAGCAGCCGTACTAAAAAAGCGTGCGACAAACTTTGAGATAAAAAATGGAGAGCTCTTCAAAAAGGGTTTTTTGAAGCCTACTGTGAAGTGCATCACCCTTAAAAAGGGGCATGAGGTTCTGGAGGAACTACATTTGGGACTGTGCCTCTTATATAGGCGGCAGGTTCCTAGCAGCTAGGGCCTGGCGGTAGGGCTACTTTTGGCCCACTCTCGAGGAAGACGCCATGGCAATGGTGAAGAAGTGTGATAAGTGTCAACGGTTTGGCAAGCTAATCCATCATCCAGCCACTGATCTAACGGCCATTCATAGTCCAATTCCATTCGCCAAATGGGGCATGTATATCTTAGGATCATATACTCTTGCGCTAGGTGGACGGCGGTATATCTTAATTGCTGTCGACCACTTCACCAAATGGGTAGAGGCAGAGGCAGTCAAAAACATCAAGACAAAGGATGTCATCTCCTTCATCTGGAAAAATATCATCAACCGGTTAGAGTCTTAGAGGTACCTATGTCTATGGTTTTTGATAATGGTCCTTAGTTTGAAATGCCTCAACTCAAGAATTGGTTGGGAGATCAAGGGATGTCACATTGTTTTGCATGAATCGGTCGACCCCAAGCAAACAGCCAAGTTGAAGCCTTCAACAAACTAATCTCATATAGCATCAAGAAGAAAATTGAAAGAGCTGGCGGCCTATGGGCAGAGGAGTTAACTCATGTCCGATGGGCCATTAGAACAACTGAAAAAGGGGCAACTGGTGAGACCCCATTTCTCATGGTGTATGATGCAGAGGTCGTTTTTCCTATTGAGCACTATGAACCAACCGTTCGAGTCATGCTATATGATGAAGAGGCGAACTGGGAAGCCATGCGGCTAGCACTGGACTCACTCCCAGAATGCAAAGGCAATGCCGCCTTGCGTCATGAGATCTACCGTCTGAGAATGAGGAGATCCTACAACAGAAGAGTACACAAACGACCCTTGAAAGTAGGGGACTTTGTGTTACGAAAGATGAAGGCATCCACTAGGGCTAATGAGCAAGGCAAGCTAACACCCAATTAGGAAGGCCCTACCGGATCCGTGATAAAGTAAGAGGCGGTACCTACCGACTAAAAACACTAGAAAACAGGCACCTAGCCAGAATTTGGAATGTAGACAACTAAAAAAGTACTACTTCTAAGACTTGTAATTTTTGTAAGATGAAAAGCCTATCAATTAAAAAATTGCTTTTTGTTTTCTCTTATGTTATCTATATTGTTTATTACAAACGTCTCCCATAGGGAATACCACCTGTAAAGCGTACAGGCGTCTACATTACATGCAGTTACTTCAGCTAAAGATCAAAATCTTAGCAGCTACAATATGAGGTCAATGGCCGGATGAAATGCCGTTTGTACAATGTGCAGACGGTCTGATTTCACATATCTAATATAGTTAAGTCTAAATACTTAACGACTGCGCATTCGTGAAAGGATGCCTAACGAGGCCTAAAGGCCAGATGATATTAATTAGTAAACGTCTACTCCAACATGAGTTTGACTTCTATCGACACCCATCCGGGTGAATTCGTCGCAGAGAGCATCTCCCATTTGGGTGGTACATTGCTCTATAAACCCTAAACAAACGGCCTTACCGACTATCTGGATAAAGATAAGATCGCAACTGTTTAACTTAATCTAAATTGAAACCTAAAAAAGCTAAAATTACCGCCTGTTATATAGCAAGCAGCAAATGGCTACTTTTTCATTTAGAGGTCCAACGCAGGAATTGATAACCCTCTTGTTATTGCCCTGGGGCAGTACAGAATGCTAAATTCTACTTAATAATTTTAAGCTAAGTCATAAAACAGCGATTAGAGTTTGTTTTTAAACAACTTAGCGAGGCTAACGACCGGATAATGCTAGAGCTTACCCGTTTGCTCGATGGTCGACTGTCCGCTTGGTTTGGGGCAGTCACCATAGTGATTGATTAACTTAAAAACCAATCATACCTTTTAAGTATCAATAATTTATAAGTCAATCAATCCACCTTTGAAACCAAGTGAACATCCGGCCAGGGGCAAAGACATCTGGTACAGTAAACAATCGCATAGTATACAGGCAAGTTAAATACTTAGCTTAAATCTATGCATACCGAACAAATTCGAAAGCTTTAAAAACTTTTAAGGCAAAAAGATCAATATGATAAAAACCAGTCACACGGCCAGATTATTCATTAAATAAACCAGCCGTCCCTCAGGACGACTGTAAAAGTTAATCAGTATAACAGACAGAAATTGTTGATTTACCGACCCTTTGGTTGGTAAAAAGAAAAATTTACACGGCGCACAGGCCGAAAGTAATAACAGATGGTCATTCGGCCGTAGAAATAACAGAAAAAGCTTAAGTATCAGGTTAAAGGTTTTCAGCATTGGCAGTCGCATCATCCTTGTTTCCCCTAGGCGGCTGCTCATCATTTTCCTTATCCTCCTCCTCTTGATCTTCCCTAGAGGATGACTCCCTAGTAGAGTCGAACGACTCAACCCTAGACTCAGTTGTAGCTTCTTCCTTGGCTTGCTTTAGAAATTAGGCGTTGAATTCATCATTAGCTGCCTCGAACTTCTCCTTCCAGCACTTATAGTCGGCACCCGGATAAAGGGATCCCCAAGTCATTCGCATGATGGCATCATAGTCTTCCATCATTTGTTTGACCAAGGCTTCCTTCTCTTCCTCGGCCCATGACTTATATTTTTTCCCAAGTTTAGCCTCCTGGTTCTCCAGTCGGCTCTTCAGCTTGCGGACAGTTTCCTTAAGCCCATCAACTTTCCTGTCCGCCTCTTGGAGGGGCTCGAGTTTGGCCTTGAGATCCTTGACCTCATTTTGAAGCTCTGTTATCCGCCTCCTCGCTGCGTCCAAATCGGTCTTGACTTATAAGTTAGCCGACGCTTGGGAATACATCATATCAAGTGTTAGAAGCTCGTTTTCAGCAATCTCAAAATTTGTCGTATCTAGAGAGGAGGTGGCCTGAGCTTTCGCAGCCTTTACCTCTTTGGTATTGTCAAGAATCAGCCTCTTAAGGTCGTTTACTCACAACATAGCCTACATTTGGCCAAATGAAGAAAGGGTTAGAATCAAATGGCCACATACATTATACAAGTTAGAAATATTTCACAAGTGTTGTACCTCAAAAAGAAGAACCAAGATGGCGTCAAGGTTGAGGGAGTTGACTCCTCTGACGGATGCTTTGTCCTCATGGTCAATCACCCTCAGCATCGTCTTTGCCAATTGCTGGACATCCGGCCTCTGGGGGACATCTGCACATTCAACGTTTTGTAAATAAATGTTGTAAATCCGGCCGAAGGACTGATTGTCTTCTGAGTTGCTGGACGAGTGCTGATTGAACTTTACCCTACAAGGATAAGGTAAAGGGTTAAAAGCAGTAATACCTTCCACCTCCTCTGCAGGTGGTTTGCTCCCACCCACTGCTGAGCCGCCAGCAGTGTGGAATGGCTTACAACTCTTCGATACCTCATGGGCATCTGACCACTACAAGAAAAACACCTTTCCGTGGCGATTATAATAACGTTTAGTATCGATTGTTTATGCCACAAAAACTTTCCCCAACAAAAGACTATTCGATACAAGATCCCCCGTTGCCTTAGCCTTTGGTAGCGCTTTTTGCATTCGTTGGGGTTGATCCTTATATTCGATACGAAAAACTAGATCCAAGCGTGATGAATACTGTAGCGATTATAATCGTTGTAAAAGCCTAATCATACCTCAACTGAGATCACATATGATAGCGATTGTAATCGAGGCTATTGCTTTATGGTTGCGTTTGTAATCGACATTATTTGTTAGTTACCGTAGTGAATACAAACACCACCGTTGAAACTTATCGTAGCGAATACAATTGTTACTATTTGTATCTATTGTGGCGAATGAATCGATACATTTGGTAATTTTGGTGGCACTTACAATCAACACTAGTGCTTAATTATAGTGTCAAAAGCAATCGACACTATTTAGTTTTTATTGTAGCGACTAGAATCGATACTAATAGTACTTATTATAGTGTGAAGGATTGACATTATTAGTCTTCTCGGACTGAGAAAGCGGAACTGCGATCTGTAACAAGTATTTGTAATCAATATTATAGAAGTCATAAAATTCATATTAAAATTCATATTATAAGTTTCCACACTCAAAATTATTATTACATTAAAATAAATATTATAGATCATGATTCCAAAGTATTAACAAATATCACTTCAAATAGTGAAAAGAAAAAAATAATTCCAGTCAGTAGATGAAAACAAATACACTAACAAGAAAAATGTAACAACTACTTAGTATATAATAGTGTAGATAATGTAAAAATTCCCTAAAGAGAGCCGAACTTCATCATATCCAATTTATAATCATCTGCATATAAAAGAGGCAAAAATAAGTTTATTGATACAACTTTAGAGAGATGGAATATGCACTTTAACTTATTATAAAATATTTGTTACCTGATGCCAACAAAAGCATTTGCCGATCAAGTTTTCATGACTAGCCGGTAAAATCGTCATCATCCTATATCATCAAGCCATTGTGATTTGTCAAATTTTCAAACATCTTTAAATAGATAACTTACTTTTATCAATATTTAGAGACAACTTGAAACATGAAAGGTACAACTCTAACTTATTAAGTAAACACTAATTATTAATCAAGGTCAAAGGCAAGCAATCCAACAAAGTAGCTTTGATTAGTAAGATAGATTAAATAACTTACCAATTCATCTACATTGGCTCCCTCTTGAGATGATGGTTTTTTTGGCAGAGTATTTGTTAGAAATTCAACTAACTTAGAGAGATTATCCTCTAAATATTCTTGTCTCTCATGCATCTGTTTCATGTCTTCCTTTGCCTTCTCATGCATTTCTTTCAATTCTTTTTGATGTTTTTCTTGTATCACCTTAATTCTCGCCTCAATTAAATTCTCAAATTGCACATTGTCACAACTATTTGAAGAAATCAAACGTAATTGGCTAGCTGATGAGTTATCTCTTATAATAGACGAACTAACTCCAAAACCAACTCCACGCAGTTTGCCATACTTTTCTGGCTTATTAATAACTTGATCATATATATCACCCGACCATGCAATTCTTCCTTCAGATTGTTCAACACCACCAGGAATTTCAGCTAGTTTTTCTTTCATCAACTCCTACATTATTGAATCTTTTACAGTTTTGCAATAGTATGTAAAAAAAATATTGTAAGTAGGAGTGTTTTGAATGGTTCACTTACAACAGCTTTAGCTGATTCTTCATCTATCTTTTTTTTATCCTTTGTCTTTCTATCCTTATGAGTATCAATATAAATTTGTGCTCGAGAAGGATCCACACCATTAATAGTCTGAAATCAGTAACAAAATTCTATAATGAGATAATTTTCTAAGTAAAAGCAAAAGTAAAAAGAAATTAAAAAAACTCATTATAAAACCTTTTCTGCTCTTCTGCGAGCAAAACTCTTCCTTCCAGAACAATGAGGCATTTTTTGTTTCAATTGGTTGTTCTTATTCATAGTTGCACGCCTCTAATGAATATCAAAAACACATATTCACAAGTAAGAATATTAGTAAAGTTTACTATATAGCTCACAAGTAACAATAATATAGCCTTAAAAAAATAGCATAATATAACATAGTGGACTATGTTTTAAACTAATTAACATGCAGAATGATTTTTCAAAAATTTTGACAGCATCTCCACATAAAATGGGTAAACTAAATTTATTAAACCTGATAGCAGTCCTGCATTTTATATATCCAACAAACAACCAGTACAATATTTCCCAATATCACAACAAAATAAGATAAAAATAAAAAAATTACTCCAAACCAACACTAAAGGGACATAAAGTTAAATAGGAAAAGCATACCTTAGTCTTATCTTGTTCCTAATATGTAATTAATTTCAGCCATTGCTCGATAGGTACACGACCAGGCTTGTTTTCTACTAGTAGGTTCCTATTATGCTTGTTTGGCTCATAATACTCAGCCTTTAATTCTCATCTAAAATCTTTCACTCTTTCTCCTATAGTCTTTAGAATGAAAGGTTCCCCAATACGTGGAAACGTAAAGCGTGCCTGTAAATTAACAAAATAACAATATTAAGCAAAATTTAATATTGCACCAAAAAAAAAAAGAGAAGAAGATAAGAGAAATTAATAAGGTAATTCTAAATATTACCCTTATCTCATCCATGCACTTATCTTTGTATTCCTTTGGAACCAGTCTCCAATCAGGATGTCCTTGTGGTGCTAGCTCTGGATTTTTCCCTATGGTGCCTATAAAACTAGATAAAAGAGTACTTTCTTCACCAATAGGTTGTCCATAACGATTGAATTTGACAACCCACTTTTCTTCCGGGGATTGGTTCCAGATGTCAGCAAGAATAGTTGGACCTCTACGAGTCACTGGATAAAAAAATTCACAAGTACATAATAGTAGACAGTAAATAAAAAATGGCAAAAAAGCTTATTTTATTTTTTATTGAACAACTAGTTTAAGTCAATTACTTAGATACAAGTCTATAATACTCCTTCACAATCACACATTATCATCCACCAAATTAATACTTTTCTTTGTTTCATGTTTTTTTACTAGAAATGTGGTAAAAGGCAATTACTAGATCAAATGCATACCAGAATTTTCTTCACTATCCTGATCATCTTGCATTGATGGATCCATCTCATTTTCTATGGTTGTTTCTTCTCTAGACATTATTTGTTGGACAGTATGCGATGCGTCCATATCTGTATGTTGAGTTTCAGCCATTTCTGTTGAAGTGGAAGGATTCTCCACAGATACTCTGATCTTGTTCAAACGTCTTCTTTTTGCCATCTAGATCTGAAAATGCTCTTAAAGACAATTGAAATATTAAGATAAAAACATATTGATTAAAGATATCACACCCAAGTATTAAATAAAAAATATATGTAAAAATCAATGGTAATTATATGAGTTAAAAACTTAAAAGATATAAAAATGACACTATAAAACAAATAAATAAAATATTTTAAAAAAAAAACATCACTTAACTAGAATATAATTCCCAGGTATACAAAACCAGTAAATTTTTTTTAAAAATCATACTTATACTGTACTAAGTTTCTCGACAACATTCATGCCTTGTACATCACTTGACATCCAAGTTAAGTCATCAATATCAATCTCAACATTTTGCTGATCATGCACACAACTTGATGTTTGAGTTTTATTAAACTCCATTAAGTGATTTGGCTCAGAGTCTTCATCACCCATATCAAAAGTATCTCTTGGCTTTATTGGTATAGGAATATACCAATCCCGTGCAGTTCTATCTTGAACATATATAACTTGATGCACTTGAGAAGAAAACACAAAAGGCTCATCAGTCAAACGATTTCCAGAATACATCGAGCGACTCAAATTAACTAAAGTAAATTTTAACTTGTCTATCTTTATCCCACTTGCATGATTTATATCCGCCCAATCACACTTAAATAATACAATCTTAAACTTATTATAATAATTTAGCTCGATTATATCATCAAGAACCCCATAGTATGTCACTTCTCCCACAATAGGACGTGTGTCTCTAGTGCTAGCATAACTTTGTGTTTTTGCTACGACCATGACACCGCTATTTTGTGTCTTCTTATTCCTTTCATAATCCTTAGTACGAAATCTGTAACCATTATTTGTATCAAAGGCATAGAATCTTTTGGCAACATGCATTGGACCAGTTGCAAGTGCTTTAACATCATCTGAGATTCTATCATCACTTTTATTGCAAGGATCATTCACCTAATAAATAAATTAAAAAATAAAATCATTAAACTATGCTTATTAGGTGATCTGGCTAATCTATTTATTAAAAAAAATAATCAACACTTACAAAATTTTTCAACCAGTCACTAAATTGTTCATTATGCATACGATCTAACTGAAGTTGTGTTGGGCGACTTCGTCGATGAATTCTCTTCAAAAAGGCTATGTGCTCACTGAATAATTCTAAAAAGTCAATAAATTTGAAGTTAATGAATGAAAAGTAAAAATATGGTTGAGTAATAGGGGCTCATACTCTCTTAAAGCTTCAATTTCCTTGCAATCAGAATTAAAAAGCACATATCTATGTGCCTGAACCTCTTGTCTTTCATCCATCATAAATCCTTCAATTTTTCCATAAGGTTGCCTAGTTGAAGCAAAAAGATCAGAAACTTCAGTAGGTTCATCACTAGCTAAAGCATTAGATCTAGTTGAACGGTTTACTCTTCCATCAACATCAGCCATGTATCTTGAGCAGTATGTTAAGCATTCTTGTAGAAGATACCCACTTGCAATTGAACCTTCAGGACATGCTTTATTTCTCACATATGAACTAAGAGTTGATAAGTATCTACATATAATTTAAAAGAAAATTTAGATAAAAGATTGTAAAAATAAAACATAAATTAAAAAAATATATTGAAAACTAATAACAATAGAAGGATAAAATGCATTAGTTACCTCTCAATGGGATACATCCAACGATAATGGACTGGACCGGCAATTATAGCCTCATCAGCTAAATGCACCACCAAATGCACCATTATTGTAAAGAATGTTGGGGGAAATATTTTCTCCATATTACAAAGTGTTATAACGACCTTTGACTTAAGATCGGTTAATTCTTGCACAATGAGTGTTTTTGAGCATAATGCTCGGAAAGAGTCACACAGTTCAATCAACACCGAGGCCACTTTTTCAGTTACACTTTCTCGCATAGCAAGAGGAAGAAATAATTGCATCAACACATGGCAATCATGGCTTTTAAGGCCACTTAACTTTCGCTTCATTACACATCGGGAAATGTTTGATGCATAACCATCTGGAAATTTAACATTCTCCAAAACCTCACAGAAACGATCTTTTGCCGAATTACTTAAGTTATAAGGAGCAGGAGGCAAATAATATTTTCCCTTACTACGTTCAACAGGCCACAAATGTTTTCTTACTCCAATCTCTTTTAAAGTACGACGAGCTTTCAAGTTGTCCTTTGATTTTTTTGGAACATTCAAAAGAGTATTAATTATATTGTCACACACATTTTTCTCTATGTGCATCACATCAAGATTATGACGCAATTGGACATCCTTCCAATAAGGAAGTTCAAAGAAAATGCTTAATTTTTTCCATGTTTTTTCTTTCACGCCATCAATTTGGCCTGCATGAGTTTTTCCAAGGGTAAAAGAAACATTCTTTAATTGTTCTAGCACATCATATCCAGATGGTGGACTAGGAGCTTGTCTATGTTCTTTGGTATTGTCAAAAGATTTTTCATCATCTCAATACTTATGATCTAAATCAAGATGCATTCGAGTGCCTAAATAACAACACTTTCCACTATTTTTATATCTCTTAGACCACGTATGCTCATTACAACAAGGACACGCATTTTTACCATATACACACCAACCAGATAAGTTGCCATAAGCAGGAAAATCATTAATCGTCCAAAGAAGGGAAGCATGCATTTGAAAAGTTTCCTTGTTATAAGCATCATATGTGGGCACCCCTACCTCCCATAGCATTTTTAACTCATCTATAAGAGGCTGCAAGTAAATGTCAATATTATTCCCTGGAGCTTTAGGGCCAGGTATTAGGAGTGAAAGCATAAGAAATGGCTTCTTCATGCACAACCATGGTGGCAAGTTATATGCCATTAAAATTACTGGCCATGTACTATGAGTGCTTCTCTTTTCACCAAATGGATTAAAACCATCAGTTGCCAATCCTAATCTGACATTTCGAGGTTCTGATGAGTACTCAGGATATATAGAGTCAAACTTCTTCCAAGCTTCACTATCAGCAGGATGCCTTAAAACACCCTCTTCTTTTTTGCGATCTTTGTCATGCCATATCATTTCTTCGGCAGTTTTAGATGACATGTATAATCTTTGGAGCCTTGGTGTTAAAGGAAAATATCTTAAAACCTTAATCGGAATTTTTTTTTCTTTCTTTGTTTTCGATCTAGATGAAGCCTTACTAGAACTTTCAACAAAAGGTTTCCATCGTGATTCCCCACATACACTACATGTATCATCCGTAGCCTTATCTTTCTAAAAAAGCATACAATCATTTGGGCATGCATCAATTTTCTCACAACTAAGACTGATCTCATCAACAATTTTCCTAGTCTCATATAGAGATTCAGGCAATTTTTCCCCTTCTGGCAGAGCCCTTTTTAAAAGTTTCAATATTTCATTAAATGAATTGTCAGACCATCCAAATGAAGTTTTGATATGATAAAGATGTAAAATAAAGGACAACCTAGAGTACTCACTACACCCAGGGTATAATTGCATAGTAGCATCTTGTAATAACTTGTTGAACATATCAACATTGCTATTCATATGCTCATCATTGGTTTGTTGATTATCTATATCTGAATCAACTTGACCATCTAAATTAGAAGCATCATTGACAATTTCATCATGAAATCCAAAGGCATCTCCTAACATATGTGTGAGATCATCAGCAACATTTTTTTCCTGTAAAACTTGGCCATCCCCTAATAATGTAGATGTTGAACCTAATTCATTATTAGTGTACCATTTCTCAAAATCACGCATGGGTCCATTTATTACTAAATGATCGTAAACTTCTTCTTCACTATGCCTATGGTAACGTACGCATTTGCTACAAGGACACGCAATTGTAACATCACAAGCACTTTCAAATGCTAGTTTTACAAATTTAGTTAAGCCATCTTTATATTCCACACTTCCAATGTCATAATCAGCCCAGCTTTTACGCTTGCGATTATCCATAATAAATCACTGTTATTGAAAAATATAATGTGATTCTATGAGAATTATTAAAATTAAAATTTCATATGTATATTATGTAGTCATAATCAGCATATATAAAATTCTAACCAACACCTTATGTGCATATCTTTAAACAACCAATTATTCCATAGAACATGATCATTTTATTATTTAAAGTCATATATGAGTCAATCATATAAGAGAAAAGGCATTTAAGAATCAAACAAATACAAAAAAAGAAGATAAAAGTTGCTTCCTCTAATATCTTTGTTATATTAAGTTGTAAGTAGTACTTGCACTCGTTAGAATTGAAGAATTATATCCTAAAAATGTACTCCCTCCGTGTTTTTTAATGTGCTACACTAAGAAGATGCGCCTGTTTTTTTTTTAAAGCATTACACTTTGATTTTTTTGGGCAAAAAGTTACATTTCAATCTCTCCTCTCATAGTTCCCACCCAAACCCACTACTACTTTTCTTATTTTTTCTTTCTTACCATATTTATTACTTTGTATTAAAATATTAGCCTCACTATTTTTCTTTTACAAAATCTTAATACTATAACTACCCCACTTACATCTTAATTTATTTTAAGTAATCAAATTACCAAAAATTATATGCCGTTAAAAGTTTAACACAATGAGCAAAGATTTTTTTTTTTTTTTTTTTACTTCGTATCAACTACTTTTATTATTTTTTAGCTCTTGTCTTGATTATAGTTATATAATTGAATTAGTCATATACACCTTGAGAAGGTTAACTACTGATATGAATGTTCTTTCACATAATTTGAAAGCTTAAATCTTCTACAGTTTAAAAAAATTTCATTGTCTACTAGCAAGCTATTAAGTTTTATAATATGAACCATATAACATAAAGCAAATTAAACAAATAACAACCACTACCAAACAAAGTAATGAAATATAATCAACACTTACTAAATTTTCAATAACTTCATACAAAACAACAACATATAATTAATTGAACTTTAGAGTTAAGCGCAACTTACAAAAAAAAAAATTGCCGCAACGATAAACTTTAGAGCTTCCAACAATTAAGCCAAAAGAATCTGACAATTGAAAATCAAGAACATGTATAGTCCATTAGTGGAATGAACCGCATAAATCTACTTAATAACAACCACTACAAACTTCTATTTGTAATCAAATATAAAAAAAATCATGAAATATCATAAACTTTAATATACAAAGTTCTTAAATTTCAATGTGACAAATGTAAGTAGTTTCAATTTTAAGACCAGTTGCAAATTTGTGTGATCAACGTATTTCTTTTATGGTTAATTCTGTAAAAATATCAAATTTCTATACTCTGAAAAATTAAGGGACAATTAATTACTTGAATTAATACCAAAATTATACATTCAAGCAATGAATTGATCGAAAATCAATTTACAGAGAGAAGAATTGAGGTAGCAGCATGCAATTATCTTATATCATGAATTCACGAATTAAAATAATAAAAAAATTTGATAATTCAAGTATCAAATTCAATCTTTTACCTTAATCGCTTCTCGAATTTGAAGATCCAAGAGGTAAATTGATCGAGAATTAGATTGCATGTAGAAGAATTAGGGGTTTTTTAAAGGAATAGAGGTTTAGTTTTGCTTAACTGGTGAAATGTGAATCAAACTTAGTAAAACCTAATACTAAAAAAACCCAAATAAATTTTCACGCAAAAATAATTTTTAGTGGGCGGGAGTTCTGTGGTAAAGTCCGGGAAACAAAAAAAAATTTGGTGAAATTTTTAAAGGAAAAAAAATCTCTTATAAGATTTTTAGTGTCGATTCTTGGGTTTAATGTAGCGATTGTCAATTGATACAATATCCATTCTGAGTAATAACTAGAGAATAAAGTGGGACTATTGAAATTTGGTTTTTTTGTACTGATTTTATTGGGGTTAATGTGGCGATTATTATGTGATACGATATCCTTTATTGTTTCCCAAACATCAGTTACATATCGTAGCGAATCTAAAATCACTACGAAATAATCACCACGGAAAGGTGTTTTTCTTGTAGTGGACTTAGTTGGTGTTCTACCAGCGGGGGGGTGGGAGCCGTCCGCTGCCTTCTTGCCAGGCTTGTAGGCAATGTGCTTTCTAGACTTGCCGGAAAGGCCCACGTCGCCACCCGACTTCTTCTGAAGCTTCGGGTCCGGCTGAGTAGAAGGAGAAGCTTTGGATGATCCGCCCTGCACAAAGAAAATAAATTAAAAAGCAGGCGGAAATGAAAACTTCATTCAAATCAAGCAAAAATTCTCCTTACCTTAGGATTCCTGCCTGATTCAGTTTCCTCGTGCTTCCGTTTGCCAATGGACGAACGGTAGTAGGCGGCTAAGTGGGCAGCCGACTTCTTTGAGGCCGAAAGCTTTTCCATTTCTT